>NC_045428.1:18871265-19545640 GCF_902635505.1 Sarcophilus harrisii | reverse complement strand
ATTCTACAAAAGGTTTTCCCCAATCCCTCTTAATTCCAGTTCCTTCCTCTGTTATTTATTTCCTATTTATTTTTTATGGAGCCCACTTTGTATATATTTCTTTACATGTTGTCTTCCCCATAGATTGTAAACTCCTTGAGGGCAGGAACTCTATTTTGCCTCATTTGGTGTCCCATAATACAATGCCTGGAATATAGTAGGTGTTTAATAAGTGCTCATTGATTTGATTGTTTGATTGAATTTTGATCAATTAACTGCCCACTCTCCTGCATAGAAGCCCAGATGATAAGGAAATACTTGTGATTAAAGATGTTGCATCTGATGCTTATGACCTTTTTGGTCCCTCCATTACATCTTAAAATTTGTCCATTAAAAATATTACTAGCAGCTGACATTTTCATAACACTTTATAGCTACAAAATATAACCCACATTTTCTCAAATGAGCGTCACAGTGAACTTTACAAGGAAATGGGATGGAGGAGAGAGACACATTGATTTGAGATCGGAGTCAAATCCTGATTCTTTAGTTTAGTACCAAAGGATGCTAAGAGAGTTATTCTCTTTATAGGAACCAGTTTCCTCATTTGTTAAATGGAAACCTCAAGAATCTCTACCCTCTTATACTGTTTTAATTAATATGATTAATTATAATAGCATCTATTAATATGGAACTTTAAGGTTTATAAAGTGTGTTTGTCACAACAACATGATGGGATAGTTGCTGTTATTGTTCTCATTTTACATAAGAAGAAACTGAATTCCTAAAGATTCAATAAAATGCCTAGGTCCCGTTCCTGGGAAGCACCAAATTGTATCCTAGACTTTCCTAATTACAAATCCTTCACTCTTGTCACTGCTCCCTTTTGTCTAAGAGCAGGATTTTACCTTGATCTTGAATAAAACTGCAGGGCAAGTTCCAAAAAGAACAACAATCCTGTTAAATCCCATCTCCATGAATTTTTGCATCCCTTTCCTAATTTTCCCTTAACAATATAATGCTTTAATAGTCTTTCACATTCAAAATGTCAAAAAAAAAAAAAAGCTTCTTGTGGCTTAAGGAGAAAAGCTAAAAATTGTCAATAGAAACAAAAGTTGATAAATTACTGTATCTCCCTTTTCTGAAGGGGAAGGGGTCAAAGATGTGAGGCAAATAGCACTGAAGGATATAGAGTTCACAGATCTTTTTTGATCAGCCCTGAGCGTGGCAATTAGCCTCATTTATAGGAATTAGTTGTTTCTGATGCTAAAATGTAACTCACTTTCCTGGTTTTTTTTAAAATACAGTCTTTATTGTAGAATCATGTTCAAATTGGCTGGTTTAAAATTTCAATTGGAGTTAAAGGACAGATATTCCTTTATAAAAAGTAGTTTACATGCACTTATATCTATATTTTAAGGGACAACAGCCTTAATTTTCGGTGGCATTTTCTTTTTTAATATAATATTTTATTTTTCCCAATTAAACGTTAAAACAATTTTAAAATGTTTTTTTAAAGTTTTGACTTCCAAATTTTATCCCTTCCTCCCTTCCTTAAAGCCTAAAAACTAGTACATTCCAATTATCAAATTATTCAGGAGAAAAAGGATAAACCAAATTTTCACCTAAGTCCAAGGACAACTATGAATGCCAGATTAAAAGTCTAGAAAAACCTAAATTTGAATCTTGTCTCAAACACTAGCTGTGTAACACTAACTAAATCATAGAACTATTCTGTGCCTCAGTTCCCACATCTAAAATACAAAGGGCTTGGAATTGATAGTCTAAGTTCTATAATGCTTTAAATTATGATCTTATGAACCTAGAAATTAAAAACAAAATTATAGTAAAGGAAGAAACACAGGGATTTATTGAAGTGCTCAATTATACAATAAGTTTCCTTACCAAAAAGAAGATTGTAGCCTGGACGGAAATAACCTTGGTAGGAAATGATGACACAAGCAAAGTTTATCATGGAAAAAGGAAGAAAAGCTAAGAACAATCTGACATTCGCCCTAGATTTGGGGACAGTGATTTTAGAATAGTTAATTTAAAAGATTTTTAGGTAGGTTCTAAAATCCAGATAAGACATTAGAATTCATCATCCCATCTAACCATGCCTTTTTACTGATAAAGAACTTAGGATCTAGAGGTTAAATGACTTCTTCTGGATCACACAAGCAGCAAATGACAAAGGTTGAGATTTGAAAATTGGGTCCTCTGGTTTTAAACCCCATCACATAGTCAACTGTTCTGCTCATTGAACTACCATCTCCTACTTCATCCTATGTTCTCACAGTTATGGAGCTATTTCTTTTTAGAACTTCAGTTTGTTTCCAGTATAGCTAACTGTATTCTTTAGGTGATTCTTTATTTCATTGCAATCATTGGGCTCAGGGTTTTAGTGTTCTTGTCATTATTCTTATACTCATATCCATTCTTAGGTTATTTTTTAAATTTTCATATTCTGGAATATCTCTGAAAAACATAAGCTTGTAGATAAATATACACTGGTTCTCTTCGAGCACTTTCTCTATTTCTTTCTTATTAGGAAAATTTGCATTTTTCCATTTTTATTTTCATACTTTAGTTCTTGAATCTCATCCAGAATTGTTCAAGCTGAGAAGTCATGGGTAGGTTGTGATTTGGTCAAGTGGAGGGAGAACCACATGATAAAAATGATAAACTTATAAAAGTTTAAAAATACTAACCAGATGCCTCTGTCACACCCTTGTTTTCATATTCTGATCAGCCAACAATTTAAACAAAATTTTTAAATGAATAAGGTGATGACATTCTTAGATCCCTTAAGACAGATCCATGGCAGATTGTGTATGATATTATATCTCCATAATTAGCCAAACCACTGAAGTTCCCACAATCATTGAGCAAAACAGGATTTAAGTAACATGAAAAAAGTCCAAGATTAATGAACAGGAGTAAATAAAGAAACGATTTTCTGTAACTGAATATTCTCTTCACACTATATACTTCATCACAGAAAAAATATCAAAATCTCTCCTTGTTTGACCTTATAAAATTTCAAAAGCTTAAAGGGAGTCCCAACTATTGCTAATCATCAACCAATCTCAGCTGAGTCTCTGAAACATCATGGAATCTACCATTAGTAAGACGGATGGTAGAAGGTGAAAATCAGTAGCTGATCAGAGAAGGGGACCATTTACTCCTTTGATGATGGATGAAAGCTATTTCATTGTTAGCAGTTATCTTCCTTTATTGTCATGCAGGTACTGCAGGTGGGAACCAACTCCAATTTTTTTTTCCAGTTTTCTCAAGTAAACAGCCATCTATTCTACTGTGGATAGATTACTTCAGGAACTACTTCAAGTCTCTTAAAATTGTGCTTCTAAGTGTGTTGCAAAATATTTCCAGGCAATCCCATGTTCCTTGTAAAGATTGAATCTTACCTTGAAAGGAAACTTTGAAGATTTCCTTCTGGGTGATCATGTAATCTTTCTGGTGGGAAAAGTCCTAATGTGAGAGGCAGGGGCTCTAGTAGACCGTTTGGCTTCTGCCATTAGTTACATGAATTGATGATGTTCACTTAGTCTCTTTGTACTTCTACTTCCCCAACTACTATCTTTACTGAGATGCTGTGAAAAGAAAATGAAATTAGGCTCCATAGATAAAAAAAAACTCCTATTAACCACAGTACTACAAATCCAGTAATATTTAAATTCTAATACATATATAATGAATTTGGGGGGTTTTATTTGTTTTCTGGGTCCAGACCTAGGATTTTATTGGTTTAGGGAACTCTTAGTAAAGAACTTCCTCTGCCAATAAGGTCAGCATCTTTTTTTTCTGCAGTCTATAATTTTATGGAGAACTTACATTTGCCCAGATTCACAGAAACAGTATACATCAAATGCAGCATTTAAAGCCCAGGAAACTTATAATCCATTTTTTAATCCAAGATTCCACATTGCTTCTCATACTTGCTCTTACAAAATAAACAAAACTGTATGTGCACTACATAATATATACATATATGTGTATCAGGGGTCCTCAAACTTTTTAAATAGGGGGCCAGTTCACTGTCCCTCAGACTGTTGAAGGGCCAGACTAGAGTAAAAACAAAAATTTTGTTTTGTGGGCCTTTAAATAAAGAAACTTCATAGCCCTGGGTGAGGGGGATAAACATCCTCAGCTGCTGCATCTGGCCAGTGGGCCGTAGTTTGAGGACCCCGGGTATATGCATATGTATATATCTATACATAAACTTTTATACACATATATGCATGTATTAAGAGATGAAAAGAATGATGAGAGAAATAATAAATAAGAGAAGCAGAGACAGGCAGAAAAAGAGGGAAGAAGTAGAAGAGAGAAGAAAAAGGAGAGATTGAGGTATTTAGTGTGGCAGCTATGCAGCATCATGGAATACGTCATGAATGGAATACGGCATGAATTTAAATCCATACTCACATACTTAATCACTTAAATTCTGTTTGTTTCAGTTTCTCCATTTACCAAATGCAGATAACAATAGCCCCAACCTCCCAGGATTGTTATGAGGATCAAATGAAATGTCATTTATAAAGCACTTTGCAAACTTTAAAATGATATTTAAATATTAGCTAATATTAGTAGTAATTCAGGCAGCAGAGAAAGATGCAGGCAGACAAACAAACCCAGAGCCTAGCACAATACCTGAACTATATAGTATACACTTTATAAATTCTTATTAAATTTAATTAAATCAAAGGTATTCTAGTTAACCCAGGTATATTAAGCTAAATAAATGGCTTACATCTGGGGGAAGGGGTGAGGAGAAGGAGGGAAAAAGTTGGAACGAAAAGATTTGCAACTGTCAATACTCAAAAATTACCCATGCATATATCTTGTAAATAAAAAGCTATAATAAAAATTTTTTTAATTAAATAAATAAATAAATGTCTTAGTATTTGTTCTTGAAAACCTTAGATTTTCCTGGAGGATCAATTAATTATTAATTAGTTAATATCACTGGAAACATCTTCTTTTAAAGATATGTGGCTGCAGGGCAATATGAACTCCCCACACTGGACAATCTACCAGGAAGAATCTACAGCAGTTTTAGCTACTCTGTTCTAGTTGCAAACCAATAGATCAATAGACTAGTTACAAGAAATCCCACACAAATACAAAAGACAAATAGTGAACCCTGAAATGCCAGAATTTCACCACCCAGCACCAGAAGTCAGTCAGCACTGACCCTGCACAGCTCCTGTTACTTAGAGGAAGTTTGGACAACTTTCCCTTTACCCTAAAAGCAGACTCAATTTTTTTAAAAAATGGCAAAAAAAGCAAAAAGAACTCTGACAATTGATAGTTTTTAATGGTGAAAGGGAAGAACAGATTTCAAACCCTGAGGTCACTAAAAGCAGATCATCTCTAGATGAAGCCCCAAAGCAAGATATAAATTGATCCCCTTCTCACAAGGCTCTCTTGGAAGAAATTTAAAAGGATCTTGAAAGAGAGCTACAAAAAAAAAATGGGGAAAGGAAATGAGAACTTGCAAAAGGGTTTGGAAAAGGAAATGCAGAAATCATTGGAAGTAAACGCCTTACAAAATAATTTTAGTGAAATGGAAAAAGCATATAAATTCTTACAAAATAGAAAAAGAAAACAACTCTGTGAAAAATAGAATTTGTGAAATGGGAAAAACATCCATAGAACAAGACAACTCATTTAAAAATTCAATTGGCCAAATACAAAAAGAGCTAAAAAAAAAAGTCACTGAAGAAAATTCACTAAAAATCAGAACTAAACAAATAGAAATGAATGACTCAGTGAGACAACAAGAATCAGTCAAGCAAAACCAAAATAAATGAAAAAATAGAAGAAAATGTAAAATACCTACTTGGAAAAACAAATGACCAGGAAAATAGATCTAGGAGAGACAATCTAAGGATTATTGGACTTCCTGAAAACCATGATGAAAAAAAGAGCCTAGTCATATCTTGCAGGAAATCATCAAAGAAAACTGCCCTGATGTCCTAGAATCAGAAGCCATTGAAAGAATTAAACCTCCTGAAAGAGATACCAAAATGAAAACTCCAAGGAATTTATTATTAGTCCCAATATGATTAAATTTCAGAACTCTCGAATCAAGTTAAAAATATTGCACGCAGCCAGAAACAATTAAAATACACAAGGAGTCACAATAAGGATTCCCAGGACCTAGCAGCTTCCACCTCAAAGAATCAAAGGGCATGGAATCTGATATTCCAAAAAGGAAAGGAACGTGGAATGCAGCCAAGAATAAACTACCCAGCTAAACTGAGCATTTTATTTCAGGGAAGAAGATAGACATTCAACAATACAAGTGAATTTCATTTATTTCTGATGAAAAGAACAGAGCTGAACAAAAAATTTGACCTGCAGATATAGAACTCAAGAAAAGCATAAAAAGGTAAAAAGAAAAGAACTCTTGATTAACTATATCTCTACTATGGGTATACATCAAGAATGTAGGTATAACCTATACCCAGCAAAAAAACAGAACCAGTTACATGCAGTGAAAGAACACTGGGAAATTAGTGTGGACCACAACATAGCATTTACACTCTATTGTTGTTTGCTTGCATTTTTGTTTTTCTTCCCAGGTTATTTTTACCTTCTTTCTAAACCCGATTTTTCTTGTGCAGCAAGATAACTATATAAATATGTGTACATATATTGTATTTAACATATACTTTAACATATTTAACATGTATAGGACTATCTGCTATCTAGGGAAAGGGGGTGGAGAGAAGGAGGGGAAAAGTTGGAACGGAAGTTTTTTCAAGGGCCAGTGTTGAAAAATGATCCATGCATATGTTTTGTCAATCAAAAGCTATAATTAAAAAAAGAAATCAGGGATCAAAATCTTAATTCTTGAATTTTCCACGGAACAGGTAAATTATAGGAGCTGGGGAGCTATGCCCTAGACTGAAAACTACATATAGATAGCCCACTGACAATTTCTCCATTCCATTTAAAGGATCTATTGAATGAATTAATGAATGGAAAGCATTTATATTATTTATTAAGAAGTGATTGCTATGTACCAAGTATTATACTAAGAGATGAGAATATAAATTCAAAAAGAAGACCATCCTTCTGGGAATAACATCTTGTTTTATTATAAGGAATATTGATATCCAAGGCACATTCAGTAGTCAATGAACTAAAAAGGCCTCCTTAAAAATCTCTCAAGCCCATTTCTTCTCCTTCTGAATTATTTTTGTGTTTCCCCAAAACATTTTGATTTTTACAACTTGCTAATAATTGGTCTTGATGCTCATAGTTTGAAAACAGAAGACATTCTTCATATTTTTTAAGATTGATTTAGAAACACAACCCACAATTAAAAGCCTCTTTGGGTCTCCAGTTGACAAACCAAAGACTGTAATCTGTGAAAGCATAAACTATCAAGTATAGCCTATCTGAACCTGAAAATCAATGACTAGCAGCTGCTAACAAGTTTCTTTACATATATACCAAACTTTTTAAACAGTTTGAGATTGTTCTGGGCTTTGAATAGTCTCAATTCTTCGGTCATTGCTGATATTTAGATCTCCTGCCCTCTGTTTTACACAGCCTCTGCCCAAGCCACAATTGAATTTAAAAAGAATAAAACAAGTGTTCACTTAATATTCATGAACCATTTGGCAATAGATCTTAAAAATGAAGAGCCTGCCTAACATTGCTTATTTAATGGAATGATTTCAGCATTCCTTATAATGTGCAATGACTAAGTTTATTCTACATAATGAAAGTAATTCACCAAGTACAGTATGATTAGTTGTTAGCTGCACAGAGCGCTCACAAATCCCTATGGTGCAGGAATTATGATTTGGGGGGAAGCTATTTCAGACCTCAATAACTGTGTTTCCTTTGGGTTCAGAGAAGAATATGGCATATTGATTTTCTCAGAATATCCAGTACTTTTCAATGTGGCAAAAGTCTCAAGTATCTTCATGCAGTAATTGCAAAATTCTCCTCTAACTATAAACAAAGATCTCCCCTCCCTCAATAATTTAGCAGAGAAGTAACAATACATTTTCTATGAGTATCGTACACTCTTTGACAGCAAGAGAGAAATGTAATTATAGATAAAATCATCATTACAAATTATACCTTTCCCATTGAGCCAGGACTAGGAATCTATGCCATTTACTATTTAACCTGGGGGTTTGGGGGGTGGGGTGGGCAGAGAACCACTGACTTTTTTTTTTTTACAATGGAAAAATATACCAATGGAAATAGAAATTTATATGTAAAGGCTACAAGAATGTAAATTCAACAAACAAATACAAAACAATTAAATTACAAAGAATAATCTTGGCCTCAATAAATAAATAAGCCATACCTTCCCCAACAATTCCTAGTTCTCCTCCACTTCCCCCAAATTTTTTGCAGAGACATAGGGTACACTGATGAAGAACATTCTATAAAATGTTATTTTTAAGGTATTGGTCACTTTTACTGAATCATTTTTTTAACCTTCCTCTTTTTCTTTCTTTGTCTTCTTGGTTATAAGAGGGTTTTCTTTAGAGTGGGGTTGAGGAAAATTACAGGGCAAATCTAAGGAATGTAAATAATCAATAAAAATCTCTTTGTAAAATAATAAAGTATGCCCAAAGTTATTTAGCATTTTTCCAGTGGAATAATAATTACAGCAAAATCTTACTAAATCAGACTAATGGTGGTTGTTAGTGTATAAGTTGGAAAAAATCTTTCTATACTTATATTTTCATTTGAATAAATTGAATTATTAATTTATAGAATGCTTCTTGTGAATAAAAATGATTGGATGATTCCTGAGGTGGGGGGAAGGAAGAGACAGTTTTAGTCTAGTGATTTCATTAGTGTAGGAAACTTACAATGTGAAAATCCCTTCATCACTTCAGACTGGCAACGCTTAACTAAATATCTTCAAGAGTTACCTGGCATAATGAAAAGCTGTGATTTACTGAGAGGCAGAGATGTCTAGTATACGTCAGAGATATGATTTGAACTCAGGTCTTCCTGACTCATGTCAGCCTTCTGACCATCTTTTCATTATTAAGGAGAATAAAAATACATGCACTTCACAAACATACAAGGTAAGCCTCCTATAATCCTATCCTATAAGTATTTCAGGACCTTATCTTTGCTCTATAATTTGATGTGTTAACTATCACTCTTTAACTTCATAGTATCAGAAAATTTGAAGAGAGCCAGAAAGGAAAGCAGAGAGGAAAAAAATGGAGAAAAGTGGAGAAAAGAGCAAAAGGAAAGGAAAAAGAGAGAAAGGGAAAGGGAAAAAAGAGGAAAACCAGGAAAGGGGAAAACTGGGAAAAAAACAGGAAAGGGGGAAAAGGGGAAAGAGGAAAAAGGGGAAAACCGGGAAAAGGAAAAGGGGAGAAAGGGGAAAAAAGGGAAAAGGGGGAACAGGGGGGGAAGAAAAGGGAAAAAAGGAAAGGGAAAAAGGGAAAAGGAAAGGGGAAGGGAAAAAGGGAGAGGCAAAGAAGAAGGGAAAAAAGGGAAAGGAAAAAAGGGAAAGGGGAAATGGAAAGAAGGAAGGAAGGAAGGAAGAAAAGAAGGAAGGAAGCAAGGAAGGAAGGAAGGAAGGCAGGCAGGAAGGAAGGAAGGAAGGAAGGAAGGAAGGAAGGAAGGAAAGTGAATGGAATTCACCAAGGGAAATAAAAGATTCAGAGCTTGAAAAAATAAAAAAACATGAGTCCTTTCATGCAATAGTGGTGATCTGTAAATATTTGTAAGGTAATAAAAAATCATATCAATAAGAGATGTTCTATGGAACAAGGAAAGCCATCTGAGGTATTATCCGGTCCACTCTTCTTTTCACAAATAAAACTCAGACATATTCAATGTCTAAGGGCCACATGGGTAAGAAGATTAGAAGCTCTTGGAGAGAAGTGAATAGTTTTTGCATCTTTCTGTATCCACAGCTCTTAGCACAGTCCTGGCACATAATAGGTAATTAATAAGTATTTACTGATCAATTGAAATAGAGGCAGGATTTGAATTCTAACCTCCAACTCTAAATCCACTTGCTCTTTCCATAGTCCTCTGACCATGGAACTAAGTTGTCTTATTTATTATCTTATTGTTTACTTATTTATTATTATTATTACTTATTATTTATTTATTATCTTAGTTATTTCCTTACGGGAGGAGGATTTCACAAAATAAGAGGGAGGGAGAGAGAGAGGGAGAAGGACTGAAGAGAATCTTTTTGTCTGGAGAATGCTTATAAACAAAAGCGTGGAGGCAGAAAAGTATACAATAGTTTGGGCCATTAGTGAGGGGATCAATTTGCATAATAATGACTCATATTTGAAAAGCATTTTAATATTTAGAAAGGGCTGTTCCCATGACAATCTGTGACACTGATGAATACATTACTATTTCCTTTTCTCAAATGAGGAAAATGAGGCTCCATGAAATCATGTGACTTGATTTGTAAATCAATGACTCGGGAAACACTAAAGTCTAGATTACACCATATGGCTGTTGGTTCCTTGGCCAATGTTCTTTCCATTTTGTTACCTGGCCACAAATGAAAATTGTAGAATGTAGACTAAAAGGGAAGGTTTTAGCTTAATTGTGGGAGATCTTGAGAAATAAATTAAAAAGTGTGTACATCATCCCATAGGAAGAAGAACTTACTAAGGGTTGGAAAATCAAAGAGGTTCTCTATGAGAGAAATGCATTGGGCCTCCATGTTCCAAAACAATTAAATGGGATTAAGTAGCTGAAGGCAATGAAACTAGACAGAAGTTATAATGTCCATTGGAGGTAGAGATGAGGGGGGAGAGAGTTCAGGGACTAGGAAAGGGCTAATGAAAATGTTTAGGAATGGGTGATAGAGTGTCTTTTTAAAAGAAGAGCAAGGAGATACCATATCACTGGATCACAGAATAGATAGAAGAAAACAAAATATAAGAAAACTGAAAAAGTAGGAAGGGACTGGATTTATGAAAGACTTTCAAAGTCAGTAAATTTAATATTTGATCCTGGAAGTGAAAGGGAATCACTATAGTTGATTGAATAGGGAGGGA
This sequence comes from Sarcophilus harrisii, assembly GCF_902635505.1. Lineage (NCBI taxonomy): Eukaryota > Metazoa > Chordata > Mammalia > Dasyuromorphia > Dasyuridae > Sarcophilus > Sarcophilus harrisii. The sequence continues at coordinate 19,534,607 of NC_045428.1, read as the reverse complement.
CATGGGGAGACCTACTCTTTAAGGTCACTTTGGTGTCTGGAGGATGAATTGGAGTGTAGAAAGACTTGAGGAAGGGAGATTGCCCCATGGACTATCACAATAGTTCATGAAGAGTTGATAAGGACCTGCACTAGAGTGGGGGCAGCCTCAGAGGAAAGAAGAACATTTTAGAGATGTTGAAAAGGTACATTTGACAGACCTTGGCACTATGTTAAATATGGGCAATGGGAGAGAATAAGGAGTCCAGGATGATTTTTAGACTGTGAACCCAAGGGATTGAGAGGATAGTGTTGCCCTCTACAATAATCAGGAAAAGAAGGGTTTGGATCTAGGAAAGATAATGAGGTTTATTTTTATTGAGTTTAAGAAATGAATGATAAATGTCTTATCAATGAATGAATTGAAGATATCATTCCTGTGTGGTTTCATGACCAAGAAGTCAAAATGAGAACGGGAAGAAGGGCAGAGTTGATGGTTTAGAAAACAACTGGGATAGAATAATGAAAGGTCATAGTAAGAATGACGACCAGACATTGGGGTTGGAATTCAGAGGGAAAAAAGTAGAGAATAAGCATTTAAATAGCACACACTATGTGCCAGGCATTTCACAAATATTAACAACTTAAAAATAGAGCAATTATCGATGAAATAACAATAAAGACAAAATAATAATAGATTATGGACAGATGAAGAAATTTCTGAGTTTATTAACACAGATGTCAGATACTCACACATGATGGCAAGGTCAAGAGTGAAGACAATGCCATCTTTATGTGTAGCTGTGATGGAATAGAGAATTAGATAATGGGAAATGAGTTAAATAAGGAATTGGGAAGTTAGATTACTTGAAGCACTATCAATTTTGTATGAGGTCAGAATTTGGAGAGAAGAAAAAGACCGTGTATCAGACACTGAACTCATCAAGGGAAGAAGTCTAGAGCAAGATAATTAAGAGCTTTCAATGTTTATCACAGAAATCTTAATTTTATCATAGAGACAATAGGAAGGCACAGGAAGATTTTTGAGAAAAGAAGGGGTGACATCACCCCTTAGGAAGATCAGTTTGGAAGCTGTATAAAAATTCCATCTATCTTTTCATCCCAGAATAGGGTGAGGGCAAATATCTCTCCTGCATGTAGGCAGTGCGATAGATAGATAGAATGCTGAGCCTTAAATCAGGAAAACGTGAGTTCAAATACAGCTTCAGTTACTTCCTTGCTGTTATACTGTGGAGAAGTCATTTATCCTCTATCTGCCTCAATTTTATCAACTATAAAATGTGAATAGTAATGGCACCTACCTCATATCATTGTTGTAAGGATTCAAAGAGATAAATTTGTAAAAACTCATGGCACAGTGCATGACATACAATAAGTTCTATATTAATGCTTGTTCCTTTTTCTTCCCTTCAAGCTGTCTCTCTTTTTCCAGTAATGAGCTCTTCCAAGGGCCCTCCATTTTGGATTAAGGCCCAAGCTGGATATACATCATTCCTTTCCCATATATATTTCTATCCCTTTCCAAATTTCACCTTCCTAATTCTACCCAGGTACCCCCTCTCACCCTCCCCATTCAACTTTCCTTCCATATGTTATCTTTATCCACCAGAATATAACCTCCTTGAGGATAGGTACTCTCATACTTTTTGTTTTTATTTCTAGCCCCAAGATTTAGCATGGTGCCTAACACATAGGGAGTACTTAAGATATTCCCATTGCCTGCCTGTTTGGAGGATATATAAGGGAGGACAGAAGGGGTCTTCTGAGGCTGCTGGATCAAACACCAAAGGTGTTATTAATGCTGAGTGGGAAAGAGAGAAGGCTATATAGAAAAAACAGAAATAATAAGGTCCATCTTTTACCTTAAACCTTTCTCATCATCATCTCCCCAGGGATTATTTTAGGACTCAGATTCCACTGATGGTCAGGGCATTATCATTTGTCATAATCTTGGTTCCAAATTAAGGAAGTTATTCTTACCCCTGGAAAATTCTATTCTTCAGGATAAACCTGCAATTTGCTTGGTCATGTTTTAGAAAGAAAAACATCCAATGCAAAGCTTTCACTACAAAGGTGCATGCGCTCTCTCTATCTCTCTCTCTCTCTCTCTCTCTCACACACACACACACACACACACACACACACTCACTTTCTCTCTCTCTCTCTCTCTCTCTCTCTCTCTCTCTCTCTCTCTCCTTAGAGAAAGTAGCATTCACCACACTCTGAATGGTTGGGATCATTAAAAAGGTTACAGGAATATTTACACATGATGATCAGTAGCTCCTGCTTATCTTCTGACAAGAAGATTCATAGTCTTTTCCTTTGTCATTCCTTCTGAATCAGGTTTTTTGCAGAACGTAGTAATGTTTTGCATCAAATAATGTTGGTAAATGAAAGCCAGTATTCAAGTCATAATGATAGGTACTACATTAGGTTGCTTCAACTGGCTGAATCATTTATAATAAATTTTACTTTGGGACTGAACTGCTTCCCTTCTCCCCATTTCCACTAGCATCAAATGGGAGACTTCAACATCTACCATATAACATAGTCAGTCTCACGCTTCCTTTAATGGAATCAGAATTCAGGTTTCTCTGCTTTGAAAAGTCCTAAAAAACACTTCAAATAAGGGAAAAGTTTAGCTTCACCAGTTCTTAGCTACTGTAGACAAAGGATATTTTTCCTTTTATCTTACAGAATGCAAGGCAAAGTCATCAACCTTTAGACCTAGGCTAGCATTAACATGGATTTTCTCATTTAATTCTAGTCTTCCTGGAAAGACAGATTTTATTTAATTTCATCAATGGCGGCAATGAATCAGTAAGTATAAAGAAGCAGGGGCCCATCCCCACACATATTGGTAGAATGGAGATTCTGGGATTGAAAGGATCACAAAGTTCAAATTCCTATCATAGTATATGGGGATCGTAGTAACTTGATAGCTTATATAGTGCTATAAAATTACATGGCAAGAAATTTTGTTATCAGCATGGTAGCTGAAGGTGACATAAAACATTTTTATTTGGTCTTATGTTTTAATATAGGTTTGGAGGGATAATTGGTAGTTGAGTTACATAAAAAGTGAATAGATCTGGGCTGGAATATGATGTGGTCTGGCTTCCTTCAGGCTGGTATTGATGGTATTAGAAGTTCAAATTTTAAAAAAAAAGAAAAGAAGTCAATGCTATATTCATTTATTCGCTTGACAAACACTTATTAATTGCTCACTGGGTTCTAGACACCATGCTAGGCAAAGGGTATACAAAAATAAGTTCCAAATTATTTTTTTACTGAAGGATTTTACATTTAATCGGGAAGGAATAACAAATACACATACAAAATATACACAAAGTAAACACAAAACAGTCTTGTCTGATAGAATAACAGGACGCCGAAGAATCAGGATGTTTTCTATGTAGAAATTAATATTTGCATTGATACTGGAAGGAACTAGGAATTTCCCACTCCAAAAGGGAGCCCATTCCAGGCATGAGAATAAAGGCACTTAGATGGGAAATAGAATGCTGGGTAAAGAGAATAGCAGAGTAGTAAAGGAAACACTCCTAGAAAGATGGACAGAAAAGAGACTTTATATGGGACTTTATATATCCACAAAGGAATTTGCATCTGATCCTGGAGAAAATTGAGAGACACTAGAATTTTTTGAGCAAGCAATATACTTAAACCTCTGCCTTAGCTACTTAATGTATCTAATTAACATAAAAGCCAACATTGTATAGGGCTTTTGAGGATTGAAAATGCTTTTTATACATCGTTTTAGTCAATCTTCATGAAAACCCTATGAGAGAGGTTACTGATATTTTTTTATATTTGAGGAAACTGAGGCACAGAGAAGATAAAAGGCTTGTACAGAGTCACCCAAACAGTCTCATAGCACTACTCCAGCCCAGTTCCTCCTGAGAGGAGTCCAGTGTTTTTTTTACAAAAAAACTGCCTGGTTGGAGTTTGTCAAGCCATCTGGAGATGACCATCATCCCTCATTATATCTTTCTCTGAGATGTTATTTGTAGATAGTCATATTTGATCAAGGAGGAAGTAATTATGAATCCAAACAAATTCGGTCACATGTTAAGGAAAGTACTGCCTAGAGTCCTGGATTTGCTATCAGAAAAACTTAGGAATGACTCATAATTCTGACACACCATCATGAACTCTGTAAATATCATCTTCTAAAAAAAAAAAAGAGAGAGAGAGAGAGAATAATAATGCTTTTAACTCATAGAATATTTGTAAGTCTAAAAACATATGATATACAAATTTCACTATATATATGTACATCATAAAAAATTCTAAATATAAAGCCTTATTAATTTCAGCAAGCATTATCAGTATTATTAACGTTCAGCAAGTTTAAATGTGCCCTCAAGGGATTGGAAAGGAAGGAGAGAGGTAAATCTCCCTAGGCCATCCAACTATAGGCATCATTTCTAAGAAAGAAGGAGTCTTCTTCCTCCTAAACTCTTTGGCCAGTGAACTCCCTTGCTTTCCTATTCTTGGAGCCTGCCTTCCTCCTTGACCCCCCTCAGGACATGAAAAGCCACCTAACAAATAATGTACTGATGGTAGTTTATAGATCACTTCAGGAGGGGGTCTATACCCAGGTCATCCTGGGAAATAAACATGCCTCCATAGCTTTAAGTGGCTGGAGATTTCTATTACAGCCACTTCAATCTATTAAAATTTCCCTTTTATGTCTTGGTCCAGCAACAAAAATCTACTACCTCTTTTTGACCCTGGATATTATGCACACTACTGCAATGTGCATCTTCCCAATTCTGTTCTGTAGGCAATGGCATGAGACATTCATCAAAACATGGGTTATGATTAGAAATAGCCAGCAGAAAATTAAGGATAAGAATCATTTTGCCAGCTGTAAAATGATCAAATATCTCACACTGAGATGTGCCAGCAAGGACTGGGACACTGTGTGAAAACAATGCTAACTCAACTGTCTCAAGATAGAAATTTAAATATTCCTTTTCTGTCTTCTTGTATTTGTTATTGTAATTTTAGGGCAAAATTATGCTGTGAAGATTTCCTTGCCCAGTGGAGTCGAGCTTTTTTTCAATTACTTTGTACAGTTTATATTAAAGAAAAAAAACTTCTGTAAAGTTGTTCAAATGCACTGAGACTGAGGAACCTTGGTTAAAGAACCAATAACAGCAATGTAACATTAAGTGTGATTAAATGCCCTGGGTTTGGCACTGTCCTAGGTGCTAAGAATGCAAAGATAAAGAAAGACTCTTGGCCCTCAAATCTCTTCCATTTTAATGGGGAGATAAAACATTTCCCCATTGCTTTCTCCAAAGCAACCGTAATAACTAACATTAATATAGCTCTGTAAGGTTAACAAAGCACATTTCATGTGTTACCTCATTTGATCCTCCCAACCCTGGAAGCTAAGGGCTAAGATTATCTCCATTTTACAGATGAAGAAATTGAAGATTAAGTGAATTACCCAGGATGACATAGCCATGAAATGGTGGGGTTCAGATCTGATCTCAGACTTTCCTGACTCCCAATCCAGAGCTCTAACCACTGCATCATCTAACCACCTACTATTTACCAATCATGTCATAAACTGCCAAATCTGATGGGATTTTCCCAATCTTCATTCCTTTTTACTTTTTCTTGTATTTGACACTGTGAACAATTCTGTTCCCCCAGATTCTTGTTCTTTTCTGGGTTATTGTGCCTCTTCTTTCCTGGTTCTCCTACTTCTGACTGCATCTTTTCAGTCTCCTTTGTTGACTCATTCATATCATAGCCCCTAATTAGGGGATATTCTCCAAGATTCTGCATTAAGCCTTCTTTTCTTCTTTATCTATGATCTCTCTCCCAGCAGTCTCATCAACTCCCATGGATTTAACAATAACTTCTATGGAGAAGAATCATAGATACATATATCCAGCTTCACTATCTCACCTAAATTTCAGTCCTTCATCACCGATTTTCTCAAGAACAATTCAAATTCAGAATGTCCAAAACAGAACTCCATCTTTCTTTGCAAATCCTTTCCTTCACTTAAAATGCTTATTTTGACAAAAGGTTCTACCATATTCCTACTCTCCCATGTTTGTAAAAAGCATTATCCTCAATTCTTCATTCTCTTTTGCATACATATTGAACCTGTGACCAAACCATGTCATTTCACCTTCCACAAAATCTCTCACATACAGTTCCTTTTCTCTATTCATATGACTGTTAAGTTGTTTAAAGTTCTTAACACCTCTCACTAGTTATGGCAATAGCCTATCAATTGGTCTCCCTGCTTCAAATCCCTCTGAACTCCAGTCTGTCTTTCACTTGGGTGCCAAAGAGATTTTTTTAAGCACAGAACTGAACATGTCACCGCTTTTCAATAAACTCAAATTGCTTTCTCTTGCCTCTGGGATAAGTTTTAAATTCTCTATTTAGATTTTAAGGATCTTCATGATTTAGCCACAATCTATATTTTCAGTCTCCTTTTGCCTTTCTGTCTGTCCCTCACTCTATGATCCAATTATCCTGGCCTTCTCTACGTTTCTTATTTTTTTGACATTATTTCCCATCCCCTTACCTTTTCATTGGCCATACTCCATTGGCCATGTGTGGAATGTACTCCATTTTCATCTCTATCTCATAGAATCCTTCTCTTCTTTCAAGAACCAATTCAAACACATTTATTGTATGAATCTTTTCTTGATTACCCTGAATTGCTTGTGCCCTCTCTTTAAAACTATAATGTTTTAATTACTTTTATTGATCTATGTTGATTTTGTTTATAATTATTCTGTACATTAATTTGTCATCTTTCCCTTAGAACATAAAGGGGTAGGAATAGAGATTGTTTCACTCTTTATAAAGATATTCCCACTTCCTTGTCCCTTAATCCCTGTGAATCAAGTGAAAACTGTTTTCCTTACAACCTCTCCACATTCTGTCCTCATCGACATCAGCTGTATCCCCTTATGTATCGCTATCAACCTCTGGTTTTCCATAACTTTGGTATTCCCTCTATTCCTAATAAGTTCTCTTTCAGCCTAGATTTCTTCCTCTCATATGCTCTTTCCATTTATTTTTCTCATGGAAACCTGGCTTTCTCTGGAAGACATTTCTGCCCTATCTTCCCTCTGCAATATTATTTGTTTTCTCTCACATGACTTGGACACATGGAGCCAAAAGAGTAGTAGGTACATTTCTTATTTGTTGCTCCACTCCTAGACTGTCCCTCTCATTATCACTCAGTAACATCACCTTCTTTGGATTCATTTCATATTCTTGTTGAGGTTTTTTGCTAACTTCCTTTTCACTCTCCTTGATTTTCAAAGAATGCAACACCTTAAAGTCTTCTCCCCAATTTCTTGCATCTTGTTTGAAGTCTTCAGCATTTATCAAATACCCTTCCTCAAACAGCATGACCTCCCAGCTCATCAAGATTTTCAGTTTCTTCATCTCTACTCTACCTTGGATTAATCATTTTGTCATTTATTAAATTCTTACTACATGCCAGACATTGTGCTAGGCATTAGTATTACAAAAACAAAAATGGGCCTGTCTTTCCATCATTCCTTCTGTCTCACTTCTGTTTTTCATCTTATATTAAGCAATTGTTCTTTATTATTATGTTTCTCCCCATTGCCAAACCCCAGTTTATCACATCCACTCTGGTCTCCCTTTTTTGCCTCAGAATTCTCACAATTCTTGTGACCAACTACCTCTTCAACTCTGCACAATTTTGACTTGAATTCATTGATTCCTTATTGTTCTGTGGTTCACCTCTACCAATCCCCAAACCAGTATCCTCCCTAATAATTGACTGTCCTTTCCCAACTTCCAAGCTACAAAATACTGCATGGGGAAGATGTCTGACTTTACTGACTGGGTCCACTACCTATGGGACCAAATCAAATATAAAAGCACTTACCAAGCACTTATTATGTGCCAGGCATTATGCTATGTGCTGGGGCTGCAAATATAAACAATAAGACAGTGGGGGAAGACAAGAAAAATTGGAACACAAGGTTTTGCTAGGACTAATGTTGAAGAATTGTCCACACATATGTTTTGAAAAACAAAAAGCTTTAATAAAAATTTAAAAAATAAACAATAAACAATAAGACAACCTCTGCCTTCAAGAACAGCATATAAAAATAAATAGTAAATAGTGAAGAATATGCAAAATGTCTAATGGCAAAGACCAGGAAAGAAAAAAGGCTGATCTGTGACATTCTTCAAAAAAGGAAGTTACCAGAAGAACTCAACAATGTGAGAAAAGTAAAAGTTGATATGGTATGTAGATAATTTGGACCTCCTCAAAATGGAGGTCCAAGGAAGAATTCATTAATAGCAAAAAGAGGATCTAAATTAAAGCATAATGTTGAAATCTGGAGGAAAAAACACTCACTGCTTTAGGCTGATCCTCAAAATGTAGTTTCTGGAAGAGATTCATTATGTTATCTAAGTCTGGATTGATTTTCATCCCTACAAAGCAATCTTTTTATTTTTTTTCTGTTTGGCTCCTTGTCATGATTTCCTTAGTGGTTCTTACAAATTTTCTCCTGTCTCCTCTATCCTAACATAACTCATGTTTTCTGAGGAAATCAAGACCATCTATTAGTAGTTTCCTCATTTTTCATCCTCCATATCTCAAAACTCCCACTTTACCTTCAGCAAGCCTCTCTTCCTATGTTCTTTTTTGAGGAAAAGGTCCCATCAACAAATATAGCACCTGTCAACTATCCTCTTGATCCTATCTATCCCTTTCTATCTCCCTTGGGAGGTTCCATTTAATCATTCTCATCTCCTAAGCTTCCTGATCTTTGGTTTCCTGATAACAAGGAGAGTAGTGAACCAAATGATCTCACAGCTACCTTCTAACTGAATCTTATGACCAAAGATAAAGAGTGATGATTGATGTGTCACAGGTTTCTTGAAAACTTTATAGTAGCATTAACTTTCTTCATAGCATCTGACATGCCCTCTGAATCTCAACTAGTGCAGTTGAAACTCCTTGATCTGATCTCAAGAAAGCTAAGAATCTCTTGTACTTAGTAACCTAAGATAATTACCACATCTCTAACCTTTATTGTAAAGGTGGAGGAAAGGATTAGACTTTTGAAGGGACTTATTTTGTGCACATAGAAAATATCTTCCAAAATAGGTGAACATCTTTTCTAAAACTTAGAGTCTTAGAGAGTTGCTCAAAATTCCGAGGAGGTAACTCACTAGTCACACAGAGGTATATGCCGGAATTAGGATTTGACCCCAGGTTATTCTGGTGTTGTACCAATTGTCTAGCCATTAGACCACACTCTCTTTCTCTGTAAAGTTATTGATTTCCTCTATTCTCTATACATAGTCTCTTTTCCCCTAACTCATTAAATGTTTTCATTATGCCCCCTGAGACTATCTCCATATGTTCCCTCCTATTCTCCACAGTAGGGGAGTCCCAAATGAGCCTCATTAATAAATGTCTGTCCGGTGCCAAGCCTAATGAGAAGATCACTTCTGGCTGCCTCATGCTGCATTTCTAGCAACAACAAGATGATGGAGATGTCTTGATCTAGCAGCAGTTAATGTGCCATTCAGCATCTAATTGAAGCCATACTTCTCAGAATGATTTCTTTAGAGTAACCATCAGCAAATCACTCTTCTCCAAATTCTTAAGCTATGGTTTGTGACCCCATATGGGGTCTGGTAACTGAATTTGGGGGTTGCAAAATTATGATTTGTTGTCAGTACATGTTAGATTTGTATAACTATTTTATGTACCCACATACCCATGGTCATGTATAAAATCTTGGGTGAAAAAGGATCATGGGGAAAAGCCATTCTGGAGTTAGGCAATAGTTTTCACTATCCTTCCACTGTGAATGACCTTTCCCCATCAAACTCACTCTCTCTCTCTCTCTCTCTCTCTCTCTCTCTCTCTCTGTCTCTCTCTCTCTCTGTCTCTCTCTGTCTCTGTCTCTCTCTCTCTCTCTCTCTCTCTCTCTCTCTTTCTCTCTCTCTCTCTCTCTCACACACACACACACACACACTTTACACAACAGTTTCCACATGCATTTATTCAGCATCAAGCACTATGCACCAGGCACTCCATCCATTTTTGTTCTATATAATACTTTTCCTCAACTTTGTATCAAGGCAGAGGGACATCTCGATTTAATAACAGCAAATAAATGAAAGGAAGATCATAGGATATAAAGAAAGATCACTAATTTTGGAGTCAGCTGAGTTGAAGTTGCAACTCTACTGCCTAATTCCTAGGAACCTTAAGCAAAGCTTTCTACCTTTGTTAGCCTCAGTTCCCTTATCTGCCAAAAGAAATTGATCTAGGTGACCTCTGAGATCCTTCTTGACGTATACCAAAGCTTCTTAAACTGTGAGTTGAAGCATTATATGAAATTATTTATATATAATTGAATGTGGGGGTTATGAAATTAAGATTTGTTATCAATAAATGTTTGGTTTGTATACCTATTTTGTATAACTATATACTTAAGGGAATGTAAAAATTTCCTGGGCAAAAAGGGGTCATGAGTGAAGCTCTACCATGATCCTCTTCTACATTCTGACCTGTGAAGGACATTAGCAGCAAGAGAATTTAAAAATACATAAATGTTTATATATATATATATATATATATTATTCAATCATTTTTCAGTCATACCCAATTCCTTATGACCCTATTTAGGATTTTCTTGAGAAATATACTACAGTGGTTTATTATTTTCTTCTGCAGAACACTTTACAGATGAGGAATCTGAGGCAAATGGGGTGAAGTGACTTCCCCAGAGTCACACAGCTAATAAGTGTCTGAAGTCAGATTTAAACTCAGGAAGATAAGTTTTCCTGATACCATACCTGGTCCTCTGTCCCCTGTGCCACCTAATTGATCCCTGTGTGCATATATAAATGTACTAATCAACTCCCATGTATATCATTATCATCTCAGTTCTATTCATCTATCCCTAACCTTCCTCCCAGCCTCTAATATCTCATCTCCAAATGCCTATTGAAATCTCAAACTAGATGCCCGATAAACATCTTAAACTCAATATATCAAAATTGAACTCGTTATCTTTTTTCCTAATTCTCTCCTTTTCTAAACTTCTCTGTTACTATCATGGGCACTATTGTCTTCCCAGTTGGCCAGGCTAAAACTCTGGATGCCATCCTCATCTCCCAAATACAATCCTTTGTCACCTCTTTCAAAGGTTGGAATCTCTCCTATATTCTCCTTCCTATCCTTGACCAATACTCCAGTTCTGGGGTTGGTCCCCACCACCTCACCCCTACATTATTAATAGCCTGCTTTTGGCTCCCTGCCTCAAGTTTCTCCCCACTGTGATCCATCTCCCACTCAGCAATCAACATGATCTTCCTTAATCATGTGTGCTTATGTCATAAACACACACACACACACACACACACACACACACTCAATAAACTCCAGTGGCCCCTATTACTTCCAAGATCAACTATAAAATCTACTGTAGCTTTGAAGGTACTTCATAACCTGACTCTTTCCTTTCTAGTCTTATACCTTCTTCCTTTCCACCTACTCTGTGATTCAGTGACTCTGGGTCATTATTATTCTTCCTACAGAGCCCCTTTCCCTAAGGCAATTCAAGGGGTCTTCTAGACCCCTAGATCTCTTTTTCCTGGCTTTCCTGAATCCCTTCAAGTTTCAGCTAAACTCTCAGTTTCTTCATGGTTTTCCCCAATCCTCCTTAGTTTTAATACTTTCCCTCTCAGATTAACTTCAATGTATTCTGATCATATCTTATTTGAACATAGTTGATTCGATATTGTCTCTCACATTAGACTTTGAGCAACTTTGAACTGGTCTTTTGTTGGTTTTTGCTTTGTTGTTTTTGTTTTTGTCTTTCTTTGTATCCTTAATGCTTAACATGGTACCTGGAATACAGAAGTCATTTAATAAATAAATGCCGGTGGACTCACTGATCGGTAAATTTTTCGGTCTAAACAATGACATAATACCATATGACAGAAGCCATTGGGAATTAGAATTCATTTGACCAAAACAAATACCTACTATGGAGGTTTCAGTACCATTGGTTCTTTTATTGGGGAAGGAAAGGGGACACTCAAAGTAAGTGCCTTTTGCTTAATTCAATTCAATTCAGCAAGCATTTGGTAAACCCCTAAGCATTATAGCTAAGCATTATACTAAGTACTGGAAGTGCCCTGGTACAAAGAAAGCTTAGCTTACATTTGCATTTATACTTTTATCTCCAGTGCTGTACACTTGGACAGAGTCATGGCCCTACATGGTTAAATTCAGGTATGCAGCCATACCCATCATTCCAGGAGGCTATTTTAGAAGATAAGAAAGATTATGAAGGAAGCATATCACCCATAGAGTTGTAGCCCAGTTTATAGCCATCCATCTCTCAGTTAAAGAATACGTACCTGCTAACACTTATGACAAGGAAGAAAAATTGGCAATTCACAGAATGTCAAACTCTCAAAGTTATAAGAGAACTCAGGATGCATTTTATCCAGGCTCTCCATAAATAAAAATCCCTTCTCTAATCTTCCCAACACGGGAAAATTCAGCCTTTGGTGAAAGGTCCCCTGTAAGAAAAGACTCAATGCTCCCAAGGAGGTCCATTTTAATTCTGGAAAGCACTATTAAGAAGTTTTTGTTTCCTTTTATGAAACCTCAATCTGTCTCTCTGAAATGCCTACCCATTTTTCTTAGTTATATCCTCTTCAGGCAAGAAGAGCAATAGCATAGTGGTGATATCTGAAAAAGAACAAAAAGAGCTATTATTCTGCTGTCAATATTATTATTTCTAGTCTATTGTCAAGTATTGCTACTTGTTTAAGTTTCATGTTGGTTAAAAGTCATTAACTTTTGCCAATACATACTGGAATTTCTGAAAGTGTATGAGAATTTCAGATTTCACACAATAGCGTAATTTTAAATCAGAGATTTAAAGCTCAATCAATATTTTCACACACTGATACCTGTTAATGATCAATTTAAATTTGCAGGTGGATAACCTTCAAAAGTAGAAGCCCACCTAGCTTCATGAATTTGCTAGTGATTCTTCCCAGCCAAAGATAGCTATTTTTCAGTCATATGACATAAATTATAAATTGAGTATTTTTTTTACTTTTATGCCTTAAAAAACACACTAGAACCCCCATTCATATAGACACACAGAAAAATGTTATCTGCTACAAAATAGGTAAAGCCCAAAGGAAACCCATCAAAGGCTGGGTAGAAATCTACATAAAAGATCACTTTTGTCCCAGCCAACTCGCCAGAACATAGAAAGATCAAATTCTGTGAGCAAAGATGAAATTAAAGCTGGCGCCGTTTCCAAAAAGAGCTGTAGAAGCTAGATGTCATCAGAAACAAGATCAAAATCTGTATATTCATAAACCTGCCGTTTTAAGGGATAAAACAAGATGTGTGGCAGTTAAAATCACCTATCTTCATAGGGGAAAAGAAATGGGCAATCACATACAGAGTTGTCAGGAATATCAATATTACTGATGGCTCAGCCTAACCATTTATGGAATTTGGTGTTAAAATTGTTCTCAAAAATTCTCATTGGAGCCCATGCTGAGGGATGGTGAACAGGTTCTCTCCTTGTACTTCATAAACCTCTCAATCACCTCAAAGCTGTAGCCTTTCCATAAAAATTAATTATGCCTGGATAATCCTATCCCATCCACGCAGGACTATGGGGCTGCCATGATGTGTTCAATATAAAACTCTGCAGTAGAATTAGAACATACCAGCATATTCACTGCCACTTACTACTAGCCTCATGCAATCATCTGCCTCACTAAATTACAACTGAATGTTGTAATTTAAATTAATTAAATTAAAATTAAAGAAAATAATTATTTTCTTTACAACTAAATTGTCACCATCAGATTCCTTTTTCTTCTTTTTTCTCAGTGTTATGCCATTTCCTTCTACTAATATGTTACACTGAATATGCACATGGATCACAGGATCATAGATTTAGAACTATAAAAGTCCTAGGGTCACCCCATCCTTGACCCATCTTATGATAAAGAAACTGAGACTCAGGTAAAATGTCTTGGTCAAAATAATACAGGTAGTAAGTTTCAGAATTAGAATTTGATCTCAGGATCCCTTACTCCAATTCACTGGACCATGCTGTCCATGGCATATATTTTGTATCCCAAGGGTGGGGAAAGGAGGACAGTTAGAAAGCTTGACATCTAAGGGGAAGATGAATGGAGAAATATGCAAAATACATTTAGTATATAACTCCCCAACCGCAGGTGACTGAACTGTCCCCAAGCTAGAGAACAAGATTTTCATCTTTAAAGCAAATGAGAAAACAAATGGCAAGTACCTGACAAACTTCCCCAAGCTCTATAAATGTGACTTACTGCTATGCTTATTATTATATAAAGAAAACAGCCAGTTGATTGAGTGAACTTTTCCACATTTTAATTAACTGTTTTTATAGCTCATATTTTTATGGTGTTTTATAGTTTGCAAAGCACTTTCTTCACAGCTGCCTGGTAAGGTACAGTACAGCAGAAATATCAATATGTTAATGAACATTTATTAAACACTTACTATATTCCAGGCACTATGGTAAATACCCCAGGGATACAAAAAGAAGCAAATGGCAGTCCCAGTCATCAAAGATCTTACAATTGAATGGAGGAGATATCAAGTGAACAATATAGAAAATAAGCTATACAGAAAAAAGAGACAATTGAGAGGGAAGACACTAGAATTAAGTTGTTGTGTCATTTTTTTCAGTCTAGTTCAATTCTTGTGACCCCGTTTGGTGTTTTCTTGGCAAAGATGCTGGTTTCCCATTTCCTTCTCCAGCTCAGAAGAAAACTAAGACACATGGGGTTAAGGACTTATCCAGGATCACACAACTAATAAGCATCTGAGGCCAAATTTGAACTCAGGAAAGTGTCTTCCTGACCCTGGGTCCAGCACACCTAGCTATCCCACTGGAATTAAAAAGGGTTGAGAAAGACTTCTTGGGGAAGGTGCGGTTTTAGCTGGGGAGGTCAGTAGGGACAGGCATTCCAGTCATGGGGGTAAGCAGAGAAAATACCAAAACTAAAGGATGGAGTATCTGGTTCAAAGAACAGCCAGCAGCACAATGTCACTAGATGGAAGAATACATATTGGGGAGTGAGACATAAGAAGACTGGAAAGTTAAGTGAAGGCTAGGTCATAAATGGCTTTGAACAGAAAACACAGTGTTTTATATTTGACCCTAAAGAAAATAGGGAGACACTATAGTTTATTAAGTAGGGGAGTAACATGGTCAGACCTCCATTTTAGAAAAATAAGTTTAGTGGCTAAATGAAGAATGGATTAAAGACCTGAAGCAGAGAGAAGCACGAGAAGAATATTAAAATAATCCTGGCTTGTAATAATGAGGACCTGTACCAGTATCAAAGGAGAAATGGTACATATTGGAGAGATGTTACAGAGATATAATCAATAGGTCTTCTTGGACAAAAGAAATCACAGATAGTGAGGAGTTGAGGATAATTCCTGAATTGCAATTTACAGAAGGGAAAACTGAAGCCCAATCTTGTCCAGGGATACATAACTGGTAAGTGACAAAGCTGGTACTTGAATCCCCAAGAATTCCCTTGGCATCCCCAAAGTGTGGTCATCCAAAATTCCCTTGATGACAACTCCTTTAAAGATAGAAGTGGTCAAGTAGAAAAGGAGGTACAAAATCTAATTGAAGAAAATAATTCCTTAAAATTTGGAATTGGGTAAATGGAAGCTAATAATTTTTGAGACATCAAGAATCAATCAACATCAAAAGAAGAAAATATAAAATACTTCATTGGGAAAAAATAATTTAATTATTTTAATTTAATTTAAGAGGATAATTTAATTTAATTTAAGGAGATAATTTAAGAATTATTGGACTATCTAAAAGCCATGGTGGAAAAAAGAGCCTGAACAGCATCTTTCAAGGGATTATCAAGGAAAATTGCCCTGGCATCTTAGAACTAGAGGGCAACATAGTCATTGAAGTAATCCACCGATCACCTAAAAGAGATCCCAAAATGAAAACTTCACAGAATATTGTAGCCACATGGCAGAACAATGTCAAGGAGAAAATCCTGCAAATAGCCAGAAGGAAACAATTCAAGTATCAAGGAGTCACTATCAGAATTAACTAGGATTTAGCAGCTTCTACATTTAAGGATCAGAGGACTTAGAATATGATATTCTAGAGGGCAAAGGATCTTGGATTACAACCAAGAATCACCTACCAGCAAAATTGAGCATAATCCTTCAGGGGAAAAGATGGATATTCAATTAAATAAGGAACTTTCAAACTTTCTTAATGAAAAGACCAGAGCTGAACAGAAAATTTGATCTTCAAATTTAAGACGCAAGAAGCATGATAAACAGGAAAGAAAAAGAAAAATATTCAAAGGATATGAACAGGAAGTTTTTAGGTGAAAAAATTGAAGCTACAGTCAAATGAAAAAATGCTCCAAAACCCTATTGATTAGAGAAACGCAAATTAAAACAATTCTGAGGTACCAACTCACACCTATCAGATTAGTTAATGTGATAGAAAAAGAAAATGATAAATCATGAAGAAAATGTTGGAAAATTGGAACACTAATGCATTGATGGGGTTGTGAATGGATCCAACGATTCTGGAGAGCAATTTGGAACTATGCCCAAAGAAAATATAAAACTTTATACAAAAAGCTATAAAACTACATGTCCTTTAAGCTCACAATACTACTACAAGGTCTGTATCTCAAAAAGATCATTAAAAAGGATCTACATATACAAAAAATATTTATAGCAATTCTTTTTGTGGTGGCAAAGAGGTAGAAATTGGAGGAATGTCCATCAGAGAATAACTGAACAAGGGTGGTATATAGATGTAATGGAATATTGGTCTATAAGAACAGGCGGATTTTCAGAAAAACTTGGAAAAACTTGCATGAACTGATTCTAAGTGAAATGAGGAGAAAACCAGGAAAACACTATCATTGTACACAGCAACAACAACACTGTGTGATGATCAACTATGACAGATTTAGCTCTTCTCAGAAATGCAATGATCTAAGGCAATTCCAAGATCTCATAATCAAAACTCCTGGCCACATCCAGAGAAGGAACTATGGAATCTTAATGCAGATCAAAACATACTATTGTCACTTTTTTTCTTTCTTGTGGTTTTTCCCTTTTGTTCTGTCTTCCTTCACAACATGGCTAATGTGGAAATATGTTTAACATGATTTTATGTGTACAATCTGAATCAGATTGATTGCTATCTTGGAGAGAGAGGAGGGAGAAAAATGTGGAGCTCAAAATCTTACAAAGATGAATCCTGAAAACCATCTTTTATGTAATTGGAAAAAATATTATTAAGGTTTTTTAAAAGAAGCCAAAAGTCTCCCACTGCATCCAGGTTCATCTCCAGTCATCTAGATATATATTTGACTACTGGACTCAGATGGCTCCGGAGAAAAAAGTAAGGCTGGTGACTTTGCACAGTCCATCCTCACTGAAATCCAATTCCCTGATGTCATCTTCCACAATGAAGGAGAAACAACAATATTTCCCTTAATGCTGCCTCAAATCACTTTCACCTTTTAGGCCATTTATAACTGCTTTGGTACCTCATGTGGAATCTGTAGTTCACTAAAAGCTCCAGAGTTGTTTCTTTTAATAATATTTCTGTGAAGTTATTTTTTGGTATAAAAATTTCCATTTATCTGTGATTTCATCAGTGTGGATATTTTCTCCACCAACATTGGCCATGATATCTTGACAACTTATTATTCATTTTCATGTCACAGTAATAATAATATATTACTCAGGGACACTCTGGTAATTTGAATCTTTCCAAATTAACCATCAAAGACTAATTGGGTCTAATCTTGAAAAAATCCAAATTTTCCCAAAATTTGTTTATTTCTTGAGAGCCTAAAGTCACTGCCATACCACAGTGTGACATCAGCACAAAAATTTAGTGCAAATCTCCCTAGAATGTCTTCCAACCCATAACAACCTTTCCTTTTGCTGATCTCTGTTTGTACTTAAACACACACACCCTGCAACTGAACACATGATCATGTACCATTTTATATTACTTTCTAACAGTCTTTTATGCATTAATGTTAGGTACATCAATACTACCCTTACACAGGGCTATAGGAGCAGAAGGATTGACATGGCTATTTCCAGTATCATGGGGAATAAAAAAAAAAATTAAGGCAAAGGGAAGACAGTAAGGAAGAAAGAGCTTGGGGAAGGACACTTGGAATTTCCCCATATTGAAGGATGGGAATTGGGAGAAGGCTGAGAGTGATGTGACATCTTCAGTTAGACTGCCCAGAACTTTGTGTATCAGAGATACCTCTCAAGTAGCAGAATAAATTCCCCCAGGATCTCTCAGGAGTTCCAATACAATGAATCTTATTTCTATGTTCAGATGACAATTTCCAAGTTATGGACCCAACATTATAACTGATCGTGGGATTTAGATAAGAAAGGGGCTGTAAGGGTAATCTAGTCAAAGTCCTCATTTAGAGAAGAGGAAATGGAGGGTAAATAATTCTTGAGGAAGAATTTAGTACCTAGGTTATAAGTATTAAAGCTAGGCTTAAAATCCTTCTGTTTACATGAAACTGAGGACGTTTTTTAATTGTAAGGTCCTTGAGAGCAGGGATTATTTGTTTGCTTGTTTTATCTCAGTGCTTAACACTGTACTGGACATATAGTATGTGTCTGATAAATGAAAATTGACTGAAAACCTGTACTTTTTTATTGATTGGCCGTGATTCATTTTTTTTTAAAGAACCCTCCCATATGATCCCATAGGAGATAAGATTACCATATCTGATAGTACCTCATTAGGTATCCACTGGCCACCATCCATCTGGTGAAATGCTTCAGGCTCAGCTTTATGACATAAGCATCTGGTCACTGTATTCATCAGAGTCCAGAAGTCCTTCAGTTCTGTTTTCCTTCATATTATTATGGTCACCATGTAAATTATCCTCCCGGTTCAACTTCGTTTGCGCTGCATCAGTTCATACAAGTATTACCAAATGCATTTGAATTTCTCCCTTGTCTCTGAAAGCACAGAAATATCCCATTACATTTATTTCCCATAATTTGTCCAGCAGTTTCCCAATTTATACGTATTTACTTTCCTTCTAATTTTTTGTCTTTACAAGAAATAGAACTTCTTGTATGTGTATGTATAGATCTATACAGCACCTACACTATGTCTTTTGAGGTGGCTCAAGCTGCCTCCAGGCCCGTTTCCATCTATAATAGAATCTTAAAGGAAAATAGCTAGATGACAGACTGAAAAGAATGAAATCCTTGCTTGCCAATTATATGATCTCTATAATACATAGGAAGCGCTGGTGTGTCAAGGCAAGTAAAATCCTTTCAAATGTAATTTATAATAAGAGAATATTTTAAAAGAGCAATTCAGATTGGCTTAAGAACTCCAGTAAGTTTTATGTATGTCTTACAAATGTTAATGATGTAAAACCCAGAAGGGTGCCCAGTTAGGTGGAAGCTGCCCAGATTTTTCTGTCTGCCAAAATCCATTTCTAGATTAGGTCTTCAGAATACCTTTATATCAAAGGAGACAACTGCCCCCTACCTTCTCATTCATTTTCCTAAATACATTGAATTGCCCCCACCCACTTCCCCAAGGATAGAGGATTTATTTCATGCTGATTTAATCATTCAGATTCTTTTTTTCCTGACTATTCTTGGCCAGATAATGGGACCATCTGCACCTTCTTAAAATGAGATAGTTATAGTTTTTCATAGGAAAATTAATTCTGACCACAAAGAGTTATACTTTAGTTCAAAAGAATGTGTGAATTAATTAGTGTTAGATGATAGATTATTTTTTTCTCACTCTGATACATTTCATTCTTGAACACTCCCAAGACTGCTTTTATTCAGTACTGAGAACATAGCAGAAACATCTTTCTTAGGAGTGTTTGGCACCAAAAAAAGTGGAAAAGAATATCATCATATCTCTAAATGTTTTATATTGCTAATACTCAGTTCACTTCTTGCAAAATCAATAAAAAAGTAAATTCTTATTCAATCAAATGCTAAGACAACTAAAAATTGTCCCCAAAAATCAATAGAGGAGTTTCACAAATATCTTCCAGATATTTGTCTGTCAAGGCCTGCCTTCTTCAAGGAATAAAATCCTCTGGGTTTTAAGGTTTATGGGGATCAAGATTAGGAGTATGATTTCATTGATATAGAAATCATCTCATTAGGGAATTTCCCATTATCAGTGAAGTTCAACAGCTTCTCTGAAATTTAGACACAGTTTTCTAGAACTTTAAGAGATGTCCAAGATAGTGGGGTTAAATCACTTATCCCAGGTCACACAGCTAAAAAGTGTATTAGGCCAGATTTGAAATCACATCCTCCTGATTTCATCAGTATCTGTCCACTGATCCACCCAGCCGTCCCCAGCATTAGGAGTGTAAATGACTGCCTACAGTCACAAAGTCAATAGATGGGACTTGATCCCAGATATTCTTCACTTGCAAGTGAGCTCTCTATCCACTCTGCCATCTCCCTTCATTTTGTATATTTATGGTGACATGGAATAAATCAACTGCATCATTGGAAAGCATATTCAAACAGAGCAGCTCATGCAGAATTAGATCCAAACTGATCATAGATCTTGAGGCGGAAAGAACCTCATCTAGTAGAGGTCACCTAATCTATTTGGCAAATGTTGGAACTGACACTCATGGAGGTCAAGTGGTTACCCTTAATGTTCTACAGGTAATAAATAGCCAAACTGGGTCCACTGATTCCGAGTTCAGCACTCTTCCCATTATGATTTATTGTTTTTAATATCTCTGAAGCTAAACTGACTCAGAATGTCTCCATCATGCAGGAATAGCACTCTGTTGTTCCATCCCATCCCTGCCCCCTGTGGCTGTATCAGTGAAAATAAAAAAGTCTCTTCTTTAGACCTTAGCTGAAAGTTTATTTGGTGTTTTCCCCCATTATGAAAGCACAGTCATCTTTATGTTCAAAGTGTACCTAAAAACTCAGCCCCTTGGGGGCTAGTCTAAAAATAAGGATTTGGTTGGGTATTATGTTGAAATCTTCAGGGAGATGCTGAATCAGCTATTTTCAGCAGTGCCTCTTTTATTGTGGGCACGAAGCTCTGGGAAGAGCCTTTAACTTCTTCAAAGTTACCTGAGGTATTATGATTCCTGTTCACGGAAAACTCGCTTACCACAGGAAAGTGGGACAGAGGAGGAGAATACCAACGGAACAAATTGCCTGTTTGCTCAGTTTCATCACTTTCAGCAAACACGATGGACCTACTTTGTGCCAGTCATGGGGGGGGATACAAAGGCAAAAATGATTCTCAGTGGGCTTGCATTCTACACCTAAAATTGAATTGACTGCACAATAGCTCGTCCTGCCAAATTATGGCCCCTTTGTAGAATTTTTTTAACAACGTTGGGATGCTTATGTATATAATGGGATTGCAAAGTGAGGAACCTCTGTGTTATGTTAATAGAACATTAGGATGAAATGGAAGGAGAGGTAGTTTAATGAGATAAATGGACATCTCACAGAAGTTCACAAAACTGCCTTCTCAAATACAAGGTTATACCCCCCCCAAAAAAAAAAACTTTTCCAGAAGTTGTTCCAGAAAAGATCTAAGGGTTTTAATGGAAGTCTCATTAAGAGTCAACCAGGTGATATGACAACAGAGAAAAATTATGTGATCTTTGGAGGTATCAAGAAAGTCTAAAAGAAAAAAAAGATGTCAGGCTTGCCATTCTCGGCCCTGTAGAGACTTATATTCGGTTCTGGATACCATATATCGGGAAGAACAATGATTAATTAGAGAATATATAAGGCAAGGGATCTTCATCTTTTTTGTCCTGGACCACCTCAGTAGCCTACTGAAGCCTATTGACCCCGAGGATAAGAATTCCTATACTTAAGGGAGGCAACCAGGATGGTGAAAAGCTTCCACTTAATATTATGTAAGGATTGGTAGCAAAAATGAGAAATAGTCCACAAAGAGAAGACTCGATGGGGCAAGTTAAAGGAAAGAGTAGTAGGTTGGAAGTAAAAGGCAAGGGCAACAATCATGGCTCTATCATTTCTGTGCTTGGTTAGCCAAATCACTTGACTTCCTCTGCCTCAGTCTCCTTCTTTGTTATATTGAAATTTGAAAAAGAGTATTTGTACCACCTACCTCATAGATTTGTGAGGATAGAGATTATACTATGAAAGACTTTGAAAAGCTTACAAAATGGCAAAAAAAATCATTCCTTTTCATAGAGAAGTAATGGACTAGAGATATTGAATCGAGTGTTTGAGGCCAGATTTGAACACAGGTCTTTCTGATTTCAGGGTGGGTATTCTAGCCACTGTGCCATCTAACTACCCCTGATTCTATGAAATATTACTTAGTAAAGTTGAGAAGAAAAAAACAAAAATTCAACGAAATTTCTTTGAAAAAACTTGAAAATAAAACAAATACATTTTGGCTTGGCTTGGACATAGATTTGGGGCTGAATATTAG
This sequence comes from Sarcophilus harrisii, assembly GCF_902635505.1. Taxonomy (NCBI): domain Eukaryota; kingdom Metazoa; phylum Chordata; class Mammalia; order Dasyuromorphia; family Dasyuridae; genus Sarcophilus; species Sarcophilus harrisii. Next base: position 19,512,004 of record NC_045428.1, on the reverse strand, counting down.
AATTGTTCGGTGAAGAGAGGTGATGATATTATGGATTTGATTATTATAGTCACTTAATACTGGATTTTTAATTCATGGATGACATCAATTTTTATACTTTTTTTTTCAAATTTTATTACATAAAGCCTCAAGGTACTTGCACAGAAAGGTGCCTAATAAATTATATGGTGCAACTTCACACAGCACTGCTATTAATCACAAACTTAAAGCAAAAAGTTCTTTCCTTTGGGCATCCAACAAAGAAATCTTAGAAACATAAAGAAGTGAGTCAGGGCTGGTTGTCATGTGTTCTTTCCTTTAAAGGACTGCCTCTCCACAAGAAAATGCATCTGATTTATCACTGCCATCATCATTAACTGCCCTAGGTGTCTGCCACTAACTAGGAAGTTTCTCTAAACCCTAAGTGAGAAAAATGTAAGTTGAGGCACAGCACATGAGTAGTTCTAGTTGACATCTCGGGTTAATTTGAGCAAGCTGTATCTAAATGAAGCATCTCTCATTCATTTATTCTTGTGACAAACTGCAGCATGTCTGAGATAGAAATTCACATAAAGATAATGTGCTTGCATTCTCCCACCTGTCATGGGCCAGATCTCTAATTAAACATCCAGGGATACCGAGGCTCTTCAGAGGATGCCATATTTCCAGTTATGCTTTACTTATTATAGACTCACTATTATTTCCCTTTCCACATTACCCTAACTTTTTGACACCCAGAACATGTTTCAGGCAAACTATTTCATATGTCATCTTTCTATAGTCATCAGTGGGTATCCTCAGGAACTAATGCAGCAAAAGCTGTTTTGTGGGTTTCTTTAGCTCCTGTTACTAGAGTATGGATGTGCTTTGACAAGCCTGCCATTTTGGCCACAAAATGCACCTTTTATAAATCTCTTTAACTGACCATGACAAAAATTGAGTGCTCAATACAATACACGTGGGATATAAACAATATTGAATATTGCCTTGTGATTGAGATAGCCCAGTGAGGAAAGTTGCAGGATAGGATGAAAGAAATTGAGGTGAATGGGTAAAATAGGAGAAACAATAATAAAAATCAAAGATGTAATTATCACACAGTGACAGGGGTGTTATTCAGGGCACCAAATTTAGAAGGCAATGGTGGTAGATGTAATTCTACAATAGTATAGAAACAATAATAGTAGCTGAATTGCTAATGGAGTTGTGAACTGATCCAACCATTCTTCAGAACAATTTGGAACTATGCCCAAAGGACTATAAAACTCTGCATACCTTTTGAGCCAAGAATATCTTTGCAAGGTCCATATCCCAAAGACCTCCAGAAAAAAAAGGAAAAGGACTTACTTGGACAATATTTTAGCACCTCTTTTTGTGGTGGCTAAAAATTTGAAATCAAAGGGATGCTCATCAATTGGAGAATGACTGGACAAACTGAGGTATAGGATTGTGATGGAATATAATTGTGTTGTAAGAAATGACAAGCAGGATGATTTCAGAAAAATCTGGAAAGATTTACACATGATGCACAGTAAAGTGAACAGAATCAGGAGAACAAGGTACATGGTAACAACAATATTGTTCAATGAAGAATTGGGAATGACTTAGTTGTTATTATACAATGATCCAAGGAAATCTCAAAGGACTAATTATGAAGGCTATAATCCACTTCCAGAAAGAGAACTGAGATTGATTGAATATAGCCTGAAACACTACAGAAATTCTTTTTTTTCTTTTATTCAAGTCTTTTTGTACAAAATGACTAATATGGAAATATTTTACATAAAAAATAATAACAGTAACAGATTATTTAGCTCTTTAAATATTACAAAGAGCTTTACATTTATTATCTTTTTTTTCTTTTATTCAAGTCTTTTTTTGCACAAAATGATTAATATGGAGATGTTTTACATGAAAAAATAATAACAGTAACAGATTATCTAGCTCTTTAAATATTACAAAGAGCTTTACATTTATTATCACATCTGATCCTTACAACAACCCTGTAAGGTAAATGTTATTAGAATATCCATTTTATAGATTAGGAAACAGAGGTAGACAGAGTTTAAGTGATTTATTTGGAGTCACACAATTATAATGTTTGAGGCACTATTTGAACTCGGGTTTCCTGATTCTACAGTCTTGGGCCTTATCCATCACATCACCCATTTGCCTCATCATTATTTGTTGTCAGTCAGTCAATAAATAATTATTCAGTTTCTACTATGTGCAGGCACTGTGGCAAATGGTAGTAAGAGAGTTCCTGGCATCAAGGAGTTACAACCTAATGAATAATTATGTAAACTTTTCAAAACTGCCTAATTAAAAATGTACAGAGAAAGCTCTTGGATCAGTCTCAAATTGTGGTGGTTGTCTTGGAGACTTTATATCTTTATTATCATGATGAATTTTTTTATGATTAGTGTTAATTAATAGGAAAATTTTACAAGTGGACAGTGGAATAAAGTTCAGCCTCGAGGGAGAAGAATACATCACTCCATAGTAGAGAGAAAAACACCTACGTAATGACATGGGGAGTAGCTGGGTTGGGGCGGGGGAGAGTGGGGACTAGCAGAGGACCATGGCTAGAAGAGGTTCTAATTTTATTTTATGAGTCTATGATTTATCATCTCTCTACTATAGTTTAATAGTAGAGCAACAAAGTTTCTGTTCTTTATCCCCAAGTAATTACCTTGTTACCAGCTAGTGAGGGGACTCTCCAAATTCAACCTAGAGTCAGAAAGAGCCAGGTTTAAATTTTGACTCAGATATTAGCAGTTGGGTGATCTAGAACAAGACACTTCCCATTGCCTGCATTGGTTTCTGGGTCTTCCCTCTAGGATTCATTTATTTACTTAGATTTTTTTTCCTTTTATTTTGGACTAGGTGAAAGAGAAGACTCTTTGCCTCAATTGCTCCCCAGCCTTAATTGCTGGATGGGTGCAGTCTCAGTCAAACTGAAACCTACTGAAGACTTTAGCTTAAAAAAGCCAAGGTTTCTCAGTGCATCTCCAGTTGTCCTGATTTGTGTCTTGTCATTTGACCCAGATGTCTCTGGAGGGGAAAGTGAGGAAGGTGACCCTTCACAGCCCTTCCTCCCCTAAATCCAATTCATTTGCATGATATGGCTTATCCCAAAGACCTCCAGAAAAAAAAGGAAAAGGACTTATTTGAACAATATTTTTAGCACCTTTTTTTGTGCTCCCTACTGTCATGGTCCCCTTTGAGAATGAAAGACAAACAACAACGACAAACAACAACTATTACTACAACAAGCTCTTCATCTATAAAATGAGAAGAAGAATAACTTCTACACGTCAGTGCAGTTGTGAGGATCAAATAAGATATTTGTAAAGTGCCTTGAAAACCTTAAATTACTATGTAAGTGCTAGTTATTGTGTTTATTATTATTAGCTATTATCCTGATTATTTGTTTAGGCTGGTCCTTAGCAAATGCATGGTGAATCTCCAGGCTCATCTTCAATACTTTTTGTACATTGTGGTAATAGATGGAATTTATGATGTTAGACACAACCTTCAGGAACCCAAGAACACCTCAACATCATGATGAGACATTAGAGGTCATTAGTATGAAATAATCACTAAGGTGAAGCACAGATGATAAAGTGAGACCTGAAAAAGTAACTAATTTATTAAATTCAATTTTTAAATCCCCATTATTATAATATCAATGAAATTTAAGCAAAATATCGCTCCATCCCAAGGACAATCTTATATGAAATACCAATATTTATAATTGTGGCTTTTCAGTTGTTTTCAGTGGTGATCTTTTCTTAGTGATCCCTTTTGGGCTTTTCTTGACAAAGATACTGGAATAATTTGCCATTTCTTTCTCCAGCTCATTTTACAGATGAAGAAACTGAGGCAAACAGTGAATGACCCAGCATTACACAGCTAATAAAGTGTTTAAGACCAGATTTAGACTCATCTCTTCCTAACTCCAAGCTCAGAAGTCTATTTACTGTGTCACTTAAGTATAGAGATTCTACTATGTATATAGAGGCAGTACGGAATAGTGAATACAAAGCTGACCTTGGAGTCAAGATTTGGCGTCAAGTCTTGCCTCTTAAATTTACTTGCTGTGTTACCTTGGGTAAGTCAGCTAAATTCACAAAGTCACAGCATTAAGTTACAGAGTAGGTACTGATCTGGATTGTTATATGGAATTCTTTATAGGAGATTTGATAAAATCATAAATGCAATCAAAATGAGTGAATAAATATTCTACAGAGAACCTTAATCTCTTAGAAGTCAGATTTTCAATATTCTACTCTATTAAATTGTATTTGCTAAATCTCAAAATGACCATCTTAAACTCAGTTTTTATTTTTCCCATACCAAATTCAAGTGCATAAAACTCATAAAATGAACAGAAAAATCTTGATGCAATGTTTGTGGCTAATTTTCTTCCTTTTCATTTGTTTGTTTTAATTTTGTTTTATGAGTCTATGATTTATCCTTTGTGGGTGTTCTATCAACCATCATATATCATCATTTTACTGTAGCTTTATAGTAAACCAACAAAGTTTCTGTTCTTTACCCCTAAGTAATTACCATGTTACCAGCTAGTGAGGGGACTCTCCAAATTCAACCTAGAGTCAGAAAGATCCAGATTTGAATTCTAATTCTGATATTTGCCAGTTGGGTGATCTGGGACAAGACACGTCACATTGCCTGCATTGGTTTCTGTGTCTTCCTCTCCCAGATTCATTTATTTACTTAGATTTTTTTGGTAACTTTTTGAATGACCCAAGGAATGACAAAATCAAAATGAAATCTAATAGAGGAGAAGACCAGATTAAATTATATTATAGACATTTTCTCTAGTTATTCATGAGGAACTATTCAATAGCTTTAAAAGACATATTCAGTCATCCAGCATATCTATTGAAAACTTATTATGTGTGAATTAATAAAAGTTCCATTCTGGTAATACTAATGATAATGGCTAGCATTTACATACAGTTTCAAGATTTACAATTTGCTTTACAAATATGATCTCATGTGATGCTAATAGAAGCCTGGGAGCTAAGGGTAGGGGGTAGTTGTTAGTATTATCTCTGTAATTAAAAAAAAGGAACTGAGGGAGACAGAAGTGAATTTACTTGCTCAGATTCAGTTACCTAGGAACTGACTGAGACTAGATTTAAACTTTGGCTTTCCTAATTCCAGTTCCAATTCTTTACCCCTCTATGACATATTGAGACAAATCATGATATTGTGAATGAAAAGCTGGCTTTAAAATTCAGAAGAGATTTAAGTGGCATTCAATGCTTTCTTTAATAGTAATTAGCTATATGGCCATTAGGGAAAGTCACATAATTGGTATGAGACTCAGTTTCCAAAATGTAAAATAACGAAAACAATGTTTCTAGATAATACCTTATAGAATTATTAAAATCAAGTAAGAAAAGACATCAAAAACACTTTTAAACTGTCAAGTGGCACATACATATCAGTTATTATTACCTATTATGAATATAATTGACAGGATTTACTATTATTACTCAATAGAAATTATAAAAAGGTATAAAATTCACTTCCTCAAGAGTAACACCTACAATCATAGATTTAAAGGAAGAAGAGGCAGAAAAAGAATGAGGGGGAAAGAGAGGAGGAAAAGGAAAAAGAAAAATGAGCCGAAAAATAAGAAAGAGAAGAAGAAAAGAAAGAGGTAGGTATCCTACATAGGCAAAGTTGTTTCCATGATATCTCCTTCCCCTCTCCTTGAAGCATGAGTTTCTTGAAGGCAGGAATCCTGTTTTTAACCTTTCTTGGTATTACCAGCATTTAAGCTAAGTGATTAATAAATATTTCTCGACTAACAGTGTGTGTATATGTGTATATTTCATTCTAAACAGGCATAAAAGCTACTCTAGAAGATAAATTTAACCCCAATCATATTAATTATGCCATTTTCTATAATTTTCATATATCTAAAAAAAGTTTTACTTTATATTAATAGTAATAAACATAATAATAAACTATAGTAAGGTTACTATAGATTAATAAAGATTTGGCCTTGAAAACAATACAAGGCACAATAAAGACAGGGGAGAATATGGCAGCCTATATTTCCACCCCAACCCTAGTCCTGCCTCTGGATGACACTCCACCTCTGTTTCTTCCAGAAGAGAAGGAGGAGGAGGAGGAGGAGGAGGAGGAGGAGGAGGAGGAGGAGGAGGAGGAGGAGGAGGAGGAGGAGAAGAAGAAGAAGAAGAAGAAGAAGAAGAAGAAGAAGAAGAAGAAGAAGAAGAAGAAGAAGAAGAAGAAGAAGAAGAAGAAGAAGAAGAAAAGAAGAAGAAAGAAGATGATGAAAGAAGAAAAAAGAAAAAAAGAAGAAAAAAAGAAGATTAAAGTAGAAGGAAGAAGAAAAAAGATGAAAGATGAAAGAAAGAAGAAGTAGGAAGAAGAAAAGTTGGTTTAGAGATCATGGAGTCCCGATTTCCTGATTTTTACAGAGGAGGAAATGGGGTCTAGGGAAGTTAAGTGATTTATTTGGAGTGATACAGATTCATTCTTCTGACCCTCAATTTAGCATTCTTTCCCCCATACTGTAATGTCTCACACTTCATTATACTTAGCATTGACAATGTAGCTTAATGTGTACTTTTTATATTTTATCCATCATTTTTTTAACTTTATACAATCAACAAAACAATAAATCAAGTCTTGATTTGTAATATTTGCAAATTTCCAAGGTGTAAATGCTCACACTAAAATTTATCAATCAGCAGACCCCTGCTTAAGGGGATATGTTTTTAAAGCAGGGGGGGAAGGAATCAAAAAATTCACAGACCATTAACATCCCCAGAAGCTTTTATATTTGGCCAAAAGTAAAACAATAAAAATGATAAAGTGGCTCTGAATGCTTACTGAAGAGTGAGAAAAGACAGAGAATATCAAAGCTATGAAATCCCTTGATGATCACTTCTTCCAGCAATGAATAGTTTGTATTTTTATCTAAGCCCAGTTTACTCTACAATGATTATTACATTGCAGTCTTCCAGAATGGAAATTTAGGTGTTCTTAAACATATCCCAGATACAAGTCTTTTAATGGACATGTGGGAGGCAGATACAGTACATTCTAAATAATATTACTTTAGATCTATGGATTTTTATGAGGCATTAGCTTATAGCAAGAGGTCAAAATACAGGCACCAAAGAAGCCAGATTCTTTTGGGGTGTATTAACTAATGCCAGGCATGTGTGAAATGAAAAAGCTTACATGATTAACCCAAATGGTTGAGGTCAAAATAAAGCAAACAAACTATAAGCGTTAAGAACCAGAGTTTAGAAAAAAAATCTTTATAGGGCATTTAGCCATATTGGGAAGGTCAGAAAGAAAAATATTTTATGGGATATTAATTCATAGCTGAAGAGCCTGAGATAAAGTTTAAAAGGTCCTTTGGATGTTGTTAACATGAACAAGCCAAATACCAACGAACCTTCAATAAGAAAATTAATTGGCTTGAAAAGTTGACTCTGGCTGTGAACATAACTATTGACCTAATTTCCATAAAAAAAAAGAAATATTTCAGAATAGACTCATTTTCACCACAAGCAGAAATCCACATTTGTAATACTATGTATCCTATTAGAAATACAAGGTGCATAAAGGTTTGTTTGATTGTATTTTCAATTTTATCCAGTTATGATTCAAATTGATTCAAATTCACTAATGACTTTTATGTGTCCATTCCAGTTTTTTCTTACAGTCATTGGAAGAAATAGCACACTTCTGAGCATATGTAGCCTGACGTGATTCAGTAGACTGAGACCAAACTTGCCCTGTTGACTCATATCTCAAGAGAGAAGCAAAGGAAATGAAGAAAGAGAGGAAGGGAGGAAGGAAGGGAGCGAGGGAGGAAGGGAGAGAGGGAGGAAAAAAGGGAGGGAGCGAGGGAGGAAGGGAGAGAGGGAGGAAAAAAGGGAGGGAGGGAGGGAGGAAGGGAGGAAGGAAGGAAGGAAGGAGGGAGAGAGGGAAGGAAGGAGAGAAGGAAGGAAGGAGGGAGGGAAGGAAGGAGGGAGGGAGGGAAGGAAGGAGAGAAGGAAGGAAGGAGGGAGGGAGGGAAGGAAGGAGGGAAGGAAGGAAGGAAGGAAGGAAGGAAGGAAGGAAGGAAGGAAGGAAGGAAGGAAGGAAAAAAAAGATGGAAAGGGGAAAGGGGAGAGACAGGGAGGGAAGGGAAGGGAAAAGAAGGGAAAAAAGGAAGGAAAGGGAAAGAGAAAGGGAAAGGAAAAGGAAGGGAAGGAAAGAGAAAGGCAGGGAAGAGAAGGGAAGGGAAGGGAAAGATGGAGAAAGGAAGATAGGAGAAGGAGAGAGAAGGAGGGAGAGAGTAAAAGGAGAAGAGACTGAGATACAATTTTAAAGATTCTTTGGATATCATTAACATGAACTGGTCAAAGGATTCACTAAAATGATTTTCCTTTTAGAGATACACTAATTTGCCTAAAGTGCATGTCTAACCAAGTCTCAATCCTCCTTCCCTCCTCCAATGCTTTTCATCTGAGATTTCACCCTAGTTTCAATGTAGGTATCCTACATAGGCAAAGTTGTTTCCATGATATCTCCTTCCCCTCTCCTTGAAGCATGAGTTTCTTGAAGGCAGGAATCCTGTTTTTAACCTTTCTTGGTATTACCAGCATTTAAGCTAAGTGATTAATAAATATTTCTCGACTAACAGTGTGTGTATATGTGTATATTTCATTCTAAACAGGCATAAAAGCTACTCTAGAAGATAAATTTAACCCCAATCATATTAATTATGCCATTTTCTATAATTTTCATATATCTAAAAAAAGTTTTACTTTATATTAATAGTAATAAACATAATAATAAACTATAGTAAGGTTACTATAGATTAATAAAGATTTGGCCTTGAAAACAATACAAGGCACAATAAAGACAGGGGAGAATATGGCAGCCTATATTTCCACCCCAACCCTAGTCCTGCCTCTGGATGACACTCCACCTCTGTTTCTTCCAGACAATATCTCATCTAGCAGACTAAACTGACAATATTTGCCCTTTTTTCTCAATGCCTGATCATTTCCCCCTTTCTTCTCATTTACCTGTGGGAATCATTTTCTCCAATAGAATATACAGACTTTCAGGAGGCTCTGCACACAGTCTTCTTAGAGAGAATGAAGTTCATAAATTCTCTCCCCACATCATTCTGCCACAAACTATTAATGAGACAGAAACATTGGAAAGTTAGGGATCACATGAGAAGAAAGAGTGAGGGAAGAAGAGAAGATCTATTCACCCTCTGACCACAAAAAGCAATCTTATTTCTATTATTTCCCAATGAGAAAGTAGAGATCCAAAGTCTACTTCTTCTATCTCTTTTTCTTCCAGAGGGTAAGAGGTAAGATTAGGAATTCAAAGTAAAACATTTATGATCAACTAAAAATGCGACATTATCAGACATGGCCAGTTCAGGAATTAGTTTTGACAGATTAGGTTGGTATATATAAAGGGCTATCCTTTGTACTTTGTTTTATCTTATTTGTTCAATGACAAGAAGGTAATAGAAGCAAGAGGTTCATAAGAAAAAAAGAATATTTATACTATGATGTGCCATATTTTTCTAAATAATGTATTGCTACACCATGATGGGGCTGCAAATTAAAACACAGTCAATGAACCACCCTGTCAAAAAGAAATGGCAAAAATATACTGAATCATCATGTTACTTTAAAAAAAAAAAGGATTTCAATTCACTAACTTAATGGGGTAGGACTGTTATCACTATTATTGTTATTGGGAATGAATGGAGACTATTGATTGAAAATAAAATGTGTTAAGTGTACAGGATTTAAAATGCATGTCATTTATATTTTTAAATCATTGTGCTGCTAAGATGGATGTGCTATAGAGGAAAAGAAAAGAACAATTTAAAAGAGTAAAACCTCTGCTATAGTCCTAATCTCACAAGAAGGCAACTAAGTGGTAGAGGAGACAGAGAGGTAGGCATGGAAACAGAGAGCCTGAGTTCGTTCATCTCTCACAAAGGTACTAGCTGCGTGACACTGAGCAAACCATTCCAACTCTCAGTCTCAGTCTCCTCATCCATATAACAGGATTTATAAAAATTATACCTACCACTTTGAGGCCTTCACAAAAAGGTAAAATGAGACAGTACATGTAAAGAGCTTTGCAAACCTTTAAATCTATAAATCACTACTATTACTACAGCTGCTGCCGCCAATCCCACTACTACTAGCATCACCACCATCACTATTACTACTAATATTATTGCCACTACAGATTGGTTGTTGTCCTTCCTGAAGAGGACCAAAGTGATATCGCCACATTAGAGTCGAGTTACTGCTACTGCTACTACTACAGCTGCTTCTACAAATAAGAGTTGGAGAGAGTAAGGAATGGAGCCATAATGTAAAAGAGATGGAGAAGGGAAAATTGTCACACTCTTCTCATGAGCCAAGGCAGAATTGATTTGCTCATGGTCCACCCCTTCAGAGAAGGAGATTGATGATTTACAAAGTGCCTGTTGAGAAAACTTCCAGGAATTAGGCATTGAAGGAAAAGCCTGGGGTATGGATTCAAAGGATATGGATTCAAATAACCACATTTTCTACTTATTACCTAAATGACCTTGACCAAGTCACTTGAGGTCCTTTGGCTCTAGTTTTCTCATCTATAACATCAGGGGATTGGTCTAGATGTTTTCTGAAGTTCCTTATAGTTCTCAATTTAGACAGAGAAATAGTCATTCAAATAATCCCGTGACTGATTCCTCTACCCACTGCTTCTTAGCGTTCAGCCAGAGGATAAATGTTCTCTGGGACTATCTTTTTTATTTTTTATATTGTTTTATTTTACCATAATTATATGTGTACATTAATTTAAAATGCATTTTTATGTTGAGACAAAAAATCAGATCAAAATGGAAAAACACAAAAAAAAAAGAAGAAAAAGAAAAAAACTAAACATTGTATAGATTCATTTACATTCAGTCTCCATAGTTATCTCTCTTTGGGTGCAAATGGCATTTTCTATCCAAAGTTTATTAAAATTTCCTTGGATCACTGAATTGTTGAGAGGAACCAAATCTTTCATAGTTGATCAATTCACAATCTTGCTATTACCGTGTACAGTATTTTCCTGATTCTACTTGTTTTGCTAAGCATCAATTTGTGTAAATCTTTGCAGGCATTTCTAAAATCAGCTTGTTCATCATTTTTATAGAACAATAATATTCCATAACATTTATATACCATAACTTATTCAGCCATTCCCCAGTTAATGGGCATCTACTCGTTTTCCAATTCTCTGCTACCACAAAAAGAGTTGCTACAAACATTTTTGCACATGTGGGTCCTTTTCCCTACTTTATGATTTCCTTGGGATATAACACAGCTGGGTTAAAGGGTATCCACAGTTTTATAGCCTTTGGGCATAGTTTTAAATTAGTCCCAGAATATTTGGATCATTTCATAACTTGATCAACAATCATTAGTGTCCGGTTTTCCCACATCCTCTCTAATATTTATCATTAATTTTTTCTGTCATCTTATCCAATTTGAAAGGTGTGAGATGATACCTCAGAGATGTTTTAATTTGCCTTTTTCTAATCAATAGGGATTTAGAGGATTTTTTCATATGACTGTAAATGGCTTCAATTTCATCATCTGAAAGTTGTGTGTTCATATCCTTTGCCCATTTATCAATTGGAGAAGGACTTGTATTCTTATAAATTTGACACTATTCTTTATATATTTTAGAAATGAGACCTTTATGAGAAACACTGGTTGTAAAAAAAATTTTTAAAAAGTTTCCCAGTTCTCTACTTCCCTTAATTTTGTTTGTGTTGGTTTTGTTTGTGCAAAATCTTTTTAATTTAATGTAATCAAAGTTGTCCATTTTATCTCTTGTAATGTTCTCTTGTTCTTCTTTGGTCATAAATCCCTCCCTTCTCCAAAGATCTGATAGATAAACTATCCCATGCTCTCTTAATTTGCTTACAGTATCGCCCTTTATGCCCAGTTCATGTCCTCTCTGAGGTTAATTTAATGTCCCTAAGTAGAATTAAGTAGAACAGAAGAACTAAGAATAAGTAAACAATACATATATAAAATTCACTTATAAAATAAATCAAATTCAAATAGGTCAAATTCAATTATCAAGTAGCACAATCTGGTTAGTCCCTACTTGGAACTGACAGTGGATGCCAGGTTCAAATTTGATGATATATGTGATGAAGTTATTTCTAGTATTAAAATACTGTAAATAGATCAGTGCTGGATTTCTAGTCAACATTAACCAAGATAAAATCCCACTTGCAACTGACTAGTAACCCTGAGGGAAAGCACCTAACCTAAAGAGTTACTTAGGCTACAATGCTAAAAGAAAAAAAAATGACCCTAAAACGGCTCTGTTAAATATTAGATAAGTAACTATTGATGGCTAAATCAATAGTGGGTGAAGTGTATATTTAAGATAAAAGATAATGATTTCTATTGAGACATATTAATTTTGAGATGCCAAACAGGGAATTGATGAATCAAGAGTAGAGCATAAGGGATAGCTGAGGATTGGATTTGTAGATTTAAGACCATCTTCATAGATAATAATCCATTGAAACCAATGACACTGATGAGAGTTCAGAGAGAGAAGAGAAGAGGAACTAGGACAGAATCCGGCTTACCCCAGGGACAAGAGATGGATGATTCAAACAAAGAAACAGACAAATAAAAATGTCATATATGCACACAAAGTAAATATAAAGTGTTTATCTTAAAAGTTCTGTCCTTCTATATAAAGATATTTAAAGCTGAGAAGGAGAAAAAGAAATACTTTTGCATAAATAAAAATTTATGATAATTGGTAAAGAATGTAAGATGCTATTTTTTTCTTGATGACCGACTTGATGCCAGAAAGAAGGAAAGAAAAAAATTTAATCTAATAAAAACCGCTAAAGTATGCATATATAGTTTTCAGATGACATTTGAGCAATTTGTGACAGAAAGGAATGGTGGCATTTACATAAATTAATAAATGAATATAAAGCTTGCAAAGAATATGGGATGATTCCTCATTTGTATCTGAACAGTTTTGTGGTTTGAAGTGGCAAAGAAAAATCTTGATTCACTAAAAACTAAAAGAAAATGTGAGTATGAAAAAACAATTTTTAATAACAGAAATTAAATACAGGATGATTTTGAGAACCTAAAATCTCATGGTAACATAATCTGTCCATTCATTTGCATGTAACTACCTTAAACCCTAAGAAAGTAAAGTTATATAGGGAGAGATAAAAAAAAAAAAGAGATCAAGAGCAAAAGAGAGAGAGAGACAGAAAAAGAGGGACAAAGAGAGAAAACATTTTTTTAAACAGAAGTATGATTAAATAAGGCTGGTTTATTTCCTATGGGAAATTTGGGGAGATTTTACTTCATAAGTGAAAGGAAAGTCACTGAGTGCCAGAAGGCTTTTATTTAAGCCTTCAGATAAGGATGTAGTGGTCAAAACAGGTACCCATCTCCATCAAAGGTGTTTGAAAAAATCAGCAGCTGGATCAGTCCACTGACTAGAAGGCTTCAGTTGCTAGCTTCTGATTGGCTGAATAAAAGCTGAAACTTATTGGAAAAGATCTAGAGGTCCAGCTACTGTTCTGCAGTCACCTAAAGTGTAAGACAAGTGAACCATATCAGATATTCCTATTGTTTTTCCTCTAGTTTGAGAAAAAAAACAAAAAGGAGAAAGTACTGAGTAAATACAAGTTTTCAGTTTAATGAAGGAGATAACATACAAAAGTCTATATGCAAATAAAAGCTTAAAGGTTGATAGTAATTTGAAAGATCTTTTTAGGGTTAAATAGGTGCAATCCTTTTAAACATATTTCCATATTTCTCATGTTGTGCAAGAAAAATCAGACCAAAAGGGGAAAAATCATGAGAAAGGGCAAAAAACAAAAAAGATGAAAATACTATGCTTTAATCTACAATCAGTCCCCATAGTTCTCTCTCTCTGGATGCAGATAATATTTTCCATACCAAGTCTACTGAATTTGCCTTGAATCACTGCATTGTTGAGAAGAGCCAAATCCATCACAATTGATCATCTACATTGAAAGACCTTGACAAAATCTTTTAACGGTTTGAAAACAGGTGAGATTTTTGCCCAAGTTCAGTATGGTAAGGATCAACAGACAAGTAGTTGACTGAGAAGCAATTTTATATGACATAGGAGAGAAGCAGCTCTGGTCCTGAGTGACCAATTACATCAACTTCTACATTCTAGAGCTATGTTACCTGGAACCCATGAGATTTCCTACCTGGCAACATATTTCTGTGGTTCCCCACAGAAAGTTCAAACCTGTGGTTTAGGTTTATTTGTGTTATAACATATTTGTTATTCCCACATTAACTTTAATACTTTAGTTAACTGGAAAGATATAATTTTTTGACTTATTTTTCTAATTAGATTGTGATGATGATGATCTAAAAAGTATCATCATTATGACTGGTTTGTGAAAGTGAAAATGCATGGATGTGGGTTCAAGAGTTAAGTTTTACGATCTGAAATTTAGAGCAACATAATTAATATCTCTCTAATGATGATATCATATGAGAACAACCATGACCTCTTTATTGCATTAAAAAAGGGATTTTCTTTTAAAGATCTATCAATTTCCTCTCTCTCTCTCTCTCTCTCTCTCTCTCTCTCTCTCTCTCTGTCTGTCTGTCTCTGTGTGTATCTCTATTTCCCTTTCTCTTGTCTCTCCTTTTTGTCTCTTTCACTCTCTCTAATTCTATCTCTGTCTTTCAGTCTTTTGCCATGTCCCTTTCTTTTTTTCCTTCTCACTTTTTTCTCTCTCTCCATTCTGTATCTTTATTTCTTTCTCTGCCTCTCTGTCTCTTTGTTTTTTTTTTCTCTCTGTCTTTGTTTCTGTCTCTCTTCATCTCTGTTTCTGTCTCTTTCCTTCTCTATATATCTCTCTTTCTGTCCCTATCTCTCTGTATCCTTCTGTCTGTCTCTGATTCTCTTTCTGTCTCTATCTCTTTTTCTCTTTCTTTCTAACAGATACACACACACATACACACACACACACACACTTATGGCACTTTATCAGCTCCTGGTGCATGTCGACTAGGGTAACCAAACTCAATTTTTAGTTGGACATTTTCAAGTGACCTCTCTGTGCCGCCTAATTGCTCAGATGCTGATATTATATTCCAGCAAAATGTACTTGTACTGTACTTAGCAGTGCCCTGCAATGCTCATCTCAGTAATTAGAACTCAATCTTGCAGCTTTTCTGTATCCCACTACCAGAGACCCAGAGAACTCCTGCTGACACTGGAGCAAGTTAATGAATGCTTAATTAGCCATTCCCTTCCTCCCCCATCCCCACCCCATGCCCACAGAATTCTTGTCCAGCTCCTCATACAGAAATCTTTGCAGTTGGACCAAGGCGACTGAAATCTGAACTGAAAAATGGCTTAATGCCATCACTGCAGGTGAAGCAGTTAAGAGTGGAATAATAAAACCTCTGGTTCATCTTTACAATGGGAAAAGAGAAAATGAGGGAGAGGGGTGGGAATGACAGTACCGTAACCTGCCCAGAATCCAAACATCTGCCAGTACAACTGAGAATGCTATTCTTTGATATTCAGTTAAAACAATAATCTAGGTACTACTGTGTATATTTTAATGCTGTGCCATCATTATCAATGAGAATGCTTCTGCCATCCTAATTGGCAAATTTATTGATGGAGAAGAGATGGCACATTTTTACCATAGATACCTCTTCAGGACTCAAAAATAGAGGATAGAATCAGTTAATATTTATGGAGTGCCAGCTAGGGCAAGGAATTATGGGTATATCATTGTTCAAGCTGCCTCAGTTTCCATCTGTGATCCAGAATCCTTAGCCTACATGATAAGCCTTCATCTGCTTATGTTCTTTACCACTCGCTCCTCTCCAACATTAAAGCTCCATCCCAGTACAGAAAAGGGGTGCCACAATCTGAGATTTTGCTCTAGAAACCCCACTTTTTAACTAGGATAGAGCTAAAATGACTAATGCCCAGAGGATGCTCACAAAAACTTATATTTATGCTACTGTAGAGATTAGAGCTGGAAAGGGCACAAGCATTACAGAAAATCCAAATCTCTTATATTTCAGATGAGGAAACTGAGTCCCAAAGAGATCATAAGGATAAAGAATGATAAGAATTCAAAAGGCATCTAGTTCTTGGTTTCATAGGTAAGGGAACTGAGACCTAGAGACTGTCACACAGATAGCAAGTATCAGAGCTAGGCTTTGAATTCAGTTTCTCTGACTCCAGAATTAGGGATTTTTCCACACTGACCAAAGGAGCAAAGCTTGATTTCCACTGCAGGGATTCTGCCTCCCAAGTCCAGTAGACTTTCTCCAATAACATCACACCTTTGATTCTGCTCTCTCTCCTGACACTGTAAATCATCAAGGGGAGCATGAGGAGAGAATGGCAGATACCAGTCACGTTCTTCCATGTATCCCCACCAAAAATCCATTTCATTACCCCCTCATCAGGTAGGGTGGCTCCAATTACCAGTGAAAAGCCATGATCTAATATCACAAAAGCTTTCATATCTTCCAAAGATCAGTCATTGTCTCCATTCATTTTCTCTTTTCACTCTAACTATACAATAATCCAAACAACATAGAAACAATGGTACTCAGTATCTAGTCAGCAAGAATGATTTAATGTAAGAAATTAACAAATGATTGTATTTCTTCATTATGACAGTTATGCTCCTTACTTAATTTCATACTAGCCCACCTCTCCCAGCACTAATCTCATGATGTCCTGAGATACTGCTACCACTGATGAACCCCACGACTTAATTAAAAATATATTTTGGCACTTTCCTACAAGAACAAAAACTGCTGGTTATAATTTAGGGGGGAATCTAAAATTTACTCATGATTTAAGACATGGTCTTCACAAATCAAGTTTTACTCATCTATTCTATCCCCCAATGATTTTAGCATTTGGAATGAGAAGGTGCTACTGAATCTAATTTCCTCATTTTACAGAAGAGAAAACTCGAAATTAATTGACTAGTCAAAGGTTACACAGATAGCAAATTACTGAGGCAGGATTTGTAATAGGTCCTTCTAATTTCTTCTCTTAAATTATATATACTTCTTAGTGGGATCATTATTTTGAGCCATTCACTCACTGTATCACTTTGCATGATTATTTAATTATAAAAATTAAATAGTGACATTATTTATTTCTCATGTCAAGAAGTGGAAGATGAAGGAAAAACTCTATCACTGAGGGACTGAGCTACCAGCATGTAATAAAGGATATAAGATGAATTCTCGCTAGGTGTGCCCCAATATCAGTGGAACATACATTTGTAATCCTATGCATAAGTGTGAGTCTTTGGACTTTACTATACTATATCTCCTGCAATGTGCCCACATCACTATTGATCCAAACTGTTGAGAATAGGATCTTAATTGGAAACTAGTATGGAAGAAACTAGGCATTGACCCTCACCTAACATTATATATCAAGATAAGGTCGAAATGGGTCCATAGTTTAGATATAAAGAATGATATTATAAACAAATTAGAAAAACATAGGATAAATTACCGCTCAGATCTGTGGAGAAGAAATAAATTTGTGACCAAAGAAGAATTAGAGATCATTATTGAACACCAAATAGATACTTTTGATTATATTAAGCTAAAAAGGTTTTGTACAAACAAAACTAATGCAAACAAGATTAGAAGGGAAATAATAAAATGGAACAACATTTTTACATTTAAGGGTTCTGATAAGAATATCGGCTTTAAAATATAGAGAGAATTGACTCAAATTTATAAGAATTCAAGCCATTCTCCAGTCAATAAATGATCAAAGGATATGAACAGACAGTTCTCAGATGAAGAAATGGTTTTAACCATTTCTAGACATATGAAAAGGTGCTCTAAATCACTATTGATTAGAGAAATACAAATTAAAACACCTCTGAAATACTGCTACACACCTCTCAGATTGGCTAAAATGACAGGAAAAGATAACGATGAATGTTGGAGGGGATGCAGGAAAACTGAAAAACTAATATACTGTTGGTGGAACTGTGAACAGATCAGCCATTCTGGGGAGCAATTTGGAACTATGTTCAAAAAGTTATCAAATTGTGCATACCCTTTGACCCAGCAGTGTTTCTATAGGGCCTCTATCCCAAAGAGATCTTAAAGGAAGGAAAGGGACCCACATGTTCAAAAATGTTTGTGACAGCCTTTTTTGTGGCAGCAAGACATTGGAAATTGAAAGGCTGAACATCAGTTAGAAAATGGCTGAACAAATTGTGGTATATGAATGTTTTGAAATATTATTGTTCTATAAGAAATGATCAGCATGATGATTTCAGAGAGGCCTGGAGAGACTTACAGGAACTGATGCTGAGTGAAATGAGCAGGACCAGGAGATCATTGTACACAGCAACAAGAAGATTATATGATGATCAATTCTGATGAATATGGCTCTTTCCAACAATGAGATAATTGAGGCCAGTTTCAATGATCTTGTGATGAAGAGAGCCATCTACATCCAGAGAGAGGACAGTGGGAACTGAGTGAAGATCACAACATAACATTTTCACTCTTTTTGTTGTTTTTCACTTGTATTTTGTTTTCTTATTCATTTCCTTTCTTTTTTGATCTGATTTTTCTTGTGCAGCAAGATAATTGTATTAATATATTTACATATATTGGATTTAATATATATTTTAATATGTATAACATATACTGGATTGCTTGCCATCTGGGGGAGAGGGTGGGAGAAGAAGGGGAAATTTTGGAACACAAGGCTATATGAGGGTCAATGTTGAAAAATTATACATGTGTATGTTTTAAAAAGAAGTTTTAATAAAAAAGGAATAAATAAATGAGAATAAGATCTTAAATTTCAATTGATCATATATTATTGCTGAAAATATTGCTTATATTAGTATATATTATAGTATATAATTACTTATATTATTTTGTACACAGAACATTCCATTTTGCATGAGCTGATAGAGCTCTTTCCAGGTTTTTCTGAGAATGTCCTGCTCATCATATCTTATAGCACAATAGTATTTCATCATAATCACATACCACAAGTTATTCAGCCATTTCTCAGTGAATGGGCATCCCCTTAATTTCCATTTGTTTGCCCTGAGAAAAGTGCTGCTATAAATATTTTGTACATATATGTCCCTTTCTTTTTTCATCTCTTTTGGGTTACCTGCTGAGTAGTGATATTTTTAGGTCAAAGGTTATGCCTGATTTTATAGCCTTTGGGGCATAGTTTCAAATTGCTCTATTGAATGGTTAAATCACCTCACAATACCACCAACAAAAAATTAATGTCTCATTTTTTCAACATTCCTTCCAACATTTGTCATTTTGCTTTTCTGTCCTATTAGCCAATCTAATAGGTATGAGGCAATACCTCAAAATTGCTTTAATTTGCATTTCTCCAATCATTAATGAGTTAAAGTATTTTATATGGCTATAAATACTTTGATTACTACATCTGAAAACTGTTCATATTTTTGATCATTTATCAGTTGGGTAATCATTCTTATTTTTTATAAAGTTGATTCAGTTCCCTATATAGAGTTGGGAAATGAGACATTCATCAGAGAAACTTAGTTCAAAATTCTTCTCACAAGTATTATTGCTAACTGTATTTCCCCTCCATTTATTCTATTCTCTCTCCTTTTATCCTGTTCCCTCTTTAAAAATATTTGGCTTCTGGTTACCCCCTTTCCCAATATGTTCATCCTTCTATCACCCTCCCTTTCTTGTACCTCCTTCCCCTTTTATTTTATTGCAGTATAAGAGAGACTTCCATACCCAATTGAGTATGTATTTTATTCCCTCTTTGAGCCAATTCTGATGAAAGTGAATTTCACTCATTCCATATATCCTTCCCTTCTTTCCCTCTCCTCTAAAAGTTTTTCCTTGCCTCTTTTATGGCAGATAATTTATACCATTCCACTTCTTCCTTGCCCTTTTCCCCTAGCATATTCCTCTCTTTCACCTTCACTTTACTTTTTTAGATATTATCCCTCAATATTCAATTCACACCTATGTACTCTGTCTACATATACTCCTTCTAACTGTCCTAACTGTGCTGCAATACTGAGAAAGTTCTTACAAGTTATAAGTATCATCCTCCCATGTTGGAATGTAAACACATAAAACTTAAGTCTCTCTCCTAATTTCTCTTTCCTAATACCCCCTTATGCTTCTCCTGAGTCCTATATTTAAAAGTCAAATTTTCTATGAATGCTCAAAAGTCCTCTATTTCATTGAATATGTACTTTTTCCCTAAAGAATTATATTCAATTTTTCTGGACAGATTATTCATGGTTGTAATCATAGCTCCTTTTTTCTCCAAAATGTTATATTCCAAACCCTTTGATCCTTTAATGTAGAAGCTGCTAAATCTTGTGTTATACTGAATATGGATCCACCACATTTGATTTCTTTCCAGATGCTTACAATAATTTCTCCTTGATCTGAGAGTACTGGAATTTGACAATAATATTCCTGAGAGTTTTCATCTTAGGATCTCTATCAGAAGGTGATTAGTGGATTCTTTCCATTTCTATTTTATCTCTGGTTTCAGGATATCAGGACAGTTTTTCTTAATAATTTCTTGAAAGATGATGTCTAGGCTTTATTATCATGAGTTTCAAGTAGCCCGATAATTTTAAAATTATCTCTCCTGGACCTATTTTTCAGATCAGTTGTTTTTCCAATGAGGTATTTCACAATGTTTTCTTTTTTTCATTTATTTGGCTTTATTTCCTTGTTTCTTGATTTCTCAAAAAATTAGCTTCCATTTGCCCAATTCTACTTTTTAGTGAATTATTTTCCTCAGTGAGCTTTTGTATTTCTTTTTACATATTGCAAATTTTGCTTTTTAAGGCATTCTTTTCTTTGCTGGCTTTCTGAACTGCCTTTTGCATCACTCTCATTTCTCTTACCCATTTTTCCTCTTTCTCTCTTGTTTGATATTCAGAATCCATTTTGAGCTCTTCAGTGTCCTGAAACCTATTCTTAATTTTGGAGGCTTTGGATAAAGGAACTTTGACTTTGTTTTCTTCTTCTGAGTGTGTATTTTGATCTTCTTTATCACCATAGTAACATTTTATAGTCAGAATCTTTTACTGTTGCTTGCTCATTTTTCCAGCCTATAACTTGGTTTTTAACTCTCTATTAAAGTATGTCTCTGTTTCCCAGGGTGGAGAGTACAATGTCCCAGTATTCAGGGGTTTTATGCAACTGTTTTCAGAGATCCTTCTAGGGACCTTTAAGTTTTCAGTTCTTCCAAAATGGAATAATCCTCTGTATCCTGGTCTGTAACAACCACATTTTTTTCACAAGCATTCTTTTTCACCCTAGAATCATGAAGAGAGTTCCCACTCTACTGTGGATATAAATTGTCATGTATTAGTGCTCCTTCTTGCCCTGTGCCTATGAGCCAGCATGGCATCCCAGATCTGAATAAGGGAACTATCATTGCCTCAGTGATAGCAAAGAGATCTTCTGATCGATTGTTTTTACCATCTAGGGGCAAAGACTTCTAGAAGCTGCTGCTAGTGGTCCTTATTCAGTGGTTTCCAAGACCTGTTCTTAATTTTCTGATTTCCCAAGGCCCTCTCACCCTAGTGTGACAAACCTTTCCTGCCAAATTTTAAGACTGTCTTTGAAGTTTGTAGTCTGAGGGGTCTTGAAACTGCCACTGCTGCCACTAAAAGTCCAAGGATGTTTCCTGGTTTAATGGGATTGAGCCATGCTGGCACATTTTGCACCAGGACTATGTCTCACTTTTACCCTGGTGTGACAGACCTTTCCTACTGATCTTCTAAGTTGTCTTTGCCTGGAAATTTGTTTCACTCCATCTTTTTGTGGTTTCTGGTGCTCTAAAAATTTGTTCAGAATCATTATTTAAAAGTAGAAGTTTGGGGGAGAATTCAGGTGATCCCTGTCTTTTCTCTGCCATCTTGGCTCTGCCTTGCTCCACGACCATTTCCACTGTGACATTCTTCTACTACAGGAAATTACAAAATTGTGCTGATAAACTGATACTATCTAATTATATATGGCCTCTTATTGACACATAGCAAACCTTTCTTCATCTCTTATTAATATTTCCCTACTGGGTCTATTCTAAGCCTTCTTTTCTTACTTCCAAACATTCAATCTCAGCAAATAATGTTGTTTCCTAAGTTAACTAGAAGCTTGAGCTGACATCTGATCTGATAGGAACTCTTTTCCAAACCCCAAATCACTCTATTTCTTCTTCCATCTTCTCCTCTTAGGGAAAAAAAAGAAGTAGATACACTCCTGGCCAAGATGAACCACCTCATTTCTACTGACCCATTTTCCTCAAATTAGAAATGTACTCAAATAAAAAGGAACTGGATAAAGAAGCAAAGAAAAAAATAACGTTTCCTTTATCTGGCCACCACATAAAGCTAGCATCCTACATCTCTCCTGACAACCAAATTTAAGGAAAGGTCAACCACATCCACTATCTTCATTCCTTTATCCACACTGTCCTCTGAACACCTCATAATTGAGCTCTGTCTGTATCCCTTTCATCTATTCCCTCAAAGATTACTAATAAATGCTCCTATTCATCACATTCAATGATCCTTATTAGTTCCTCTTCCTTTGTAATCTTCTGACACATTTGAGACCGTTGACTACCTCATTCTTGACATGCTCATCTCTTTCACCCTTATTAACACTGTATACTTTACTTGGGATTTTTGTCCTATCTCTCTTAATTTCCCTTCTGACTTTTTTACTGGTTCATTGTCATCCTTCTGCCTTTGAAATTCTGTCTATTGTCTTCTGCTCTTGTCTTTCCACATTCTCTAGTGACCTCCTCCACCCCCATAGTACCAGTTACTACATCATTCCTGATAAAGTAAAGGTATACCACTGGCATGAACATTTCTCTAGAGCTCCAGTTTTGTATTTGAAACTGTCTGTTATACATATCTACACAGACATTTTAATGATACCTCAAAGTCTAAAACTGAACTCATGTGTCCTTCTAAATGTTCCCCAAAGGATTCTTCCTTTTTCCATACCTTCAAATCAAGTCAACTGGCACATTCTGCTTTTTCTACTTTTATGTATCTTTCACTTTACTCAGACTCCTATTATATCTACAGCAACCATTATTATTCAAATTACTCATATCTTGTCGATTACATTCTCCTTTTAGCCTTTTATCTGGTCTTTCTGCTTCTAATTTATCACATTTCTAAACCATCTTTACACCACTCTCTGAGTAGTCTTCCTGATGCATCATTCTTATGTCATTCTGTGATCAAATTCTTTCATATAATCAATGCAATAAACTATACACCCCAACATCCTAGCATTTGAGACCTTCTATATCAATATCTCTTCTCTCATTCTTCTTCTTTCCTCATGATCTATGTACCTATCAAACAAGATATTCTCAATTACCCTTCAACATCCTGTTCTCCTCTATCTTCATGCCTCTATAATAGTCTTTATAATCCATCTCCCCAACCTGAACCCCTCCCATTCAAAGTTCAACATCCTACTTCATACTGCCCTGACTTCCTCAACTAAAAGTGTTTTTCCATGCTCAACTTTCTCACAAAGTTCTGTGACTTTATAAACACTTTGTACTTAGAACATCCTTCTCTATATTGTTTGACACATACTTCCAGAACAATAAGATGCAAACTCTTTCAGAGCAGTATCTGTGTCTTATTTATCTTTATACTCCCTTACATATAGTAAGGACTTAATAAGTATTGTTAATTTAATTGAATTTCTTTTACATCTTCTATTGTATTGGTGTAGAATAGACAATAAATAATGGCTAAATTGGATTGTTTCTCTAAATTTACTTTTTTCCCAAAAAAAAGCGACTTTAGCTTTGCTCATGCACCACCGTCCATCATGACTGTATCATACACAAGTTCAAAGCAACTTCAAATAACTTTTCAGTAAAAATGAAAAAAAATCCAGTCTGTTAACAAAGAAGATAAAGGAATATGAATTCATGCTTTGGTACGCAGATGCATGCTTTTGGTACACAAAATCAGTCAAAGGAAAAGCAAATCTCAATTGTTATAAATTCTGTAAACAGGAGTCTCTCATCTCAGAATTCTCTTTTTCCTTTCATCATGAGTAATTTCCCCTTGTGTCATGTGAAATTTTCTATGATTCAAAGACAACATTAAATTCTTCAGCAACGGCAGGATTCTAAAGGCAGGATATTTCATTGATTTCAAAAACATCTTTATAATTCTCCCTTAAGTTATTTGTAGTTTTTAAAAAATGGTCATGGTAAAAATTGGCAAAGAGAAGCCCAAATTCCCAGAATTGAACAGCATGTCAATGACTTCTTAATCCAACATATAGCCAAAAAAGAGTCCTTTCAACAATAACAATAATAAAATAGTGCTTTAAAGTCAGCAAAACATTTTACAAATACCTCCTGTGATTTTCACAACAAACCATGAGAGATAGGTATTATTATTAGCCCCACTCTCCAGTGAGGAAACTGAGGCAGACAAAGGTTATGTGATTCAGAGTCACACAACCAGTAATTAAATAACACTGGATTTGAAGTCAGGTCTTCCTGACTTCAAACTGAGCACTCTATCCACTACAGCATCCGGCTGCCTCTAAACATACTTAATAAATAATTCTTTGGTCTCTGCTTGAAAACATCCATTGAGAAGGATCTCATTATCGCACAAGCATACCCATTTTCCCTGAATTCTGAATACTGACAAGTTGTTCCTGACATTAGCCTTAAATTGCCCCTTTGGAAAAGTTGCTTATTGTCCCTAGAAGTAGTCTAATTTCTTTTTCATGTTACAGTCTTTCCAATATTTAAAAGGGTTATGATATTCCTCCTTTTCCAAATTAAACCTCCCTCATTCTTTCCATTTAACTTGAAGCTCTTCATCATTCTAATTTTCTTCCTCTAGATACCATCCTCTTTATTAATGTCTTCTTAAAATATGGCACTAAGTACTCCAACTAGGTCGTAGTCAGGACCCAGATTAGTGATAAAATTAAAGCATTCTAATAATAACAAGAACAGCCATCTTCACTGACCATTTTCTTAAGATCCTCCAAGCAATCCTACCAGGCTGGTAGTTGGCTAGCCTTTGTGAAGCAATCACCATATTCCTGCTCCAGTCTTACAACTTGTACTAAATAGAGAAAATGAACAATAATAATAATACCATTACATTCAATGATATTAAAATGACATTTATCTGAAGTTTCAAAGTTTACAAAGTACTTTAGTTGCCTTATCTCATTTGGTCCTCACTACATCCCTGTGAGGTAGGTGCTACATTTATGCCCCTCTTACAAATGGTTGTACAGCTAAATTCCATGTCAGCTTCCTTGGGGAAGGTAGAAAAGTTTGGGTGGTTTTCCAAACCTCTAACTTTATCACATTAACTGAGAATAATTAGTAAGGGTCTGTAAGGAATTGGATTAAAAAACCCCAAACAATTCACACTTCAGCATTTATGCAAATGTGGGTAATTTAAATGTATGAGATGATTAAGAAAGAATCTTCTCTTTAATTCCCCAAGTGTGTGCATGTTCTTTTCTCCTTATGCAAATTTCCCAGATAGTCGGCTGTTTGATTCGTTTGTTGGATCACTACAAGGCTTAAAATGAAGCCCTGTAAATATACACAATGGTATCGGAATCTTGCCTACAGCTTCACTTCAGACTAATGCAAACACTTGGGGAGAGCAGAGTGGTATCTTAACTACTTTTGAGGAGTGACAGACATACTTGGATGATGGGGGGCAGAGAGGGGGGGGGGGGGGGGGGGGGGGGGGATAGAAATGCAGATATCTATGGAAACCACTCTGGATCATTTGTCACCTCTGATAAATGTAGTGCCTGCATCTAAACTCTTAAGTGCCTTCCTGCTTTGTACCCCTGCATCAATTAACATTTAATTTGACTTTTTACAACCTCACTTATCACTATTTTTTTCATGCCTGTGAAGCTAACAAATGTTAGCTTTTCAAAGCTGACAGTTTATGATTACTTATAACCGACACAATTTCAGAGTAATGTAATAAGAGATTAATGGACCACAGGGAAGATGCTGTTATAGGACTTGCTATAAAAAGCGATAAACTACAATCCTGTCCAAAGCTTCCCCAAAATAAATGCATTTGAGGAGTATCGGAATCAATAGACAAGCAGCAAAACTCCAATTTGATGGCCCAGGAATGCAGCTAATTGTCCTCTCCAGGAGGGATCTCAGGCATGTGTCCATAAAACCCCTTTTCCCTAAATAAAGTTGCCATTTGGGATTATCTACTTTGTCTTCAAGTGCAATTAAAGACAGGACTAGGAAGTGTTTGCTCAAACACCATTAAAAAGGCAATTGTTTTAGATTCCTATTAATCAAAAATAATTTCCCCAGGTTGCCATAAGAGAAAGCAATGTATTTTTCAAATGAAAAATATAGAATTGTGCTACAGGTTGAGTTAGTGTTTAAGCAGAGATGGTTATAGGCACCGGGCAAAGTGGAATCAGAGGACTCAGAGGTTCTGGGTTCAAATTCCATGTTTGCTTTTTTACTGCCTGTGTTGTCTTGAGTTTCATTTTCCTCATCTATAAAATGAGGGGATTGACCTAAATGGTCATTCAGGTTTTTCTCTCTATGATAGTATGACAAGAATCTGGATTTAAATGCCATTTTTGACAACTACTGGTTTGACTCCAACTATCCAGAACTATCCATTGCCAAGCCGTAATCCATCCCAAGTCATCAAGGGAGTTGACTCATCAGGATTTATCTCTGTAAATTGCTTCTCAAATATTACATCTCAAAAGCATTTCTTATTTTTTCTGAAATATATAGTTTGTTCATAGGTTTCCTTATTGCCCCCCATTTGTTCTCCACTAGGTTATGAGCTTCTTGAACGGAAGCCTTTCTTTGAATCCCTGCTGCATATCGCAGTATCTGGTACATAGTAGTTGGTTGACAAATATTTAGTGAGTAACTGATTTAGTCTTATTGACTGATTAACATAGCTTCAGAATAAAAAAGAAACAAAAAATGGTACTAATGCCACTTAACCAATGGAATGACTGTGGGATGTAGTTTGAGTAGAATTGTAAGGGATCATTTAGCTGCCATTTAACAAATAACCCTATAGAGACCATTTTCTTCTCCCACAGGGATTCAATCATTCAATCATACATTTCTTTTCATTGTACTACAATCATAATTAAATTCAGATTATAGGATTGTGGATTTAGAGCTAGAGGAAAGCCCTTTGTTTGATAGATGAAGTAGCTGAGGCCCTGGAAGGTTTAAGTCACTTACCCAAAAACATTCAGAGGACCAGAGGTCTAGATGGGGAAAGGGATCTCGGAGGCCATTTAATCCAACCTCCTCACACTGCACAGGTTAAGTAACTTGCCTAAAATCAAATGGGTAGTAAATAACCAAAGTGAATATCAACCTAGGTCATCTGCCTTCAGAGATAGGGTTCTTCTGATATATCACATAGACATTTATTAAGGGATTACTACATAATTAGCAGCTAGATGGCTCAATGGATACAGTGCTGCACCTGGAATCTGGAAGTTTTGAGTTCAAAATTGACCTCAGTTACTCCTTAGCTATGTGAACCTAGAAAACCATCTAATTTCTGTTTACCTCAATCCACTAGAAAGGGAAATGGCAAACCACTTCCAGATCTTCCCCAAGAAAACCCCATAAACAGTATTAGTGTACTATGGTCACAAAGAGTCAGAAATGACTGAATAATGACTGAATATCAACAATTTATCCAACATGAAATCAAGTTAAAAAAAAACTCATACTTAAGAAACTGAGAATCAAGAGAAAAGTTCCAATACTTGGTAATAGTTACTCTATCATAGTAGTTCTTAAAGTGATGGTCATGAGGACATATGTAGGTCTTTATAGGGAATCATGGCAGACGGTCACCATTCTTTCTATTTCCAGCTCTCTTCTAAACTGTAGCGCTCTCCTGTTCTGGCCAATTGCCCAAGAAGTATAGGAAGGTAGCTTCCTCCATATCAGGACCTAGAGGTTAACTCACTACCCATTGGTTCGCCAATTCCTTTCTCTTCCTTTTAAGTGGATTTCTTTTGGAAACCCAGAAGTTACCAATCTGCCATTTAATAATTATAACCACCATGACTCCTTTCTATGAAAGACTATGCTCAATGTCAGCTTGAACCTACATTTCCAGCTTTGCTTGATTTGGACTCTCTCCATGAGCTTCAAAAAAGCCTCCCAACACAGACACCCACTCTCCTTCTGTCCCTTCCAATATGGTATCAGTACTAGCTTGGTGCTTTGGGGAAAAAATAGAAGTTCAAACCTTTGGATCAAAGGAGACAGTGCAGAGTGGTCTAGTGGAAATAGGATTACTGTGGGAGTCAGGAGGCCTTCACATTATTCTTTTCTACTGCCTAACTAAAGAACCCTAAAGAAGTAAGTGTCACATATTAGAAATATCACTAGGTTGGGAGCCAGAAGATTTGGGTTCAAAACTGAGCTTTGTCATTTATAGTCTTTGTGATTTTGTCCAATTTTCTGAGATGGTTGGACTAAATGATCTCTAAAGTGTATTCCATTAAATAACCTGTAATCTTACAATCCATGAATATAAGAATTTAAATGAGATGACTCCAAAGTTCCTACTAGGATTCTAAGGAAGGTTATAGTCCAAGGATCCTCAAACTACACCCGCGGGCCAGATGTGGCAGCTGAGGACGATTATCCCCCTCACCCAAGCTGTGAAGTTTCTTTATTTAAAGGCCCACAAAACAAAGTTTTTGTTTTTACTATAGTCTGGCCCTCCAACAATCTGAGGGACAGTGAACTGGCCCCCTATTTAAAAAGTTTGAGGACCCCCAGAACAGAAATGTCTAGAAAATAAGTTTTACTAACTAGGTCCTCAAAAACAAAACAAAACAAAAAAAACTTTATCACAAAATGACCATCTATTTTACCATCTATTTAGGGAGTTGAAGGTTTTAAAGTGAATTTCAAGAGACTGAAGTTCACATAAGGAGATGTTCCTTTTAATATGAAGTGCATAACTCCCAGTGTCCTTTGCTTTCATTTCTAAAATCACATGAACTTTCCCATTTTCTATTGTTCGCTTCAACCAAAAAATATCCGATTTACATAGTCCCTTAGGGACAGCTAAGCCCCTCTCTAGAAATGAAAGGTTAGTTTGTGTTGTGCAAATGGAAGCACTCAGGTCATGTTTCCTCTTACCTAGCAGATCAATTATGAACCCCTCAGTCTGGAATTCCAGCAAGTTAAGTCAACAAACATTCATTAAGCACTTTCTATATGTCAAACACTAGACAAAACTCTGAGAGACCAATTAGAAATCTACTACCAGTCCAGTTGAGATGTAATGAGGCCCCATACTAGGACAATGCCTTGTGAGTAAAAAAAGAGTTATACATACCAGAAATGTTGTGAAGATTGACACATGAGGGTTTCACAGCAAATTAGATGTGCTCTTTTCCCAATTTGCCCATTAGTATCAAATATCCCACTATCATCCCAGTCTTTCAGATGACCTTCAGCCATAGTTCTCATACATGCCATGTATTCATTTTTTGGAAGTCTTGTCATTTCTATCTTCAAAATTCATCTTACACACTTACACTTTCTCACCAGTCATACAGCTGCTTCCCCTAATATTAGTGATGGCCTGGAGTAAAGGAATGGATATCACAAACAGAATGAAGAATAAATTTTGAGGTAGTAAGACATGAGTAAAAATGGAAATATAAACTATTATGATCAGATAAGGGATTTTGACATCTGTGAACATTAAAATAGAATACTTGTGGATGATGGCAGATTATAGGTGTGGCTCAGAAGGAAAAAGTAGGTTATCAGAACTGAGTAGAATTAAAACTTGGAAATTAAGATATTTGATAGATCATCCACATGTAGATTTAAAATGTCTTGGTATAAGGACAAAAGGGTGAAGAGAAAGCCTGTGAGCCTGGCCTTAGCTCATTGAAGAAGTGAGAAGAATTTCCTGGACATCAACAGAATCTGAATTGGATAACAAACTTCAATAGCATGAATCTCAAAGGAGGAGATCTTAAGTAAAAGAAAAGGAAAGAAAGTCTGGAAATGATAATGTAAAATAAGAAATAATTACAATTCCCTCACCATGACTAGCCAAAAATACAAGCAGTGTCAGAAAGGATGGCCAAGGATATGTCAAAATATTTGGAGATACCTTTTTTCCAGAGCTAAGGTCCAACAAGCAGGCTGTGCTTTGACCTTGGCAAGACAACAATCCTTGGGGTCTCATCCTGTGAATGATCTCAACCTCCAAATGCATTGCTTTGACCAACACCAGATATTCTCTGAGGGATTTATGATATTCATATTAATTTGAATTACTTTCAGTTTCCCTATTTTTCCCAAGGACCTGACAGCCAGAGACCTCCAATGTACTGCAGTGGAAAGTAATAAGTCAAACCTCCTAACATTAACAATTCCCAAGTTTGTAACTGCTAGGTAACTGAACCAGGGGCTGTGCTCCTGTTCCTGCCATGCTAATTTTGGTTTTTTTACCCTTATTGAATGGTCACTAGACTAAAAACCCTTTAGACTTGAGACATTCAACAGTGTTGGCTATTCTGTCCTAGTTGCAATCCAGCAGATCAGCAGAGAAGTTATAAAACATCCAACACAAACACAAAAGGCAAATAGTGATCCCCAAAATGCCAGAATTTCACTGGATTGGCCATTCCCACCTAGCACTGAAAGTCAGTCAACGCAGTCACTGCCCCTTGTAGAGGAAACTTGGACAATTTCCCTTCCCCTAAAAGAAGATCTCAAAATTTTTAAAAAATGAGTAAAAAAAAGCAAAAATAACTTTGAGCATAAATAGTTTATATGGTAAAAGAGAAGAACAGATTTAAAACTCTAAGGAGACTAAAAGCAGATTATTTCCAGATGAAGCCCCAAAAAGTGATATAATTGGTCCCCATCATACAAGGATCTCTTAGAAGAAATTTAAAAATATCTTTAAGAAGAGGTAGAAGAAAAATGAGGAAAGGAAATGACAACTTTAAAGAGGGTTTGGAAAAGAAAACACAGAAAATATCTGAAGAAAATACATTACAAAATAGATTTAGTAAAATGGAAGCATATAATTCCTTTAAAAATAGAGTTGACAAAATGGGAAAAGAAAACAACCCCCTGAAAAACAGAATTTGTGAAATGGAGAAAGAAAATAACTCCTTAAAAACAGAATTTGTGAAATGGAAAAAAAAAATCCACAGAACAAAACAACTCATTTAAAAATTCAATTGAAAAGTATAAAAAGAACTAGAAAAAGGTAAATGAAAATGATTCTCTAAAAATCAAAACTGAACAAATGGAAATGAATGACTCAATGAGATATTAAGAATCAGTCAAGCAAAACCAAAAAATGAAAAAATAGAAGAAAACGTAAAATACCTATTTGGAAAAACAACTGACCTAAAAAACAGATCTAGGAGGAACAATCTAAGGATCATTGGACTTCCTGAAAACCACGATTATAAAAAAGAGACTAGATATTATTTTTCAGAAATCATCAAAGAGAACTCCCCAGATATCATAGAATCAGAAGGTAAAATAGTCATTGAAAGAATTCACTGAATACTTCCTCAAAGAGACCCCAAAATTAAAACGTCAAAGAATACCATGGCTAAATTTCAAAACTATCAGACTAAGGAAAAAATATTGCAATCAGCCAGAAAAAAAAAAAACAATCAGATACTGAGGAGGCACAATAAAAATTATCCAGGACCTAGCAGCTTCCACCTTAAAGGATCAGTCTGATATTCTGAAAGACAAAGGAACTTGGAATGCAGCCAAGAACAAATTACCCTCTAAAATGAGCATTTTATTTCAGGGGGAAAGATGGACATTAAATGAAACAGGTGAATTCTATTTATTTATGGTGAAAAGACCAGAGCTGAACAAAAAATTTGACTTCCAAATATAGAACTCAAGAGAAGCATAAAAGATAATAAGAAAAGAACTCTTGAGAATTGTATCTCTGTTATAAGTATACTTAGATAGTGAATGGATAATTTGATTTTACTAGAGGTAGAAAGGGGATTATAACAAAAAAAGGGGGAAATGGAGGTATAATGAGGGAAATTACATCTCAAAAAGAGGCAAAGAAAACCTATTGTAATTGAGGGAAAGAAGAGAGGAGGATAAACATTGTGTGACTCAGTCTCATCAAATTTGGCTCAAAGAGAGAATATTAAACATATTTGGTTACACAGAGAAGCTTCTCTCCCCTTATAGGAAAGTAGGAGGGGAAAGAGGAAAAGAGAAGGAGTAGGCTAAAAGAAGGAAAAACAAATAATAGGAAAAGGGTATAAGAAAGGGGAAGGGGCTCTAAAAAGGGAGGATTGCTTGAGGGAAATGGTACTCATAAGTAAAATACTGGGGACAGAGGGAAAGGGGAAAAGGAAAGAGAAAAGTATAATTTGGGGTAAATAAGATGGTGGGAAATACAGAATTAGTAGTTTTAACTGTAAATGTGAATGAGGTGAACTCTCCCATAAAGTAGAAGCAGATAGCATACTGGATTAAAAGCTAGAACCCTACAATATGTTGTTTGCAAGAAACACATTTAAAGCAGAGTGGTGCATACAGAGTAAAGGTAAAAGGCTGGAGCAGAATCTATTATGCTTCAGGTGAAGTAAAAAAATCAGGGGTAGCCATTCTGATCTCAGATCAAGCAAAAGCAAAAATTGATCTAATTAAAAGAGATAAGGAAGGAAACTATATCTTGCTAAAGGGTACCATAGATAATAAAGCAATATCAATACTAAACATATATGTATCAAGTGGTATAGCATCTAAATTCCTAAAGGAGAAGTTAAGAGAACTGCAAGAAGAAATATTCAGCAAAACCATAATAGTGGGAGATCTCAACCTTGCTCTCTCAGAACTAGATAAGTCAAACCACAAAATAAATAAGAAAGAAGTTAAGGAGGTAAAGAGAATATTAGAAAAGTTAGAAAAAATCTTTAGAGAAAATTGAATGTAGACAGAAAGGAGTACACTTTCTTCTCAGCAGTTCATGAAACCTATACAAAAATTGATCATATATTAGAACAGAAAGACCTCAAAATCAAATGCAGAAAGGCAGAAATAGTAAATGCAGTTTTTCAGATCACAATACAATAGAAATTACATTCAATAGAAGGCCAGGGGAAAATAAACCAAAAAGCAATCAGAAGCTAAATAATCTCATCCTAGATATATTCAGTGCACACATTAATATTCCCATTTTGAATATGTGGAGATAAGTATAAAATAAATTGGCTATGTGATTACTCACTAATAAGTATAGGATTTGAACCCAGGTCATCCTTACCGTAACTTTATCTATATGCCTTTCATGTAAAATCAATAAACAAAATGGCCAAAATTTCATTCAACTTTTTTTTGAAAGCTCTGTAGTATGTGAAGTGGGCATCCCAAAAGATTCCATATGTGGCCTGAGCCAGGTAGAGTAAGTTGAGTCATCCAGCATCTCTCTCATTCTGGACCCAATATCTCTCAATGCAATTGAAAGTTATAGCAAAAAATGATGGAAGAAAAATCAAGTCAATTTAATCCTCTGGGAAAAAAAAAAATACCACAGATCAATAATGTTACATTTAGTTTGCTGCTCAAAACAGTTTAGAAACATTATCTCCCTATGGGAGAGAAAGGACATCATTTCCTTTTTCATACAATAGACAATTCAGGCAAAAATGAGAGTCTCTGAATTGGAGATCCCTCAATCACTCACTCTATCATGAACCTGGAAGTTAATAATCTAATTTCTCCAATCTCTAGAAATGGTCATCTCTAACTTTAGAACTAATTGGAAAGTAAGTCAGGCCAATGTTGGCAAAAGACTATAAAGAGAAATTGTTTTTCCGTCCCTTCTATGAAGAGATGAGGGACTTTGAATATAGAACATCATATATTGTCAGAATCAGTTGATAAGTAGATAGTGTTGCTAAATTGTTTTATTTCTTTTGTATTCATCGGTACATGGGATGGCTGAAAGGAGGAAGAATATATTCCAATATGAAAATTATATAAAAACAATGGATATTAATAAAAATTATCTTAAGTGAATCAGCAGCATTTAGTGCTTCATCATTTCTTCACCACAATCCTTAGACTTTGGGACAACTTAAGGAACGAAATGATAAGGGAATACTATCTTCCCAATGTCTAATTATTTCTCTCACGTGCACTGATTGGCAAAACCAGGAGACTAATTAATGTCATCCTGCATCAATAACTTTTTCCCAAAATTTTAACCAAAATAAGGAAGAGAACAAAGATAGATAGATTCTAATATCCTCTCCATTGGGGAAAGAGAATGATGCTCACAGGAAAGCCATGTTGAAGAGACTTCTGGCTAAACTTTAAACCACTTTCTTCAGCCCAAAAGGGATTTATTAAGCACCTACAGCATGTAAGCTACAATGTTTGGTATTGGGAATACAAAGACAAAGGAAAAACATCCCTTGCCTCCAAAAAACTTGTAACCTCTTGGGTAGGATCAATATATACACAGCACAGACATAATGTTTGAGGAGGAAGAAAGAAGCACAAGGAGTTGTATGACTGAAGGAAGGATTCCCATGGAAAATGGAACATTAGCTAAACCTTGAGGAAAGTGAGAAATACTAAAAGATAAAAATGAAGAAGCCATTCATTCCAGTCATGGAGGTCGGAGATGAAAATATTTATTTACAAAACAGCAAATATCCTGATTTGGCTAGCCCATAGAATGCATGGAGGATAATAATTTGAAATAAGTTACATAATTTAGGTGAAAGCCACATTGTGAAAGGTTTTCAATGACAAGTTTAGGAGGTAATATTTTAGAGATAAGAGTAAATCCCAGAAGATCGCTAAATAGGAAAGGGACATGATTTGACTTGTGCTTTCAAATGATTATTGTGGCAGCTGTGGGGAAGATGGATTGAAGAGGGAAAATATTGAAAGCTTGGAATCCAAGTTAAAAAATATGGCAATAGTCTAGGCAAGAAAGGTGAAGAACTTAAACTAAATCCAAATATCAGTGACCATTTCTGTTTTGAGCATTCTATTCTCTAATATTAATTTATCTGTTACTCCATCTTGGAAAAAAAAGATCTGGAAGGGCTGAAAGGTACTCATGTCCAAGAAAGGCATGTAAAAAAAAACTACCCATAATTGTCAAAAAGCACAGTTCTGTGGAGGAAATCAAAGTGATGCTCCTCCCCTCATTGAGCTTATGGAAGATTCCCAGGCATCAGGGAATATTTTTATTCATGTAATTATTAAAAGGAGCTCAAAAATAAAGATCTCTTTAACACCACCATCTTTTCTGTACTGTTTTCATTCTCCTTGTGGAATCACAAAACAGACGGTTCAGTTTAAAATCCTTGAAAGTCCATCCATTTTCAGTAATAACTCTGAAAATGCCCATTAAACCAGTGGTGAATAGGAACCCACCCATATGTTTTATGCTATTTTGAAAGCATTTAGCCTAATTAAGTCTGCTAAGCAGGTTAGAGTCCCACGGTGGAAGCTAAATTTAGTTTGAATATAGAATACTTTCAGAATCTGTGAGCCCATGATTGATGTCCTACTTCATTTTGACAAGCTGAGTGGCTTTTGGCGGCCATGCTCTTTGGCACAATGAATAATTCTGGAAATGACCTCATTAACTCTTTGGTGCCAACTATTGGCATTTGTAATAGTAACTATCAAATTGGAGCCTGAAGCCTAGAGTGGAAAAATAATTAGCTTATTAGGCATATTTTATTTCTAATTCTCAATGTATTTCACAGTCCAATTATGGATCACTATTATGCCCCAGGCCCTGCCAGAAATGTTCAGTTCGATGGAGAAAAATGTTCTCCACTGAAACTGAAAGGGAGTACGATACTGACTAGAACTAGACTCTAGAACATTTAAATCTTTTTGATCTAAGGCTAGAGAATAGTTTTACCTTCTCTGTCTTTAGATCATTGCAATTAGGTTGGAATGTAACAAAATTTTAATCACCCAAATAAGATCATTATGATAAAGACTAGACATAACTAGGAAATTTTGTGCTAAGACTAGTGACAGCATGCATGAGATAATAAGATCATCTAATATATATTGATGGAAAGATAGAAATTATGGGCTGGAAGATCACAAATCTCTAAATGACCAAAGACTAAGACACATGGCTTTAGTCACTGTCAGGTGTGGGGAAATCAAGACAGCAAGTATGTCCTGAAATAGTGTGGTTGTGCCCTATAAATTTATAGGACAAATCCCAATCTAGGACAAAACTCTAATGGCCCTGGCAGGGGTAGAGCTCAGATAATAAATGTATGCTCTGATACTTTGTAGGGAAAACAGAGCAAAGGTATCTTTATTTGAATGACTGGGTCTCCCTATCTCACCCAGGGCGGTAGGGCTAGCCATTCAGAGTCCCAATCCCAATACTAATCAGTATAGGAACTTTAACCCGCTCTCTTGTCCTAATCTGAATTGGTTTGCCCCTCCTTCAGTGAGATAGGAGCCCTCCCAGGGACTTATCATGTTGGTGCCAGTCTTAGTACTGACACAGAATTGATTTTAGCATTATAGCGGCTCAGAACTCCCAAAATCAAGATTTCCACCAACCTCAGTCTCCTTCAAAAATAGAACTTACAAGCACATACCACCAAATGTATCAGAAATATATCTTAACACTGATTTTTTTTTCTTCTCAGGGAGTCAGTTTCCAAAAGATAAGGAGAAGGGGGGGGGGGGTGGAGAGTGAAAAACATAAAGGAATGGAGGAAGAAGGAAAAAAAAGAAGAGGTGGAGAAGGAAAAGAAAAAGGAGAAAGAGTAGGAGAGACAGAGGAAGAGGGGAAGAAGGAAAGAAGGGAGAGAAGAAGGGAGAGAGGGAGAAAGGGAAGGAAAGAAGGAAAGAGAAAAGGGAGGGAAGGAGGGAGGGAGAAAGAGAGGGAGGAAAAAAGGGAGAAAGAGAGGGAGGAAGGAAGAAAGGAAGGAAGGGAGGGAGGAAGGAAGGGAGGGAAGAAGGAAGGAAGGAAGATTATTAAAAATTTCAGGAGACTCAAAATTACAAGTAACCCTAATAGTGACAGTAAGACACATGGTAGAAGGATTCTGCCTAGTCAAAGCACACCTGGGGTACATAGTTGAGTTCTGGACACATTTTAAGGATGACAATATCAAGTTAGAATGTGCAGAAAAAGGGCAAAGGAGATTTTGAAAGATCTTCAGGGGACACCGTGTAAGGGTCAGTTAGATGTACAGGCAAGCCTTATCCTTGGGAAGTTAGAAGAGAAATGGGAGACACATCTTGCAACATTTTAGGCCTGACACAGGGAAGGAGTATTGGACCTGTACTTTCTGGTAGAAGGGAACAGAACCAGAAGCAAGAAACAGAAGTTACAGAGACAAACAGCTCTCTAGTGGGAAACTTAACAGCTTAGTGGCTTCTTATTATCTCAGATAAAATACAAAATCTTAGGTCTGGCAACCTGCACAATCTCAGTCTCACTCACCTTTTCTTCTTCATGTTACTCTCAGATATCCTCTATTCCATTCAAACTGATTTATTACCTCTCCACCACAAGGGACATTCCACCTGTGACTTCCATGCCTTTGCATAGCAGTCCCCCATGTCTACGATGCACTCTCTTAATTCTCTTCACATTGTCATCTTGGAATCCCCAGCTTCTTTCAAAGTACAGGTCAGGTGCCCTCTTCATACTCCAGGTTTCTCCAGATTACCTTCCTTCAGTTGATCCCCAGCATATTCTCTTTGTGTTTGTCTCTCCATCTCTGTCTTTCTGTTTGTCTCTCTATTTCTGTTTCTACCTCCTTCTCTCTGTGTGTGTCTCTGACTGTCTGTTTCTTTTAGTTTTCATTCCATATATGTACTTTCCTATCCATATGTCATATCTTCCAGTAAAATGCAACCTCCTTAAGGGCAGGACTTACCTTCATATCCCCAGTATCTAACACTGCTGTCCCTTTATTAGGTAACTAATAAATGATCATGGAATTTCCTAAACACTGTACTTGACTGAAACACAAATAATAAGCATCCAAATTTTATGTTTGCTATACAGATTAACTGGTATGTTGATAAGACTTAGAGGATGTGACTATTTTGGGAGAGATTTTCTAAAAATCTTATTTAATATTTTATTTTACCAATTACATGTAAAAACAATGTTAACAATTTTTTTCAATTTTTTTCAAATTTGAGTTTCAAATTCCCTCCCTTCTTCCCTCCTCCACATTGAGAAGGCAAACATAAATAGGTTACATAAATGCAAAACACATTTCCATATAAATCATTTTTGAAAGAAAACACAGGACCCCCCCCCCAAAAAAAAAGAAAGAAAAATTTTAAAAGTAAAGAAAAAGTATCTTTGTTCTACATTCAGGATCTACCCGTTCTTTTTCTGAAGATGGACACTGTCTTTCATCATAAGTCCTACAGAATTGCCTTGGATCATTGTATTGTGAGAAAAGATAAAGTTACCCATCATATATCATTATACAATATTCCTATCACTGTGTACAATGTTGTTCTTGTTCTGCTTTTCACTTTGCATCAGCTCATCATTTCTTAAAGCACAATAGTATGTCATTGCAATCATATACAACAACTTGTTCAGCCATATACCCTCAATTTCCAATTATTTGCCACCATTACAAGAGCTGGTATAAATATTTTTTGTACACATAGGTTCCTTTTCCTTTTTGTTTTTGATCTCTTTAGGATACAGACCTAGTGATGGTATTGCATGGTCAAAAAATATGTATTGTTTTATTGTCCTTTGGGCACAGTTACAAATTGCCTTCCAGAATGACTGAATCA
Organism: Sarcophilus harrisii; assembly: GCF_902635505.1. NCBI lineage: Eukaryota > Metazoa > Chordata > Mammalia > Dasyuromorphia > Dasyuridae > Sarcophilus > Sarcophilus harrisii. Next base: position 19,473,001 of record NC_045428.1, on the reverse strand, counting down.
GTATACAACTTTACTAATAATACATTAACTTTTTAATTTTCCCATATCCCATCCAACATTTTTCTGTAATAGCAATCTGACAGTATGAGGTAGTAACTCAGAATTGTTTTAATTTGAATTTCTCTCATCAAAAATTATTTACGTGATTATAGATAGCTTTAATTACTTTGTCTGAAAAGTACCTGTTGATATCCTTTGACCACTGAGCAGGTAGAGAGATGAAGTGTTTATCAAAAAAAAAAAAAAAAAAAAAAAACTCACTGTAAATTTTTTTCACAATAACAATTATCAAGGATGTATGTATTTCCACCTATTTTCCCCCTGTTTATCCTGCTCTCTCTCCTTTTACTCTGTCCATTCTCAAAAGTGTTTTGTTTCTGATTTTTTAATTCCCCAAAGTTGTTCTCCTTTTTATCTGCTTCCCCTTTTTCTTAAGCCTTTCCCTTTCTATTTCTCTGTATGCTAAGACAGATTTCTACACCCAACTGAGTATGGTTAATATTCTCACTTTGAAACAATTTTGGTTAGAATGAGGTTCACATGCTCCTCTCCCTGCTTTCCCAATTTCCCTCTCCACTGTAAAAATCTCTTTTAGGCCTCTTTTATGTCAGTTAATTTATTCCATTCATTACATCTGTCCCCTTCTCTCAGTACTTTCTTCTTATTTATGCTTTAATTTAATTTTTTTTTCAGATAATCAAACCATTACATTCAACTCATATCTCTACTTTCTGTCTGAGTATACTTCTTCTAAGTGCATTAATAATGAGAATGTCTTTAGTAGTTATAAGTACCATTACAGGAATATACATATACAGGAATATAATTTAACCTTATCAAAATAACTTCTCTTTCCTGTTTACTTTTTTATACTTCTTTATTTGAAAGTCAGATTTTCTATTCAACTCTGCTCTTTTCATCAGGAATGCTTGAAAATCCTCTATTTCATTGACTATTTATTTTTTCCCATGAAGGATTATACTCAGTTTTGCTGAGTAGATTCTTGCTTCTAATCCTCATCCATTTGCCTTCTTATTACTGTTCCAAGTTTTCCAATCCTTTTAATGTAGAAGCTGTTAAATCCCTTAACTATGATTTCATGATATTTGAATGGTTGGGGGTTTTTTGGCTGCTTTCAGTATTTTCTTCTTGATCTGGAAATTGTGGATTTGGGGCTATAATATTCCTGGGAGTTTTTGTTTTGGGATTGCTATAAGGGGGTGATTATTAGGTTCTTTCCGTTGCTATTTTACCTTCTGGTTCTAGAATAGCAGGGAAGTTTTCCTTGATAATTTCTTGAAAGATGATATTGAGACTCTTTTGATTTTGACTTTCAGGAAGTACAGTAACTTTTAAATTATCTCTCCTAAATTTATTTTCCAGATCACTTTTTCCAATGAGACATTTAACATTATCTTCTATTTTTCATTCTTTTTTTTTTATTTTGTTTGATTGATTCTTGATATCTCATAGTCTTTAGCTTCCACTTGCCTAATTCTAACTTTTTAGGAATTATTTTCATTCATGAACTTTTACATCTGGCCAATTCTACTATTTACATTCTTCTTTTTAGTGAAATTTTGTATATCTTTTTTATTTGACCAATTCTGCTTTTCAAGGCATTCTCCTCCTTATTGAATTTTTGTACCTCATTTACCATCTGGTTTATTTAGTTTTTTAAGGTGTTATTTTCTTCAGTATTTTTGGTGCCTCCTTATCAAGGAGGCTACTGACTCTTTTCCTCATGATTTTCTTGCATCATTCTTATTTTCTATTCCCAATTTCTCTCACTTGCTTTTGGAAATTCTTTTTGAGCTCTTCAATGCCCTGAATCTAATTCATATTTTTCTTTGAGACTTTGGATGCAGGAAATTGCACTTTTGTCTTTCTCTGAATGTTTTGTTTTGATCTTCTTTGTAATTATAATAACTTTCCATGGTCAGAGATTTTTCTCTTTTCATTTTGTTTGCTCATTTTCATATTTCTTCATTTTTAATTCTGTGGTGAACTAAGGGCTCTACTTCCCAAGTGGAGGGGACACTGCCCCAATCTTCAAACTTTTGTGCAAATCTTTTCAGAGGTAATTCTGGGGACCTATAATTTTGGGGCTCTTCCAAGATGTTATGATCTAAGGAAAGGTGTGTTTGCTGCTCTCCTCTACCAAACATTGGTTTGTGAGCAACCATAAGAACTCTTTTAAACCCTGGAACTGTGACAGGGTCCCTGCTTCTCTGCTGCTACAAGCTTTGCTGGGCTAGTGCTCCTCCTGGCATTGGGACTAAGACTTAGGACTGTGACCCAGATCCAAGTATAAGCCATCCCCTGATGCCAGTAAAGGGACCCTGCAAATCTCCTTCTGACTCATTGTACCAATACTCTTATCATTTGTGGGCTGAGAGGTCTGAAAACCTCCACTACTGTCACTGATTAAGTTGCCGCAAGGCCTGATCTGGGTTTACTGGCCCCTAGTCTGCACAGGCATGGTCTGTGCTGAATTACAATCCACTCTCACCTTTATGCAATAGACTTTTCCTGCTGACCTTCTAAGTTATCTTGGGCTGGGAAATTGTTTTATTTCATCTTTTTGTGGGTTCTGCTGCTCTAGAATTTGTTTAGAGTCATTCATTATTTAAAGATATCTGGAGGGGTTTGGGGGAAAGTTCAGGTAAGTTCCTGCCTTAACACTACCATATTGGTTTTGCCTTCAAGCATGTGACTATTTAAGAATTTTTCATTGAATAGCATTCACTGGAACAATATTCAGGGAGATATGGAAAGAACTTCATTAGCAAAAGCCACAAATTAGAATGGCATTGTGAAAAATGGGATTCTATTCAGAGTAGCTCTGTTTTTTTCATAGATGATATGAAAAGCCAAGAAAAGAATGAAAAACATGTGCCCTGGCAGACAGTATTCGAAGAATAGAGTATCGTGAGCAGGAATAAATAAAATACTCATAATCTGAACATGCTATATGCAGGGGTCTTCTTATAACTCTTCCTAAAGACCATTAAACACATTTTCCCATTAATGTCTCTTCTCTATGAAGTAGGTACCGCTGATTAATATCATCCTTGTTTTATAGATGGGGAAACTGAATGTAGAAGGTAGAATGTAGAGGTTAGAAGAAGGGAACTACCTTTGGCCATACTGCTAACAGGGACTGGAGTAAAGATAAAGACCCGGCTTTTCCTGATTCCAGGTCCAAGATGCCATCCACTCCACTCAACCAAACCAACTTTCGGCAGAATCTATTATCTATAAGATTCTGTGCTAGATACTGAAGAAACAAAGAGAAACATGGAAAAACAGCCATTGAGTTCAAGGAGCATACAACCTAATGAGGGTAAGACAATTTAAACAGATACATACATATCTTCATATGTACATGTATGTATACATTATATACATAATATATGTGTGTGTATATATAATTTGAAAAAGGAGTAGGCTAACAATGAGAATAATCAGGAAAGGCTTCTCTCTTGCCAGAGCCGAGGGACACCTGAATTAAATCCAGAAGGAGCTAAGAATTCTAAGAGGCAGAGGTTGAGAGGGATGTGACTTTCCTACTCCATAAACTCCAGAGGGTCCTTATTAGCTCCAGAATAAAATGCAAGTTCATCTCTGGCATTTAAAGCACTCCAACCTTGCTTTTCAATCGTGTGTACTTCACTGAGTTTCATGCGCATTATCATATATTTTTTTTCCAAATGGCCATCTGGCTGGACCTCATCCACAGCGCTCCATCTGCCATCTTCATGCTTTTGTACTGGCTCTCCCCATGCCCGGAATGTGCTCTTTGCTTACCTCCAACTCAGAATCCAGTTTCCCCCAAGACTTTGCTGAAACACTACCTTTAATATGATACTTTTTGTTGGTTCCTTCCAGCTGCTACTGTTCCTACCAAAATCACTTTGTATCATTTACAATTGTTCTAGTGTTCACAAAGGCCCCTGAAACAGATACTGTGGAGCACTTAGAGCTTGGTCAGAAATCAAAAGCATCCATGTCATCTTCGGCATCCGAGGCCATCATCAGTCTTTGACTTTTGTCTTGCCACTGGGACCTGGATGACTCAGGAGGAGAGAAAGAGGCTGATGACTTTGTGCAACCCTCACTTAAATCCAATTCACAGGCTAGTCAAGACATCACCCATGATGTCATCGGTCCTCTTGGAAAATTAAAGACAAACAATAACAGCATAGACAATAAATGTTTGCTGATCTGATGTTCTGTAAAGGTTTTCTCCTACTGTAAACTTCTGATGGTCAGGCACTATTTTCACTCTTGTTTTTATGTTCCTAGTCCCTAGCACAGTACCTGGCACACAGTGGTTCTTTACCCCTACCTGAAACAAAGACCTTGGAGAACTTAACCCCTTCAGTTCCAGAAGTTCCCACTCTGAGTTCCTTACTGTCCTGATGTGGATATCAAGATGGCTCCAGTCATGCCTTACTTTACTCCCCAGCCATCATCTCACCAGCCACCTTGATGACATTCGCCCCCTACTCTACCATTTGATTATAGAAATAAAACAAATTGAACTCCATCATCATTTCTAGAAAGCGTGTGTCAATCTAATCCCAGTGGTTCTGTTCATCAATGCTATGATTTTTCCAAAACAAAATACCTGCCCTGCCCATTGTATGTCTAGTTTCCCCTAATTAGAATACAAGCTCATTAAGGACAATAAGGGTCCTATGTGTATCTCTCGCTCTTAGCATATTCCTAGGCACATATCCTTCACTTAATCACTTAATAAATGATTTTCATTTCTTCATTTGTTAGTTAATAGTTATTGATTATGGCTGGATAGACTTACTGAAATGGACTATTAGGCCAGAAGAAGATAAAACAGAACAGAATTAATGGTATAGAGAGTATGTCAGAAGCCTCAATGTGAAATCAATATACTGTGCACACTGCCTAAATCTTCTCAATATTACATATACCCTTTCAGTCATCTTCCTGTACCCAACCACTCACTATCACACACACAGACTCACTCAAACACACTCATACTATACACACACACTCTTACTTACAACATACAAAGTCATACCACACACACACAAACACACTGAAAAACCCAGCTTTTCTTTTGACCAGCAATAACTCCACTGCCTAACAAGAACAAGAAAAGAGAATGATAATTAAAACCAGAACATCCTAAACACTTTCTAAACTGGATTGACCATATGCATTTCTAATCCTATAGTTTTCTTCCTTTGGATAAACGATTGCCATTTAAATACAATTTTTTATTAAGGAACTACTGGAGTTTTCAGAGGTTTAGATGAATTTTATACTTACATGGGGAAAGAAGTGAAGTATGATCCACCAGGCCCTGACTAGCAGTACCTCCATACAGAGATCCAACACCAACTAACCATGTCTCCATATTTCTGAGTGGTCAATTCTAGAACCAGCCTTCTTTCTACAGGACCAGAAATTCAGCCCTGAAGTAAACCCCACCATATTATCTCCCATATTATAAAATCTGGAGGAAGAGCACGGAAATAAATGGTTTTTGATATGGAAACTCTGAACCAATGCTAAAGAATATAATTAAGATCCAGGAAAAGAAAAACATGCTGGAATCAGGGCAGAATAAACAGGAAGACAACCAGCCAAATACAGCACCAAAAATGCTGTGTATTCTTCTGGATAAAAGCAAAGCCACCTGGAATGTAAAAGAAGCAAAATTCACTGAAAGGAAATCACCATCAGAAAGACAACACAAGTAAAGTGGGAAATTCTCTGGGCAACCTTTTATTGGAGGAAACTGAGGCTGAAAGACATTTTGAGTTAGATGAAAGATCCAGGTGAGGGAAAGGCAGTCTCTCTATATACACACACACACACACACACACACACACATACACATACACACACACACACAAACAAACATGGAGGAAGAGGTAGACAGAAACAAAGAGAAAAGAGACAGAGAAAATATAGACAGATCAAAATAGTTAAACAGAAAGAAAGAGAGATACAGAGACAGAGAAACAGAGACAAACAGAAAGACAAAGACAGAGACATGTACAGAGAGACAGAAACACACACAAAGAGACAGAGAAAAAAAAAGACCTACAGAGAGAAACAGAGAAACAGGGATAGATAAATAGAAAGGAATGATAGACAGTGAAAGAGAAAGAGACAAACAGAAATAGAGAAATAGGTTGACAGACAAAGTAATACAGAGCAAGATAGAGACAGAGAAATAATGACAACTTAGCAAAAGTAGTATGATCCCTCATATTCTAGTAGTTAAGATAACACATAAGAGGTTCCAGCCTCAAATCAAATGGAAAGGTCCCAAGGTCCTTAAAGCCCTGCCATAAAGGAAATCATAATACATCTCCATTCTGTGATTTCCACTGATAAAGTCATATCGGTTTCTGATATAAAATCACTTGATAGTGTGAAAGATTTTATGGCAAAACAAGCAAACAACTTTCTTTTATTCAGAAAACTTCTGAAGTTCACTTCAGAAACTACTGAAGAAATAGTTACTTCTCAGGATGATGACTGAGGGTCCTTGGCTAAAAGCAGAACTGGTTTCAACATTTTATTGAAATGGAATTTACTGCCACAGCAAGTAAGGTCAAGGTTTCTTCAAAAAAGTAACAATATCTGTATTTGTCCGTTAGTATTCATCCCAGTTGTAGACGGAAAATACTTTGAATTTTCAAAAATTTGTGCATTGTGGATCTGCCCTCCACTCTGACAAAGGAATCATTTGTGTCTATCTTTGTAGATGTAATGAGATACACCAACATAAGAATAAAATTCTTTTCTCTTTCTCCCTCTCTCCTCACTTTCCCTCTCTTCCTCTTTCTTTCTTTCTCTCTCTCCCTCTCTCCCTCCATCTCCCTCTCTGTATCTCTCTGTCTCTCTCTGTCTCTCTCTCTCTCTCTCTCTCTCTCTCTCTCTCTCTCTCTCACACACACACACACACACACACACACACACACACACAAGATGCACAGTCAATGTGATAATAAACCACTCAGAACTTAGCTTTGTTGATCCTTGGCCATCAGACATGTTATCCAACACTAACCCTGTACTCAAAACCTTTCCAATTTGGCAAGATACACCAGAGCTGATGTTCTACTGGTCAAGCACTGGAGAACTAAGGTCAACTCTATGGTGTGACATTAAGTTGTAAGACTTCAGTATGATAATAAGTTTAAATTTTTTTTTATTCTGAGCCTGTGAGTTCCAAAATTTATTGTGAGGTGGAGACAACTTACAGTAAGCAACTCCATCAATGGTGATTAGCAAGTATTCTGTACTTTATAGTCTTACAGAATAGTGTGGGTGAAGTGACCTCTCCAGGGTCACACAATCATTATGAATCAGAGTTGGGATTTTAACCCAGGCTTTCTGCTCATAGACAGATTTTTTTTATCCATATTGTCTCTCAAACAGTTAATACTAGTAGAATATTCATCATCCAGAAAATAGTTACCTGAACAGTTAAACAATAAACTCCAATATTTTTCAAGAATCTTCAAATCATGCAGAAAAAGAGTTGTTTGACTTTGACAATGCATATTTAATAATGATCCCCAGAGCAAAATTTATTTAAATTGACTTCCCTGAAACAAATGACATTCTTCCCAAGAGAGCAAAATAGTATAAAACTACAAAGAATGTGCATCTTTTTAAAAAATTCTGTTTTAGAAAAATTCTTACTTTTCAGTGCTAACTAACAATGTCAATCTACGTGCCTGATAGCAGCAGAGTTCCATTTCAAAGTCTGGCTAATTGACCCCAACCTGATCATGTGCTCCCTGACTGCATGGTTTCTGACACCATCTTTCAGTAACCAACCTCAGATCCCTCATTTCCATGATGGACCCCCTGGACTGTTTTGTGGGATTAACTGCTCCCTGTAGAATGCCACAAGCATCCACTACCAGACTTGTGGTCTTCCCCGAGGTCATATTGCTGGAATCAAAATTGGGTTCTTGGTCTTGTGGCTCTCAGTCAGTCCATTGTTCCTCTAATAATGAAGAGCATCTACCTAGTCCCAATCCTTCATGGATTCCAAAGGGAATTGAGTTCTTGACACCCTACTGTGGTGAATGGAGAAGCTTCCAAAGGAAATTTAGTGCTCTCCTGTTGGCAAAGGACTTAGAAATGAATCTTAGGAATGATCCCTGGTGGATCTAAGTTATTGCCATGCTCCACTCCACCCTCGTATATTGGCCAAAAAAAAATTTTAAATACCGCTACCAAATCATACTTTTTATCTCAAAAATGCATGTGATTCTATAATCATAATAATAAACACTGTCATTCCTGCAAGAATTTGCAGATATTTGTTGCTATTTGCAGCATTTATTTTTAGGCATTTTAAGGTTTACAGTGATTTGCATAAATTATTTCATTTATGAACCATCTTGGAAGTACAGTGGATAGTCTCGGAACCAAGAACTGAATTTCAATTTCACCTCAAACACTAACTGTATGATTCTAGGCAATAACTTCACTGTTCTGCCCCCTGATTCCTCATCTGTAAAATACTAGAACTCGTCTCATAGGTTGTTGTGATGATCCAATGAGTTCATCTATGCAAAGTGTTTTACAAAACTAAAAGCACTAGATAAGGGCTATTATTATTATAATCATCAGCATCATCACTGTTTGGTCCTCAGCACCTGGAGGTTGTAGGGACTATTTTTAATCTCCATTTTACAGCAGAACAAAAACAGCTCATCCAGACTTCTATCCAGCCAGGTATCTGTCTGCCTTAAATATGAGAAAATCTGGTTCTAAATATCAAGTGAAGAGTAAAATGAGGCACTGTATCCTTACCATCAATATTGGTCATGGTCATGTAGGAGATTTCAAATGGAAGGGAGATTCCCCAGAGGTGTTTCAGATCCTCTATTTTTGTGGATGGAATTATTTTGATTCTAGCAAGTCTCGAGACATTGCAAAGCCTCCTGAGTAAGACAATAATTACTCTCAAAAGTTGGCCTGGAAGGAGAGTCAGTTTAGTGGTTTAGAGGCTACATATTCCAGGATTTGGTATCATGAAGTCCCAAGTTTAAATCCTGCCTCAGATGTCCCCCCAAAACATGTCATTTCTTGTCTCTCAACCTCAACTTTCATATCTGTAAAATAGGAATAATAACACCTGCTTCCTAAGACTGTCAATATCAAATGAGATAACACATGAAAGTACTTTATAAAAAAACTTATAATTAAATAAATGTTAACCATGAGCAAAATCCCAATGGAATAAATCTATATGTGTTCAAATGTTGAACTTCTACCTTGAAATGTTTGAGAACTTAAATCAATTTCTACCTTACTCTTCCTTCATCCATAATTCAAGTCCATGAATGTAAGGATTTTCCCAGAAACTAACTTCAAGCTGATGTAAGAATGTTAGGTTTATGCTTTAAACACCTCCCAGCTCTGGCAGGGCCAGCCCACTTGGAGCTCACCCAGGGAGACATAGTCATTGAAGAAAACCTCCTCAGAAAAGAATTTCCTCAATAACACGAACTATTTTCATGGACCAAACCTCCTTAAAATGCAAGGGTCCAATCACATCACTGAGGTCCCTTCCAACCTCAAAGCCATGATCCTCTTAGTAAAAGATTGGAGTTAAGGAACAAGGAGGAGTAATGGAGTTTTTCCCCAACATGGTTGTCACAGAAACAGGAAAGTTACTCTCAAGTGAATATCCATCCCAAGCTATGGCTTCATCGACCCCCTTTTTTGAACAGTTAGTTGGTTTATGAGTGTTTCATATAGTTCCAATTCTAAGCCTAAAGCACTGGACTATGATGAATCATCCCCAGTCTCCAACAACTATAGTATTTGCCATTTGCTGTTAGACCCCTAAGATCCCAAAACAACAACCTCAAAACTACTATATTATTTTTTATTTGCATTTGTCCCATGTTCAGGGAAAGAGAACCTGATGCACCAGACTAACCTGGTTCCTTCTTTGTTAATTATTAGCTGTCTTAGACTGCAGAAATATTAATTGCTTTTTGAGGGGGGTATGGCTCTACCCTCCAATTGGCCCTGATTTTCATTTTATCTAAATGTTAGATTGCTTAAGTCATGGTTGGATTCTGGAGTCTGGTTAACTAAGGGAATCAGTAATATGCCTACATTACATGTAGCTTCAGATTATCAAGATTTTTAGATTATCAAGTATCCTATCACCAAATAATATTTCCCTAGTAATAATGATATTAGTTATTAGTAATTATTAGTAACAATGATAATAATTAGTAACAATACAATACAATAGTAATAATTAGTAACAATGATAATAGTTACATAGCACTTTAAGGTTTTCAAAGATCTTTGTAACGATTAACCTGATTTTTTTCTCACATTTTCCTTGTAACATCTCATTCTTTTCATGATAACCCTGAGAGACAGGTGTTATGCCCAATTTAGAGAGAGGAAGCTGGGGCAGATAAAGATTAAACAACTTGCTCAAGCTCACGCATGTAGTATGGGACTGATGGAGGATTTGAACTTGACTCTTCCCAATTCCAGGTCCAGCTCTCTATCAGTGAACTGCAGCAGAATATGAGCTTGAAGACTAATTTCTCATTGTATTGTGAACATCTTGCATACTTTACACATAGTAGGTTCTTAATAATTGAATTGCACTGAATTACTAAAAATTAACCACTTTTTTTACATTGCTGAAATCTCTCTTCCATCCTGCAATGTTAATGAGCTCCATACGTATTCAAAGATTCTCCTCTCTGCAGCAAACTAGGTGAGGTGCAGGGAATCCAGCCCTCACTGGGCATGCTGCCAGTCTCTGTTACATTTAGGACCGATCACATCCAATCTTCAGTTCCTTCATCTCTCTCTATAAAAGATAGCACATCATCACCGCAGGACAGAGATGGATCTTCTTAGCAGCGATTTTCCTTTGGAGATACTCCTGTGTGGCTGTGAATCACAGATCGCCGCTGTTTGCAAGGAATCAAAGATGGCGAATGGGCCCAAGGGCAGAGCAGAGGGATGCAGCAAAGGCCTGGAGGCTATACTACATGCCCAACCAAGACGGCAGAAAACAAGGTCAGCTGGTGGTCTTATGTCCCAGGCAAAATGCTGCTGAGTAATAGAGAAGGTCCTCAAGCAAACTGAGGGCTCGGGTTGTGGAGGATTAACTGAAGGACATGGCCAGGGTCATGTGGAACTCAAAGGTGTTCAAGGAAGTGCAAATCCAGCTAGGACCCAAGGAACTCATCCACATGCAGAAAATGGGAAAACGTTTGAGTACCTACAATGTACCTGAAACATGCAGAAGAGAATCTTCTCAAAGACCTGAAAGGTCTCACTTAGGAGTGAGCACCCCGTGTTTTTCTCCTGCATTCACTAAGATGAGCCTACTGTAAGAGGCAGGGAGTTTTTACCAGAAAGAGTTCTCACCTTGGAACCAGAGAGCATGGGCTCCCATCCTTTCCTCACATCTCCCAAGGTCTTAGGTCTCTAAGCTACCTTTTAGAACCCCAGATGGAAACAGGAAAAATGGGCAGAAAACAGGAAGGGACAAACAAAGAGACAGGGCCATTAAATGGCTCCTGGGGATAGGTTACAGAGGAAGAACAGAGATATCCATCAGAGATCTTGGTAGACCTTAAGGAGAGAAGAGGACTTCGACATGAGAAAAGGGTTTAAAGGAAGAAGTAAGTAAATATCTCCTACTAAGAATCTGAATTCGGTTCCTGGACATCTCCTGCCCTTTTATACATGGTGCGACTATAATATAGGAAAACCAATTGTCTATGGCTGGGGGAAGCCAGATCATTACCTGATGGCTGTATTTTAAACAGCCACTGACCATCTTTCCACTCTGTACCCCCTCACTGGCCATCCTACCCCACACCCATCAATGGATCTGTTTCTGGTTCTTCAAAAGACATTTAAAAGAGATTCCCCTTCTCTCACTCTGGCTCTCTGTATGTGTTTCTCCTCTCTCCTCTCTCCCCCTCCCTCTCCCTTCCCTCTCCTCTTTCTCTCTCTCTCTCTCTCCACAATGAGATAAAAGCCAGCTCGGTTCCTCAGGTTGCTAATCAAGTCAGGTAACAGCAGTTTCATTTAAGGAAGCCATCCATCTCTTTCCCTTTCCTATAATTAAGAATTCTTTGTTATCATTGCCCTCTCTTCTGGTTTTCTCCTGCTTTTATCCTCTCTGGGAGTAGGACAGTTTCTTTTGTGAAGCAGAATTAGGGTTGAAGGAATTTTCTGTCTCAGCCAAGACAATCGTTTTCAGGCCATCAGCAGCACTAGTTGTAAACAAACACAGAGCAAGACTTGTCTAAGAAGTGTCAGGTGGGTCAGCTTGGCCAGAGTTTATCAGCTGCAGACCACCTCGTGGCTCTCCCTTTTCTTACTTTAGCTACACATCAGTTGTTCCATCATTTCCCAGGGGCTTATGCTACTGCCCATGGACTTCCTTAGGAGAAGAGATTAGTTCTGTTTTTGACTCACATTTAGAGCCCACCACCCTAACACAGATCATTGTCAGCTTTGGCTGGAGGAGCTCATCTGAAGTTCCCACCTTCCAGAGAAACAGCACTGAATTTGCTAAGGTTTTCCTGGCTTTTTCAAAGATGCAGTGATAATTTTTTTTAGGGGGGGGGAGGTTGGGGGGTTAGAGGAGACAAGGTAAGGAGCAGAGGCCACTGTCTGAATAAAACAAAATCTACTTAAGTGACTCCTGGTTCTTTAATCTTATATTCAACCAACAATGGCATATTAGCCAAATATTCCCTTTTCTAAGCAACCAATAAAAGCAGGCAAGTCTTCATGAAAGTAACTTAATTTTTCCATTTTCAAGTCCGGGAAATTGTGCACTGTTGCAAAACACAAGTTCTTGCCTAATGTTATTTTCTATTTGGTCAAATATAATTTGCAGCTGTGTATATACAAAGGATAAACAAACTTACCAATTGCTATAGAAAGGCAGAATTTTTCATTTCCTTAAATAAAAGTCATTGAGAATGTGTAAAATCACTAAAAGAAAATGCATTTTGAAGATGCAATTTTCTCTTCTATTCCTGCAATCCTTTCTTACAATGAATCATGTGTCAACTCACAGCCAACTCTGAGGCTCTACCTCAAAGAAAAGGCATTAGTCTGCTTTCGTGAAACAATGTCCTACAGAGCAAGGAAAGCATCTAATTAGCAAATCTACAGCCCAGAAGTAACTGACAGGGAAAATTATAACCTACAGGAAAACTAGTAATGGCTCAGTGCCTAAGTGGGAGAAATGTAGCTTTTTACCAAAGTGGGAGTGGGGGAATATTTTCCATTCTTTCATGTCACATAAATAATAGATGCACAATTATTTCCTTATGGCACCGAGTGTTCTGAAATATTATTTCAGCTAGAAGTATAATTGGAATGACTAGTCCCACTGCCTGAGTTACATTAAGTATGAATTCATGAGTTTTACAAAAGCAAATCAGGAAACATTAGAATGTGAGCATTGTCATAATGCTTCGGATGTGTTGATATCAATAAGGCATCTAACGTGACCCCGAGCTAAACATTTCATCATTCCTCGGTGCTCGATCTTTCAATTAAATTCAATATTTATTAAATGCCTGTTGTGTGCCAGTCACCACGCTGGGTACCGGTAATGTAGAAAGACACAAAGGAAACAGTGTCTGCCATCAAGGAGTTCATGTTCTCTTGAGGGCATATAATATGTCCACGGCTAAATGAATACAGAATCCCAGAACTGGAGAATTGGAAGGGATCTCAGCACTCACGTAGTGCCATCTATCTTCCAAAGGGATCCAAAATGGAATATATTTGATAAGCCATCAGTCTCCGATGGAAGGCCTCCAAGGACAGGGGACCCACCGAGTCTGCCCACTCGACTTTTTAACAGCTTGTAGCTTTCACTCATTGCTACTGGTACAGCCCTTTAAGATCAAAAAGAACATGTTAATGATCACTCTCTTATAAATTTAAAAGGAAGAGTAAGTTGTGCATAACTGATTTGCATTTTCATGAGCAATCATCTTTTTATTATAATGTGTTATGGAAATGCTTGTTTTATTCCATAAATTAAAAATAAATATTTTTAAAGTGTGTGCTTCTCCACACGAAGCAATGCTTAAAACAGTAATGATATCATTTGTGGGCACCCTCAAGTTTTTTTTTTCTTTAGGCTAAATATTCCCAGTTCTTTCAACTGAACTGCAAAAACTATCAAGCATTATACAAAGTAATTTCAAAAGAGAGAAAATAATAATAACTGAATATGGGGGGAACATCAAAGGTCTGTCTAAGAAACGGCACATGAGCCATGCATTGAAGGAAGCTGAGACTCAGAGAGACAAAAATGAGGAAAAAGTACATTCAGAATATCAGAGATGGACACATCTGTGCAAGGGGATAGAGACAGAAGGTACAAAGTCCTTTCCAATTGTCTAATGAGACAACAATTGAGAGAACAATTGATGAGTCAGAAAGACTCATCTTGAGTTGATGTACTCTTATCAGGTTTTCTGTCTTTGCTATCCACCTTACCTTTCCATTCCCTACATCTCCTATGCATCTTCAAGGTCCCCCTCACATGCCTCTTCTCCCATAAGGTCTCCGCCAATGGTGCAATCAGAACAAATCTCTTCCTCCCTATGAACTCCTTTAACACCGATCCATCTTTTACAACTTGCCATATTTATATTTCCTGAAAGAACATCTCTTAGCTTTCCTCCTTTGCTGCAAGTTCTCTGAGATGCATCCTTATTATTTTTCTATCTACCATAGTGCCATATGTAAAAGCCAGGACCTAGCAAAAGGTTGGCTGACTACAAAACCCTCTGTAGTTCCTAAACCCTAGCTCCTAAAACCTGCTAGGACCCACCATTCCTTCCAGTTCAGGGAGGGGAAAAGGAAATTGATGAGATAGGCCCTTGAAATAGGGCAGAGGGATTTAGAACTGGCAACAGTGGGGCAGGTGATTTTTTTTTCCCTGAGGCAATTGGGGTTATGTGACTTGCCCAGAGTCACACAGCTAGGAAATGGGGCAGGTGATTTTTAAAGAGATTGAGAAGAGAAGAAAGAAGAGGTGGTAGTTCTACCAAAGTTATATGCGCATTCCTTCTGCAAGACCAGGGAAGATGACCTCCATCTTAATGAAGAAGCTTGGGAAATGTATAGTGTTCTATTAGTGCAGTGAGAACCACATAGGAAAGAAGGACTTTTCCTGGTGCAGGCCTGTGACCTCAATTTCCAAATTCCATTGAGAGTTTTTCTGCTTAAGAAAGAACATAAGCTTAGGACATTTCATAACTGCCCTTTTAAGTGCAAGATTGCTATGAATTTGGTTATAAATATACCTCACAGATACAAACCAAGGTTACTTGCTTTTATTTAATTAAATATTAATTAAATTTCTCTTGAAATGATTGTTTAGCCTCAATTTGATCCTAAAACATAGACATTCAAAAGAGAAGGGAAGGATCATATTTTTTGGTGTATTGTTTTTAACTTAAAACAATTAGCTTTTGAACTCCTAGAAAGCAAAAGGGTTACTTTTTATGTCCCAATGTAGTGTTCCACCCTCTTCCCTACCCAAAATAAAACTGATCTTGGGGTCATTATTCTGCCTTCCTAGTCAAAGTACAGAAGTTAAACCATTCCGTGGATAGAGAAACAATGCAAATTAAAATTGGTTTTCCAGTTATAATAGGCGACATATCATTAGTAAAGGGTTACTGATCCAAATAATTAAAACAAATCAGTGACATTTTTCCTTTGGTTATATGCACAGATAGCCCATAAAATCAATGAGAGTCACATCTGTGCACCTCAGATCTGGAAGTGTCTATTCCCAGGCTTACCTTGGTGTTTCCTTCTAGGGTTCATAAACTCTAGTATGAGAGCTCAGGAACAGAAGGAAAAAAAAAGTGATGAATACAATGACTCTGAATGGATCCAGGATGATTCAACTGAATGATTCTGTTCACTGGTTTATTAGGCAGTGGAGGGACCTTAAGACTCCAGATGCCATCATAACTAGAGCATAACAACTCAAATGAGCAATTCAACATCTAAACAGAAGCTACTATCTTGTTTAGAAAAAAAAAAAAAGAAAAACTCCACTCATCAGGTTTTATTATAAGTTTCTATTTCACACTTTACTTTTTTTGATAAAAAAAAATGACAAGACAGGGGATCACAGTAGGTAGGGTGGCTGAGATTAATTTACCCTTAGGATGATGGTAATGATATGTTGTTGTGCTGCCAAATGTCAAGAAAAACTACTGGGCACATCAACAGCATTGGAAATAAGAAAACTGGAACAATGACATTCAAGACTTAAAGGTAGAGAATCAACACAAATCTCATTAAATGATTCCAAGAATGCCACCAGGTGTGCAAATAAGACAAGTAGGAAAAATAGATGAGATTGGTGGGAGAAGATGGAAACCATCACAGATTCTGGATAATTACAGTAACTTCCCCTCGAAATGTTATCTACAAAGAGAAAACAAGGAAATCCTTATTTGGGGATGTTTCTATGGCAGGATGAGGATGAAAAGTATCTAGGGATGTCAAAACTAGGGCTAAGGGAAGTGAAATGACTTCCCTCAGAGAAGCACTCTTAGGACTCTTCATTTCCATCAAAACCCAGCTCCAGTCACTGGCTCTAATCCCTTTTGTATAATCCCTCTAGTTCATTATACAGAAGAGGAATTAAGACAAACAGGATTAAGCAACTTGGCCAGGATCACCCAGCCAGTAAATGTCTGAGATCAGATTTGAACTCAAGATGAGTCTCTCTGACTCTAACGACTATATATATGGTTATATACATATATATGTGTGTATACATATGTGTATATATTTATTTATATATATATACATATGTATATGTATATATGTTTGTTTCTGTGTATGTATAAGAGGGATC
Source organism: Sarcophilus harrisii (assembly GCF_902635505.1). Taxonomy (NCBI): domain Eukaryota; kingdom Metazoa; phylum Chordata; class Mammalia; order Dasyuromorphia; family Dasyuridae; genus Sarcophilus; species Sarcophilus harrisii. The sequence goes on along the minus strand of NC_045428.1, from coordinate 19,456,059 downwards.
CCATAAATTGAGGAATGGCTAAACAAATAGTATTCATAAAAGGTAATGAAATAATTTTGTGCTGAAGGGGAAAGTTCCAGAGAAACCTCGGAAGAGTTGTGTGAACCCATACAAAATAAAGGGAGAGAACCGGTAGAGCAATTTGTACAATAAAAACAACATTGTAAGAAAATAACTTTGAGATACCTAAGTTTCATCAGCACAATGAATGACCAGACATGATTCCAAAGTACTCATGATGAAATACATTTATCTCCTGATAGAGATGTGATGGATTCAGGGTATTATATTGTATATACCAGAATATTTTGTACATAACTAATGTAGAAATGGGTTGATTTAACTATCCACAATTGCTACAAGGGTTTTTTTTGTCATTTTTGGGGGGGGAGAAAATACATTTTTAATCACTGAACATATTAAATTATTTTTAAAGAAATATATTTCTCTGTAGTCTTGCAAATTTAACCCAAAGCTTTTTTAAGCTCAAAGAAGGGAAGTAAGAAGGAGAGGGATTGTCTACATATATTCATCAAACTCAATGCCATAGAAAGCAACAATAATATAGGACAAAAATAATTCAGGAGCGAGAGCAAGAAATTCAAGAGACAAAATTTGAGGAAAGAATCAGGGGGGAAACTAACACTGTCTTAGATGTCTACACAAAAATGTACAAAGAGTGAGTACCAAGCAAGGGAAGCTAGAGATCCTAATGCAAGAAGGGAAGTAGCCCAGAACTTCCAAACCAGAGTAATTTCAAGGGTCATCTAATTTAATCCATCCTTTTTTAAAAAATTCCCTCTCCAGCATACTTAAGAAGTCATCATCCAGTCTTTGAATACCTCTAATAAAAGGGAACCTGTTACCTCCCAAAGTATCCCTTGCTACTTTGGGATAATGTCAAAGGATGGGAGATCATTCCCTTTTATCCAGCCATATTCTGCTTCTGAGAAGCTTCTATAGATTGCTTCTTATTCTGCCCTGATTCTTCTGCCACATGATAAACCTTCAAATATTTGAAACACCTTTTCTTGGTGTCTGAAATGGCTTCTCCTCTTTTTGGTTAAATATCTTTAAAATGCTGTTCTATCACTATCTACATGACATGATCTCAGGCTCTTTCACCACCCTAATCATTAAAGTCCTTGGTTGTTCATAGATGATGACTGGAACTAAACACAATATCATAAACAGGATTGATCAGAGCAAAGTAAGACCAAAGCATTATTTCCTTGTGTCTGAGCATTATACCTCTCACTTCAGTTCAAGATCACTCTAAGTTGCGTTGCTGTCATTGTCATTGTTTCTACTGTTAAGCATTGAGCTTGAAGTCTACCACAACCCCGAGACCTTTTTCTCAGACCAACTATTATCCAAACACATCTAATCCACTTTTTACTTATGATTGTGTTTTTTAAAAGCAAATAAGACTTTAAATTTATCTTAATTTACATATATCATATTATGTTCAACTCAGTGTTGTATCCTAGCAAAATCTTTTTGGATCCTGAACCTATTGTCCAGTGTTTTGTCTCTCCATTCCAGCTTTATTATATGTACAAATTTGGCAATGCTACTGACATGTGTAATACATATAGACCCTTCATTCTCTGTCCCCCAATTGGCAATCATAAGTTCAAGATATTTTGGGAGGCAGACTTGTCTCTAACCCAAAGTCAGAAATTATGTGAAAGATGTAATTCAGGAAGTCTTTATTTAGAAAAGAAAGACTAGCATGTCTAACCATTAGGCATCCCAAGCGAGTGCTGTACTAGTTGCTACTTAATATTCAAAGACACAAAGAAAGATCTCTGGCACACTGGATAAATCTCTTATGGAAATTGTAATAGATTGGTCAGAGAGCTGACCAGTCAAGTCTTGTGACTAAGGTAAAGGTATAGAATAAAAAAAAAAAAGATACTTATAGTTGATCTAATGGTTGGTAGGGAGAAGATATTCATAAGGGAAAAGTTGTGACAGGAGGACACAGTTTCCTTTGCCTCTGTTGGTAATGTTGCCTGTCTTTGCCCTTGAGGAGCTCACAATCAAATGGGCAAGAGCTCCAGGGATTCATGTGCTGGCCATTTTTGTACTCAGATAACCAGGAGCCAGAAGCTTAGTCCTCTGGCCATTTAAATCTCAAGCTCTGTTTCAATGACTTTTAAGGAAAATTAGCCTAATTTTCCTGGGGCAATATGTTGCTGCCATCAGACAAACAGGACCCCAACAAGTAGGAAGGAATAACTTGCTTCAAGTCTCTGTCACTAGGGAGCATATCCACCATGATGAGATTGAGGGACCCCCAAGGTATATGCATAAACTGGTTATTTTCTTGATAGAGGGAATTATTGGGCAAAGACACTCCCTTTACCAATGTGAAATAGGACTTTCTCTTCAACTTAGAGGCTCAGCTTAATGACTTTCTCCAATCATAAAGCCAGAGTGTGTCAGAGGCAAGAAGACAGAAGTCTCTGGGGAAGGAAAAGAGAATATGTATTTATCAAGCATTTACCACATGCCAGATACTGTGACAATTTATAAATATTATCTCATATGATCCTCACAGCAATCTGGGGAGCTAAGTACTATTACTTAAACTCAGTTGAGGAAATTAAATTACTTGCCCAATGTCACACAACTAGTATCTGAGACAAGATTTGAACTCAGGATTTGCCAACTGCAGATCCAAGACTTGGTCTGATTCACCACCTATCTGCTTACATTTCCTAGTCTCAAGGTAACCTTTATAGCCACTGTGTAATAAGTATATCTATCTCTATATCTGTGTGTCATATCACACGTATATTTTATATATGAATGCATTAAGTGTATATGACCATTTTCTTCATCATGCTATAGAATCCTGAACTGACACAAGCTAATTCCAGTGCATAGAGATTTTCAGCCTTGGAGACATCCCTTCCCTGAAACATCCAGATGGTACACTGAGAATGGCACTTTAGATCTGAGTTCAAATTCAGTCCCAGAAATTTCCCCTGACCAAGTCACTAAAATCCTCAACTGTAACATGGGGATAATAAAAGCTCCAGGGTTGTTGTGAGGATCAAATGAGACAATATTTGGAAAAAACTTAGTACGTAGTCACACGGCACATTTTGTTATTATTACTCAGTTGTTTCAGATCTTGGCAATCCCATTTGAAGTTACCATTTCTATCTCCCATTCATTTTACAGATGAGGAAACTGAGGCAAACAGGTTCAAGTGACTTGCCGAGAGCCACAGAGCTAGTGTCTGAGACTGGATTTAAACTCATAATGTCCTAATTCCAGACCCAGCTCTCTATCCACTGAACTATCTAGCTGCTCATGGTAAGTGATAGAAACGTAATAAAAGTTTGTTTCTTTCTTTTTTTCTTCTTGTAATAACTCAAGAAACAGATTCCATGAAACCATAACATCCCCCAACTACCTTCAGTGTAATAATTCATAAAATAACTGTATGATACATCAGGAAAGGAGCTTCTGAAGTTAAAGTATCTATGTACAAATCTAACTTCTGATATTATAACCTGCATGATGTTATGCCAATTGCTCAACATTGCTGGTCCCTGGCTTCCAAAACAAGAGGACCGGACTCAGACTCCTGCCAACTCTACCTTTTGATTTCATGTTCCTACTGATAGCTTCTTTGACGACGGAGATGCAACCAGAGCTCTGACTAGGGATCCCAGTGCCTACAATAAATTTAAATGAAAGAGAAGGGGAGAGGTGAAGTTAACTTGAGGAATATAGATGCCGAGGTCCCTTTGGGGGCAGCCAGTGCGCCCTTTATTCACCAGTGTGCCCAAATGTTGTACATATCATGGGTGCCCAGACATAATGAGAATAGCCTACTCCATTAGACGAGGTTTGGGAGACCTGGAAAGTAGCTATAATAATAACCTAGTGTTCACAAGAAAGAAGCCTGAAAATGGGCATGTAAACTGAGAGAGCAGCACCAAGGCAGCGAGGGATTGTGGATCCTAAAGGAACACAGCCAAGAGAAAACCCCCACCCATGTCTGAGGCCAGAACCAATGGTGCATTTGCCCCCTGACATCTATGGCTCTGGATATTGGCGATGTCCAAGACTATATAGCCTCACATCTGTACCCAGTTATGTACATCTCCAGATATTTAAGCCACTAAGTTTTCTGGAGTTTCCTATTCGCAACTAACATATGCAGTCTTTCATTTTAAAATAAACTGCTTCTTCATCTTCAGGGTTACCTTTCCTATCCCTCTACAGAAAGCTAGAAAAAGAAATGGCTATTAGAGGCACAGACATTAATTCTGCTAATGAAGTTAGCAAAGGGTAAGTTAAGTTGCAACCTGACAAATTTCAGTTTTATTCCTTTCTTTAAAAAATGTTACTTGTACAATTTCTAGATGATGTAGCATGAAACCAAAGAAAGCTATTTTTACCTTCTTTAAAAAAAAAACAAATGCCAGCAAACACTTTTCAATTCTGTCCTAGAACACTGACATGACGACCTTGAGAGTTAGATGCAGGTGAAGCAAAAGGGTCCCAGCTCTGGTCTTACCTTGAGCTTAATCTTTAAAATAGGAACAAAGAAAAAGAAAGAAAGAAAGGATTTCCGATGGCAGACATCAGTTTTTTTTTTTTAAATTAAATTTTCTATCATCTACTTACTTCAATGTCAGGGGGTGTGAGCAGGGAAAAGAAGAGTAGTTTACCACTTAAAATAATACAATGCACTTTATGTTTGTTTATGCTATTCAGGGAGATTAAATTCTTCTAAATTAACTTCTTCAAAAGTGGCACAAACATTTCTATATTTTGCCAAATTTAAGTGGAACAAATAAAGATGGAATGAGCAGCTGGCAAAAAGTCCATGCTGGAAGCAACATAATTGTGAGTGTTAAAAGAATCTTTCTTGAAGGAATTTGAAGGAGGAAACACCAATGGCTTAGAAAAAAAAAAATCTAGACTTAATCATTATTTTGAAAAGTGATGAAGACAAATAACTAATGATTATTGTTACTTAACCAGTTACATACTATTTTATGATATATGATATAATATACTATATGCATATAGAAGATATGGGAAAGAACTCTAAGAACTTAAACAAAACAAGTTTGGGGCATTGTGTGGCACTCTACTAAGTCTGAAAGAAAGATTCCTGCATCCAATGGGGGCCAATTCTTGACCCCTACAAGTCACTTGGGGCAAAAACTAAGTCCTATGATATGAGAATTACTAATTATGGGAGAAGACTGAGATGGCTTTGAGGTCCAGCCCCAGGGAAACCAGCACTAAAGGGAAAGGAATCAGAAAATGAGTGATGGGGAATATAAGGGGTGAAAAGACTGGTATTACCAAAGATCACAGGAGAAAGAAAATTCAAGTGAAGACCTTGAGAATAAGTAGATAAGCCTAAGGGGGAAACTATTAATAGCAGAGGAAACATAGCCTTCAGATCAGATAAAAAAGAGATGGTACAGTGATCATTTCTGTCAAGGCACCATCTTATTATTATCAACAAGACAAATATAGAGAAACAAATGGTCAACAAAGGTGTTTGCCGGGATCACGCAATATGAGATCAACTCTGAAGAGGAACTCTTGCTAGAAGGTGACATCTTTCATATATTCTTTTTGTGCATCACATTATTCCAACTGCATCAAGCCCCAGAACATTGCCACACTTCTAAATGAAATTCATTATCATTTAAAAAAACTTTCACTTAACCATCCAAACTAAAAACACCAAATAGAAGTAGAGTTATCTGTTTTAAAGACTGGTGAGCAGTTTGATTGACATTTCATAGAACTGGTCCTTCAGTACATATATCTTTGAATGAAACTTTAAGTGAACAGTGAGATGGGTCCAGAAATGAACAGAGAAGGGGACCGGCTGTATTACCTTTGGGAAACTATGAATGTTTTTAATGATACCAGATTGTTTCCTGAAACAAAGACCTATCTTTTAATAATAGTCTTCTTGTTATGCTATGTGACTGTGTATCATAAAATACCATATTTTCTAAAGAATCAAGATTTCAGGAAACTTGAATTACAATGAAAAAGTACCTGGTAAACTACAATACATTACCAACCAAGAATTACCCAGAAAAAGAGTAAAGAATGTTATCAGAGATGGATTACCAGAAAAGAAAAAAGCCTGGGCACATAGTAAGCACTGTTAATAACTGATGTATTAACCATATGAACATTTGGTATCCATAATGTATAAAGAGAAGAAGAAGAAGGAGGAGGAGGAGGAGGAGGAGGAGGAGGAGGAGGAAGAAGAAGAAGAAGAAGAAGAAGAATTTGTAAAGAACTTAGATTTGCAAGTTGTTTTACAAATATTATTCATTTGATGTTCAAAATAACCCTGAGAAGTAGGGGATAATATTATTCTCATTTACAGATGACAAAACTGAAGCAGACTAAAGTTAAGTGATTTGTCCAAAGTCACACAATAAGTATCTGAAGCCGGATTTTAACTCAGATCATCCTGACTCAAGACTCAGATCCCATCCAACCTCAGCACATTAAATCTTATAGATGATTAATGGGAGGACATGGAGAGAGGTTGCACAGGATGAGATATTGATGAATGGCTTTCAATCCCTTCACTAATGAGAATGGATAATAACTAATGGGTGCCAATAGAATCACAGATTCAGTGATATAGTGAAATAAATTAAAATATACTTTTAGTGGACCTGTGAAAGGTGAAGGCATTTTGAAAAGCAATTTAGAAGTACACTCAAAATGTTACTAAGTAGGGAATGCGTGTTGACCCATTAGCAGTAATATTACTGCTAGGCTTATGCTCCAAAGAAATCAAGAAAAAAGGAAAATATCTCATAAATTTAAAAATATATATTTAAAATTTTTTATGATGGCAAAAAAAGAAAAATAAAGGAATTACCATCAAATGAGTAAAGCCTGAATAAGTTGAGATGAGTAAATATATGAATGTGATGCAATACTATTATAAGAAATAAGGAAATAAATTATTTCAAGGAGATATGGAAAGATTTGTATGAACTTATATACCACATAAGCAGAACCAAGAGAATAATTTATATTTTAATATCAATATTGTAAAAGTAAAAAATTATAAAGGCTTTTGAAAATTGGTAAATAATGAAATGAGGAAAATCATACACAGTAACAATAGCAATATTTTTAAAACAGCTTGAAAGCTGTAAAATCAATACAATGACCATCCATGATTCCATAGGACCAATAATGAAACATACTGTCCACTCATTGAAAGAAAAGTATTAGCTTTAAGGGACAGATTCAAATAAACAGAGTATTGATATACAAAAAGATATGAACAGACAGAAATGGATAAAAAAAAACAGAGATAGAGAGAATGATATTGATAGCAAGTAGGAAGCAGATAATGGGAAAGTAGACAGGAAGATGTAGATGTACATGAATATATATATGCATATATATTTATAAACACCCAATAAGGGAATTTGCTTTTGTTTGAATGCATATTGTTTTTAAAAGTTGCCTTTTTCTTTTTTTTTTAATCTAGTTGGAGTAGAAAGTATTAAAAATTGATCATTTTGTTCTACAAAATCACTTGAAAACAGAAAGGTGAGAAGCAAGCTTCAGATGTAAAATGTTGGACTCCATATTATTAGTCTTTCTTAATTGATTTACTTTGTTAGAAGAAACCTTTTTTGAAGTAAGGATGATTTGTAAATGTCTATAACACAAAACCAAAATATAACATTTTTAAAAAATTTAAAAAGAAAGAACTATATCAAAAAATGTTAACATAACTTAATTTTTTGCAATAGTACAAAAAAATATAATTTACCCAAATAATTACTAACTAGGAATTGGTATCTGCTCTCTTTGTGGATAATTCTATCCCTTCTTTCCCTGCTTTCATCCAGATTTACTTATTCATCTTCCCTCATAAGCAGATTCTGAACTCCCCATGTTCCCTCTAAAAGAGGGAGTTCCTGCTTCTATAGGAACCATATAAAGGAGTCCTGATTGAACCAATTTTGTCTTAGAATTCCTACTGCACTACCCTTCTGCTTCCATCCTGATGCGCTACCTCCCTATGGTCATGAAGGGCTTTGACAACAATCCGCCCTTGAGTTCTTCCACCTACAGTTCCTCTAGTGTTCCTGTTCTCCCAATACATGGCCCCTGTCCTAGTCCTATTTTCCTCCCCATCATAGTCTTTGATAATCAAAGAGCTGCATTGCACTTCTTTCTCCCTTGTCATTCTGCTGATAGGCTTTTTCATCCTTCAAACCTATTTCTCTCCCCCACCACCACTATCACCATGAATCTTCTCTGCTCCTTATAAGAAGTCACTTTTGTTGTTTAGTCATGTCTAAGTCTTCATGATGCTTTTTGGGGTTTCCTTGACAAAAAATACTAAAATGGTTTGCCATTTCCTTCTCCAGGCAATTAAAGCAAACAGAATTAAGTAACTTTCCTGGGATCACACAGCTGATGTGTCTTGTTTTATCCATTGAGCCACCTAGCTGCCTCCAAAGAGATCACAAAGCTATTCTGAGGCAACTCCAAATATATGTACGTACTCTTATCAATTTATTATTTTATCCTCTTGTCCTCAACTAGGATCTCACAGGGTTTTGTTGTTTTTCTGTTTTTCTGGGTTTTTTTCTCTTTCCTGATTTGCTCTATTATCCACCCGATAGTTCTTTTTCTAAAGCTTGTTTTTCCTTTTTAGTGGCCTTATACCACCTACAAGCCACTCACTTGCAATTGAGGATGCTTCTCCCCACTTGGTGAGAAACAGGAGGCCATCCATTGGAAGCTCCTTCATGCTTCCTCCTCTGTGCGAAAGTTCTTTCCCATTTTGTCTTGTCCTGTCTTTCTTTACTCCAGTCTCTGACAAGGAGGCAGCCATTCTTCTTGTTAAAGCTGCCACCTCTGTATGGGTGTCCACTTGATCTACCCTTCTTATTCTCTTCTTATCTCTCTTCCTTTCTTATGTCTTCTATGAGCTTTCTCACTTCTTTTTATTTCACCTTCAATGACCTCCTATCTACTGGTGTTGCTCAATGCTGCCTCCCCCTGGATATTCTCTCTTGCTTTCTCCCCCTTGTCTCTGACTCTCCCTAGAACGTTTAATAGCAAGATGATCACCTCGTTCTTGTACCCTGGGCCCAGACACTCCCCAAGGTTCTATCCTGGGTCTTCTTCTGTTCTCTCTGTGTATTCTATTCCTTAAGTTCCTTATCTGGTCCCTAGAGCTTAAGAGCATCAAAGATCTTCAGATCTAGCATATTATTGATAATATGACTTGGAAAAGACAGCTTCAGCCTAGTTAAACAATTAGATTGTAAGACCTTGATAAATTATTGAGTAAAGAGGAAGTGAAACAAATAAAGACAATTCTTTCAGAATCTGGCTATAGGAAGGAAAAAAAAGATAGGAAGACAGGAGGTTTTGTGGAGTTTTTTACTTGTATATTTCCAGCATTTAGTATAATGCTTTATTTAATAAATGTTTTGCCTCGCATCTAGCTGGCTAGACCTTAAAACAAAAAGACTTGGCTAAGGTGATATATTTTGTAAATGGCAGAACTAAGAGGATAAAGAAGAGTTTGGCAGTCTAGGTAAATGCCCTAATAATTGATCTGCCAACAAACTTCCAATTTTCATGATCATATCCTATGGACATCTTCACTGGCATTCCAGATGGAAGTAAGGTATCTCTGAAAAGGTTTCACATATTGATTTTATTTTCTTCTAAATATGCCACAGGTTGATGATTTATTGAATAATCACATTTTTCTGCTTCAATGATATACTATGGTACAAACACTGTGTTCAGTGTGTATGATGCACAAGCAGAGCTCCTTGACTCCCATCCACACTAAAAAGCAGTTATAAAGCAATCACAGCTCCCCAACTGCTTAGTGTATAAATTGAAATGGAGACCTAGACAATCCCTAAATTTGCTTTGACACTTATTGGTTTAGGAGACTTCTAAGCACTATCAGAATGGATCTGTTGAATCACCATTCTCCCAAGTCAAAATGCATGTTTCAGTTGGGTCCATTTTTGTCTTCCCATTCACATCTGTCCAGACAGAATAATAACAGGGTCATTCACTGCACTATTCTATTACTCCATTTTCTCTCATTTCATCTCAACAGGCCACTAAGTCCATTCAGCTTTGTCCCACTTTGTTCTCTCTCTGCTGCTCAGCTTAACCCTTGTGGTTAAAAATGTGTGTGTGTGTGTGTGTGTGTGTGTGTGTGTGTAATACCATATGGCTAAATTATATAATATATAATAATACATTGTAAAACATAATTTTATATAATTTGTATATATGTGTGTATATGTGGATGTATTGCAATTTTAAAGAACAGTCATTGTTTCAAGATTATTTAGACATGACAAGTATATTGACTTTAATAAATTCAAAATAGTGTTTAATTTTTCATCCTCCTCTACCCCCTACAAAACAATATTTCTATTGTATTCTATTTCTATTAGTAGGATATATATGTATATAATTTAATCATGTGAGGGTAATAGGAAGATCATTGAATTTGGAAACAGAAGTATCTTTATTCAAATGCTGGATCTGCTATTTCCCGCCCGTATGGCTTCTCTTTGGCTTATAAGCCTTCAGAACCTACTCCCCAATTTACTTCCCAACTCCCTTCCCAGATTCATGACCATCATTCTACCTCCTGCACTCTGGGATCCAGATAAACTGGCCTTCTCTCTCTTCTTCATACCTCCCATCACCTTACCTTTGCACTGGTTCTCCTTCTATGCCAGACTATATCCATCCCTTTCCTTACCTCTACTTCAAAGAATCCCTCTCTTCGTTCAAGATGTATGTCAAGTACTATTTTCCACTTGAAGCTTTCCTAATTCCATCCTCTCCCCTTCAATGCAAGTGCCTTTCCTCTCAAATTCTCTTATAAATGAATACTTTGTTTCTTCCATAAATACTTCTATTTGCACTTGTCTCCCCCAGAACAATATAACCTCCCTGAGAGTAGAGATTGTTTTCTTCTTTGTCCCAGTGTATATAGCTGATGCCTGATATATAGTAGGTGTACAATTAATGCCAATCTAGTGGACACTTCATATAATTTCTCTGGACCTCATATTCTTTACCTATATAAGGAGATACAAGCAAACCTTGGAGATATTTCAGGTTCAGTTCAAGATCACACAATGAAGTGAATATAGCAATAAAACGTCATATTATTTTTTTTGTTTTCCCAATATATGTAAAAGTTATGCTTACAGGATATTATGAAGAGTACAATAATGTTATGTCTAAAAAAATTGTAGATATTTTAATTTAAAATATTACTAAAAACAATTGTACATATTTTAATTTAAAATACTTTATTACTAAAAACAATACTGATGGGGACTCAAACCACACTGCCCCTCTAAGAGCAAAATTCCTTAGTCTACAACGAGACCATGTCTCTAACTCTCCCCTGACTTTTTCCTTATTCTTTAAGTATTATTTCCAACTTCCTGATTTTGTCTTTCAATCATCTCCCCAACTCCTCCTTGATTTTATCCTTCAAGCATCTCCTCAATTCCTCTCAGTTCCTTCAAAATATCCCTTATCTCCTCAACTCTTTCCTGGTTTTTCCCTGCTTCCTTCTGTCTATAAAAATCACCCTTTCCCAAAGTATGGCACAAAATCATGTTTGGATTTTGACCATGACTTTAACTCATCAATAAAGATACCCTTTGGCAAGGAGAATGCCTCATTGTGATTCGTCACAATCTTTGCACCTCATTTTTGCTCTCCTGAATCTCATCACATGACTCTATCACTAACCACCATCAGAGCCCTCACCAAGTTATTATCATTTTGCTGATGCTGAGGGTCTTGCCTGAATGTTGATGACTGCTGACTGATCAGGAGGTTGAAGGTTATAGTGATTGTGGCAATTTCTTAAAAATTTCTTAAAATAAGATAAGTAGTAAGTAGTCACATTGATTGATCCTTTCACTTGAACACTTAGAGGTCATTGTAAGTTTATTAATTGATCTAATTTCAATATCATTTTTGTCTCTGGAATAGGGAGCCATGGTCTGGAACCAAATCCCCACTATTTCTGAGGGAGAAGCAAGTGGATGGAGCATTCAGAGCACATACAACATTTATCTATTAAGTTTAAGGATTCATGGTATCTCAAAACAATTACAATGGTAATGTGAATTACTCTCTTCCCCTGTCATGAAGAAGACCAAACAGTTAAAATCATATATAATCAAATTCCCAGACTATCCTATTTGAATAGAGTGATTGTGAAGAAGAAACTCTTTTGTCTATACCTCAAACTTCTGTGCATCTTTAAACAACCTCTGAGATATTGATTAGTTTAGCTTTAGACAGGTCTGGGACCTGGTCTGCCAGCTGCTTTCCATCTGGCTCTTTGACCCTCCCTCTTGAATTCTCATCTTTATGTATGGGAAATCCTGGGGAAAACTTTGAAACATTGCAAGAATCACCAAAAGGTGAGTTCATGTCAATGGAGAAATGGCACTGATAGACTTTCTTGATTCTGGGTTGAAACAATGGTTCAATTTATTAAATATATATATATATATATAAACAAATAAATAAATAAAAATAGTGCACTATCTGCAAAATGCAATAAAGAGCTCAATAAAATGAGATATAGATGTATTTGGACTTTCTGAAGACTCTTCCTGTGAACAATTTACCTTTTCAAGCTATTTTGAAATAGCATCATTCACTCTGTTGACTATAGAAAATGGTAAAGCATTGGGCTTGAAGGTCTGAATGCCCTGAATTTACACTTGTGGATAGTTGGCAGGAGAATAGAATAGATTTTTTTTTCCTGAATCCTAGTGATCCAGGCTCCTTTAGAGGTAAAAAAATAAATAAATAAAAAATAAAAAAAATAAGGATAAGATCAGTACACTACTATTCACCTTAAAAAAATAAGAAAGGAGGAGAAAATCCTGGCCAATGGTCATATATGCCCATTTAAAGACCTTCCAAATCTGTTACCAACCTAACTTTTCCAGCTTTTTTCACACTTTGCTCCTGATACAGCCTACATTTGGCTCAAACATGCATACTTGCCATTCCTTTTTTTCCCAAGCCTCACTTGGTCATTGTTTGAGCTCTGATGGCTCAAAGTGAATATATATAGCATTTTTTTTTTCTGTTTTGATCTCCCTTCCCAGTCTGATTTTCTTTTTCTTCTTTGATTTTTTTGACTAGGTAAAAATTCTATTCATTGCCTTATTTCTTTCTTACCTAGCCTTAATCACTGAATGGACATTGCTTCAGTCAAATTGAAACCTGGAAAAGACCATAAGGTGGGCTAAATTTCTAAAGAAGTTAACCATTGTAACATTTAGTAAGCAGGCTACCCTCAAAGGAGTTAATGAAGAATTGAGGTACTAGTAGGTTCCTTTAGAAGAGAAAAATAACTTTGGGGGTTGACAAGACTTGGCCTTCTAATTGGATACATTAATTGTGGGGTCAAGATAATTTTGTCTATGCAAAAAGGAATAATAATAACAGTCCGCTTAAGGATAACAAAAGGACCTCTTAAGAATGAGAAAGTCCTGTCAATGCTCTTCCCCCTGCTTGCCTCAGGGAAAAGATTGATTTTCCCTTTGTTTGCAGTAATTCAGACTCTCTCCAGTTAATGCCTCTCCCAGTAATCTAACCAGCTACCAAGAGCTTGGGGCCTTTTGTTGGGGTCTTATTCATCCCATCACTCTCACTGTATCCAGACTCATCTACAGTCAGCCTGACCTATATTTTACCGTTGTATCCAGATGGTTCCAGAAGAGAGAATGAAGCTGGTGACAATTCACAGCCCTCCCTCATTAAATCCAATTCACCTTGCAAGTCATGACATCACCTTCCTGATGTCATGGCCCTCTTCCAATACTAAGGACAAACAAGGAATTACTTGGTTCATGGCTTTCTATTTCCTGCCTCCTCATAATCTTCAATTCACTCCCTCCTTAACTGCCTCCAGGAGTCCCGGCTTCCCAAAGTATCATCACAATTGCCACCTTTTACCAAGGGCACTTCAGGATTTCTCTCACTGTATTTCCCCCCACATACTTTGCTTTATCTTTAAGTATCTTTTTTCTCCAAAGATTATAAACTCCTTGAAGGCAGACAATATTTCTTTCTTTTCTTTCTTTTTTTTTTAAAGTCTTTTTATCCCCAGTGTCTCCCACAGTGCTTAGTGAATACTTGATAAATCTTCCTTGATTGGACTGAATCTAGCTGTATCTTCCCCTCAGAGCTATAACTAAATAACATGATGTCAGGAGCTCATAATGGCACAGACAGAAAAAATAGTTCCCCTGGGGTGTTGCTGGAAGGGGATTTTTACCAAGAAATACATGGCCTCTAGATGTGCTATCCTGGGGCAAAGCACAATTTTCCCTATATTGGTTACACTATGTTTTACATCTTGACCTTCTACAATTTTTTTTAATTGCATTATTAATTAAAAAAAAAAAAAACAACAACTAAACCAACGAAAAAAACCAAAGAAACAAAAAACAACAACAACAAAAAATCATTGAATTTCTCCATCTCACCCAGGATAGAAGTGCAGGGGTCACTCACAGATCTGATCAGGACAGGAGTTTTAAACCTGGGCCAATTCACCCCTCTTTACACAATCTTATTCCCTCTCCATCACCTTCTTAATACTGGGTTTAGTGCAAACACCTTGTCAACCTCGAATTTTACAGCTCAGAACTCCTGAGATCAAACCTGCTGGTAGCAGGAATTATTTTTGTAGACCACCATCCCTGGCAAATTACATTTATTCCTATTAAATTTTATTTTATCAGACAATAATTTTAGCCAGTCAAGATGTTAAGTGTTCTTCCCTTGTCATCTAACACCATTAGCCATTACTTCTGGCCTTGTGGCATCTGCAAGTTTAATAAGCTTGCCATTTAGATCTTCATCCAAGCAGTGATGAAATGGACTCTGACCTCATTCTGCCTTTATTCATTCTCTGAGGCCTCCCTCTTGGTGGAAACATCTTCTCTGTGCCTACAACACACTCCGTGTAGAGCATTTCTTCTGCTTCTCCAAGTTTTGCATCAGTCAATAGACATTTATTAAGCTCCTACTCTATTCCAGGCAGTATGCTAAGCACTGGTGATACAAAGAAAGGCAAAATATAGTCCTTGTTCTGTTTTTTTCTAATAGGGAGATAAACAATATGCAAATAAATATAAATTAGTTTCACACGAGATAAATTGAAGATAACCAGTAAAAGGAAGATGCTAATATTAAAGGGGATTGGGAAGGGCTTCTTTGTAGAAAGTGGGACATTAGCTGAGCCTTAAAGTAACTCAGGAGACAGAGAAGAGGAGAGAACACATTCCAGGTGTGGGAAACAGCCAGTGAAGATGCCATTGCACCAATCTTCGAGATCAAGGATCAAAAACAAACCCGCTCTCTGGATCTGTCCCTTCTCAGATTTTTCTTTAGAGCAGATTTTTCCTTTATCTGTATTGACTTCTCCCTCCACATTACCTAGCACCTTTCTGCCTGTGAGGTCCTTAAGATCAGGAACTCATTGCTTTTCTCTATGTCTACAGGCCCCAGAACACATAGCAGCCACATCATATAACATTCGTTGAATTAAATTAATACTTGCTCATATGAGGCAATGGAAAGAAGACTAGATTTACTGGCGAGCTGGAGATAAAATTGGAGCTCTTCCATTTTCTGCCTTGTGATCTTGGGCAAACAGCTCCACCACTATAGACTCCATTTGACCTCCAAGGCTCTTCCTAGACCTAAATTCTATGATCCAACAACCTTGGCTTTCCTCTTCATCTCTTGGTTCTAAGTTCCTTGAGGTCAAGAACAGTCTTTGGCCTCTTTTTGTATTCCCCAATAATAAGTGCTTAATATGGTTGATTGCATTTAGGGAGCCTCCTTTGAATTCAATGTCTCCTTTGAGACATCCTCGCACAGCTGTGCCTTAAGGCCATCACCTCTTCTTCTCCCCTTTACTTTCTCTGTACTCCTTTCACTTAGCATGGGTCCTAGGCCACAGGAGCTGGAGTCTCAATTAACTCTTTACTTCTCCTGGCAGGATATGGCAAGGAGAAAGCAGCCTCGTTGTATCACACTTGTAATTCAGTCATCTCAGGTAAGGAACTACAGAGTGAATTCAGAAAAAGAAAGAGTGCGGGGAATACTTGAGCTGTCCCAGAAATTCAATCTCATGCTCCTTAATGGGAATGTATCCTAGAGATGAGCATGGGATCTGATGTCTTGGTTGTGTAATTGGATGGAGTAAGGTCTAACTGGGGGGAAAGAATCTGCATTTAGATAACTGTACACACACATAGGAAGCCAACTGAGATTTCTATTATACACATATATAGATATGTATGTATATATATTAAACTTGATCTAACATGTGCACTTTGCAAGAGATTTTAAAATATTCATAGCACTTTGGGGCCATTTTGTAAATACCGGTTTTTTCATCCTTGCTGTTAGGCAGCAGGTGGATGGAAGTGAATTCCATCCTTTGTTTGCCTGTCATCCTCAGCATTTATGCTTCTACTCTTGTCAACTTTCCAAAAACTCAGACTGTTAAGATCTATTTAAAGTCACATGTGCTTTTTATCAAAGGCAGTATAGAATATCTAGAATTCTAGGGTTGGAATCATGATGACCTAGATTCTGATACTCATCCACTCTGTGACACTGGACAAATAACTTAATCTCTTTGATTCAGTTTCCTCATCTCTAAAATGGAAATGAAAACCTTTGCTGCCTGTTGCAGTATTACCTAATGCAAATGAGATCACATATATAAGATGTTTTGGAAATCTTAAATGCTAGTTGTTATCATTTATCTATTCAGTATCTTATGAATGCTAAAATACTATAGGAATGCTGTTTATTATTTAATGAATTATTAGTATCTGTAAATTGGATAAGATGTGATTTATGTGTTTAATCCAGTCATATACAAAAATGCAAAAATAGTATAGGAAATATCCTTGGGGCACTTCACTAGAGACCTTCCAGTTTGACCCTATGATATGAGTAATGTTTACATTATTATCCTCATTTTATAGATGAGAAAATAAAGACTGAGAGATCTTATCCATGGATCCACATCTCTGATTTTGAGAGGTGCCCTCATATTCCCTCAAGTAGTAGAAATTATAATTCCTCTCGCTTTACAGATGAATAAAATGACAGCATAAATGTCTAGCACCCATCACACAATGAAGAACTGAGATCCAGAACTTTCTGTTCTAAGTCTATTGTGTAATTTTCTTGGCCAAACGGGGAACCAGGCTGTGTAATTGGATGGAGTAGTCACAAAACAACCCCTTTTGGGTTTAGCTGTTGAGACTCTCTAGGTCATTTTTGTATGTTTATTTATTTATTTATTTTAGAATCTGACACTGCCATATACTTAAATACCAAGTAAAATTAACAGAAGGTGTGGACAGAACCAATAAAAATCTTACATTTTATCTTTATAATAGCAGAAATGTTAATTTAAGGACTCTGTTGAGAAACTAATTGCAGTGGGATAATAAAAATATTGCATTTCAAAATGGTAAATATTGACAAATAAAACCAGTAGAATTTATGAAACCATAAAGTAAATCCACTCTTACTACCCGCCCTAATACAGTATATTGAACAGATCATAAAAGTTTTGAGTAGATCATAAAAGGTAATGGTTTGGTTTTAATAACTTGTGAGCTACAAATATTCAAAGTGAGGCTTTTATTTTTTTTTTTCATCTCACTCTATGCCCCGATTCTCCCTTATTATTTGCTTTTGCTTAGTCATGACTTAAGTGGGTCTAGCTTTTGTGTCAGCTGAAGCCACTGTCAAGGATTTTGGTCTCTCTCAATTGACAAGTAAAATATTATTTACTCTGATCTGCTTCCCTTGCAGGTTTGTAAAGTGAATTCAAACAGAACTATCAGTAACCAAGGCTATCTGGTGAGTAGAATGAAAGTAAAACTTAAAAGTTAATTAAAAAAATTTTCTGCAGTATTCATGAGTGTGCACTTTTCAAAAGGCAAGAAATGATAGCTGAAAATGAAAAGCTAAAATTAAAAATTATCTCTTCCCATATCAAGTCTTCCCCTCCTCCAAACTTCCCCCATTACTCACAAAGCATCATTAATTTCCCAATCACTTAGGCTTTGATACTTTAATCTTGACTCTTTCCTCTCCCTTGACCTATACAACCAAGCATTGCTAAGTCTTTTTAGTCCAGTGTCCATCATCTATTTGGCATCCATTTTCTTCTCTTTTTTCCAGTGTTGTCACTCAAATTCCCACTCTGATCATCTCTTACCTGAGTACAGTAAAAACTTCTAATTTGTTTCCTCCTCTAGACTTTCCCTAGTCAATACATCATTCACAGTGAAACCGAAATAGTATTCCCAAGACCCAGATATTTCCTTATTAATATTCCACTTGAAGACCCTCAATGGCTCTTGGTGCCACCAGGTTTTCTGCAAACATATCCCAATCTACCTTTCCAGACCGATTTCATGTTAATCTGTTTGCATATTCAACAGCCATTGTGATCAAACTGAGCAACTCACAGCTATCTCCAAAAAACATGCCACTACCTGCCTGCATTCACCCAGGATGTTCTCATACCTAGAATACCCTCCCTCTTCCTCCTCATCTCCACTTTTCCACATCATTGTCTTCCTATAAACCTCAGCTCAAATTAGATACCATCTCACAAAGTAGACGTCCCTGATTCTCCAACTAGAAGTGACTATTCTCTACTCCAATATTCCAATAGCACAATATCTAGATATTCCCTTCGTTTCCATTGTTCCCCATGCTTAATTATATTTATTTCTACACATTGTCCTAAACTTGTAATGTCAGCTCCTGGAGTTATAGATCATTTAGTCATATATGGCTAAGGGCCTCACACAATGCCTGGGATATATTCTGTGTTTGATACATTATTAGTTCATTACTAATAATAATATTGTGTATGTAACATTTATAATGTGCTTTAAGGTTTGAAAAATGCTTTCCTTAATATTATTTTATTTGATCCACAGAAGAACCAGGGGAAGTTGGTGATATAATTATTATCATACTCATTTTATAAGGAAACATTATCAGTAGTTAACCCAGGAGACTAGTAAAGGTCTAAAGTGAGTTTCAAACCCAAGTCTACCTCATTTCAAATCTAGAACTCTCTCCACTAAACTACTTAGCTACTTTATACAGGATGTAGTCCTGTATACCACAGTTCTTATATACCACAGTTCTGTTTGCAATGAGCTTTTACATAAATTATCTGAGGTTATCTTCAACTGAGGCAAGGAGAACAATGATTATTCTCTCCATTTTACAGATCAAGATACCAAAATTCTGAATCACCTGCCCAGAAAGTCACAGTGAGTAGGGGAAATGAAATTCAAATCCACTTTTCTGCCTTTTTTAGTGGTGTGCTCTTTTGTCCATAAAATGCATGTAGTTTTTCTTGATTAATTTTCCAGCCATGTTCAACTCTTCTTGATCCTGTCCATGGTTTTTGAGAGGGGGTTTTTTTGTTTGTTTTTTTTTGTTTGTTTAGCAAAGATAATGGAGGGTTTTCCATTTCTTTCTTCAGTGTATTAGGCAAACAGGGTTAAGTGGTTTGCCCAAGATCACACAGCTAGTAAGTACCTGAGACCAGATTTGAATTCAGGTCTTCCTAACTCTAGGTCCTGCATTCTATTCATTGAGTCACCCAACTGCCTCCAAAATAAAATAGGACCTTTTGTCAAAATTCACTGACAATCTGATAGCAAACAAATTCTTGATCAACTCAGCTATTCAGAAAACTATCTGAAAACTGGTCATAATTAATATAACTCCAAAGGTTCTTATATGTCTCACCTTTCAGACCACAGAAATAGGCCAGTGGCCTATCACAGATGACACAGCTTAGGGACACAGATGACACAGTTTAGGGATAAATTGTTTTACTCCAAATCTAAGATATAACAACAATCCCTCCCCCCCTTACACACACAGAGAAACACATACACAAGTAATTATTAAGAGGCTACTATGTCCCAGATATTGTTCCAGAACTGGGAATAAAAGAAGGAAGAGGAAAAGGAGGTGAAAAAGAAATAGGGGAATTGAAATGGGAGGGGGGGGAGGAAGAAGAAAATAATTAAGGAGAAAAAGGAGGAGAAGGAAAAAAGGAAGAAGAGGAGAAAGAAGATAAGAGTCTGAATTAAAACATTTCTTAGCTCCCCTCTATGCTCCGCAGTCATGGCCTTCTAGGAAAGAGCAGGAGCTCAAACCTTTCCTGATATAACCACGGAACTTTATTCACCATTTGCTATGTGCCCCACTGAAGGATAGTGTCATTATGTATTCCATACCTGACTTCACTCTGTTCATCCTATATATCTCTCAACATCATTCCAAAGTTCACACAGGTGCTCCCTCATCCCCTCACCATCCTCTCCTTTGGCCTTAGGAACAGCAAGATCTCACCATCTTCACAGGGTCAAAATCATTTACAAAGATGTGATTTCCAGATCTTTAGAGGGCACTGCTATGCTCCATGTCTTAGGATCAAGCTTTCTTAGGAAGGAGCACCGAAGAGACCATGTACTGTTCTTTTCTTCCTTATCTTTTGTCAATTTACTTCCCACAGAAGATTCTTCCCCTGCCCATCTCTCAGAGCTCCTGATGTTCAATTTATTTGTATGCTTTTTAAAATACTCCTCTATACCTAAAAAAATCATTATTCTGTCCTACAACTGTTATACCTGACCTTCCTGAGTGCTCTGAAGTACACTTAGCTTAGTTTACTATCATTTAAGCTGAATCTGCCAAATATCCATTATGGTCTTAATAGGATATCAAATACCTTGGGGTTTATAGTTCAAAGGAAAAAATATTCTATATAACTATGGCATAGTTATGACATTATCTTTTTTTTTCCTTCATGAATAATCCTATCTAAATTCTAATCATTTTTTTTCTAACCATGGCTTCCAAAGAAGGATTTGGAGAAGGGGAAAAACTTATGATGAGAAGAGGAAAATACTAAAAGACTGACCTTGAGGAAGGGTAGCTAAATGCTACAGTGTATAGAGCACCAGGCTAGAATTAGGAAGCTCTGAGTTCAAATCCAGCCTCAGACCCTGGGAAAGTCCCTTAACCCTATTTGCCTCAATTTTCTCGTCTGTAACATGAGCTGGAGAAGAAAATGGTGAACTACTCTAGTGTCTTTGCCAAGAAAATCCCAAGTGGAATTATCTAACTGAAATAACTAAACTAAAACGACCTTGGAAAAGAAAAATTGGGGTGTCCTTGAAGGAAAAGTCCTTCAGTCCTTTAGGCTGAAAGACAAAAAGTGTGAAATCTGGATATGGAAGAAAGGGAGACAAGATCTATGAGATCAAGAAGAATTTATCACAAGGAAAAGATAATTTGGTTGGTTTGGTTGTTATCATCTGTTCTCAAAGAAGAACAAAATGACATTACTATGGCAGAGTCAAATTAGTGTGAACAAATGTAGCTGATCAGACATACTTTTTCTTATTTATCACATTCTATCTGTGATAAATAAGAAAAAAATGTAAATAAACTGATAAGATCAAGCAAGAATTGAGTGGCAAAAGAGAGGCTTATTGTCAAACTTTGAAGATAGGGAAAGGAAATTGGGTGTGACTATCAAATTACTAAGAAGGGATAATAGAGAATGAGTAGATGTATGTGGAAGAAATAGGGTGTGTAGTATCAATGAAAATAAGTAGTGGAGATAATTCATACTTTAATGTATTATAAGATGTTTGTATTTCAGCAACACACAGTCAAGTGACTTATTTAAATTTTTAAGTATAGGCTGTTCTCCATTCTAAAAGGGGCAAAGTGTCTTAAGAAGCTCTCTCTGCACTCCAGGTTTTCAAGACTAAGAAGCATTTTTTTTTTTTTTTTTTTTTTTTTTTTAATGGAACAATCACTAGAATTTATATATCATTTTAAAATTTTCAAAATGCTTTAAATACATTATCTTATTGATCTTCACAACAACCCTCTGAGGAAGATGTTATTATTCACTTTTACAGAAGGCAGCAGCTGAAAAAAGTTAACTGATTTGCCTTCAAGTTTCATACAGCTAGTGAACATCTACAGTGAGATTCAAGCCCAGATCTTTCCATTCTAAGACCAGAGCTCTACTCATGAAGCCATGTTGACTACAAGAAAATACTCAAAGTCGGGGGAGGGAGGGAGGAGGGAGAGGAAGCATAAGGAGCTGAATATTCTGCAGGGTATCTTGAGCTGTCAAAAGGCTAGAGTATGGAAAAATGTTACACAGTGGAGGGAGAGAAGGGCTGCCAAACAAAAAACTGAACAAAAATTACAAATAGAGTGTGTTGGTACCAATGATAAGTGAGGGGAAGGTGTAAAAAAAAAAAAAAGCATCTAGTTGCCTCTGATAAATGAGTACCAAGCCCAGGTCATCTATTCATTTATGTCATAAAGCACTGAAAGAACTGTGGGGTATTATTAACCCATGCATGAGGTATTTTGAAAGCTCTTGGAGCATGAGAGAAGAGATGGCAATCAGGAGAAGGGCAAATGTTCAGGAAACAAAGAGAAAAAAAGGAAGTATTCAAACTGGCACAGGACCTTAGTTTATGTCCCTGGAGAAAATCTAGGGTATGGGATTATAGGGATGATGAGTGAACACCTAGAAAAAAAATTGGTTATCATAAAAAACCAATGGCAATTCATCTGGAGTAGGTTGAAAATTCCTTCATATCCTTGTTCAATGGCATTATTATTCTGGTAGTTCAGGGAAATGCTGTGGCTATTGATTATCCAGCTTTCTATGAAGGATATAATAAAGTCTTTCATACTATACTTCTGAAAAGATGAAGGAATTTCAATTAGATGATAGTAGAAACTATAGGTTCAGAATTAGCTGAATGGTTTTACCCAAACTCTAACCATTAAGAATTATTAGTTCTAAGGATCAAAGAAACTCTGAATTAAAGGTGGAAGACAGTCTAAAGCTGATCATTTTCCAAGTGAACAAAGTGAATTCTAGAATGGTTAAGGTCCTTGCCAATGTCACACAGGTCCAATCTCAGTTTTTCTGACTCAAAATTCAGCATTCTTTCCATGCTAACCAATATATATTTAGGAGATGGTGTGGTGGAGTGGAGATGTCATTGAACTTGAAGTAGGAAAAAGCTATGTTCAAATCCTGCCTCAGACATTTACTCTCTAACTGATCCTTGGCAGGTCATTAAAGTCCCTGAGGATTAATAACACCTACTTCGCAAGATCATTGTAAGAAACAAAGAAGATAATTATATAAAGAGTTTTGCAAACATTTTAGAGAGTCATAAGAAGGGGAACATTAAGTAGTGGAATAGAAAGAGTCTGCATCAAGAAAACCTAAGGTCAAATCCAGTCTCAGAAACTTCCTAGCTGTGTGACCCTGGGCAAGTCACTTACTCCCATTTGCCTCAGTTTCTTCATCTGTAAAATGAGCTAGAGAAGGAAATAGCCAACCACACTACTGTCTTTGCCAAGAAAGCTTCACCAAAAATGGTGTCACAAAGAATGAGACACAATTGAAACAACTGAATAACAACAAGGATTGGTGTGAAAATAAAATGAGATGGTATTTATAAGGAGTTTTGCAACCTTAAAGCGCTATGAAACAAATTTTCATTTTTTAAGTATGACAATTATTATTGTTTTGATGTCTTCAGTGGAGGATCTAAGGAATCTGTACTTGCCACTTGTGCTGTATAGCTTTTATTTTTCTTTAATGTGTGATTTGGATAAAGATATAACCAGCATACTTATCATACTTGCAGAGGACCCAACCCTGAGAGGAATGTTTAATTTATTGAATGACAAAGACAGCATCCAAAAAAGATTTGGATAAATGTTAATGGTTGACTAAATCTAACAAGACAAAGTTTAATGTGATTAATGGAAAATCCTACTGGGTTTCAAAAAAATCAACTTCATGAGGATGAGGTAGGGGAGAGAACTAAGTGCCCATTATAAAAAGCCTTGGGCACAAAAAGGAAAAAGAGCACAGAAATATATCCTCATATTTCTTTGTGTATGTGTGAGTATGAAATATTATGTATAAATATCAGAGTTTTTGATATTTGGTTAGTTTTAGGGAATTTTAATTGTGTTTTAAAGACTCTTTATATTAAATGTTAGCTCTCTGGGAGAGGGCAGGGAAAAGGATCAAGTAGAAAGAGTGGAAATGAAAAACAAAAAATATCAATAAGTATTTGTTTAAAAATATTAGGACCATAAATTTCATTGGGACCAAAACCAGTCTTCTGGACTCAGTCCAGTATTCTTTCAGTTCTACCATGTTGCCTTTCTTATTGCTCCTCATTTTTTACATGTTTGGAATTTCTGATGACAAATCTTGAATGTAAGACTTTTATTATACCAAAAGCTTTCAAGATACCTGAGGAAAGGAAATTCAAGTGCATGTAATTCAACCAACATGACTTAAGTACTCACTAAGTATCAAAATACTGTGTTCCAAACTGGGGACAAAAAAGATAAAGATGTAATTAGCCCCTACCTTCAATAAGTTTTTATCAGGAGCAGGAGGTAGAGCAGGAGGATGAAGAAATGATGTACCCAGAAAACAAAACACAAACAAAATATAAAATAATTTGAGAGATGAGTACACACTGATGCCTGGAAGGATCTTTTCCAGGATGTGATATTAATCTCAAGGGAGATTCCAACATTTGGATGTGGAAAAGAAAAGTATTTCAGATGTGGAGGCAACCTTCATGAGCAAAAGAGTGAAAACCAGGGATAAAATGTTATATAAGAGGAATAGCAAAGGAGTTGGGTAGGCTGAAATCCAATGTAGGAAGAATAAAACTTATTGATGATAGTTGTAGTCCAGGGTCTTTTCTTATTGCCCCATAATTTTTGTCTTAAAAGACAGTGAACATTATCATTGTTGTCATCATCATAACTAATCTTTAGATAATACTTTCCACAATATATCATTTTAGTTTGACTAGCACAGTATCTCTCTAGAAAAGGCATCAATCTTACTTTTTACAGTGGAAAAAGCAGATTGAGAGAGACTAAAGACTTGGCCAGAGTCACACAGTCTCAGCCAGTGTCAGAGTGTCAGGTGAATTTGAAATTAGGATCATCATGACTCTAAATCTGACTCTTTAGTATCTATCTCCATAAGTCTCTCTACTAAGTGACTACTGTAATACTATTACAAAATTGTGATCCAAAATATATTTTAATTTGATCACTGAGATTTTGAACATCATTCATGACATCCTAGACATAGATTCTCAACTTTTGTGAATTATAATAATAATTGCCAGCATTTATATAGCACTCTAAGTTTATAAAATGCTTTACAAATATTATCTCATATTTGTTTATCTCAATTATATGATGTCATAAGTTTTTCCTTTAGCAGGTATTTTATTTTTCCTTTTTTTTTCTTATTCCCAAGTCGGATACATATTTCAGACAGAGAACTAGCATAACATCAATTTCCTTAGCACTGAATTCTTTATTTTCCCATGAAATGAAGGCTTGCACTCCCTCAAGAGCACCCTTAAAATTTCTTGACTCTGCATGTAATGTTTTGATTGTTTCTTAAACCATTTTCTGGATCTATGATCTTTCTGTACTTTCTTTATCTTCAGATAAAATGCTTTGAAAGTGGCTTAAGTTGACCCGAATCTCCTCAGAAACAACTAGACAGTAAATAAGGTTCCAAATTTACACATTGGAGATGTATTCTTAGGTTTCTTTTTCTATTTTTTTAGGGGAGTGGAGCCTGAATTTCAGTGATGGGAACTCCCAGTGAAGAAAGTCACTCTAGCTTGAAGAGCTTCCTGACCCTTCAAGAGCACTGCCTGGAGCCTGGCCTACAGAAGTGTATGAATCAGAGGAAAGACTTCGAGTCTTGCAGACTCCAAAGTTGGTCCTCTATTCATTCCAACATGATAGCTCTCTCTTACCCATTTTATAGATGAAGAAATTGAAATTTAGAGAAATTAAGTAGCTTGTCCTTGCTCACACAGTTATGTCAGAAACATGAATTGAATCTAGGTCTTCCTCACCTCAATGTCAGTCTAATGTTCCTAATGTCATGTTGCTTTCTATTTTTCCCCCTTGTACTTAACTTACTATTCTTTAAATTGAAATAGATATTCAATGACTTGTAGATAATCAATGATGTTTAAGTATACTGTTTGGCAAGCTACTACTTTTAAGTCCCCAAAGAAGCAGACAATAAATGGTATCGCAATATTCCCTCATTCTATTCCTATAGAACACACTTTAAAATGTAGTCCAATGGTTTAGACATCACAAAAGTGAAGTATATTTTGATAATCCCTTTACATTTTCTCTTGCTGGATTCCAAATGTATCCTCATCCTCACAAAGAAAGACAGCTAGATGGTACTTCTACCTTAAGAGTCACCCATTTAGAGTGGAGCTGAGTAAATAAAGGCAGAGAAATTGAATGTACTCTTGACTACCAGTGATACATCCTCATGCTTACCTGTCTAGACAAGTAAAAAGCATTAGTTAGAAGGGATTTCTTTGTCATTTTCATAAAAATGGACATTTAAGGGAAAAGAAAGTAAATGTGAAGTATTATAAATGTTGGGTAGAACTGTGGTTAATGTTTGACAGAAAAAATTCAGAATGGCATTCTTATTTACAACGCATACTCCATGTTCAAGATAGAGAAAGGTAAAAGCAGTGTTGAGACTTTGAGACTTTAAGGCCACTCCCAAAGAATCGTCCTATTCAAAGAACCAAAAATGAGCCAAAAAATATTCCTCAAAATTTATTAGGGATAAAACAAATGAACTGACAGAACTAATGAGAGGTTTTTCTTATCCTTGCTCTTAAATCGGATAGACCTCTAAGAATTTTTACATTTAATGCTAGCTTATGAGCTCACCATAAGAAATAAAAGTTGTACATCTCAATCTCCACTTGAGGGAGTTAACAGAAACTCCAGCAAAACGGCATTAAACACTATTGGGGAGGAGATAGGGACAATGGCATTTATAATCCTGGGTCCATCAGACTTTCCAAATCCTGTCTGTCTATATTTAAACTCGTTAAGTACACGTCCTTATGCCCTTAAAGCCAGCAGTGATGTCAGATCATAAAGATGAGAATAGATAATATAAGAAAGTTCATAAGAAGCAGACCTGTTTCAAGGAGCTAAGCATCAATACCTGTCGGTTCTGAAGTTGATGCTAAGGGAAAGCACAAATAGAATTTTAATTGTCTTCATCTGCAGCCTCCTATCTCCTTAATCGTATAAGGAACACCTGCACTGGTAGAGGTTAAAATGATGCTGGTGTCAGGAAGTAAAATAATCAGGTAGAGAATAAAAACAACTTTGGGATGAGTTTCTCCTGCGAAGCAATAAAAAGTCAGTGCTACGGGAGGCTAAAACCTTGGAAGGAAAATGTCAAGTTGAGAAATGCTTTGACATAAAGATAATGCACAAATAAAAGGAAAGAATACTTGGGGAGAGGAAACAATTGAAAGCAAAACAATTTATGTGTAATATAGAAGCTTCTGTACACATTTAAGGCATAAAGGGGTTGGTAAAGGTTTCAGAAAATGATGAAATATTTTGTTGATTTCATTGAGAAAGAGAAAAAAAAAATCCTTCCTGAAAAATTACCTCTCAACTCCAGATTTGAGCCATCTTAAAACTCCTGAACTCCTACTTCTTTGCTGCATAGAAGTGCTCATTAGAAAATTTCCAATCTCCAGGCAATTTCCTTTTAGAAAAGTGTAGTAAATTCCAGAACATGGATGCTTCCTCAAGCATCCTATTTTCAAGAGTGAAATTTGCTAATAATTTAAACCATAACTATAATCCAGAGTCACAGAATCTAGAACTAAATCCAAGCTCTACTATTTAAGCTTTGCTTGACCTTGAGTAAGTCATTACTCTCAGAACTTCAATTTCCTCGTTTGTTTAAAAGGAAAAGGGGATGGGGAAAAGAAATAAATTGAAATTGATGACCTCTAAGATTTCATCCTGCTCTAATTCTATACTGTTGTGATCCCTTAATCAAGAGTTGCATTTCACAATTTTATTTTAATTCAACTCATAATTCATTATTAGAAAACCAAATAATAAAGGGGAGCAATCCCAGAAAAATTAAAGACAAATCAAAACACCATTGAAGGCTATATATTATGAAAAGTCTGTGGATTTATATTGAAATGATGAATAATATATTTCTCCAAATTCAAAGGATGTTCACACTATAATGGGGCAACTTCTTCAAGCTATCTCAAAATCATTCGCAGAATCTACTAATAAGGAGGGACAACCAAAAAAGTCCTTTAATTCAACCTGTGCCTGAACAAGAATTCCCTCTACTCAAGAATATTCAACACTTTTCTTAACTGTAAAATTATGGAGTTCTACTGGGTAATCTACAAGGTCCTTTCCAGATCTAAATCTGTGATTCTATCATAAGAGATCAAAACATTTTTTTACTTGAGACCTCCAGTGAGAGGAGATTCCCTGAGGAAATCTGTTCCACTTTGGAATAGGGCTGCTAAGAAATTATTCCCTGTTCTCAAAACTTCATTCTGTTGTTTACAACTTTCATCTATCACTCTTAGTTCCATTCTTCAGCGATCAGCAGAGCAAGATGACCCTCCTCTTATGCAACAGCCTTGTTATTTGCATACCTTCATGACTCAGGAAGATATCACCATCTTTCAGGCATGTTCCTTGACTTGTTGCTATTGCTGCTGCTGCTCCTACTGCTGCTGTTTTCCACACTGGTGACATATATACCGTCATCTTCTTGCCATCACTCTTTCCTCGGAAACAGATTGCTAACCGGACATGAGGAATCTCTAGTCATAGGACGGTGTGAACGTAACTGGCTCAAATGGAGATCAAATTAGCTACCATCTTGTCCTGTTGAGCACAGGCTTCAACCCATGGAGTTAACAACCAAGACAGATAAACAGTTACTGGAAGTAGATGTGTTACATCATGCACTTTTCAATATTTTCTCTCAAACTCTGTCCCTGGCAGTCTTTTGAACAATGGTCATTTTTCTCCTTTTTTCTCAGGGTTAGAATAAGAAGAGGCACTTTATCCAATTCTCCCTTGGGGATTGTCTATAAAAGCACTTACTGTTTGAATCCACCTTGTTAATTGGCTGGCAGGTTGTTAGGATGGAAACAATTCTCTGTGGAAGAGATATTAGTGCAGAATCAGGGCACAGAGCCAAAGTGGGAGATGACACCCACACCAAAGCTCCCAAGAGTATATTTTGCTTCCAGATGCCTACCTTAGACTACAAATATAGACACTCTCTCATTTAGCCATTTTATACCTAGCCAGCAATCCTCCCACTGTATGTTCCACCCTCCATTTCATCCCACTCCCACCTTCATTTTCTAAACCTGAAAAAATAGGGAGGAGAAATAAAACTGAAATGTCAATTTTAGGAAGAGGATTTCTTTTTGTTTTTAAAAATCATTTGGACCATGCTAGTATATGTCACTATCCCTAAATTTTGCTTTTGTGGGGGTATAATATCTACTAAGTTTTCAAGCATTTCAGAAACCATAAAGCATTACATGAACAGAAGCCATTATTAAACTTCTATTGTTACCTTTACCCAAATTGTCCAGCTCATTGTCAGCAATCACTGATGATATGTTTTTTTTTGTTTTTTTTTTGTTTTTTAATTTTCTCTTCAGGGTGAGAGCCTTCCCAAGGCTAAGATCAAACATCTTTTTTGTGTCATTATCTCACAGTAAAATGTCTTTGTCCAAGGTACTGAAAAATACTTAACAAGGTGACAAGTCCCTAGTTTCTTGATCCCTCAATGGTTATACAAATGCTTCTGTAGTTCCCCAAAACTACCCAATGTACAGATCAAAGACTTACATGACATAATCATGACACTGAATCTCTATCTTTTCTTTAAATTGCCATAATTTTCCTTATTGCATACCATATTATTCAAAGCCATTAATTTTGATAAACTTTAATTCCAACCTAGAGTTGTCTTCACAGAAAACAAAACCAAATGTTTAATTAAAAGTTAAACATCTTATTTATGGACCAAATTAAATTTAACTATCACATTATTTTACTCTCTTTTGAAGTATTGGTGCATCTCTCTGTTTAGATCTTGGACTAGAATCAGAATAACAGAAAGACTTCTCAAATCATATTCATTCATTCAGTCAGTAAAGAAAAGGTTATTAAGTACCTGATTTGTAACTCAGTCATAGCACAGAGAGATTCATTTTTCAAAGTCTATGCCAGAGATGTTCAAGGCTATCAGATGCTACTCATCTAGATAATCATCGTGTATGTGTATGTGTATGTGTGTGTAGACATAGATACACATGCATATGCATTTGTGGGTAGACACACATATGTACATGTACATATATGTAATTTATGTGTACACATATGGGATGTTCATATTAATTATATATATATATATATATATATATATATATATATATATAATTATCCCAAAAGTCTTAGTGTACTTTTAAGCTTCAATGGATTTTAAATGCACTAAAACTTTCTAAATTGGCTCACCTAATTTCCTGCACAAAAGATATGTACTCTATAACTGGTCATACACACACACACACACACACACACACACACACACACACATGCACGAGCTTTCCAAAAGTTTTAAGTTATTAAAGCCTACTGCACCAATCTTTTAAACTATATATTCATTTTTTTCAGAGATTTTCATCTCTAGGTCATATGTAGGATGACCAATTTTTTAGCCTTGATAACTCATGAAAACCAATCACTAAGTCACAGAATCACAGAAAGGGAACTCAGAAAGGAATCCCAGACCTCACCTACTCCCACCTGTAAAGTAACAAGGATTTCTACTATTCTATAACTGACCACACCGTTTTTATTGGAATATTTCCAGGAAAGGTGACTTCCCTGTTTTCTGAGGCAACCCATCCCACCTTAGGATGGCCCTGGTAGCAAGTAATCTCTTTATGACATCAAGTCAAAATGTCCTTATTTGCAACTTCTGTGAATTTCTTCTAATTCTTCCCTCTGGGAGCAAGCAAAAATCTAGTCTCTTGTTCAATGAAGCCCTTCATGTATTAGAAGAAAACGATCATATTCCCTCCTCAATCTCCTTATGTCCAAGATAAATAACCCCAGTTTCAGCTCCTTCTGTAGAATATAAGCTTCTTGAGAACAAGTATTATTGAGTTTTTATCTTTCTATCATCAATGTTTGATAGTTTTAAACATAGGAAGTTAACTTGTGTTTATTGAATTGGATTGCTTTGAATTAAATTGAATATGGTATAAACTAAGCTCCTTCATCTTCTTGGTTGTCTCCTGTTTTTTCTCTCCAACTTATCAATCCTTCCTACAATGTTTGACAGCCTTCACTAAAAGAGGAACTTTCTATCTCCCAGGATTGATAGATGATGTTGATCAGCATTGGTGTGGAGGACCCACATTGGCAAAAATTCCAGACATATGAAGGGCAATTGCAAAACACGTGTTTGATACTATAAGGACACAAAACTGGATAATATACAATGTTGGCTCTAAAGGGGTTTATGTGTGGTGGGAAGGAAGAGGAAAATTATAACGTTCTTCTTTTCGAAAATATGATGGTTCTCTGGGAGTAGATTTCTTGTGGGGGCTTCTGGAGGCAGCTTTAGTTTCAGTTCAGAGTAATAATCACTTCAAATGCAGCCAGGAGTTAAAATCCAGTCCTTTATTGTCTTTTTCCAAAATAGTCCAGTTAGCTTTCCTTCATTTGGAGAGCTCTTGTTGCTAGTCTTTTGCCTCTGCAAGCTTCAGCCTCCAGCTCTCTCTGAATCCTGGCTCTGAGTCTTCCAACTGAATTCTTGCTCTCAGTCTTTTCAACTAACTCCTGCTTTCTCAGTCTCCTCAACTGACTTCTGACTTGTGAATCTCCTGAAATCTCCTTCTCTTCCTGGAGGCTTCTAGCTTATATAAACTCTTTAAAGGTGTGAACTTTAGAGTGTGACCTCTAATGTGTAAACTCTCTTAAAAGTGTGAGTTCTAATGTGTGAATCCTCCCAAAGATGTGAACTCCAAAGGTATGAACCAATTACATAAGCATTGTTTCTATCAATTCCAGTGAGTTAACACTTTGTAAGGATTCTAACAGAAAATGAATAAGAAAGGTTCATTTCAGGTGAATTTGTCTCCTCCAAAGCTAATTTTTTTTGAAAAGCCTCGACTCCCAAAGTTATTTAATTCCCATATATTTTTGATGATATACATGCATTATACATTTTTGATCCAAAAATTTAAATCTTCTACACATTTACACATCTCAAAGCCATCATGTGTAAATAGATATGTAGATCATCCAAACACAACTTGAATGCAGGATTCTCTGACTTGATAAATCCTACCAGCATTAATGAGTCTCCTTTCATTTAGTGCAAATAAGATATTGAACTCAAATGCAGTATTAACTTTAGATTGAATAGAATGTTTTGCCTTGCTGTTAAGGTGAGCTTTATAACATATGCAGTATTCTCCTACCAGAAGTTAAAGTTTCCCTCTGGAAAGATAAAAGGTATTATTTATTTTGGCTAATAAAGACTTCCTTGGATAATAGCATTTCAAGCATTTGCAAATTTGAAACCCCTATAAATCCCTAAAGCTTCTCTCCTTGAAACCCCTATAAATCCCCAAAGCTCCTCTCCTTGAAGTCTTTTAAATCTCAAAGAGATTTTTAAGTCCTTTTTAAATCTCACAGACTGTGATTCCAGGTGATTTACTATAAATCCCAGAACCTCCAGGAAGTGTTCATGCATTTTGTCTGATAAGGCTTTCTTATGCATGTCTAGCTATCATTTTGTTTTCTGATATTCCATGCTGTTCTCAGCTCCTACTAGTCCATGGGAGTGGCAGGAGTTAGCAAAGTGTTCTCAAAGCTGAAGAAAGGCAAAAAAGAAAAAAAAGTCATAATTTTCAGCAAGTATAATTCCGTGGCCCCACTGACATTTTTAAATGTTTTCAATGGTGCCGATTTATTGGAAAGCTTGGGAAGGCAGTGCTTAGAATCAGCTTTCCCCATAAAATCTCGGTGACAGAGAATAACTTTTACATCTTTCAAAATGTCCATTGTGAAAGATTTTTTCATTACGATGAAGGTGTTTAGAGGTTTTTGATTTAATGTGGAATGATAATTCCCTTGAGACATAGACTCAGGTAGACCAACAATGAATTTTACCTTTTTTCCTGAATGAACTAAAAGATGGAATATTTTGAGTTGCCAGCAGGAACCAAGCACTTCTCCCAAGATACTTGGGTTCAGGGTGAGGTATTTAGAAGGCCTCATGGGAGAAACTAAATATTGATATTGTTTTGACCTTGGGTCTTTTGGGCAACAGAGCCAACACTCCGCTTGGCTCATGAACATTACTGTGTTTAATTCAAGCAGTTTCCTCTTTAACTAATGTTCTGAAATGAGGGAAAATGAGGCAATTTTAGAAGCTTAACATCCTGGAAAGGGGTTTGATGAGCTGGTTATAGAGGGATCATTGTGTTTTACAAAAGAAGAAAATGGAAAGTTATGAGGATATACCCTCCATTACAGAACTTCTGAACCTCAGATGTTCTAAATAAACCAATCCCAATTGTTTGTGGGAGATTTTGCCTTAGGTTAACATTTCAAGAAATGTGGCTCAAAACTAGCTGAAAGTTTTGCTTTCTTTTTCTTCTCAAAAGTATCCTTAAAAAAGTATCCTAATAATCTTCAGAAAGGCATGCTCTTCTGGGTAAAAACCCCAGTAACTGCTACCAAGATTCTTTTCTCAATCCTATCACCAATCAATTTGATTTTAAATACCTTGTTTGGCTTCTTTTTATCCCCTAAAATTCTTTTTCTATCCATACAAACTCTCTGATGTTCCAAAGAATTGTTATATGTTTGCTTTGCTAAAAATCAGTCATACTAAATCAAAATTAGAAATGCATAATAAGTATGAGAAGGAAGGAGCAAAATAGAAGGATAACCTCCAAGAGATTCCCCCAAATAGTATGCCCAAAGTATACTGGGTTACAAAGCAGTCTTGGGTAAATTAAGTATTCCAGATTTAGAAGGGGTCTCAGAAAAAACATGAATTTCCTCTTCAATGATCCCTAACAAGTTCTCAGCTAGTTTTGCTTGTAGTTCTCCTCTGATGTCAGTAGCTAACAAAACAGCTGATGCCATTACTGACATGCTAACTGATAGAATATTCTCTAGATTGAGTGGAAATTTTGTTTTTCTCATAAAATTCGCACACTGCTCCTTCCTAGATCTGTCCTTTGCAGCCTTGTTCACAAAATTATCCCAAAACTATAAGGCAGTTAGCCATCATCATAACCTCTAAAAACCTCAAGTTTCTTTTAGGCGTCAACTCTAGTACCCACTCCCAGAATCCTTTTCTTGGTTCTCCTAGCTATTAATGATCTTCTCCCTCACGTTGTTTCTATTTTGTATATACCTATAATTCTACATGTTGTCTCCAGTTGGGTGGCACAGTTGATAAAGCACTGGGTCTAAAGTCAGGAAGACTTGAGTTTAAATCCATTTTCAAACATTGACTAGTTATGTGATTCTGAGCAGTCACTTATCTCTGCTTGCCTCAACTAAAATATTAGAAACTAACAAATGCAATGAGCCTTTCATGGCCAGCTCATCAAACTCTTTACAGGATAATCATATTTGTAAAACATTTGGCACAATGCTTGACCCATAGCAAGTACTTAATAAAGGCTTATTCCTTTCCTCCCTTATAGAATATAATCTTCTTGAAGGCAGTGATTTTCAATTTCCTTTTAGAACCCAGCATAGTTACCAGCATGTAGCAAATGCTTAAGGAATATTTGTTGATTGATTGGTTGACAGCCTTTTAAATGTCTGAAAACAGTCATTTACCCTACAAAGTTTCTTCCCTTTTCCAGGCTAAATATCTCAACTTTTCTCAAACAGTCTTTATATACCCTGCTTTTTAATCCTCTCATCAACCATATTGTCCTCCTAAACATATGCTGACTTATTATCAATATCTTTCTTACAATGTGATACCCAGAAACCTTTGGTGCAATCTAACCATGGAAAAATACCATGGGACTACATTTATTTTTGAACATTATCCTTCTGCTAATATAGCCAAAGAATAAATTGCTACTCCTCGAGGCCAAGAATTACTTCATCATGGCTTTTGCATTTCCAATGCCCCATCTAGATTAGACCATAAGAGCACAGAAAAAAAGAGGGAAAGAACCTTACAAGCAACCTAGTCCACCTCTTTTATTTTACAAGTGAGGAAAATGAGCTTTAAAAAAACTTAAATGACTTGCCCAATAACATATAGCTGAAAAGATCTAAGATAGGACTGGAACTCAGGTCTTTCAACACCCAAATCCAGTCCTCTACTATAGCGTGCTATCTCCTTAATAAATTATTCATATTTCTTGAATTGTATCATTAGTATTTTGAGTAACTGTGTACAGAAATAATAATTCTAGTCCTATGAGCCCAGAAAAATAACCTAAAATATCTGTAACAAATTAAATCATGTTTTTTAATACAGAAGGCTATCATTTAATAGAATCTCAAAACTTAAAGTCACCTTAGAAAACAGAGCACCCATTTTCCCAACTAAAACTAAGGACATTTTTAGAGAATGTAAGAAAAGAATTTTTCAAGACAAGGGTTTAAAGAAGCCTTGAAGGTCAATTATTGTTGCATTGTTGCATGTTCTGGAAGTGTGTCATAGCAATAGTGCTTTATGCACAGCAGATGTTTTAAAACTGTTAAATTCATTTGAGCTTTAACAGAATGTACCTTGTTTTTAAAGGCCACTAGTGAAAAAGATTCCCTGGTGAGCCATTCCAGGGTCTAAGAGGATTATTGCCCAGGAAATTATGCTTTATGTCTATTTTCAACCCCTCCTTTCATTTTGAATTCATTTTTTTTTACTATTATATTTCTTTGTTGTGGTCTCTTTTCTACAAGAAGTCTGGTTATCAACCAATCTAAGTAATAACCTTTCAACCATATACACATTCACAACACTACTTAAAACATCATAGATTTGGGGTGAGAAGTGACTTTAGAGACCATTGAGTCAGCCAGGCCATATTACAGCTGACAGACCTGAGATCCAGAGAGTTTAAAAAACTTCTCCCAAAATTTACACAGGTAGTGAGTGAAAGACACAAAACTCAAACCAGATCATCTAGCTCTATAACCTCTGACTACAAATCCAAAACTTTTTCCTCTGCACTATTCAGATCAGCCTTTCTCCTGTTCATCTTCATATGATTCACACACATTGTTTTCAAAAACCAAATTTGTCAACACAGAAGCACAAAATTTAGAGCAAGAAGGAAGGGGCCTTAGAGACAATTGGGATCAATTCTCTCCTTTTACATTTAAGAAAACTGAATACCAGAGTTAAAGAACCAAGATCACCTTGGTTAAGAAATAGAGTCAAGATTTGCATCCATATCACTTGACTCAAATTCAGTCTCCTTTTCATTAAATTGAAGGGTCTGGTAATTAAATTTTCCTCTTAGACTTTGGTAGGTTCCACTTCTCAGAAAGCTCTCAGATTTTTATGTCAATCTTACAGTACAAAGGCACAAAGTGGTTATGCTTTGCATATGTACTGAAAAACTTTCTCATTCTAGCAATATTGTATTTATTAAGCAGCATTCAAATATGACTTTGAGCATACTGTTACTACCCACTCGAAATCCTGATGTTTATAAACCACCATGGCCATATGACTTTAGCCCACCTGTTACCATATACATCTAGCACAGCTCTTCCCACTTCTTTCTTTAACAAAATGCCTAATATATTCCATCATTTCCCTTTCTGGCCATACTCCGTCCACCTCTATGAAATTAAATTGCTTGAAAGAGTTCTAAATTCTAGTCATCTCCTCCATGGTGTTTTCCCCTTATACATTCATTCCCGGATCTGTGACATCTATAAGCACACTTTTTATTCTATCTCCTACAATGTTCAAGAGTCCTGTCCCCAAAGAAATCTTTCTGGAATAGTTGTAATTTGTCTTCCCAGGTCCAACAAAGGCTGATATTTTCTACTGATAACCAAATACAGGGGATATCACAATGATGATAATGATAAGACCAGCTCATGGGATCATAGCAGGAATGAACCTTATAGGTCTTCTAATCCAACCTTATCAATATGCAGATGAGGAAACTGAGACCCAGAGAGTTTAAGTAAATGTCAATGGGAAAACTTGAACTCTGGTTTCAAGACACCAAGCCCAAGTTGCTGCTGCTGCTATTCACAAAAACGGTATGTTCATTGGATGTACATGCAATGCATGAAATCTCACATTATACCATTCTAACTGTGCACCTTCTATGCTTCTAGTCTCGTTCAGTTCTATCCTTCAGCATCATTCTCATTTAGTTCCATTATATGCTAGTTAGTACATGCCTGTTCCCTCCTTACTGCCAAACTGAGAGTAAAGGTTCTTTTGGTTTTATGATCCCTGTGGGCGAGTGTCATTCTTGGCTGAACACATCGAGTGCCCATAACGTCCTAATGGCTGAAGTGCTGAAAGCACCTGCCATCCATCAAAGTTTATGATGCAGTTGCCATGGCTACCCAACCCCCATGCAGTACCCATCACATGGGAACCGTTCTGTGAGAGACAGAAGAGCTATGCCAGGGGATTGGTCACATGGCTAGAGTTCCAATTACACAATTAAAATTAGACAAGAAAAGGTACAGATCCTGAATAAAACACAGTACCCCACCCAATCACTGTTGAGTCCAGCAAAAGCTGACCAAGGCCATGCTGTCTTTAAAATAGATTGACAAAAATGAATTCAGAGCTGTTATGTGTTATGTGGCAACATATTGGCAGATAGCAAGAAGTAAAATTTTCAATCCCACCTCCTCTGATATTGCCTTTGGAAAAATACCAGTGTATATACCTTTTAAATCTAAAGTTTTATTGTAATAGAAGCCTTTTTTGCCAAAAGTAACTGTTATTTTTTATTTAAAGTATCAAAGTTGTACTTTCAACCAAACCTTTCATCCACAAGGCTCAGGATGCATTATCAAGGTTTTATTAATCCTCACAGCCTTCCTGTAAAGCACAGGGGGGCCAACCTCCCCAGACATGCATTTGGAATTATTAAAAAGCTGTTTAAGTTGAGTCAATATGTTATTCAAAAAGTTGGCTTAAAAAGGAAGGTCATGCACTGTGTCTTAATGATCAAGATCCACTGGGTATTCATTAGACTGTGACCAAGAAAAAAGAGAAAAAGAGAAAGGGAGGCAGAGCTTCTTAGACCACATCTGTTTGGTTTGCTTTATGTACCATTTTCTTTCTGAAGCTCCTTTGGGGCATTTAATGCATATTATTGATGATAAGAGAGCTATCAAATCTGAAGTTCCGTCACTAAAAAAAAATAAAAACTTGTTCCAGTTACCAGCTTAGCAGGTAGAATTCACTGACAAAATTGTTTATCTCTATAGTGACTATATCAAAGATCATTAGGATGCTCAGGACCCAAAAATCAGTGAAGGGTTGGGATAGGGCCAGTCATAAATTACATCATATATTTTGACCCATTTCCCCTAAAGTCTTTCTCTAAAGTCTCTTCATGTAATGAGGGTGACCTGAGACTCTTGGTCAAATAAGATGTTGTAAGCAAATCCGTTTGGAAACCAGCTGTAAAAATGTGAGCTACTCTTATTGCTATTTTTATCACTATTATTCTTAATTTTTCAGCTTACGTTCCATAGAGGTCAGCTAGAAATTGCTCTATGAGATGTTGTGATCTTGCTGTTGTTCTCTTGAAATTACTGTTTGTCAGATAACGATGCAGATGGAGAAAACGGCTGCTTTTTAGAATTAAATAAAAGTATTAGAATATAGGTCATCACCCAAAAACTCCCCAAAAGCATTTTGGGAAATTCTATAGCAGAAAGTATGACAAGGATGGTGTGTTCTTCATCCTGCTCCCACTGATTTTTTATTCCTTTCCATGGATCTTCGTATATTGAAAGCTTTTCATTTCAAACATAACTTATGAAAGCAGAGTCTTGAAAATGAAAATTAAAGAGATAGGGGGAGTTAGACCTTCACAAATGAGTATATTTTGATTCAAGTCAAGTCAACAAGCATTTATTAAGCACTTTTAGTCCAAGTACTATGTTAAAATCTGGGGATACACAACTCTAGTTAAATATTGTCTCTGCTCTTAAGGAGATCATAATCAAATGGAGGATACCATATGAAAACCACTGTTCACAAATGAGAGAGGGGAGAGGGAGAGAGAAGGAGGGAGAAAGAGAAAAAGAGAGAGGAGGGAGAGAGAGGGGGGGAAGAAAGGGGAAGAGAAGGAGAGAGAGGGAGAAGAGGAGAGGGAGGAAAGGAGAAGAATGGGAAGGAGGGAGAGAGAGGACAAATTGAAAATTATAATTAGAGGAATAATGTGAATTGTTTTGTTGTTATTGTTAACTTAAAAAATCTTCTCTGATCTGGGGGTTTCAAAATTTAGCAATAATGTTTTCCTTATTCTCTTTCAGGTGGTGATCAGTGTATTTTTTTCTATTTTGTTTTTGTTTTAAATAAATACATAACAGTTTCAAACAAAAAAAGGCTTTTGTTACTCCAGATAATGATCACACCATTTCTATTTCTACTTTTCCTTCTTGTTCTAACACTTCAGGACAATTTTATTTAATCACTTCCTGTATTACTGTATCCATATTCTTTTTTTTAATCATAACTTAATAAGAGCTTGTTAGTGTAATCATTTCTCTCCCTGTGGGGGTATGGGGGGAATGAGGTCTCTGGCTTTAAGTCTTCCTTCAGTTCTCCCCTCTGACCTAGGACTCAAATCCAAGAACTCCAGGCTCCAGAAAGTGCCAGCAGTCAGCAGTATCCCTGCCCCACTGCTTCTGCACTCACTGGGTATATGCTAGTTCCTTCTTGCCAAAGGATCATCTGAGTAGCACAGTTGGGACCTGGCATTCTTTATCTGCAGAGGTTCTCTCATTCTTTCTGGACTCAACCCACCCCTTTTCCATTCCCTGTATTATCTGGGAAGCAGAAGTTCCTGTGGCTGGGGTTGAGGCTAATTCAGCTAGACCCAGGGCTCCCTACTTGCTGTTTCAGTGCAGCTAGCCTGAAACTGTTTGCACTTCACATCAGTCAAACATCCATCCTGAGGTCTTTCTTTGGATATTGTCCTGGGAGGATCATTTTTCTGTTCCAATTTCCATTTGTTTTTATCTATATTCCCTCTGAAGAGCAGTTTTGTCTTCTTTGTGGAGGAAATCTGCAGAGCTTGGAATTTTCTGACCTCCTCAGTCCTATCCCCAGAATTCTCTCCATGAATGGCTTCTTATAGAAGACAGGATTTTAGCTGGGCTTTGAAAGACGTCAGAGAAGCCAGGGGTTGGAGATGAGTCGATCAGTTGGTCAGTCAATATATTATTAAACATCTATAATGTGTTAAGAGGGCAGCTAGGTGTTAGAATGGATAGAGCACTGGGCCTGGAGTCAAAAAGACTCATATTCCTGAGTTCGGATTTGGTCTTAGACTCTTAATGATCACAAATAACTCTGGACAAGTCACTTAATTCTGTTTGCCTCAGTTTCCTCATCTGTAAAATGGACTGGAGAAGGAAATGCGAAATTGTTTCAGTATCTTTGCCAAGAAAAACGCAAAGGGGGTCAAAGATTCAGGCATGACAAAAAAAAAAAAAAGAGCGAGAGAGAGAACAAAAAATGCGCTAGGTACCAAATAAAGTTCTGAAAATACAAATACAAAGAAAAGCACTCTCTGCTGGGAAGGAACTCTCAATCTAATGAGGAAGATAAGGAAGGGAAGGTAGGGGAGAAAACAGGATACTAGACACAATATGTTAATCTAGATTAATCTAGATGAGTACAGCCTGGTGAGAAATGAAGAAATGGCTGTCCTGGCTGTCTCTAAATGAAGGTTTTGAGAGGTGTCCTCTACTCTCCAAATGGAAAAATGGGCCTTAAGGG
The DNA here is from genome assembly GCF_902635505.1 of Sarcophilus harrisii. Classification (NCBI taxonomy): domain Eukaryota; kingdom Metazoa; phylum Chordata; class Mammalia; order Dasyuromorphia; family Dasyuridae; genus Sarcophilus; species Sarcophilus harrisii. The sequence goes on along the minus strand of NC_045428.1, from coordinate 19,414,916 downwards.
CAAGGGAATATTAGTGAGATATGAATTCTAGGGACAAGTTGTTCTTCCAAGATAAGGAGTTTCTGGGTCATACTGGAGAAATCATGAGGAGTGATGCCTGGTGAGAAATGAATAAATGGGTGGCCTGGGTACCTCCTCCCTACTTTAAGTGGAGGGTACCAGAGGGAGGGGCTCCAGGATCAGAGAGTACATACTTGAGTTCCAAGGCTGAAGTGAGCTTCCAGGATGGGAAGTTTCTTCCGGCTGCTCGATGGAGAAATTCATAGGAGTAGAGTGTCATGGGAAATGGAGAGAGAATTTCACAAGTTAACTGATGATTTTGGAGTATATACAACATCTTTATCAGGGTTCTAAAAAAAAAAAAGTTCAGAAACACTATAAAAATGAATAATTTTTAAAAGGAAAGTATTTATTAGGTACTTACTGTGCGCCAAGTATCATGCTGAATACTGAAAAAAACAAATGGAAAGATGAGATAGTCTCTGCTCCCAATGAGCTAACATTAAAGGAAGCAACACATAAAAGATCTAAGGAAAATTTTGATAAAATATGGAAAGGATAAACTTGTAATCATGTGCAATTTTAATCTTAATTCATTCAAATATGAAGACATTTAATGCTTCAATACTTCAACAATTCAATTTAATTTGGCAAACATATTAAAATATATATTATGTGACAGACTCTAGTAGGAGCAAGGCCTTCAAAGACAAAAGTTTAACAGTTCCTACCCTTGAGGAACTTATATTCTACTGACTTTCATCAATTTGACTGTTGTGACTTTTTTTTTGTTGTTCATTTTCAGACATATCTGATTCTTTGGAACCCTTTTTGGAGTTTACTTGGCAAAGCTGCTGTGTTTTCCATTTCTTTCTCCAGCTCATTTTCAAGCGAAAAAGCTGAAGCAAATAGAGTTAAGTGACTTGCCAAGGGTCACCCAGTAAGTAAGTATCTGAGGCCAGATTTTAAATCGAGAAGATGAGACTTCCTGATTCCAGGTCTGGCACTCTATCCACTGCACCACCTACCTATTCATCCTTCTGACTTAACAGATGGTATTGAAGAGTTGCACTAGCTGCAAAATTAATGACTCCGTGGCTAGTTTGTTCTCTCCCAACCTAGTTTGGCTGATCCATGGATGACAAATAGAAAGTTTGTCACCAAAACATACTTTAAGCCTTTACAACTTATAAAGGAGATATCAGGGAATCAGGGAGAACTTACACTCAACAGCACAGCTTTTAACAATAATCATATATTTTTGATATTAATATAATTATTATTTTACTAATATATTACATACAATAATCTATACATTAAGATCATATGATATGAAGCTACTATTATCCCCATTTTATAGAAGAGAGCAGCAGATAGAGTTTGAGTGACTTGCCTAGGATTGAATAGCTATAAGTTATATGAGGAAAGATTTGCACTACGGGCTTCCTGACTTCAAATCTCCCACTCTAGCTAGTTTTGAGAAACCAGAGTCACTTCCCTCCCAGGAAGATGCCTTCAAGAACTTCTGTGAAGTATGATCATGTTACCAGATTCACAACAAAATCGCCTAGAATTTCAAGATTACTCTGTTTTTGTTTTTTTTAGGAAAAGAAAAAAACATTTTTAATGTTGTTTAAGAAATCAAGAAAATTAGAAGCTATTGACTAATCAATGCCTATTTCTTTTTATTTTTATTTATTTATTTTTAATAGTAGCTTTTTATTTTCAAAAAATATACAAAGATAGTTTTCAACATTCACCCTTGCAAAACTTTGTGTTCCACATAATTCTCCCTCCCTTCCCCCACTCCCTCCCTTACACAGTAATTAATTCAATGTACATTAAACATGTATAATTCTTCTATATATATTTCCATATTTATCATGCTACACAAGTTAAATAAGATTAAAAAGGGAAAAAAATGAGAAAAAAAAACAAAAATTAAGCAAACAAAAAAAGCTGAAAAAATTATGTTGTGATCCACATTCAGTCCCAACAACCCTCTTTCTGAATGCAAATGGCTCTCTCCATTACAAGTCTATCGGAAATGTCAATGCTTATTTCTATTACTGAAACTCCTCACTACCAGAGGAATGGAAGATTTGGGGAACAAAGATGACCAAACTTTCAATCCTTTTCCAACAGGAGCTACTACAAAGAACATATAAATAACTAAAATTCATCCCAGTCAAGTAAAGTCCACCTATGAGTCTACGGACTAACACAACATTGACTATGTCATACTGCTTAAATAAGGAAAAAAGTATTCACTTCTTATTCTTTTTATTATAAAGTGATGAGACTGTGTTACCAGAAATGTTGCAGTTTTAAATTCTTTTTAGTGCATTTAAAATTGAGATAGCCACATCATATCAATGTGTTTTCCATTTATCTTCCTCCCCCTCAAAGAAAAAATGAAAAAAATCATTTTAATAATTATAGTGATATATTAGAATGTAAATTCTCTAAAACAGAGCTATTTCTATTTGTGTAAAATGCCCCCTGGCTTTTGTACCTTCCAGCATTTATAAGAGAAGATTGGGAAGAAATAGAAGATACCTTCCCAACTTTTTTGCAAAGGTACAGAGTTCATGGTTGTAGAAACTGGAAGCTGCAAGCTGATTTTGTTTCATGCATTAATCCGCTTTTTTCTCCCTCTTTGTCCTTATTTTCTTTTATTTTAAAATTATATGAGATGGCTCTCTCAGAAAAGGGAAAGGGAAAATTAGAAAAATATTTTTTAAGGAATAAGAGCTTTAAAAAAAATTCCCATTTCTGCCATGAACATGAGAGCCAGTGAATTAAAAGTGTAGGGATTTGTAATATTCCATGCTTGTGTACAGCAGGATCATCGTTAGAGATAAAAGCATTGGCCAAATAGTCAAACAGAATATTTTAAAGATACCCAATTTTAAAAACTACCTTAAGCATTTAATCATGTCAGTGCACAAAGTGACAACTTAATCAGTCCTTCTTGAATTGACTTGAATAAGCATGCTCTTTAAATCAATTTTATCTATTGGAACAACTTGTTCACAAAGCAATAAATGTGATCACTACAACAATATAAATGGGGGGAGCCATTAAAATGAATCTAAAGCCTATGTGGTGCACTAGACATTAATGGGCTTGGACTGAGAAGATCCAAGTTCAAATCTTGTCTCAAATCCTTTATAGCTGTGATATCCCAAAGATTCTACTTAGCCTTCATCTAATTGAGTTTTCTCAACTGCAAAAATTGGATAATAATAATAGCAGTTACCCCGAGGCCTGAAATGGGAGTTAAATGGCATAATATTTGTAAAGTGCTTTACATAATGTATGGTACATAATAAATGCTTAATAAAAAATTTCTTCCAGAGAAAAATTAGAACACAAAATCTTATAAAAATGAATGTCAAAAAGCATCTTTACATGTATTGGGGAAAATAAAATACTACAGAGAATAAAAAGAAAAGAAAATGTAAAGACTTCAAGTAACAAAAGAAATAAAATATATGGTTACATTTTTTTTAAAAAATTAAAAATAAATAATTCCTTCCTTTCTAATTATAATGATCAATTTTGGTCTTAGAGAAGAAATGAAAAAAGACATATTGCTCCTTTTACTAAGATGAGGAGGACCATAGTCATAGAATGTCTCATCTGCTATTAGATGTCTTTCCCCAACTGCTTGTTGTTGTCTTTTTCATCTTTGCTATAATAGAAGGCGCAGTGGTTAGGGTTGGAAAGGGGATATATTAAGAAGGGATTGTGATATCAAAACAGAAGCCATAATTAAACATAAATAAATAATTCCCAAAGAATGATCTAATTTGAACTACATCTTCACAGCAAAGAAAAAACAAAAAAAAATGTATTAAGCATTTCAGTTTCATGTGGGAATGTTAATATGTAAACAAATATCACAAACCATATGAGTCAAACAGCAATAAGCCATACTTGGCTAATATATGGCAGAGCATGGCACAGGGTGGACAAAGCAGGATAAGTTGGGACTTTCTTACCTAGTCCACTATCAGAGGATCCCTATTTTAACTAATTACTCTCATAAAATAGATCCTAAACCCTATTGTTTCTATGTTGTTAAAGGATTGTAAGTGCTATCATTGTCCTATGCATTTATTACCTTCTAAATTCAACTCCCTGGGATAAAGCCCCATTTGCCTCATCCTATTTATAATTCTAATTATATGAGCTTTCACAGGAAGACTCAGTTTCCTCATGCTGCGGTCAATAAGCACAAAAAGAATCTTCTTTGATAGTTACAGAGCCCATTTCAAACCTAAGCACTAGAAAGGCATTTGATTGAATAAATGAATAGTGAAATCTGTTGATAGCAGCCATATATCTCAAAACACCTCTGCCATCTTGTTTGGAGTGTGTAACAATGTATCCTTTCCCTATCGAGTCAAAGAATCTCTAGTTATGTCATCGGATCATAGGTTTGGGACTGGAAAAGATCTCACAAAGAAACTGAGGCTTGGAAAAGTTAAACAACTTTCTCAGGATAACACAGAAAGCAGGATTTGAAATCAGCACTCAGTTCCCTATCCAATGTTTTCTCAAAATCCCAAGTATTTACAGAAAGAACTTAGACCAGTGGTTCTCAAAGTATGGTCTAGAGAATCCTGGGGATTTCTGAAACCCTTTTAGAGGGTCTACAAATTCAAAGATAGTTTTTATTTCCAATATGGTAAATGTCTATAAATATAATCCAGATAAACAAAAATGCTTTGGAGAGATCCTCAATAATTTTAATAGGATAAAGATACTGAAAACAAAAGTTTGAGAACCACTGACTTAGACCTTCTGTAACACCCAAACAGGGTATTGTTTGCTCCTGAAGTAATATTTAGTTTTCTCCTTGGGAGGAAGGGAGGGCATTAATATTTGGTCCAATCAATGTAGATGTGTGTCTATGTGGATATGTCCATCTGTCTCTCTGTATGTGTGTGTTAGTTTGTGAGTACATAATACATGGTTTTCCAAAAGACTTATGTAGTTTTAAAGCTAGTGAAACTGAGTCATCAGAGTTTAAAACTGTACTGGGACTTTTGTCCTTAAATACATATATGGCAAAGATTTTCTTGTGTGAGATGGTGTGTGAAGATCGCGTATTTTAAAATCAGCACGAGTCAGGAATTCAGGTTAGGGGAAAATCCTCAGTCTTTATTCTCAGTGAAGAAAGATTGGAGGTGGAAGAGAATCGGCGATAGCAATGTGTGCAGCTGAGTCAAGAAGCTAGCTCGACCAGCAGCCACACAACCAGCAGCTCGGAGTCTCGAACCCAGGCCCAATCTCTCCCAGCTTCTCTTCCTGTCTCTCTCTCTGCCTCCACCCACCAAAATCGTCATTTCCTATACAGCACATCAGGACTTGCACGGAGAGTGGGCAGGGACCATTCTTTATCCAATCATGTATATTAATAGAGTATAGCCCAATTACTAGTTAGCCTCATGTACTTGGGACCTCAGTGCATCAACTCAAGCCTCAGCCCATTACAATGGTGTAGCATTCTAGATGGAGAGCTGATCTTAGAGAAAATTAGATCTGTGTTCAACCTGTATTTTTCCCATAGATTGACAATGTGACCCTGGGCTAACACTATAACCACCAACTAATTCCCTAGCACTAAAAGTTGCAGAGATGGGCCAACCTATATTGAAGGAGTTTCTTAAAGAGGCATCGATGAAAGGACAGTTTAGATAGATAGATAGATAGATAGATGGATGGACAGATAAACATAAATAAATGAAAGAATTATTTTGCTAAGTTCAAATCTGATATAAGGAAGTCAGAACTTAGAGCTCAAAAGTTAGATGATGTGTAGATTATCCAATCTTTATTTTTCAGGTAAGGAGAGCAAAACCCAGAGAGAACAAGTGATTTTCTCAATGTCATGCAGATAGTAAATAGAAGAGCTAAGATTTGAATAAAGTTCCTCTGACTCCAAATTCAGTGTTCTTTCACCAGATGGTATTTATATGAATTTACTCAAGGATGCTTACTTTTAGCCACTCATTTTTTTAACTTTTCCTTCTTTTAATATTAAACAAAAATTGAATCTGTTGGTCCCTATGGCCTTTCTTTTCATAGTGCTGCATGGATGGGAGTTGTAGACCACCAGTCTCAGAAGAATAAAGTGGAGGTTCACCCAGCCAGCAGTGGAAAGGATCGTGGTGGGCATGGGCAAGTGGTAAGAGAACAAAGAACCACATGGGAGATGTGACATATGCAAGATCATCTTCAAACTGTAGGACCAGAAAGGAAAAAAAAGATGCACCCATCATTTGGTGAAATGCAATATAATCATTTTAGAGCCCCATGTTCCTTTTGTATCCAGGTGTTAGCCTATGGCATGGTAGATGGGTTTCATGGAGGATTTATTGGAAATCATGTTTAAGAGTCCCACAGGAGAAGCAGTCATGGGTGTATTTAACTTGGCTGTACCATCTTGATACTTCAGCAACTAATTTCATCCTGAGGTCCCAGGAAAATCATTTTTGGATTGATTTCCTCATCCTGGGAGATACCATCAGCCTCAGTACTCCCTATTTAAGGAAGGAATACAGCTCAGTCATCTCATCTCTCACCAAGTTCTACTACTTTAGGACTTCTCTGCCTTCATTATGTCCCTCTTTTCAGCTTCCTTTGTATTTTGTCTTCCCCTATTTGATTGTAAAATTTTGAGGTCAGAACCATATCCCCCCCCACTGTTTGACACATAGCATGTATTCAATAAATATTTCCTGACAATTATTGATTATTAGATGCATTGCTGGAGGAAGTTTCCACATCAGTAAGATGTGGAAGTAAGTAAGATCAGCTAGCTAGTCAACAAACATTTATTAGCTCAGTTTTGTGGAGGAGCTAAGAGAGACCATCCTAGTTTATAATTGATGATCAATGAACATTGTGAAAATGAATGACATAGAACATGATAACCCACAATGAAATTTCTAAGTCAGTTTTCAACATTAAACAAAGCAAGGAAAAACTGCTCAATATTCAGCTACACCAAGCACCTAGTGGATGCTATTTACTATTTATATGACCCTGAGTAAATCATTACACTTATCTGGGACTCAGTTTTCTTATCTATAAAATGAGAAGTTCTCTAGCCCTAAATCAAGGATGATCTATAGCCAATGAGTTCAACAGAATCTCAGTAGTTATAAGAGACTTCCAAAGCCATTAAGACCCATGACTTAACATTATATACTTGCTGGATGATTTGTGGACCTATTTTTCCATTATCATTCTCAGAAAAAGTAAAACAGAAGTCACAAAGTTTTCACTTGTTTTGGGGAAGAAAGTAGAGGGAGAACACTTGAAGTAAGGACCCGAGAATGAGTTGTAGTCTTTAGGAAGCTAGTTTCTCATGAGGTTACAAAATTACCAGGCAGACTACACTGTACCATTTCACTTCAGAGACTGAGATTAATCACTAACAGCAAGAGTTAAGCCAATTACCAGTATTTTCCTCAAGATGATTTGTGCTACCATACCCACTGATGAAATCCCCCAGCAAACAGTGTGCATTCTGAGACCATTTTCCGCCCTGGTGTGACAGCCAGCATCTTTGAACATCCTCATTAAAATCAATGGGTGCTCTGGCAGAATAAGTGTTCAACTGACTGGGAAGGCTTTGAAATTGCAGATCCTCATTTAATCCAGAGGCTCATTTTGCCAGCAAAGATTTATCCCTGTTGACAGAGCAATCCCCAAAATATCTCCAGTCCATTCAGCACTATACTTCAGACCAAGTCCTCAGCTTACAATGACTAAAAGTTATTACTGGAGCCCCAATGAAATCTTCTTACCTTTTTATGATGCTTCTTTTCCTGAAGATATCTCTCATCCTAACTGTGTCATTCCCTGTTGGAGGCTCACTGTCATCCATGTAAACACATGCTGAAATTCTAAGCACTTATGGAACGGGAGAGCCCCAAACTCCACAGCTATAGTGAGCAATATAAACAAATTAGTGTCCAAATGCCTGAATAATTAAACTTCACAGAGCCACAGAATGTAAATGTGGAGAAGGACCCTGGAGACTATCTAGTAAAACATTTTCAAAAAGTGGTCGTAGAGCTTCTGCTTAACGACTCAAGTAAGAAAGAATCCTCATCTTCCCAAAGTAGCTAATTCCACACAGATATTTATGGAGGAGGAGGAGGAGGATAAGCATTTATGTAGTGACTACTATATGCTAAGCATTTTACAACTTATCTCATCCGATCTTCACAACAACCCTGGGAGGTAAATACTATAATGATCTCATTTTATAGGTGAGAAAATTGAGGCAGAGGATAATAACTTTCCCAGAGTTACACAGCTAGTAAATGTCTGAGGTTATATTTATATCCAGGTCCAGACCTTTATCCAATTCTTCACCTTGCTGTAACAAGCAACAATCAATTTGTACATCCAGAGAAAGAAGTCACAGGATTGAATACAGACTAAAGCATACCGTTTTCACTTGTCATTTTTCTCTTTTTCAACTGTTTCTTCTTCTATAACATGACTATTATGGAAATGTATTTTACATGATTTTAGGGAGGGAGAAAAATTTGGAACTCAAAATGAATGTTAAATGAATGTTAAAAATGATCTTCACATGTAACTGGAAAATATTATTTTAAAAATTCATTTATTGTGTGTCTAATTTATGTTTTAATGATGTGATTAATAAGTGTCAGGAACTGTGCTAGAGATATGAATACAAAAGCAAAACAGTCCCTGGCCTAAAGGAGTTTGGATTCTACTGAGGAATGAAAGTTGTAAATTTTTCCTTGTATTGAACCTAAATCTATCTTTTAGCAATTTATCAAGCAAGAGTTCATAGATTTTGAACTAACAAAGACCTTTAGAAGTCATCTCTTCTAATCTTTGAACTAACAAAGACCTTTAAAGTCATCTCTTCTAATTCTCTCATTTTTACAGATGAGGAAATTGAGTCCCAAGAGACATGGATGGTTTGCCCAAAGTCATGCAAGTAGCAACTTAGCAGAGGAGGCAATTAAATTCAGGTCCACTGCTACAATTCTAATTGCCTGTTTCACCCATTGGTCTTTCCTCTGGGACAGAGAAAATCTTTCAGATTTTCAAGACCTGATGAAAGCTCTTCTGGACATCCTAAGTCTTTTCTTCTCTAGACTAATCCTGCCCGTTTCCTCTCTTCCTGTGGCATCTTCTCCAGTCCTCTCACCATGTTGTTCATCTTCTTCTGGATGCAATGTGACTTCCTGGGCTTGCTCAGAGAACAAATGCAACCCATGGACATGAATACAACAAAAAGGGCAGAGACTAGCAGGAATATCACCTCCCAAATGGCAGAGATGATACTTCCACCTTAAGCCTGAGAGTCTGAGATAAACACAAAGGCTACAATCAAGTCAAATTGAATTATTGAGGGGATAAAGCTTGTAAACCTTAAACTGTCCCATCATTATGGATTATGATTATCATGCAATGACTCCCTCCAACAAAATGTCATGAGGGTTGAGTGTGTAACTGTGGTCACAATCTCTTGAATGGCTTGTAGATCTGGAACTGGGAGGAATTTCAGAAGCTATTTAGATGAGTTTTTTGTTTTATTTTTATTCTCAACTTAAATTTTAAGAAAATTCCACATACGCAAAGGAACACAGAGTTATCTATTAAAACATCAATCACTATTTCATGTCCTTTGTAAGTATATAATAACTTCTGCACTTTACTTTTAAAACTGCTTTGTTTGTCTGTGTTTCTTTTGGAATTTCCATATATTCTCTTCTGTATTTTCTGTTCTGTGGTTTTTTGTGCATCCTATTTTCTTTTATATCTTAAAAAATGCTTCAGTAGTTTTCTTTTGTTGTTGTTATTGCATCACTACAGCTAGACCCTGATTAGAACAAGTAATGAATCTTACATGTATCCAAATTTACACTATTTGAAGTTTTAATGATGTAAAATGCAATTAATGATTCTGGTCCAATGGAAAAATGCAGTTCAAATTTGAAAGATGTGACCTCTCCAGTATACTAATCAAGACCTCCCAGTATTACTACCATCCTCCCTCTTATCCTCAGCTCCCATTAAAAAATAATGCAATTGATAAAATGCTTGGACCACTAGAGCCTACTTAAGCAAAACAAATCAGCAATGCCCATGCCCATTCATATCTATTTCATCTCTTCTCTGTCAAGAAATAGGTAACATGCTTCATAGTTCTCTGGAAACATAGTCGTAGAGTTTTTAAATTTTTCACAGTTATTTTTCTTTACAGTATTGCTGTCCCCATGTAAATGTTTCTCCTTTTCATGTTCATTTCCCTCTTTATCAGTTCATAATACCAGTGTGACTTGGGGCTGGTGAACAAGCAACAGAACGCTGGGATGACACAATTCCCACATTTTGATGCATCTACTTTGGGAAAAACCATAATCTATAATGAATGTTTCTTAGAGTGAGGTGAAACACGTGCAGATTGGCTCCATTTTGTTAACCAGATGAGGAAGAGAAATTCTTTGATCGACTGGCTGCAGAGTCAGAATGGGGATGTATTCAAAAGGCCTTAATCATCAGAGCCAGTTCTCTCTTTTGGTCTATCTCTTTTTCTGCCTTACTCTGTTCTGATGAAAAAAAGAAAAACAATGCTGGAATGCTTTATCCCAACTTCTTAGTCCTTAATCCTTTTCTTGGGGATAAAAGAAAAGCTCATTTGGAATTTATTTGTTTTAACTGAGCTTGCTCATCCTATTATTGGATGAATTTAAAATTCCAGCTGGAGTAGTCTTTCTATGGCAAGGATTTCCATTAGTTGAAATTCTTGGTTTCCTTTATTTACATCCCTGGTATTTAGTAGTGTGATTGGCACAAAGTAGGCATTCAGCAAATGCTTATTGAATTGACTTGACCTAATGAAGAGACCTAGAGAAAGTGTGCCTGAACAAAAAGGATTGTCTATAGAATAATAACCCCTAGAACAATTTTGGTTTGTTCAATGTAGAAAAATTCAGTTAGAAAATTTCCCCCAGACCCCAAATGGATGACCTTGTGTACAGAAGAAATCATGTACAATTTGACCCTACAATTTGATTCTCATCAGAGTGTAAAAAAAGTAATATCCAGCTGATGTCAGGCTAAACTCTATGGGGAGAGTCTTACATGCTTCTGGATGGTTGGCAGGATTCTACTTTCCTTCTGAAATAGGAACCTTGATTTTATTATTTTTTTAGTTACTCGATAATTAAATTCACTCTGTGAGTGTGGTTCAGAGCAGAATGTAGTCTTTTAAATGAAGAGGGAGAGGACGAAGTACCCTAGTCCTTCTAAGAACCCAGAGATGGTAAGAAAGCACTAGCCAAGTCGTTTTGGTGTATAATCTGAGAGCAAGAGGGTTAGCGTCAACCAACTGGAAGGCCTAAATACCTTTGGGGAAAGATCCATATGATTTAGGAAATTCTGTAAAGACTTTTCCTTTTAAGAAGAAAGCTAATTTTCTTTGCTTTTCTCTCTCTCTCTCTCTCTCTCTCTCTCTCTCTCTCTCTCTCTCTCTCTCTCTTTTTGCTTTGAGCACCAAGTCAAGCCCTTATTGAACACTAAGCAAGCAATACTCTTCGATAAACCATAATCTCTTTCAATATTAAGTCCAATAATTATACACATACTATAATTTGTTCAGCTGCTTCCCAATTCATGTGTTCCCTTTTCCCTTAAAATCAGGCTCTTTGATTTTCGATCTCTTTTTAATCCCCATTTCAGGATCAAGTAATTTGTTTTGCTTGTGAATATCTTCTCCCTAATACTATTTATTCTTCTTCTTAACTCTTTTCCCCAAACCCAGTTATTTGCCTATTGAATTTGATGTCTTTCTACACCAAACATATTATATGCCCATCCTCATGTTTCTTACATATTTTGATCTTCTCTCTCACTATAAAAATGAGAAGTACTATTTCACTATTTTTACTGTTTCACTAGAGTATTTCTTTTTCACCATCCTTTTCTTTCCCCTCTTAAAACTCTTTTTTAAAAAAGCAACCCACTTTCAGGTCCCTCTTTTAAAAAATTAGCTCCCTCAGCATTTTTGAAGATTTTAAGGCTCTAAAACAAGACATTTTGCTGCTTCTCCCTCTAATAGAATGTTAGCATTATGGTGTATATACCACAGCTTATATTCTTCCAATTGCTCAAATATGTTCATCTTTTCTTAGTTTTCTCTTGCTTTTCCATTTCCATTTCAAAACTCCTATTTAGTTCTGATCCTTTAATCAGAAATACTCACAAGTCCTTGATTCTATTAAAACTCTAATTTTGGTGATTTTATTTTCCTATAAGAGTATTCAGATTTTGGGGATGTCATTGGTAGTAAGCCAAGATTTTATTGCCTTTTGGAGCTCAGTTTTTCAAGATATCCCATTTTTCATAGAATCTGCAAGATCTTATATGATCCCAACTGTAAGTCTTCAATACTTAAACAACTCCTCTCTAAATACTTGAAAGTACTTTTGTCCTTTTATAACTAAACTTTGGCTAGGACATTCCCTGGAATTTTCCTTCAGGGATTTCTTTTGGGAGAAGATAAGTGGATTCTTTCTATTTTTACTTTCCTCTCTGGTTCAAATAATTCTGAATAGCTTTCATTTATGATTTCTTAAAATATAGTGTCCAGGAATTTTCTGAGTCATGATGTTCAAGAACTTCAATGATTTTTAAATTATTTCTCCTTGAATCACTTTGCAGAAGTTATTTTTTTTAATACCAATTTATTTTTCTCTCAGTTTTGCAACCTACTGGAATCAGTTTCTGTCTGGTCTATTTTAGATTTTAGGGAACCCACTGATTGGATAATATTTACTGCTTTCTCTGCTGAGCTATTTATTTTCCTTCAAATTCTTCTTCCAGAGCTTTGATTTCATTTCTTTATCCTTCATTCTTTTTCTTTTAGGTATTCATATAGTTCTTGGGGGAACTATTTTTTTTTCTTTTAGTGTCTCCTTAGAATTGTGAAAGGGTTATTCTCTCCTTCTTTGAGGGGCTCCCTTTTCTAAATTATTTTTAACTGATAAATCTCTTCTTTGGTCTACACATCTCACCAGATTTAGTTCCCCAAATGGGGTTTTATGCCAGGGCCAAGGTATGGCACCTGCTGTGTTTTTTAATTGAATGGTGAAGCCTACTTAGCCTCACCCCAAGTCACCTGAGTTCCTACATTGATCTCCACCTCTCAAAATGAAGATCTTTGAGATTCAGAGCCATGGGTGTTCATGGCCCTTTATGGCATTTTAGCAAATGTTCCTGTGCACTGTGATAATGACCTTTATCCCCTGAAGCATCCAAGGTTCCCTGAGGCTTTACTTAGGAACTTTCTACTCTTGAGAAACTACAAGTGTCTCTCACCAGTCTTTGATCATGCTAATAGGCTGCCAACTTTATTTGACAGGGGTGGAGATGACTTTGCTGTAGGTTCCTTTCATGAGATTCTGGCTGGTTTTTGTGAATATTGAACTTCTCTTTTAATTTCTTTATCATTATTTGGTCTGATGAGAATGTTAGCTTTTCCAGGAGTACGTGTGTGGGAACAAGTTTCTTTCCATTCAGGAGATACATTGATTGGAAATCTCCAACCCACCTTTGATTTTAAAGATGAGGGAACTGAGACCCAAAAAGATTAAGACTGACTCATGGTTACAAAAAGTGTAGACATTTGTCACTTTCACAATAATCTTATCATGGTACCATGATGCCCAACATTGTTACCAGGAGTTTTTCTCCCACAAAACGATAAAAAAAAAATTCCCATTACTTCTTAAGAGGCCTAAAACAGAATTCATTTTATTATTCTATAATGAAAGGCACAAATTGTATGTAAAATATATATCACTGGTGTTTCCTAGAACTGACAGAGCACTGGTCTTGGAATCCAGAAAGCCCAAATTTGAATGCAGTCTTGGGCACTTAATAGTTGTGTTATTATTACAGGTGAGTCACTTAACCTCTGTCTGCCTCAGTTTCCCATCAATGAAGTGATAATAATAATAGCAATTGCTTGACAAGGTTGTTGTAAAGATCAAATTAGGTAATATAGGTAAAGTGCTTTGTCACTATATAACTGTTTTCTATTATGAATATTTTCAGTCCTTTTTTTATGGTGTGGTTTATAATTTAGGAATCAGTCAATGTACATTTAAAACCAGGCAAAATTGTCTTCATTGCCTTCCTACCTTCCATTTCAGAGTCCTTTTCCATTTCTTCTGTCCGGTTTCTTTCCAGTAGTCTTTTCAACTAGTTGACTAATACTTTGACTCTTAGTGATGTGACCACTCCCAGGAATTTTTGCATATGTCATTATAAAAAGTCAAAATGCTTTGAAAAACAAAGGAAGTAATGTCTAATCATGTAATTTCAAAAGCCTCACCAGGTTTTAGGAGAGATATTGTTATCATGTCAATAAAATGAATATATTATCCATTTACTAGTTCTAAAAGCTATTCCTTAGAAAATGCTTTAAAGTTTGCACAGTATGCTAGGATTGTTATTTCATCCTCACAACAATCTCGTGAGGTTGGTTCTGTTGTCATTCTCATGAGGAAGCTGAGGCACAGAGAGATTAAAGTGACTTGTCCAGGATCACAGTTAGCGAGTGTGTAAGACATGACATGAGTTAAGATTTTTCTGTTTCCAAGTCTGTCATTTTATCCACTGTCCTAAAACTGTTATGGGGAACAAAGTAATGAATATAAATTGTTTCATAAATTTGAAAGCAATTGTATAAGTATCAGCTTCCATTCAAGTAGAAGTAGGAAGGAAGACTCCTTGAAACCCTAAAATAACATTGTATTGCTGTTTATTCATAAAAGCCACCCAATACAATCACATTTATTCAGGTCCTTAGACAACTCTACTAGCACTGACTCCCACCCCCTTTTTACTCTGTTCATTCATCTAAGTATTGTTTTCACACAGAGAAAACTAAATTTCTTGAGGTAAGGAACCATTTTTTTGTCATTGTACCCCCAGGTCCAGGAATAGCCTTTATAATCCCAAGTACCTTTCATTCTAAATTAAATTCCAACTATGTCAAGGACCCAAGGCCAATTAATTGGAATTCCACGACAAACATAATATGGTCTCTACCTTCAATGAACTTATACTCCATTGTGGCAATAAAACATGTACACAAATAAATAGTAATCCTACAAAGTATCCTCAGAGACATAAGGAGCATCAGAAGTGTCAAGTAAAAATCCTGGTTCCCAATTAGATAGATAGATAGATAGATAGATGAATGGATAGATACATAGATAGATAGATAGATAGTCAGATAGATAGATGAATGGATAGATACATAAAAAGAGATATATAGAGAACTCCCAAAGTAACTGATTCATTAAATGCTCACAATAACTACAGTAACTCTTTCCCCAAAAAAGCTTCATATTAAAACTTACATAATTATAAAATATGAAATTTCATTCTACCTATAATTATGGAGATTCTAATTATAAAATTATAAAAGATTACCCATGATGTTTCAAACTTGTTGTTTCAGAGGAAAATATATTTATAACATAGTAAATATAACATAATTATCTATGGCTTAAGAAGCCAGTAAAGAATTTTTAGCACAAGATTTCCCTGGACCATCATAGTGTACCCCTTAGGCATTTAAGAACCATTCATTTGGAATCCATGGAGTAGGATGGATACCTAAATTGAAGTTAAAAAGAGAGTAATAGTTCTCAAGAAATTAAAGTAAGGGATGAGAATATTCTAGACTTGGGGGAAAGCCTATGTGAAGGTAGAAAGTTGGGAAGAGTGATGGCAGAGGGGGTGACAGTGGAGGTAGTAGCGGTTATAGTGACAGCAGTAAAAACAAAATGGGGGCCTGTTTCACTACAATACAAAGTGCCATTGAAGTCCCTTAATAAATATTTGTTGAATTTTGTTGAACCAAACCAAATTTGTCAGTAAGGTTCAATATCACATTTGCAATCCAAAATGATGTTTCCTCCACTTTAGACTCTCAAAGTCACATTATTTATATTACCAGTGTTTAATGTTTGAAGACAAGAAAATTATATTTCTGATAATGGCATAAAGTTCAAAACTCATCCTGTCCCATTTTAATGAAAGAAAATCAACTAATGCCATAAAAACAAAAAGACCATTTTCCCCCAAATCAACACTTCCTCACAAACTAATGTCTAATTCAAAGGAAGCTAATGGGGATTTGTATCTAATTAGAATTAGGAAACATGAAGAAGAAAAGGAAAAATACTTCATGACATTACCAGGGTAATGAAGCTGTGACTCCACATCATTTTGTCTCTATTTCCTCTCTAACGGCAATGATTCTACAACATACACACCCTGCCATACCATAATCTTCCTGTTTCTACACAGCAGTTTTACAAGAGAATGAATTCACAACTTCTGACAAGAGAAAAATATTTCTACCACTAGGTAATTCAATGTTTTCTACAAAGATACCTTTTTCTAAAGTGTATGTAGCCCCTGATAAATTTGTATTCTCAGGAACATTAATGATCTCATTAGCTTCTCATGAATGCTTCACATTACTTCACATACTAATTTAGAGCTGACGCACAAATGTATTTTTTCCATGAGACGTGTATAAAACAAGTCACATAGCTCTCTAACGTTTAGTCTCTGGCCCCAGGATATTTCCAGGGAGGCTCATGCAATTTCTAAAAGCTTGGCCTTTGCCAATTTTGACCCTTCCCTTTAGGACCTAGGCTCATCACAGCAATCCTCCGCAGAAGAATCGGAGTGCAGCGGTAATCAATCAGAGCTTTACTAGTGCTTAAAGTCGATATATCTGGTGGTCACACAGAGAAAAGCTAGGAAATGGCATTCTTAACTAAGCCCTGGAAAATGGAGACTTCATACTTTTCTATTTACCTGCACAGAATGTCTCTTATGATTTCATTTATCAGAAATCTTGGACCATAACAACAACAACAACAAAAAAAACCTTTCATAATCCACATCACTGGGAAAACAGAAACAAAACCAATCTTGGTTATGCATAATTTCCAAGTAAAGAGAGTAATACCATTTATTGACTTTTTATCTCTAAATCTCAAATTATTTTAAGTTTGATACATCTTCAAACCCCTATTCTTGCAAACTCAGTTCCTACATTGAAAAATAATTTCAAAAACTCTTTCATGATACCAAACAACTAAGATCCTCTAAGACTCCCCTTTATCCTTCCCCCATAACCTCCAAAGCCCTGGGCACTGTCATCCAGTCCATAGTTTTATTCTTGCAACTTATTGAACTTCCCAGCTGCCTTGTAGCTCAATTTATACATGCTACCTCCTACATTCTGCTATGAACACTTTAAAACAGAGACTAACTCTTTTTATTTGTACAGCCAGCACTTGATAAATTGCTTGGCACACTATAAGTGTCTAATAAATGCTTATTGATTGATGGGCCACTTCCCTCTTTGAGATACGGATTATCTCAAAGAGGTGATCCCAGAGCAGAGCTTGCACCCTAAGCACACCAGCTGGAGGGGCTGAAGGGACAAGAGCCTGGAAAAGAGAGAGGGAGGCCCCAGAACTATTCAGATAGCAGGAATTTCCTCTTGTCTTGGGGCAGCTACATGGCCCAATAAATCAATTGCTGGACTTGGAACCAGGAAGATTTGAGTCCAATAAGTGATAATTTACACTTCTGAGACGCCAATGCGTAGAAAATATTTTTCTAGGAAAATGAAATGGAGCTATACTTTGAAGTCTTATGCTCCGTCCCCTCATGAAGACTATAACCTTTCCCCACTCCATCCTGCGCAATCTCTTGCCATAAATTCTCTACACAGAAGCCACCCAATGGAACCAAGACCTACCTTACCTCTGGGTCTCTTAATACCTTGGAGTACTCATATAACAATACTCAGGTTCCCCAACTGTTAGCCCTCACTCCTCGCAAGAAGTTCCTTGACTAACTTGACACATCATCAGTAATGACATTGACACTGCTTCTAGCACAGCCAACATTGGGAATAAGTTATTTCCTATTTATTCTGACCTATGCTACTAGAGAAAGTTTTCTCTTCAGGAAGAATTTCTTCCACCAGAAAGTTTCTTCTACCAGAAAGATCACAAATCTAGTCTAGTCCCTATCCATACATCATGGATTTATGTGTTTTTATATATATATATATATATATATATATATATATATATATATATATATATATATATGTAAAATGTGTTTTCCAATTAAATAGAAGCTTCTTGAGGAGAGAAACTATTTTTGTCTTTGTATCCCTAGTATATAGCATGGTGATTGACATATGCACATGTATATATGTATATACATGCACATGCATTTTTATAAACAAATAAAATATATAAATAAAAAGAAAGTAAATGAGTAAACTCTTGGTTATGTGTGTATATGCACATATATGTCTATAAAAGATATATTATATATATATATATATATATACACATATATATAAAGGATACATTCATATGCCTTTTTTAAATCTTTCAGTCGTTAACAACCTTACCCCCAAAAGACACATATATAGAACTTTTTTGTTTTTACAACTAACTGTCCAATGACCTTTTTTAAATATAATTTTAAATATTGTAATTTTCTATGTATATCTCTTGTTCTTCTTCAAGAATGTAAACACTATAAGGAAAAGGCCTTTGTCTTTCCAAACTTCTCTGTCTTCCCCCACATTTAACTACTCTGAAGACAATAGGAATTTAATAAATGATTCAAGTTTGCTTATTTATTAGGATGAGTGGATGAATTATTGGTTGATTGATAAAGTGAAAGTCATTATGGCATAATACTTGGTTTATCAGAATGGAATTAGGATGACTGGGGTCCCAATCTCACCTGTCATGTTAGTTAAATGCTTAATCATAGAGAGAGTTATGGAACCTCTCTAAATTTCAATTTTCTCATTTGAAAAAGGGGGAGGTGTTATCTATAGCATCTGCTTCACAGGATAGTTGCTAAAAGGTTCAAAAAAATATTTGAAACACACGTTGTGTGATAATATCTGCTCTTGCTATTAACGGGCAGCTGGCATTTTTCATCCCATTGGTTTTTACTGTGGAAAAATGTATTTAGTTAGTGCACTATTCCACTGAGAAAGTTTTTCCTGTAATTAATTAGTAAAATGTTAACAAAGAAGACCATCAGGAGAATCTTATCAATAGGGAATCTATCGTAACACTATCAAACATGTTGCTTTGCTAAGCCTCAGTTGATTTCAACTCAGTTGAGTAAATTGTTAAACAAATACCTCCATACCCACATCTGTGGAAGCATGTCCAATCACAGAAAAAAGAGCTTTGGATTGAGAGGACCTGGATCTGAATCTGTTTTATTGCACACTATATAGATTGGAGTAAGGCAAACAAATATTCCCCTTTTGTAAAAATTATTTTACCTCCGGAATAACTTTTAGTTCCCAAACTATAACTTACTGTGCTTTCATTAAATATAGCCTTCAATACAAGCATGGGACATGTTCAAAAGATAATTTAAGAAATAGATTGGACCTGAAATGACATTGTCTATATGGGAAACTCCTGTGCAAGAAAAACACTTAGGCCAATGCTAGTCTGTACTTTCTCAAAAACCAGTAGTCAAAGAGAGTTACATTGAGAGAGAACTAAGTCATATGCTCAAGGTTGCATAACCAGCCTATATCAGTCAGTCTTTGAACTAAGGTCTTCATAACTTCAAAGTCAGCTCTCTAAACACGAATCCACTCTGTTCTCAGACAAAGATAATAAAAAAGATAAAATGATATATATATAATAAGATTTAATAATATTTCTTAATACAATAATAATTATATGTATTATATAATATTTATGCTATATAATAAAGAGATAATAGCCTGGTCATACTAATTTTTCTCAATTGCTTATTTTTTTTCAATTGAGTAAAAACACCCTCCATTATCTTTTCTATTATTTTTAAATTTTTGTCTTAATAATCCAAACAACTTTTAATTTTATTAATTTTTGTAAGCAGTATTTTATTTTTTATTACATGTAAAGATGGTTTTTAACACTAATTTTTATAACATTTTTGAGTTTCACATTTTTCTCCATCCCTCTCTTCTCTCCCCTTCTCAAGATAACAAGTAATCTGATGTAGGTTATACATATGCAATCATAGAAACACATAACCACATTAGTCATGTTGTGAAAGAAGAAAAAGAACAAATGGAAAAGCCACAAAAATCAAAAAAGTGAAAATAATATGCTTTAATCTTCATTTAGAATCCATAGTTCTTTCTCTGAATATGGTCAGCAGTTTCTCTCATGAGTCTTTTAGAATTGCTTGGGATCATTGTATTTCTGAGAAGAGCTAAGTCAATCATAATGGATCATCACACAGTATTACTATTACTGTATAATGTTCTCCTTGTTTTGTTCACTTTACTCAGCATCAATTCAGAAACATTGTAAAACTTGTTTTCCATCTTTCTGCTTTCCTTCTAATATTGATTGCAATAGCTTTGTTTGTACAAAACTAATTTTTTAATTTAATGTAAACAAAATTATCCATTTTGCATTTCATAATGCTTTTCATCTCTTGTTTGGTTATAATTTCTTTCCTTCTCCAAAGATCTGAAAGGTAAACCATTCCTTGCTCTCCTAATTTCCTTATGATATCATCTTTACATCTAAATAATGTATACATCATGACCTTTTTCTCTTCCATATGAATTGTGTGGTGATTTTTTTTTAGTTTTATAAAATAATTTTTGGAATTTTAAACAGAAAGAATATTATAGATCATTTTCCTTAATGAATATTGTTGTAAAAATAAGTATTATTATTTAATTAGTAAGTAATTAAGTTAGGTAAAATTGTTATTTTTATTATATTATCTCAGCCTACCCATGAGCAACTAATATTTTTCTAATTGTTTAGATCTGATTTTACTTGGGAAAAGTGTTTTGGAATTGAATATAATTTCTGGGTTCATCTTCACAAGGAAAGTCCCAAATATTTAATATTGTCTACAGTTATTTTAAATAGAATTTCACTCTCTTACTGCTTAGTTTTGTTAGTTTTATATGTTTGTGTGGGGAGGTATATAATATACATATAAGGGCTGGTGATTTATATGGGTTTATTTTATATCCTGTGAATTTACTGAAGTTGTACATTTTAGGAAAGTTTTTTTAGTAGATTCTCTCTAGGATTCTTTAAGTATACTATCATAACGTCTGCAAAGAGTGATGGTTTTGTCTCCTCATTGTCTATAATTCTTTCCATTTCTTTTTCTTCTCTTATTTCTACAGCTAACATTTTCTAGTACAATATTAAAAAACAGAGGTTAAAAAGGGCATCTTCATTTCACATTTGGTTTTGGGGGGAAGACTTTTAGCTTATCCCTATTACAGATAATGTTTGTTGATGGTTTTAAAAAGATATTACTTAGCATTTTAGGAAAGCTCCTTTTACTCCTATGCTTTCTAATATTTTTAATAGGAATTGTTGCAGTATTCCTAAAAAAAATTGCATCTGTTGAGTAAATAATACGATTTCTATCGGGTTTATTATTAACATGGTCAACTATGCTGATAATTTTCATAATATTGAACCAACCTTGCATCCTGGTATAATCCTACCTGATTATGGTGTTACCCTCATGAAAAAAATTGCTGTAATCTCTTTGTCAATATTTTATTTCAAATTTTTACAACAATATTTATTAGGGGAAATGGTCTGTAATATTCTTTCTGTTTAGGCTCTTCTTACTTTAGCTTTTAGCACTATACTGGTGTCATAAAAGAAATTTAGCAGGACTCTATTTTTCCTGAGAATTTATTTAAAATTGGAATTAATTATTCTTTAAATGGTTGATAAAATTCGCTTCTAAACCCATTTCTTTCCTATTTATTTTTTATGCTTCTCTTGACTCTTCTATTAGAAAATTAAATTTTCTGTTCTGTGCTGCTCTTTTCATCAGGAAATTTTGAAAGTGCCCTATTTCATCAAATATCCATCTTTCCCTTGAACGATTATGCTCAGTTTTGCTTGATAATTCACTACTGGTTGTAATCCAACCTTCTTTGCCTACTAAATACTTTAATATAGAAGTGCTAAATTCTGTGTAATCCTGACTGTGGCTCCTTCATATTTGAATTGTTTTCTTCTAGCCGCTTGTAGTATTTTCTCCTTGACCTGATAGTTCTGAAATTTGGCTAAAATACTCTGTGGAATTTTCATTTGGGGATCTCTTTCAGGCAGTGATCAGTAGATTCTTTTGATGACTATTTTATCCTCTGAGCAGTTTTGCTTGATAATTTCTTTACCAGATGCTGTTCAGATTCTTTTTTTTTTTTTTTTTGATCATGGCTTTCAGATAGTCCAATAATTCTCAGATTATTTCTCATGGATCTATTTTCCAGGTCAGCTGTTTTCCCAAACAAGTATTTTACATTTTCTTATATTTTTTCATTCTTGGATTGATTCTTGATGTCTCATAGAATCACTAACTTCACTTATCCAAATCTAATTTTTTAAGTAATTATTTTCTTCTGTTAGCTTTTATACCTCACTTTCCATTTGCCCAATTCTGCTTTTCAAGGAGTTGCTTTCTACAATGATTTTTTTTCCATTTAGCCAATTCTATTTTTTAAGGAGCTATTTTTTTCAGTCAACTTTTGTGCTTCTTTTTCCAAGCTCTTCACTCTTTTTTCATAGTTCTTTTGCATAAATCCCATTTCTTTTCTTCTATCTCTCTTATTGATTTTTACAATCCTTTTTGAGCTCTTCCAAGAGGACTTTTTGGGCTTTACCCCAATTCATATTCCTCTTTAAAGTGTCACATGTAGGCATTTTGACACTGTTGTCCTCTTATGAACTTGTGCTTTGATCTTCCCTATCGTCATAGTAAATTTCTATAGTCAGAACTCTTTTTTTGCTCATTTTAAAAATTTTACTCTGTTCCTGAGGTACAAGGGGCACAGTCTCAAGCTTCTTTCAATGCTACAGTGATTTGGCCATTGACTTTCTACACTGAGGCCTCTGGGGTTGGTGGTTTGCCCACTATATTAAGGTGGCCTGGCCTATTCACACCTGGGATGTGAATTGGATTGCCCTGGGGTTGGGAGCTGGCAGTTTGCCTTCTGTGCTGAAGCCGAGGGCCTCACAGCTGTATTGTTGTGTTACTAGCATGCTGATCCCAGACTAAGGAGCTTTGATTCCTGATCTGTGTAAAGGAGGGCTTCCTCCTTAACTTGCATGGATGCTACCTGTTCTGGATTGCACTCTCCTTTTACCCAATTGAGATAGACCTTTCCTGAAGATTTTCTAACTTTTCTTGGGCTGGATATTGTTTCACTCCCTAATTTTGTGTGTTCTGTCAATCCAGTGACAAGTCTTTTAGACACTTGATTTAATGTAGTTTCTTAGGGAAACTGGGGCAGGCAACTTCCTGGCTTTTCTCTACCATCTTAGCTTGCCCTTCTCACCCTCACTATTCATTGATTTTTTTTTTAAAATCTGTTTCACAGAACAAAATGAATATACCTCAAACAAGATATCTCCAACCTGTATTTAAAATTATGCAAGATTTTATGATAGATGTGAGTGAAAATGCTTTCTTACATCTATTAGTCATATGATTGACTGAAAAGTATTAAGCAAAATGTAATGCTGCTACATAGATTCTTTTATCAATTTTTATAGTGTTTTATTCAGTAGAACAAAATGCTTAGTTCACTGTTTTCTCCATAATACCAAGAGAGAATTAGTATTGTGTAGACGGAGATTAGAGGATTTCAAATGCTGCTTTACTTTCTCTGAGCTTCAGTTTTCTCATTTGAAAAATGGGAACAATATCAGCCTACCTGACAAAGTTATTGTGAGAATCAAATGAGATGATGCATATAAAACATTTTACAAACTATAAAGCGCTACCTAAGTGATCACTGACATGTTGTTATTATGACATGGGTTAGCTGGAGTTCATATCAAGCCCTCTGCCAACTGATTTTATATTCAATCAGCTTCTTGGTGAGATGATATTGCTTGGAATCTCACATCATCCTTCTCCACAGTGTTTTGCAAATGAGCTTAAGTAAAATCCCATTGTTGCCATCTCTCTCCTTTTTATTGTGACTAAATTTGCAGCTAGTATTTTTTCTAATCTCTTTCAAATTCCTTATGCTGGTTGTTATTTTGCACTGATAATTTTTTTCTGAGACATTTAGATTATTAGTTCTGACTTTTGAGGACTTTCCTTTTTTTCATAATTGAGCACTGGTTTAAATGGGCCTGTTTAGCTTTAATCTATTCATACAAAGTATTTTCTCACCAGTCTTCCCATTTAACATTGACTTTTATCTTTTGTCTTGATTCTCAATAATTAACTACTTTGAATTAGCAGATCCTGGAATAACTAGTACATGTCACCAATATCTTCTTTTCTCTTCAGATACTTTTGTTTTGCTCAATTGTTTCAGTCTTGTCCAACTCTGTATGACGCCACTTAGGGTTTTCTTAGCAAAGATATTGGAGTAGTTTGCCATTTCCTTTTCCAGATCATTTTATAGATAAGAAAATTGAGGCAAGCAAGGTTAAGTGAGTTGCCCAGTGTCACACAATTAGTAACTGTCTAAGACCAAATTTGAACACAGGTGTTCTTGCCTCTAGACCTGGCACTCTATTTACCTAGCTTCCCTCTATTGAGATATAGTCTGTTTATCTATCTATTTTTGTTTCTATTCATCTCTCTATTCTGTTATTCAAAGAGTATCCAGCACCTTCAACACTCTCTTAAAGAGAATCTTCAATATATACAGACATAAGGCCAGTAACATCTTTTATTTATTCATTCTCAACCATCTTTTCCAGCTAAGTTATCAATATCTGCTTAATGATATTCCTGGATTGAGGTCAACTAGTATCCAAGTATATGCTGCCTTAGATCACATGATCTTGGCAACTTCTTCAAAGAATTCTACTTCTTCTCTACAATTAATTAAAAAAAACATAAGCTCCTTGAAGGGAAATGCTATTTTCCCTTTTGTTTGTGCAGCCAAAGCATCTAAAAAGAACTTAGCACACACTTAAGAAAGATTTTGGTATTGAATTGAATTGAATTAAATGAAGGTTGGGATGTAAACTAAAATTATTTTCTTTTCTTGTTGACTTTTATTCACTTTAAGTATTATAAGACAAGATAACCAAGTAATTCATAAAATTATACTACTTGTTCCCTTTGGATGTAAACAGCAATATTTCATCCTAGTGAAACCTGTGATACATGCTTTTATTTCCTTGCGTTCTTTAGACTCTCTGGTAATATTTATAGTAAGGATGTTAGTAAGGTTCTATTTCTCAAAGTATATGGTAATTAGCTGATCATTGGACAAAGCTGACATGTTGAATTCTAGATGGAAATAAGAACTGGATGTGTGACTGCACTGGTTTAGAGAGAGCTCTTTGAAGAAGAAAGATCCTCTGCCAATGCAGTGTCACCATTTCTGCCAGTAATAGATAGATTCTAGAGCACTGAGAGATGACGTGATTTGCCCAGAATTATTCAGTCGGTATGTATCAGAGTAGGGTCTTGAACCCTTATCTTCTTGGCTCTGAGGCCAAGTTTCCAACCACTACACTACCATTAGACACAAATATATATAGGATGCAAAAGAATTCTATACATGCATACTTTTATTTACCTATTACTTTAAGACAGTTGTCTTTTAATCTGAATTGATCAATGAAAAGTATATATATAGTCTTCTCTCGGACCCCAACTAGAGACCTTTCTGGTATTAGATCAGGTCAGAAATTTTCCTTCAGCCTTTAGTATAGCCTTCAAGACCCCCACAAAACCTTTCTAAACCACACTGAGGCATCAACAAAGAATTTTCATGGAACCCAAATAGGAGGAAAATATAATTCTAAGAAAACTTATATTTATGAGTACTTTGAAGTTTCAGACATATTAAGAACAAAAACTACCAGTGAGGGGGGAAATATATATTTAAGGACTTCTAGATATCAGAATGAGATTGTCAAGAAATTCAAAATACAATCCTACAATAGCCTCATTATTTTTATCACCAGAGCCTTATTTAAAATAAGAAGAAAAAAAACACATACATTAAATACT
This sequence comes from Sarcophilus harrisii, assembly GCF_902635505.1. Taxonomy (NCBI): domain Eukaryota; kingdom Metazoa; phylum Chordata; class Mammalia; order Dasyuromorphia; family Dasyuridae; genus Sarcophilus; species Sarcophilus harrisii. The sequence goes on along the minus strand of NC_045428.1, from coordinate 19,388,774 downwards.
TCACCAGGTTCCAAAGTTTGGACTACAAATCATTATATAAAAAGCATTTCTAGACAAATTCATGGATGCAGTGCCATCAAACTATTATATAAAGATGTCCTTTTGCTTTCAAATATCAGTATCTAACTGTATATTTACCAATTTCCCCACCCAATGACAGAAAAATTCAAAATAATAGGACTACATATAAAGAAAGTTTTTCCCCAAGCAAATTCTACCTGTTATTACTGATTAATAACATATTCATAAAGTGATTTACTATTATCCATTATCCCTATTGATCTCATAACAATCCAGTGAAGTAGGGAAGTTAAAAATTAATACCTCCATTTCAATGGAGAGGAAACTTGGCTTTAGAAAATTTAAGGTACTTTGGAGTTATTCTACCTTTACATCCATGGTACCTCTCCCTACAGCATCATACCTGTTATGGCTTTAACACACATTGCTTTTTAAAATTTTTCATTTTATTTTTATTTATTTTAACACACATTGCTTTATGAATCATGTTGGGAGAGAAAAATCAGAGCAAATAGGAGAAACCATGAGTGATATTAAAAAATAGAAAAAAAGAAGTGAACATAGCATGTGTTGATTTATATTCAGTCCCCTCAGTTCTTCTTCTGGATGCAGATGACATTTTCTGTCCAAAGTCTACTGGGATTGCTTTGAATCACTGAACCACTGAGAAAAACCAAGTCTTTCACAGTTGATCATCACTCATTCTTGCTGTTATTATGTACAATGTATTCATTCTATTTGTTTTGCTAGCATCAGTTCAGGTAAATCTTTCCAGGCCTTTCTAAATTCAGCTTGCTCATCATTTTTTTATAGAACAATAATATTCTATTAGTTTCATATACTGCAACTTGTTCAGCTATTCCCCAATTGATGGGCATCTGTTCATTTTCCAATTCTATTTCAAACATGGAAAATTTACATACTTCTACCTTTTTGATGGCCTTCCATCTAAAATGGCACCCATACAAACTGAATTCTGAAACCAAATTCTTGTCATTATTTAATTAGAATAAAATATTGAAGCCCCTAAGAATAATTTCAATTTCAGATTTTCCATCAGTCCCAAATTTGTCGACTTTGTCAAAGCTTTCTACTGCTGAGGCAATTATGAAAATTGATTTGGCAAATAAGATTTCATTGCCTGCTCTTCCAGGGGTCAAACCAAGAAGTCCAGCTGGAACCAACCAAGACAAATAATGCTGTGCCTAAATTAGAGAAGAAAATTGATTTGTTCAATTATTTTGGTTCTATTTCAATAAAGTCTTAGTATGAGCTGGGAAGAAAATTGTCAAAATAACTTTTCCTGTAACAATAACTTCTTAAGGTCTTTTCTTTATGTTTTCAAAAGAAAAGATATTGTAACTTCTGAGAATGATTTAAGTAATATTTTAAAATAAATTCTGCATATTGCTGCCACTTCTATTTCACTGATTCTGATTTGATTCACTTCATTACTATTATTTTATGTCATTTTAAGGAGTTAATATTCAGTTAGATAATACCTTTGAACATGTAAAACATGACTAACATACCTCTGATATTTTCTGGGTATTGATTCCTTAATCGTATTAGTCTTCCTTGGACAGAATTACAATACGCTAAGGAACCGGCTCATGATTTACAACTTGTTGGCTCTCATCCTGATGGTTTTCCATGACATTTGACCCAGTCTGAACACCCCTCCCCTGCTGGATGCCAGCTTGAGGGTGAGCACCAAGTTGGGGGAGACAGCAAGTGCCCTAAGGTGAATTACAATCTGAGTTTATCTGTCTCGATGTCAATGTTTCCAACGATGCTTATAAGAGTTGTCACTATTAGAAATTCACCAGCTCCCAGAAACTTCAGTCTTTCTGATATAGCTCCTATTTGCCAACACCACTTCAATTCTGTCATCTAGACAGTCAGAATTATAGAAAAGGATCCAGCAAACATCTACTCTCTGTTTCAACCAAGAATCAGGACATAAAATCTAGGAAGAAGGATTTTTCTCAGTAAATTTTATAGCGGAAAATGAGCTATCTTGTTGCTCATTCTTGTTGCAACATAACCTAAAGTATATTTTGAGGTTGTTTTAAAAAATTGACATTGAAGATGGAGCCATAGAAATTACAAGGATAAACTAGATTTTTCTAAACTAATCATCACCCTTCCCATTATGTGCATACAATATTTCCTAAGACCCATTGTGTTGTTCATAGTGAACACCGTAAGGAAAAAGCCCAACAGGGTTTCAAAGAATGGTAGTGTGGTAGCAATTCCACTCATCACTGCCTCAGTTTTCTTTGACATTGAGTTACCAAAATCAAAGCATTAAAAACAAATGTTTACAAGATGACACATCAGAAAGAAGCAAGTAGATTCCTTATTACCAAAGCAACCCTCTTCCTGGCTACAATGACTTCCATGAAATTTGGGATTTTCCTCCTTCCTCTCTGAACATTGATTCTCAGTCTTCTTTGATGAATTTTCATCTCCTCCCACTCACTAAGTGCCTTTCTCTCTATCCTTGGTCTTTTCTCTCTAAATTCTCACCCTTGGAAATTTCATCAGCTCCCATAAGATCAAATTACCCACATAGAGAAATCCCAGCTCTATCAGCTCTCTTGAAATCCATTGCTACATAATCTCACCCATAAGCATCTGTAACTTAATTGACCTAAAACAAGACTCTTATTCCCCCCGCCAAAAAAAAAAAAAGTTCTCCTCCAAATATTCCTGCTTTATCTGAAGCCATCGTTACCTATCTTATCGCCCAAGCTAAAAACATTAGAGTCTTCCTTAATTCTCCTCCTTCCCTCAATTTCCCTAGTTACTAAGTCTAAACAATTCCCAGATTTCTCTACATTTTGAATTTTGTTATTTTGTATGTGTTTGTTTCTCTATATACATATTGTAGCCCTTCCTCTTTAGTTGAATATGTTTCCTGAGGGCAAGGGGTATTCTTATTTTATTTGTCTTTATATCTCCAAGAGTAAGTGTATGTATGACATAACCTAGGAACTTAATAAATAATTGTAGAATTGAGTTAACTGGAATAAAATCCAAGCCAAGTAGGGAGCATACAAGAGGTTGTCAACACTAATATCACTAATCATCTGATTAAATTGAAACAGAAAGGAGCCATAATCCATTCTGCATTTGCCAAACAGCAAAACAAACAAAAATAAAACTGGATGTCTTGAATACTAGCCCAGATTTATATGCTATCAGGAGCTGTTTTACTCTGTAAATTTCCTATTAGCTTGGGAAGTCTGTGGTTTGAACAACATATTGTTATTATGTAGGCTTTTAACACTTTCTATAGATCAACATTCATATTCTCTCACAAAAGAAATGGGTGGCATCATTCAAAAATTATCTGATATTTTGTCCTATCAATATTTCACTGTCTTTCTTAGCTTTCCATAATTCTATGCTAAAGAAAAAAATATCCATGCACATATTTAATCAATATCATATTGCTTGCTGTCTTAGGAAGAGGGGAGGTAATAGAGGGAAAAAGTTTGGAACACAAAGTCTTACAAAAATGAATGTTGACAATTACTTTACATGCATTTGGAAAAATAAAGTGCTATTGAAATTTTTAAAAATAAGGAGCAAAAGAGAAGAAAGAAAGAAAGAATCAAAAAAAGAAAGAAAAAAGAAAAAGAAAGAAAGAAAGAAAGAAAGAAAGAAAGAAAGAAAGAAAGAAAGAGAAAGAAAGAAAGAAAGAAAGAAAGAAAGAAAGAAAGAAAGAAAGAAAGAAAGAAAGAAAGAAAGAAAGAAAGAAAGAAAGAAAAAGAAAATATCCAGATACTAGAGAAGGCAATGGTTTCTGGGAGGCAAGGATATAATTAAGGTAGGGCAATTATGGTTCTTCTTCAGAGTGTTAAAATTTAGATGATTCTAATAGCACTTTGAAAAACAGCTAGTGGCACAATGAATAGAGTGCTGGGCTTGGAGTCAGGAAGATCCATCTCCCTGAATTCAAATCCAGCCTCAGACATTTACTAGCTATATGACCCTGAACAAGTTACTCTTTGCCTCGGTTTCCCCATCTGTCAAATGAGTTGGAGAAGGAAATCACTACAGAATCCTTGCCAAGAAAACCCCAAATGGGATGACAAAGAGTCAGATAATATTGAAATATAATATTGAATAGTACTTGTCTCCCTCAGGAAACAGAAATAAGAAAGTTTTATAATTATTTCATAAGAATAATTAGTAGGAAGCTTCCAGGCAGCATACTTCTTCCCCCTCCACAGATATCCATATATTGCCAGAGGTCAGGTGAATTTTAGCCCAGCTCCATCTTATTCCCTCATGGCAGTAGCCTCATATTTTCCAAGATCTTTGCCTCCCTGGAAGAGTGAGATGGCATCTCTTCATACAGAATCTTGAAGCCTGAGATCAGATGTCTTTCTAAATCTCCCAAATTATTTAAAAGATCATTTCTAATTCTGGCCACTAGTATCAGAATTTCTAATTGTAGCTCTATCTGGCAGGAAAGAAATCTGTTTTCAGTCCTTTCTGCTACTGACTTACCCTAAGACCCTAAGCAAGTCATTTCAACTCTCGGGCTCAAGGTCCTCGTTGACAAGGCATTCAGTCACTAAAAACAGCACTGGTTACTGTCAAATGAGGATGGAGGTCTTACTCAGGGACCATCAGGAATCCTTCCAGTACTAAATCTATGACACTATGATTTTCTATGATCCCTTTGCTACTCACTCGTTTTAAGTCAAGCTTTTCCCTTCCTCTAGAAACTATTAGGATAAGGATACGGGGATCACACATCTAGTCAGTGTCTGAGGCCAGATTTGAATTCAAATTGATGAACCTTCCTGACACCAGGCCCAACTCTCTATCCATCGTGCCACTAGTTATCCTTCAAGTGCCATTAGAATCCACTTATTTTAATACCCTGGAAAAAAAAAAGTTGCTCCATTCTAATTATGTCCCTGGCTCCCAGAAATCATTGCTTTCTCTAGTATAAGAATTTTTTTTCTTCTGTGTAGGATTAAGGAAATCTAAGACAGACAGTGAGATATTGAAAGGACAAACTGTGAGCAACTTTCTAAATGACACTCCAGCTCTCCATAATGGGAGAAAACAAAAGACCAAATGTTCAGTGCTTCTCACAAAAATCCAAAGTAGAGTAGGGAAGATCCACAGGTTTCCACAAGACTCAATCACACAGTTTGCTCAGCTTTAAAAATTATGCATAATGACAAAGTAATTGGAAAATGAAAGTTTAAATATAAAGGGACTTTCAAAGGAAAAAAAATATCCATAAGCCAGTTTTCTGATGGTTTAAGGTTCTGCAGATGAGATGAGAGTATGAAGAAGGGGTAGCCATTACTGAATTTGTCTTGCATGATTTTATATTGGTGATGGCTTTTTTATTTCTTACCTTTTTAATGGGTAAGGGAGGGAAAGAATTTGGAACAAAAAATAAAATAAAATTGAATTTTTAAAAAAGCATTAAGGATTAGGTTATTTTAAAACTGGAATCAGCCTTTGAAGAAAGCTGGTCTTACAGGAAAATAAAAGGAGCCTTTCAACAGCTGTGTCTGATTTCCTCTGCTGTCCTTCCTGGACATCATGAAAGAGCTCAACTTATTCAGCCAAGCCCAGCTTGGAGCTCCAAGCTATAAGCTGTGGGTCCTCATTCTGGCCCTCAGTTTCTTCATTTCTAAAATAAGGAAGTCAGAAAAGATGTTCTCAAATTTCCCTTTGTCTTGATTTTTCATGATTAAGAGATTCAGATATCCCATAAATTATGTTCCTAGAATATAATAAAAACCTGCAGAAACTTACTGAAATCATAGGATCCTAGATTTAGAGCAGAGGTTCTTAACTGGGTGTCTGTGGATCTCTAAAACTTTCATGGAGAGATTTCAATGTTCCTAGAATATAATAAAAACCTGCAGAAAGTTACTGAATTCACAGGATTCTAGATTTAGAGCAGAGGTTCTTGACTGGGTGTATGTGGATCTCTAAAGCTTTCATGGAGAGATTTCAAGGGATTTTTCATTTGGATAGGAAGAAAATTATCTATTTTCATTACTCTCTGAACTGAAGTTTAACATTTTCTCCAATTATTTAAAAGCATTATTCTAAAAAGGGCTCCAGTCATAGGCTTTCCCAATTTGTCAACCTCTCATTTGGAACTAAAAGGAATCTCAGAGATTATCCAGTCCAACATCTGTTCTATACATATGAGAAAATCAGAGTCCCAAGGACTACGGTGTTGTACCCAGGGCCATATTGGTTGTGATGTTATGTTTCTCAACATAAGCATTATTATGAATGGTTTGCCTATAGATGCTTTCTTTGAAAGCAAAAAGCAAAACAGGCAAAAATGTACACAATCAGAGAGAAACATTGTAGAGGCAGAAATCATTTGAGAAAGGGGGGCAAGATTCCTCACTGTTGTTGTTTATCCTTTATTTTCTTTTTCTTTTTTTATACTTTAATTGATTTTATTTTTAACTTGTGAAATAAAACAAGCATTTGTATAACATAGTAAAATAATAAAAAGATGATCGCACATGAAACTGCAAATCTATTATTTACTACTTGCTATTCCTTTTAAATATGTAATAAATTTATCATGTGAATTTTTTTCTTCCCTCCCTCTCCTAGGGATGGCCATTAATAAACACAAATGTGTGTATATCACATATTTCACATATATATATATATATTTCACATAAATATAATATAAAATCATACCATATATGATTCTACTTATCAGTTCTTCCTGTGGATGCAGATAGCATCTTTCTTGTAGTTAATTTGTAAATTTATAATAGGCAAAATGACTTAGTCACTCAAAATTGTTCTTAAAACAATATTGCTGTTACTGTATACATTATTCTCTTGGTTTTCCTCATTTTGCTTTTTATTATTTCACACAAGTCTAATCATGTTTTTCTGAAATCAACAAGCTCATAATTTCTTATAGAGCTCCATCACAATCATATACCATCATCTGTTTAGCCATTCCCCAACTGATGGGCATTCCCACAATTTCCAGTTCTTTCTCACACACAAAAAAAGCTGCTATAAATATTCTAGAACACACATATTCTTTTCCTCTTCCCCTAATCATTTTTGGAAATAGATCTATTAGTGGTATTGCTAGCTCAAAGAGCATAGGCATTTAACAACCCTTTTGACATAATTCCAGATTGCTCTCCAAAACGGTTGGACTAGTTCGCAGTACCGCAAACAGTGAATTAGTGTCCTGATTTTTCCCCATTCCCATCCACATTTGTCACTTTCTCCTTCAATCATTTTAGCCAGTCTGATAGGATAAGAGGACTGATGAGATATCACAGGTTGTGCCTGAATTGAATCTAAGTGAGACAGAGTTGCACAAAATCATCAGCTTCACCCTCTCTCTTCCACAGTCATTGAAGTCCAATGGTAGGACCAAGTCAAAATGACCAGCAATGGTTCAGGATGCAGTGACTGCTCTTGGCCAAACTCTAATAGCTCCATAGCAGTTGCTTCAGCAGCCTTCATGGCCACTGGAACAAATCATTCTCATCCACTTATTCCACTGGAGGAAGCCTTCATGTGCTTAGGGTAAATACTTCTCTAGTGGATCAGTTTAAGGCTTGTCAGTTATTCTCAATTTGGCTTAGCCCCATACCAAGATGAGTTTACTGCAATATGGCCACTACACATCTTACAGCTTCTTGGAGCCACAGGTGAGAACTGGCTGAAAGATGAACATCAAAGGTAAATGAACAATCCTGAAGAGGGACTCAATAAAGCTTCACAGTAGAAGTGCTAGTCCTCCTTGAATATCCCATATGCTAAATATGACCCATAATAACTGCTAATCAACTCCACCAACAGACAGACATAAGGACCCTGGGAATGGAAGCACTGCCCTGACAGCCCCAGAACACCAAATCTGTTTCTAATTTAGCCCTTCACTCTAGACTATGGGACTTTTCCATTTGACTTGCAGTTAGAATCTTCCATATGTATTGTCAGAGCCATTAAAATGTGAGCTCTTTGTGAAAGCAGGCAGTGTCCTGAATTTCTATTTGTAGCCTTTCTCATTGACACAGTAAGTGCTTAATAAATGCTTCATTCTATGACTTAAGAATATATATATATATATATATATTCGCTTTACAGTTTGTAAAGTTCTTCTCTGACTACAAACAGTATAAATATCATCCCAATTCTACTGGTAAAGAAACTTGAATCTCTGAGAGTTTAAGTGAATGGTCAGGATCACCTAAACTAAAATCAGAGTGCGTTCCAAACTTCTGGGGGAATGAAAATGCAAAGAGAAGAAAGGCATGTGGAGTTTGTGAATGTTTTGGTTGCAAGAAAGAGTGTTAGCAGAAGAGTGAGATGATTCAAATGGTGCCTTTGGAAAATTGGAAAATTAAAGGAAGAATACCTTAAAGAGAAGAGAGACTAACATAGGGAAACAATCATGGAGTACATTGGAATTGTCCAGATAGAAGGTGAAGAGGATTCGAAGTAGAGAAGGGATTCTCCGATTTCCAAGAAGATGCCTGTGGGAGATGATAGGGAGAAAACTCCAACAGGGCTTTACAGTGGGTTGGACTAAAGGAAGAGGCAGAAGTCAAAGGCAACCCTGAAGTTTGGAGTGTGGGGTTTTGACTAAGGTATTGGTTAAGGAATTTGGGAAAAGAAAAGAAAAGTCTTGACCCTTACAAAAGATCAAAAACACGCTAACTTCCAAGTAAGGGAGCTGTCCAAAAAATTGCATTGTAATTTTTTTGCTAACTCAGCCTTCCACTTCAGATCAAAGAAATCTACTGACTTGAAGTTTTTCCATCCTCTAGATTCTTTCCATAACCACTTTGACACAGCAGTGAAGTCATTTGCACAGGACTTTAAGGTTTGCAAATTGTTTTTCATACATTATATCATTTGCTGCTCACAACAATTCTACTAAAAGTATTAATAAGACCATTTTATAAATGAGAAATTGAGGCTCAAAGAGGTTAATCCTCTTGCCCAGAATCCCACAGGGTCTAAGATGAGCATCCCTTCTTGGTCATCCTGTTGCAAGTTCAGCCTTCAATTTATTACTCCACATTGCCTGTCAATGCAGGCTAATACAGAGTAGCCCTCACAGTCCTGTTTTCCATTTTGGTTTAAGTTTTTCTCTGCTCCCAGGATATTAATTTCATGGCTATTCACTTGTACATCGAGTGATACCGAGTTGAAAATTCCAAGTCCCAAATCAAAGCTTTGCTGTGTATCTCACATATAAGAACCATTAAAAAATCAAAATAACACTAATTAATATTTCTAGGAAATTTTCACATCCACACATGGTCACATTTGAACCTCACTACAGATTGATACTATCCCCATTTTACAGATCGGGAAAGTAAGACTCAGCAGAGCAAAGCAGAGTTAGTGTCAGAGAGTTGAACACCAGATTTGGTGCCTCTAAGTCAAACCCTATCTCCACTATATCACACACCAAAGGAGAATTTGGAATGCTCCAGAGGGAGAGATTTAGAGCTGTTCTAGTTAACTTTCCTCTGAAGTGGCTAGCATTTTAGACCCTGGGGCCAGAGGTTTGTGTTGTTTAGCCCAGACGGACCCTTCCTGACCTCATTTGGTTTTTCTTGGCAAAGACACTGGAATGGGAGGCCATATTCTTCTTCAACTCATTTTACAGATGAGGAAACTGAGGCAAACAAGTTTAAATGACTTGCCCAGAGTCAAACAGCTAATAAGGGTCTGAGGTCAGATTTGACTTTAGGAAGACTAGTCCCAGTCCATTGCTCTCTCCACTACCCACTAGCTGCACAATTGAATAAATGTTTGGGAGAGATTTCAGTTCCACAAGGTAAATCAAAACATTCCTTCCCTTCCTTTTCCTTTTCCCTTCCTCTTTCCTTTTTTCTTTCTCTTTCCCTTTTCCTTCTGCTTTCCCTTTCTCCTTTTTCTCTTTCCTTTTTTCTTTCTCTGTCCCTTTTCCTTTTGCTTTCCCTTTCTCCTTTTTCTTTCTTTTTCCCTCTCTCTTTCCCTTTCTTTTTCCTTTTCTTTGCCTTTCTCTTTCCCTTTTTTCTCTTTCCTTTTCTCTTTCTCATTCCTTTTCTTTCTCTTTCTCTTTCCCTTTCTCTTTCTCTTTCAGGTTCCTTTTCTTTCTCTTTCCCTTTCACTTTCCCTTTCCTTTTTTCTTTTCCTTTCCTTTTCTCTTTCCCTTTCCTCTTTCCTTTTCTCTTTCTCTCCCTATCCTTTCCTTTTCTCTTTTTCTTTTTTTTCCTTTTCTTCTCCTTAAGAGAGAGGAAGAGAATTCACAGGAGCACGGAGTATTTTTCTCTTTTAAAATATAACTTACTTGCGGGCAAGGTCTATCCCGCCTTTTGTATTTACACACATTCCTCCTCACTTAGTAAGTGCCTAAAAAAATCCTTTTTTCATTTGTCTCCCCCTTCCTTCATCCATCCAATCATTCAATACAGATTTAGGGCTGCGGGAGACCTTAGAGAATCTCTGTTCCATTAACTTTACAAAGGAGGAAACTGAGGCTCGGAGAGGTCGAGTTACGTCTCCCAGGGGACACGGGTGGTCAAGGGTAGCCGCCGCCGCTGGCTTTGAGCCCCGGGGCTGCAAGCGCGGTGATCCCCCGCCCTCTGCACCGCTTGCTGGCGGTGTGCGGCTCGCAGGAGTTTACTCCCAGACGCCTTCATTCAGTCAGTCCGGGATGGAAGGTTCCCTGGAGAACCCTCATTGTGCAGCTGGGGCTCGGGGAGCCACAGGCTGGAACGGACCCAAATCAGCAGCGATCTCCGCACCGAGCGCCCCTCTTAGTGTCCATGGTCCAACACTGTCACCTGCCGGCCGCGGCACAACTCTCCATGAAATCCCTTAGACCGGCTTTGTTCCTCAGATCCTAAGGAGGGTTGCAATCAATCACCATTTATCGAAATGAATCTTAAGACTTGCATTAGCTTTTAAAGGACTCACAAGGGTACACGGTACCAGGGATCGTCTCCGGGAAGGGCTCTGACCGAGGGGAAATGATATATAGTTTTACAGAGAATCTATTCATCGGGAGACCTGGAGTACGGGCTGGTGGGGGGTGAGATTACAAAAGAAATGGGGGCTCGAACAGAGCAACTGTTCATTTAAAAACAAGGCACCAGAGGCTGCACCTTGTCCATAGCAGGCCTTTCCGGGATGCAATCTACAGATGCCATAGTGTCTTAGCAGGGTCCCCAGGTAATGGAAGTTCTTATCTTGATGCTGGAAACTAATGTCAGGCTCTTTGCCATGAGTCTGAAGTGGTCTGTGATTTCAATCAAAGCAGGATGTCAGAGCATCAAGAGGTTCTATCTTTATTTCTGCCTTAGAGAAGGATGGCTGCGAGAAATGGCATGAAGTTGATTTCAGGTTTCCCTTATGGGCTGCTTGCTAGCCTATTTTCATTGCATTATTTTTCCTTTTAAAAGAAGAAATGCAACTTCAGGCATCCCACCCTGGCGAGGAGAAACATTCTTTTTTCTGCTTTGTTCAAAAAGACTGTTTTGTTTATTTTTTTTTTTACCTGAAAATAAAAAGATTCAAAGATTTGGGTGCGGAAGAAAGAAGTGGGAGGTGGGTGGAGCTGGAGGAAAAGGAAAAGATTCTTGGTCTGATTGAGGAGGGTTTGGGTTTTTTTTTGACTTTTTCTTTCTTTTTTTTTTCTGTAGCATTTAGATATTATACAAGAGCTCCCCTCAACGGCTCTTTCTAGAATTGCATACCTATATTTCCCAGCACTCCCTTTGTTGACTAAGAGTTGAATCATTTGCTTATAAATGCCAAGTATATAAAGGATTGATTGGAGCTGTTTCTGAATATTGGTCTATTTTTGTTATCCCCTCAGGCAGAGACGCTTCAAAAACATTAGGGGAGGAAAAACACTGAACTATTATGTAACAGAAGGGATACTAACTGGATGTCAGAAGCAGTTAACTGATCAACAAGCATTTATTAAGCATCTACTAATTAGTATGCTGATAATTAACCTATTATAATTATTATTAGATTATATATTTTGTTATTAACAATAATTATTAATCTATTATAATAATGGCTGATTATTAACAGCCATTGCACTAAGTTCCAGGAGTGAAAAGATTAAAATGAATCAGATCTTGCCCTGAAGAAATTAATATGACTTCAGGAAAACAATATGTATGTACATCTATAAGGCTAGTGTTTCAGCAAACATTCTGAGGTCTACCACCAACCACTCATATGTTATTGGGCCACTCACATGGCTGCTCTGGGCTGTGGTTTCCTTATTTGTGATATAAGTGAGGCTGTATCCAGTGACCAAAAAAGTCCATCAGTGTATGTTATTGTTCAGTCATTTCAATTGTATCCAACTCTTTCGTGATCCTATTTGGGGTTTTCTTGGCAAAGGTACTGGAATGATTTGTCACTTCTTTCTCCGGCTCATTTTACAGATTAGGAAACTGAGGCAAACAGTTAGGTGACTTGCCGGTGGGTAAGTATCTAAGGCTGGATTTGAATTCAAATCTTCTTGACTCAAGGTCTAGCGCTCTAGTCTTTCCCCCATATATTTCAAAGTTTTTATAGATAATATATTTCAAGGGTAATTATAATATGTTATATCACTACATATTTCTGAAGCCTGACACAGGTTGGTTAAGAAATACTACACTCTGATTTTAAGAAACAAAACAAAAGTCAAAGAGATAGAAAGATGGAAGAAGAAAGGGCAAAGGAGGAGAGAGGAAGGAAAGATTCAGAGAGTATGATAAAATGGAAAGAATACTGTATTTTCAAGAGAGTGGGGCTCACTGCCTGGAAGATGATAGGCAAATCATTCAACCTCCCTGAACTTTATTTTCCTCTTGTGTACAATGAAGAAGAATTGGACTGGATGATGTCAAAAGTCCCTGTCAGCTCTATACTTAGGATTTCTGAATAAAAATTCAGGAAAATTTAAATTCTACCCTCATTCTCCTTTGTCTTGGCTGTGTTTAAAAATTCTGAGATTTAGTGAAAAATATGGCAAGATAATGTTTGTGTCCAGGAATAATCTTACGAATAGGTTGCCTACCTGCTGTTTCTGAAGGGAGGCAGAATCAGTCCCCACTTTTTCCTCCTACTGTTATAATCAGCCACCACATTATGGGAGAAAGGAAGGAGAAGAAACTATTGTATAGTGGGAAGCAGGCTGACTTTAGAGGCAGAAGACCTAGCCTTAAATCCTGTCTCTGCTTCCTTAGCACTTGGGTAAACAGGGACAATGATTTAACTTCTCTGGACCTAAGATCCTTCATCCATAAAATTAAATGGGATGGGTAAGAAGGTGGACCAAAGAACATCTAAATGTCACTTCTAATTCTAAGTTCATTAAGGTATGACCTTAAAAATGATTTGGCACCAGTCAACTGAGTGGGAGGGTAGAATACCTTGGAAAGTCAGCTAGAGCTGAGAAGAGAAAGTGACAGGAAAGTAGGAGGGAGAAATGGGTTTCTAACACAGGAATGGGGATAACTATTGTCGAGGATTTAGATCAAAATGTAATTTCCAAAAAAAAAATTTAACTAGGAAAATTGGGTGGGGAAAAAATATTAAAGAATCCTAGGATAGTGAAGGTTATGAAGGGCATCTGGACTTTGCCTTGCCTATAGGCTCAGTACAAGCATGGGAGCCTCAGGTCTATTTTAGCACCAGTTGGAATAGTTATTTCCTCCCTTTCCGGTATCATTCCCTAAACTCCCAGAGCCTGTAGAGCTTCCCTCCCCAAATCCAGTAAAGGGAACAATATTCCTGATTCACAATGCCCTGGAGATATCTCTGGGTAGGAAGGTTTCAGAGACAAATTTTGCCTAAGGCCAACCTAACAAGAAGCAAGAGATTCTGAAATACTGTGAATCTTGCTGAGATGACATCTGTGAATGGGAGAGGGGAGGAGCATGGGAAAGTATCGTGCAAGTACCAGTCATGCGGACAGAAAAACAACAACAATCTTCCCAAAAAGTAGCCCCCAATATAGAAAGATAATTCTTCCTTTGTCAAACTATAGAACAAAACTTTAAGCAGGAAAAGAAAGAGAGGGCAAAGTTTAAAAAAAATAAAAACTCAGAAAAGGATCTAGGACCATGGACAGAGGAAAGAATTCAGAGGAGGGGAAATGTGGTTCTCTGTGAGGTCCTGGGCTTTGGGGGGCCCATATAAGAGCATATTCACATCCTTAGGCCCTCCTTGGGTTGGATCTTTACTTAGTTTTAGAAGTGACCACATGTTATGATCAAAGACCAGGTTGTCTGGGGCTACTTCTCCAGGGTAGCAGAAGAGTTCAACTTCACAGGATCCACTCACTCCCATCACCCATCTGTCCAGGAAAGATGTTTCCCATCCCTTACACATATCTGTGATGTGTCTTTCAATAGCATAGCCATCAGCATTCTGGGTGACTGTCTTAAGGATTTTAAGGATCTGATATTCACAGATTTAAGTTGTCACATTTTAATATGAATTCCTAGGCTTTTGTTGGGCTCTTGGGTATGGCAGCTTAAAACAGATGAAATAGTTGCCAGAATTTGTTATGCAACCTTGATGCACTCCATTGGTTCTGGGGAATGGGTCTAATGACACGCCGTTAACTCTAATACAGCCTCCTCAGAATTCAGTGACCACAGGATATTGGGACTCCTCCAAAGGAGTTTAGGAGCTCCAAGGGCTCAGGGCTCCCTCACTGACATCAAATGCATTTCTCAGTTCAATGAATACAAGATTAGAAGGCAGAACTGCAGATATTCATCCGCAAGCAAGCTCTGTGTCTGCCCCACAGCAGAGATCATAGGTACCAGGCCAAAATACAGACTAAATTATATCCTAGTTGCTGAAACTACTGTCATGGTTGGGAAGAACTCACCCTGTTAATGAAACTGAAGGTAATGATGTTTATATTTATCCAGGTGTAGCCAGGTGCCTGCCACAGTGGCTAGAGTACTAGACCTAAAGTGATGACCCATCTTCCCGAGTTCAAAATTGGACTCAGATACTTATCAGCTGTATGACCCTGGACAAGTCATTTAATCCAGTTTGCCTCAGTTTCCTCACCTATAAAATGGGCTAGAAAAGGAAATTGTAAACCACTCTAACACTTTTGCCAAGAAAACTCAAAGGAGATCATGAAAAATTGGACATGACTGAACCATGACAACAATAATATTACCCAGAGCTTTATAATTGTAAGATGTTTTCACATACTCTGAAGATCAGGATAATAATAGTTTTACTACTTTTCTTCATAGGGTTGTTTCCCAAAAAAATGATTTTGGAAATGCCTAGAACCATATAAAAGTCAGTTATAATGTTAACATAAAATATCACAGGCTCTAACTTGATCTTGACCTCGGTTTAGAATCTTGCATGGGAATTGAAAATTATAAGCTGCCATCAGAATTTTTGCAATCAGCTCTTTAAATGTCTCTCCCTCGGGGCCACATTAGGGGAGAAGACTAGAAGTAAAGGAATCTGGAGAGGAAAGAATGGAAAGAGAAGGATGATACTTTTGGATAGATTCCATGACCTGGATCTCTTTCTAGGATTTGTAATCAAAAGAGCATTTGTTCTGTAATCAACAGATGGGTTCTAATCCTATTTCTACCACTTGGTAGTATGTGACATTTGCCAAGTCATTGAGACCATTATACTTGCCCTTTGGGGGATGTTGGGAGAAACAAATGATAGGTCATTCAAAAAACATTTATTAAATATGTATCATGTACAAGACTCTTTGCAACATAATATGTGCAAATTAGAATACTAGAAAATAAGATTTTGAGCTTCATGTTAGAAATCACTAAATCTAACCTCCTCATTTCATTGATGAGAAAATTTAAATAAAGATAATGGGGAAGGACTGGTCCAAGGTCATATATATGACAATAGCAGAGCCAAGATTCAAACTTTAGACTTCTTCCAAACTATCTTTCTGCTCTAGTGTTTCAACTTTAACCCAACCTCTACACAGCTACCCAAAAAATACTCTTAAAGGCACAGAACTAATGTCATTCCTTCAATGTTCAAAAGTCTTCAGTGGTTCACTCTTTATTGCTTACTGAATAAAATACAAACTCTTTGGACTGTCACTAAAGGCTCTTCATCACCTGGCACATCTTTAGTCACATCATATCCTACTCCTCTCCACAGTCATTTGTTAAGCCAAACTAAAGTAGTCATCATTTGCCTGCCCTTTCCAACCTTTGTAACTGTACAATTTGTGCCCTGAGGCTATAAGGGCACCCTGCCCCTCCTCCCTGTTTCCTTGCCCTCTCACCCCACACCTGATGTAATCCCCTGTTCTTTCAAGGCTTATTTATCTCAAGTACTGTCACTTCTATGACTCCCCTCGCCCTGCTGTGCCATCCCCCAGTTCTGCCAGTGCAGATTTTCTCCCAGTTCTCCATTTCGAGTGTCTCATTCTTCTCTAATTGGATATCTGTGATGTACTGATCTTAATGTAATTTGCATTCTACTTTTGTGATTTTCATTTAACCTCCTTATTAGAATGTAAACTCTTTGAGGGAAAGAATACATCTCATTGTATCCTTGTATTCATAAAACCTAACTGTAATATATCAATAAGCATTTGTTAGTGATTTTCTATGTGCTGGTCACTGTACAGGATACTGAGGATACAAGAACAGAAAATAAAGATTTGCTACCCTAAGAGAGTTTACATTCTATCAAAGATCTACAGAAATAAGTTTGTCACAAATACATATAAACCCCCTGCAAGGTAAATGTATCTAAAGATGCACAAGATTAGACTGGATTTGAAGTCCTGGATCTGTCACTAACTAGCTATGTGTGACCTTAAGTAAGTCACTTACCTCCTAGGTTTAAGAGAGTAAAGTAAGGGGGTTGGACCAAATGGTCTCTGTGATCCTTTTCCATTCTGACATTTTCTGATTCTATCTCTTCCCTCAATAAGCTGACTTAACTTTAGTCTTTCTATATAGAACCACTTTCTGTGAGCCTCAATCAGGGACAAAGAGGCTCTTTCTGAGCAAAACATCTGGCCCATGGTGGGCAACACAGACACAGCTGCAAACACCACCAAGGTCTGCCCGTTAGGGCTCCAAACATTCAGCACCTGCAACCCATATATGAATACACTGAAAACATGGGTCTTGTCTGACCCACCCCATCTTCAGACAGTGATGACTGTTATTAGTTTCATCTTCAAATATAAGAGATAATAACAGCAATTTGAGTCCTTAAAAAAATCCTCCCACTAGGACTAGTACAACTGAAAAACAAGCTACTGAGTGCAACTGCTAAGGTTCCCCCACAATCATCATAATAACACACTTCTCTAGCACCTTATGGTTTACAAAGGCGTTTCTTCAAAAGGATCCTGTATGCAGTGAGGAAATCACTGCACTGGAATCAGACAGCCTGAATTCGAATTCTATTTCTGCCATTTAATATCTGGGTGATCTTGGTAAGGCAATTTAATTTAACCAATCCCTAGATCTCTGTTTCCTCATCTTTTAAATGAACAGATAACCTTTACGATTTCTTTCATCTTTACTGCCATTTTACAAATGAGGAAACTGAGTCTCATAGAAGAAAAGCAGTACAACCACGATCAAATTGTTAATTTGATAATAATTGATAATTGATTGATAATAATTTGAAAATAATAATTGATAATAAATTGATAATAATAAAGCCATAATTCATACCCAGATCTTTTGACTCTTCCCACATTGCCACTGCAGTTTTGGACTCAAGTCTGGGTGCAGCATATCACCCATTTGAAATAGGTTCCAAATTTTCTACTTGGAAAAATTTGACAACTGTCCTCCGTTTAATCCAATGGGATTTTTTTTTTCATTGACCAGCTTTGACATGGAAGGTGTCTTTAGGAAGGAGATTTACTCTCCAAGTATAATGTCTCCATCCCACCAGATTCTGCTCACCAAGACCTCCAAGGCAAGAGTCTGTCACTGATCCCCAAAAAAGGGAAGTTTCTCTAGCAGCTGGCTGGGTTGATGAAAGAATTTCCAGGTGACAGGCTGTGAATCAAAATTTACCTGAAGCTTTGTTCTTCCTCTTAGGTCGCTAGGGAGTCCTTGTTCTTAGTTTCTAAATTGAATATGTGAAATATTGACTGAGTAGGATCCACACACCCATGGACCCACGGGCAAAATTTCGCTGGTAACCTCTCAACAGCAAAAATCATATTTCTGACCATCTGTAAGGTAAGCATGGGAATTGAAAACCACAAAGATGAAAAAATCCTTTTAAGTGTGCTGTTTATCCATTCCCCAAATGAATCAGTCTACTGTGGTCAGAAGCTGGCATATGTGGGCAAAGGACAGTTCAAACTAATGAAAAGAAATAAAGCAGTCCTTGTGTTTTGCCCTTGTTAGTAATCCCCTATTAGAAGAGATCAGATAAAAAGATTGCAAAGTGGTTCACCACTGGCTGATTCGCTCCACCTACCCCAAAATAGTTCCCTATTTCACTAGAGTTTGGGATACTGAGAGGGGAAAACTGGTAGCAAATAAAATCATTGATGACTTTCCATAAGCATCATTCCCATTCTGCTCTCTGGAGCTGTGATTGAGAAAACTCACCTTTCACCTGATCTTGATTTGCCCTTTAGATGAGAAGATCATATAAATAAGTGGGAAAAGCCCAATGAAGAGAAAGCCTCCTCATTATCTCTCTCCCCTTAACTAAAACAGAGAGACTTCCCTAAAAGCCCTAAGGGCTTCAAAGATGAACACTTAAAAAGTACCAAGTTGTAGAAAAAGGAAATAAAATACCAAAGGAAAATAGAAGGAAGGAAGGGGGGAAGGGAAAGGAAAAAGGAGGGTAAGAGGGAAAGGAAGAAAAGGAAAAAGGATGGGAGGGAAAGGAGCGAATGAAGGGGAAAAGAAATGGGGAGAGGAGAAAAGAGGAAGGAGAAGGGAGAGGAGAGGAAAGAAAGAGGGAAAAAGGAGAAGGAAAGTAGGAAGGAAAGAAGGAAGGGGAGAGAAAGAAAGGACGGGCACAGGGAGGGAAGGAAGTGGAGGGAAAGAGGGGATGGGAGGGAAGCTAAATGGGAAAATAGAAAGATAAAAATAGAAAAAGGGAAAGAAAAAAGGAGAAAGGAAATAAGAAAGGGGAAAGGAATGGAAACGGAAAACATCCCATTTCAGATAACCTTTTCCCTATATCTTGGCTTAAGATTCCCAGTCTTTGGTTTACACCCTGAATAGAATTTTATATATTCCATTTGACCTCTGACCAAAAGACTCAGGAAAGGGCAAGATTATTTATGTGGAAGTGAAAAAGTTATCATAGGTTCACAAACAGTTTAAGTTGGGCTAAAATGGGAGAGTCCTTTTAAAATTTAAACTTGTCAGGATTCAGAGACACCTGTTTTCCGATACTAAAGCCCAATAAGTAGGCTGTGCCCTGAATTTGGCACAATAACAACCCTTTGAATTCACCCTTTGTATGATTTCAGCTATAGCAAAATGCCAGAATTGTTTCTGATCATGAAACCTGGCTACAAATCGGACCTGTCACGTTTTTACCATTACCCCTCATTTTCAGGGTTATAGTTCACTGCATTGCTGTAAGTATAAGTATTAGAATCTCTCCACACTGCCTCCAGTCCTGTCCAGCTAGGGACAGGGCCCTGGCGTGTGTCCCTGCCTGCAAGTCATTTCCCTCACTTTGAAATTAAACTTCTGTTTGTTTCCTGACTCTCTCCTGCTTTGTTCGGCACTGGCCACCCATAGGTTAGAGTTCAGTTCTGATCTGGTTGACATTAACTGGTGTCAGAAGTGGGACTGCACATAGAACCGGGTTATTGGACTCTCCAGTACCAATGGAAACAGACTAGATTTATTTCTCCAGGGTCTGACACACATATTTCCATCAGGTGAGTCCTCATCTATTGTCCCTATTCCAAGTTCTGCCTTGGTTGAGCTCACCTTTCTTTGTGAAGAAAACTCCAGATCGCTTCCCATGACCCAGTTCATCTTGGGTCTCTCTGGTAAGGATAGCCTTTCTCAGCTGTTTACCTCTGATAACTGGCTTCTCCGCATGTCTCTATAAAATTGTAACTGCCTGCCTTTTAACCACTCATCTTGGTTTGTAGTACAACACTAAATCTACTAAATAATAGATTAATACTATTACATATCTGAGTTATTGTAATAGGATGCAAGTATGAACATCTTACAATTTTAACTTATATTTGTGATCAAATTATAATATGGGAATTATGTTCTCCTGAAGGGGGAAATGATTAGACAAAGTAATAAGACAAAGATGTAATATGAGAGGTTTCTAGATAAATGGTAGATTTTGAGAAAACAATAGGATTAGACCGTTTTCTCTAAAACCTATATATAAATTTAATGATTGGCTTCCAAATTTATCTACCATAGAGATTCAGACTTTGATCATGTTTTAGCAATAAGTTCTCAAAATTTGGTTAAGAATTTTACAGATATATTATATGGATAATGGTAAAGAAAGTAAAATTATTTTAAAGTATTGGTCTGATAATTATAAAAGGCAGAAGATTCATGAAAGGACTTTCATAAATTTTTTAAAGATTCTTATATCAGGTACAGGATTTAGGCAAGGAGAGAAGCAATAAATGGTATACAAACTGAAATTCTCTAAAGTTGCAAAATTGGAGAAGCAAATTTAAATGATATTACTAACAAAATTATTTAGGAACCTCTAGATTTGTAACCAAAGAAGCAGAGCCCTTTTAGAGCTGTCCTGAGAATAAGTATATTGTCCAAGAAAAGAGATCCAAGGACAGATGACTATAAGAGACATTGTGACTCAAAATATACTGATTGAATTGGCATTGAAAATTGGTTACTAAGATACAAGTAAACTAGATGTTAGTTAACATTGAAGATAATTATTTTCATGGTTTTTGTTTAAGTTTTCTTGGTTACCCTGGTGATATGTAAATTTCTCTTCTCAGAACTAGTCCATTGTGAGTCCTCTAAGCAGTTTGATCTTTACCTGACTTAATGTAATTATACAATTATGGGCATTGAGAGATTTTTTATTGGATTCCTATCCCTGTGTGGTTGGGAAACTACATTATCTCTATGAGTTATTTAGAGACTCTTAACTAAGGAGCCATGTTATGCTGACTAGAAACTCAGATCCAAAGACTGATACAAGGAATTTTCTCACAAATGTCAAATCATATATCCTCTAAAAGCTGGCAATCAATCATGGCTTCTAAAAGGTCCCTACTAGGTCTTTCTGACTACTCTCACAGCTGTCGAACTTGTGGGTGAGGATTTCTGGATCATTTGAATGAAGCTCCTGCTCCCGAGTTGATGGTAAAACCCTTCAGAGACCTCAAAGTTCACATAGTATGGACTCAGATGCAGTCAAGATCCAGATGAGAGAGCTGTCCCAAGATTCCAGATCAGGGCTAAGTATAATGCTGTAGGTTTTGTTTTCCTCTTCCCTTTTGTTGTGCCCAATCACAAAAGCCTTGATTCAAGTGTATATTGCCATTTTCTCCCTCTATCGTTTGCCCGTCTCCCCAACCAATCTTTTCTGCTTGTAAGTAAATAATGTAATAAAATATTTGGGACAAATCCCCTCAATAAGTCCTCTCAAGAAGCTCATTATGTGGGTAACATCTCATCCTGGCCCAACTGGTCTTTTATGGCACCTTGACTTCTAGCTGCCTCTCCTATATTGGCCAGAAATGTAGAGTTTCTTTCAAGCCCTCTCCCTTTGGCCAAAAGGGGAAAATGTTTAGGAGACACCCTGCTCTTCAGAGTTAAGACACCACAAACAGCCTGGACCCTGAGTTTGGCATAACAACAATCCTTTGCACTCACCCTCTGGATGATCTCAGCTGCAGAAAAATTCTAGAATTGTTTCTGGCCATGAAGCCTTGTTGTGAATCAAACTTATCACATTTTGCTGTTACCTCTCACTGTCAGTGCTGCATTTCACTGCATAGTCATAGGTGTAAGTATTGAGATGATGGAGTCCCTCCCACTAGGGACAGGGCTCTGGTACATGCATCCTTCCTCACAAGCCATCTCCCTCACTTCAAAATTAAACTTCCATTTGCTTCCTGACTCTCCTGCCTCTATCCTGCTTTGTTCAGCTCTGGCCCCCACAGGTTAGATAAAGGCTGGTTCCACTCTACTTGACAGATTTTATAAGAAAAAAACTGGCTGATCCTTAAGTCTAGAAGTCAAGCTTCATGGGAAGGTACTAAAAAAAGTCTAATTTCTAGGATGTTAGAATTAGAAGAAGATCCCCAAATTAGTCTCAAAGTCAGAAAGAAGCGGCCAGAATGGGATAACTCATCCATCAATGCAGTATTCAGTATTTCAAACATCAGGGATCTGCCTGTCCTCCTAGATAGAAGTGGGAGGAAGGCATGTATCTTCCTAGCAGAGAAGTACAGGGCAGTGACAATGACAACCTGGAATTGTTTCTATTTAGGTAAGAACCCATCTGGTGAACTATGTAATATTTCTCTTCAAAATAAAGTTTAGTTCCAAATCTGACATTCTTCTGCAATCCCCCTTTTTGTGTCTCTCTTAGTTGAGTGTTACATATACAGCTTGATCTAGCCCTCTGGAGTCAATCTTTATCTTTCAGCTGTTTAGCCTTTCATTTCCCTTAGGCAGATAATCAGATACCTGTCAATCCCCTGGGCTGGAAATCAGTCAGGAGAAAAACTGGAAACAGAGGCATCCTGCTCTCTCGAGAGATTCCTCAGTACAAGGGTTAAATAATGCCGCCCCTCTCCCCACCAAGTGACTATAATTCTCTAGTCTCGGCTCTGGTACAAGTATTTTAGTGGTGAATGACATTTGTGAGAGATTAAATTATAGAGTAGGCATCCTCCCGTGACACCAGAAACCTAAAGCCTTTATTATAACAGGAAGGATTTGTTTTGGTTTGGATTTTTTAAAGCCCTCCCCTTTAGAAGGTAGATGGAAAACTAGAGAGATTGAGGTTTCTTCAGAATAACTTCTAGCAAATGAATTTGCTGAATATGTCCACCTATGTCTACAGATCAATATATAGTTATCGATAAAGGGGTGATGTAGATAAAGAAAGGATCTTTGTAAAAAAAAAAACAGATAGAGATGATCTAGACAGCAATGTAATATGGTGAGAGGAGCTGCTTCAAATTCCACCTCTGATAACTATAAACTAGTATGGCCTTCAGCAACTCCCTCAGTTGCCTTATCTGTAAAATGAGAGGTTGAGGGGGCAGCTGGGTGGTACAGTGGACAGAGCACCAGCCTGAAGTCAAGAAGACCTGACTTCAAATCTGGTCTCAGACACTGAACACTTCCTAGCTGTGTGACCCTGGGCAAGTCATTTAACCCCAATTGCCTCAGCAATAATAATAAAATAAGGGGTTGGATGAAATAGCTTCTCCCAAAAGAACTCTTCCAGCTCTAGATCTTGTGATTAGGTGAGCGCTGGGGTCCTTTCCAACCCTGTATGATTCTGTATGGATATAGATGAGATCTCTTCCAGATTCGACTGTCAACTCCTTCAGGGCAGGGTCTGTTTCATTTTTGTCTATGTTTCCAGCACCTGGCACACAGAGCTTAATTAAATGCTTGTTGATGGTTTATTAGTGTGTCTAGTAAGGTGTTATATATTTATATTTCATTTGCTTTGTCACTTTAATTCCCTTTTAAATAACTGAGTTTGAAACAAATGGGCATAGAAAAATAGAAGAAACATTTAATGAAAAGTTTAGATGGTAATACCTTTCCTTGGGTAAAGGAAATATTTTGGGTAAATAAGTATTTTCAAGCTGCTGATCAAAGGTTCAGCAACCCTGGTTTTTCTCCCCTGTAGTTTTATTAAGGAATCAAAGTAGGGCAGGCAAATCAGGAGTCACGATGCTAAGCTACCCTTCAATGCATGTTACTATCACATACTTTGTGTTTTCCAGACCTTGATGGGGTAGAGAGGGCTGCAGGAGGGAGGTATGGGTACTGAGAGAAAACCAATCAGCTCCACATTGTCTTTTATTAAATCTCCCAACCAAAGGGCTAAGTATTCCCCCTAAACATAACCATTTATCAGAAGGAACACTGCAAAGGAAGCAGCTGTGAAATGTCTTCAGCTAAGTAGAGAATCTGAGTTGGAGAATTCTGCTGGGAACTTGCTGTTAACACTGCCAGGAGCTCTCTTGTGCTTATTATTTGGATAAGAACTGGAAGAAAGATTGAAGAAAAGAGAATCTGGGTCTCTTTGTGCCTTCTCTGCAACCAGTCCTCTGCACATATCTTTTACAGTCGGTTTGGGAGTGGATACCCATCAGTTTGGGAATGGCTGAATAGGTGATGGGATATGAATGCTATGGAACACTATTGTTCTGTGACAAAGGATCAGCAGGATGATTTCAGAAAAGCCTGGGAAGATTTACATCAACTGACACTAAATGACGTGAGCAAAACCGAGAGAATATTGTACACGGCAACAACAAAATTATGTGACGATCAACTCTGATGGTCTTGACTCTTTTCAACAATGAGGTGATTCAGACCAATTCCAATGGACTTGTGTTGAAGAAAGCCATCTGCACCCAGAGATAGAGCTGTGGGGACTGAGTGTGGATCAAACAGAGTATTTACATTTTTTTTGTTATTTTTTGCTTACTTTTTTTTCTTGCTTGCTCATTTTTTTTCCTTTTTGATCTTTTTTTTGTGCAGCACAATAAATGTAGAAATATGTATAGAAGAACTGCACATGTTCAATCTATATTGGATTGCTTGCTATCTAGGGGAGAGAAGTAGGGAGAAGAGAGGGAGAAAAACTTGGAACACAAGGTTTTGCAAGGGTGAATGTTGAAAACTATCTTTGCATGTTTTTCAAAAATTAAAAACTTATTAAAAATAAAAAAATAAAGCCAATCTGAGAGCATTACTTCTCTCTGGGCATTAGGGATTTGGTTTTTTGAAAGAACTGGGTTCCAGATCTTCTCTGAGAACGAGATACTCAAGGAACGTCTTTTGGAACAATGTTCATTTACTTAACTTATTTTAAGAATATAAGAAATTTAATGAGAGTATAAGTTAAAGAGTTCAGAAAGCCCTTATTTTAATAATTAAGATCATTTCTTACAGACTATAAAGTGATTTAGAATCCTTTTCACATTGGAAGGGACCTCAGTTGAGACAACTACAACCTGAAATTTAAATCTCTATAATTTCTCCTGAGGGATAATGTAATAAATGAGGTATGGTTCCTAGAGGAAAAATGAACTGAGTTCCCATCCTGCCTCAGAGACTTATTAGCTATGCGATTCTGAATATCTCTTTATGTCTCTTCCTCCTCTGAAAAGAAGGGCTAGGACTTGACGGCCTCTGGGATTGCTTCCAAAGGAAATAGTGATTTCCCATAATCTATGATTGTCTACGTTTGTCCTTGCCAGAAGGCCTCTGGGGTAGGAAACTCAAGGCTCATGGGGTGCCTATTTCTTTGGGAAGTAGCTCTCACCTTTAGAAAGCTCTTCTTTATAATGAATAAGAATCTACCTCCCATCAATTTCCAGTCATCGATCGTAGATTTCTCTCTAGGTTTAGATTAAAACAGAACAAGATTATCATCAGCTGGCCAAAGTCGGCCTTGAGGAAGCATGAGTTTTCACCTGAAAAGATCTTTAAGGTCAGTTAGCCCAACCCCATTATTTAGAGATAAGAAAATCAGGCCCCAAGATGTTTGAGATTTGTTCAGTTACCCAGGGACTAGTAAATAATGGATCCACATACTAAGCCCAGCTTTTTAGCTTCAAATGCAGTGGATTTCTTCCACCACACTTGGTTGCTTCTCAATTGAATTGTAACCACTTTTCTTAGAATGGAAAAATAAAAATAAAAAGACATCAGTGTACGGTTCAGAACCTGGCACACATTAGCACTTAATAAGTATTTGTTGAATGGTATTAAATTAGATTGTATCTCTAAGTTTTGTCCATTATCTACTCTGGGACATATGCAGAATCACCATCTGATTTCCCAGATCATGTCATTTTGTCAGAGAAAAAATGAATTAACACTCCTCAGGAAATATGAGAGAGAGAAGATGGTTTATTAAAGCACAACCGTGGAGTCAAAGACAGTTGATTTCAATCTCGCCTCTGATACGTGTTATTTTAGTGACAAGGGCCTTAACACCTCAGAGTCCTCAAACAGCTCTCTATGGCTATCTATTACCTATGAGCTATTCTTCCACATTGGTAGAGGGAGAGTTCATGCTGGGAGTCCTTTCCACCAATGAAATAATGTCTGGACCAAGAAAAGAAATGCCCATTGCGCCTTAGCAGGAATCAAGCTGCGAAAGTGATGCAGTTGAGAATGTCTACCACCCACTCACTATCTGTGAAGAAGCCCAAAGCCCAAGGAGAAACACCCAGTCTACTGCATTTTATTTTCTCCTCGCTATTGAAATTCCAGCGGAAGAGCAAAGAACTTATTGCAAACCGCCAACAGCAGACAGATTACACACAATTCAGCCCTAAGAGTCTGTCTAATCAATGTGCAGGCCCGTATTTTTCACATTTTATGGGACAGCAGGGAAAAAGGCTGAGAAGAGCCAATTTGCAGCTGTGTTTTTAATTATGCCTTCTATGTGAAAGGAACCAGTTTGGGCTTTTTTGTTGGGTTATTTTTTTTTTTCCACCAAGAGGCTGCAGCTGCATCTCTAAGCCAGGAAGGCCTAGTGTTTACAGTACATAATTGGATGCCATAAAGGTCCCGGATCCCAAGGTGGGGCAAGCAGCCATGGCTCCGGAGGCCCTGGTCAAGCCATTTGACTTTGTGCCTCAGTCAACCCAGCTGTCAAAACGCATTCAAGCAGCAGGCAATGACTGAAGAGCAGATGCTAGTTGTGGGGAGAACTGTCCCGCTTAATTACAAACACCCCCAAGTCATTGTCACAGGAAAAAACAAGTAAAAGAGTTCAAAAGTTCCCCTTTGCCTGCAGTTTCTATTGCCTTGGTGCTGTGAAAAGCATCTCATGGACAGTTTCCTTTTAGCCATGTAGTAAAACAGAAATGGAATATAAAGTCTTCAGATAATAGGAACTAATAATAACAATAACAATCAGCATTTTTTTGTAATAATTTGAGGTTGTAAACGCTCTACAAATGGTATTACCTCATTTGATCCTGACAACAGTCCTGTGATGTAGATTTACAGCTAGCTCTGTTTGACAGATGAGGGAAATGAGGCTGAGAGATTAAGCGATGGCCACAAAACTAGTACATATCCAAGATAGGATTTGAAATAAGATCTTCCTGTTTCTGGGTCCAGTATATCCTTCATTTCACCTCCTCGTTACTCATAAATCATTTTAAAGATGGCAATGGATAGACATTATCTCTCTAATTCTTTTATATCAATAAAATTAGAGGGGCAGTATCCCATATAAATCATATATATAAATTTTCCCTATTCCACATAAATCATGCATGTATACATGTAAATGTCTATATATAATACATATTGTATATTTGTATATATATATATATATATATGAAATACTTTTATGAGAATCCAGAGTCTCTTCCTCACCATGACATGATAAAGCATTGAAGCCAGACTTTAATTGTCTTTAATTGTCTCAAGGTGACCTTCATCTCTCACAAAAGTTCTGCCAATGGAACACAAGCCCAAGAAAATTCTACCTACCTGGAAACACTTCAGGAATATAATCCAGAAGATTATAATCATCATCTTCATTCTCCTCCTCCAAGTAAGGAGGGTTGATAAGGGCAGTCCTTTGATGAGTATGTAGA
Organism: Sarcophilus harrisii; assembly: GCF_902635505.1. Lineage (NCBI taxonomy): Eukaryota > Metazoa > Chordata > Mammalia > Dasyuromorphia > Dasyuridae > Sarcophilus > Sarcophilus harrisii. The sequence goes on along the minus strand of NC_045428.1, from coordinate 19,360,936 downwards.
GAACCGTCTTTTGTTTGGCACTTTATGAGCACCATGGAGAAAGGTCAGTGGAGTCTTGTGGAAAGAAGCCACAAAACTCTTAGTGATTGGTTGACTGGGACTGAAGAGGACAGCCTCTTATGGGAGGGATGACCATCTATGAAGGAGAGTTCTCAGATTAGCTCCTTCTCTTGAGTTTCCTTCTTGCTTCAGAAGACAAGGAGCAGCTTTATTCTGTGGAGGAAAAATGCCTATCTCTTCCACCCAAGCACTAAAATGTCTGCCTTGGGTCAAAAACACTTGTACTTGTCTGTGTTTGCCTGTAACTGAGAAAGGATAGTAGCAACCAGGTCAGTGAGAGATTCTATGCACATGGGCCATTAACAGCTATCCGTATCCTCTCAGTCTGAAAGGGAAGCATTTCCATTATAAGGATTCAAGGTAGTTCATGCTACCTTGAATCAAGAAAAGGACAGACTTTATTTCATTCCTCAGAAAATGCAAAAAAATACAAAGTATTTACAGGAGCCCATGAAGAGAAATATAAACTCATGAAATGCTCAAATCAAAAATGAAAACTGAGCTTGGAGTTGCTGGTGAAATTCTGTTCATTTCTTTGTTCTATTATAATCTCCTACATAATCCCTCCCAGATTCAAATGTTGTCCCCCAGAAAGCAAAAAACACTTTGAAGCTGCTAAGAAACTTTTCTCTTTTCCTCTTGAACTAGGTTCAAATTGTGTCCATATTTCTCAAATGCCTCCAAATAAAGGACCATGCTCTGCAATCTCATCAGCTTGATAAAGGAACTTATCACACTGACCTAGGGATCCCTATTTAATCCTCATTGTATCGATACCACTAACATTAAGTCTGGAGAAGCACTGAGACTTAGAAGACCGGATCGAAGTCCTGTCTCTGACATGTGTAATTAGTCTGACAAATCACTTCATTGCTCTGGGTCCCCAAGAAACTCTCTAAGACCACAATCCAAAGGGGACTTGCTTATCAGTATATGTGGAGAAATTTCCAGTGATAATTCCTTACTCCAAGAAGTCACACTATACAAAATAATACCAACAAAAATAACAATCATATGCTAAGTGAAATGAGCAGAACCAGGAGATCATTGTGCATGGCAGCAGCAAGATTATATGATGATCAATTCTGATGGACATGGTTCTTTTTTAACAAGGAGATGATTCAGACAATTCTGATGATCTTGTGATAAAGAGAGCCTCTACATTCAGAGAGAGGACTGTGGGTACTGAGTGTGGATCACAACATAGCATTTCTCTTGTTGTTTGCTTGAATTTTATTTTCTTTCTCATTTTTTTCCTTTTTGATCTGATTTTTCTTGAGCAGCAAGATAATTTTATAAAAATGCATTTCTATATTGGACTTAACATATTTTTTACCATGTTTAACATATATTCGATTACTTGCCATCTAGGGAAGGGGATGGAAGAAAGGGGGAGAAATTGGAACACAACGTTTTACAAGAGTCAATGGTAAAAAATTATCCTTGTATATGTTTTGAAAATAAAAAGCTTCAATAAAAATATTCATAATTATAAGATATAATTGAGAAGCAATAAACTGAACTGGTAGAGATGTCCACCAAGTTAGGAAGATGTGGGTTGAAATTCCACCTTGGACATAATCAGCCTGTATGATTAACATCCATTAACATCTCAGTCTTCCCCAAAAACTCTCCAATTCTATTAGGTAAACAACAGGTGCCAATTTGCACGGGTAGAGGAATTTCCTTCATTAGGAATCACCTCTACCTCTGTAATCCCAGGTCCAGTCTAAAAATGAACATATATTGTGTACTTAAAGGTTGACAAAGTAGCTTCCTTTCCCACTTACATTCTTTCACTTGAACCCCATAACAGCCCTTTGACATAATGTACATTTAGAATCTGAGGACTGACCTAGTTTCATTTGAGAGGCTTCTCAGTAGAAGGTTGGTCCCCAAGCCAATTTTAGTTCAAACACATTTTTGTTCCATTTTCCATTCAATCACAGCCAGTCATGAAGACCATGGAGAATGAGCAAAGATGAAAAGCTGTTTATCAGAATATCTCATACAACTTGGCTAGAGCTACCCGTAGTGAGCAATGGGGGCATGGATAAGATAAGCTGGAGCATGGGACCTGTGGAACAAAAAAGAAACACTGGCTTTGTCAACTCTAGGGGTGATAATCACATCCTAACTGAGAAACTGGGAAGGTGCCTTCTATTTGTAGCTTACACAGTAGTGTGGTTAAAATAAATTGGAGACAAGAAAATATTAAATTGTTCCATGTATCATTTTAGTATCTGCATCTCTGGATCAGAGCCCTGGGCACCCAGGTGGCACAATGGATTTAGTGCCCGTCCTGGAGTTAGAAGGACCTGCGGTCAAATCCAGCCTCAGCCGCTTAGCTGGGCAACTCACTTCTCCCTGTTTGCCTCAGTTTATGCATCTATAAGAAACAATCTCACTCCAGTGTCTTTACCCAAGAAAACTTCAAATTCAGTGCACTGAACAACAACATGTTCATCGAGATATATTAGGAAGTCGATGTACTTAAACATGGTAACAACCATGAAAATGTAAAAGATGACTAAGTTATCCAAGAAGTAGTAAGATCACCCTTTGAGAACCAGTCAAAAGCTTCTAAATAAGAAGGTGAGCATCAGGTACCTGACAAAGGATTGAAAAACTGCAAAACCAGGGCTCAAATCTTGCAAAAGACATTTATTAAGTGTGTAATCCTGTTAACCTCTCTGGGACTCAGTTTCCTCATCTGTAAAATAAGGACCTCTGAAGTCCTTTCCTGATCTAAATCTATGATCATGCTTATCAAAATAGAAACCACCAAAGTCGATAGATTTAATTATCTTTCAGGAGTGGAAGACCTGGAGATGAGCCTTCGCCTTGCTGTGAGGGTAGCAACGCCCATGAGCCTCCTCATTTCTCCACATCTCTCAGCATCCCTAATCACTACACAAAGTGCCTCAAATGACTTTCCTTAACTGAATAGAAAAGCCGCCTATGAAAATGCTGACCTGCAGCCTTATTTTCTCCCCTGCTAGGAAAGAACTGAACAAGCCTTAGAACAAGCCCAAGAGCTGCGTCAAGGTATTTTGGTTTAGACAAAAAAAAAAAAAAAAAAAAAAAGACAAAGGTAATTTAACACAGCTGCAGAGAATTTGGCCCTATTCCTTCCTGGAGGATGGTCTAACTGCTCCTTAGAGCGCTGCTCCCCCAACAACTGTCATGTATTCAAAGCATCCTTCTTTTGAACTGAACAAAATGACTGCTTGGTATTCCAAAACCCCATTAATTTCTCAAAGAAAGGGAGACACCTAATTGAGAAAAAAAAACACCAACCATTATAGCATCTTCACTTTCAGGCCCAGATAAATATAAGAATAATTTATACAGAGAATAATGGGAAAAACATGGCCCTCTCTCTGCCTAGATCCCCAAAGAAATGTTCAAAAATGCATTTGATAGCCACATAAGAATAATAACTGACACTAACATAGCATTGTAAGGTTTGAAAAGTGTTCCCTTTATATTGTAGCACTTCATATATAATGTAGAAGCTCCTAAACCCATTTCTGCATGATTGAATGTAAGCTGAGCTGATTTCTCATCAGAGACAGGATAATAATAATAATTCCTAATAACAGCTAGCATTTATGCCGTGCCTTAAAGTTTCCAAAGTGCTGAACATGTGTTATTTCATTTGCTTCTCACAAACAAGTGCTATTATTATCCCCACTTTACAGATATGAAAACTGAGGCTTGGACTTTTAAAATTATTGCCCAGAGTCACATAGCTGGCAAGTATCTGAGATGGCATTCGGTTTCAAGGCTTCCTGATCCCAAATCAGCTAATTGTCTGTCATTCATTTTGCAGGTTTACTGGTTCCAGGAGGAACCACGGAGACCACTTGGTCCAAATCCTTTGTAATACATGGTTTAGAGTATTTGTTGTTATTCAGTTATTTCAATCATATATGACTCTTGTGATTTTATTTGGAGTCTTCTTGGCAGACACTGGAATACTTTGCCATTTTGTTCTCCAGCTTATTTTACAGTTGAAGAAACTGAGGCAACAGGGTTAAGTGACTTGTCCATAGCTAATAAGAGTGTGACACCAGATTTGAATTCAGGTCCTCCTGACTCCAAGCCTTGTTCTCCATCTACTGAGCTACCCAGCAGTCCTAGAAGAGTAAGGGGATAGAGTACGAAATTTGAAATCTGGGAGAGCTTAATTTAAATCCTGCCTCAGATGGTTACAAGCTGTGTGACCCACACAGTACAAGCAGTTTAACCTCTCTTAACCTCAGCTTCCTTATCTATAAAATGTGAATAAAAATAGCACCTACCTCATAGATTGGTTATAAGGAGAAAATGAAATAATATTGTTGGAAAGCTTATTTTTGTGATCTAAATGTCAACTGTCATTACAGAACATAAGGTAAAATTCCCGCCAAGGGAAATTAGGGCTTTGCCCATACCACTTAGCCAGTATGCTTCAGTGGTAAGATTTGAACTTAAGCCTCCTGATTCTGGATTCAGTTTCAGCAATTCAATATTTCAACAATATTCCCTCCTAATAGGCTATTTCAAATCCCTGAAAACTATCTCCTACAAAAATGGAAACTGGAATTATTCCTCAAAGCAAAGTCTTTGAGGAAAGAGACTGTTTTATTTTTGTATTTATACCTCTGCCGTATGACTGAACATGGTACTTGGGATAGAATAGCTGTTTAATCAGTATTTCTTGATTAATGGATTGACTAGTAGCTATTTCCATAGCTAGAGAACCTAGTGACTCTGCCACGCCAGAAAGACTCATTTACCCCCTCTCCAGAAGGGGTTTGCTTATTTATTATATGTTCCTTCTGAGCAAGCATTGCTTCAATTCTTTGTATTTGTCCCAGCCCCAAGTACAACGTCTAGTACACAGAAGTTCCTTAATGTTTATTGACTCATGGAATCAATTTTTGAAGCTGAATAAATATCTAAAGATAATGCAAGTCTGTGACCTTCTTCCTATAACTCTGTGATTTCCAGGAATTGGGAACCACTGTCCTAACAGTTTGAATTTTGAGTCTTCCCAGCACCAACATTAAGAATGGCCCTGAATTACAAACCTATTTATATGAAATGAATGAATCTCCTCCATCTACATCACCTGAATTACATTTTAAAAGAGTATGAAAATAATGAAGAAAGCATTTTCTTCCATTAATTCACAAAAGATCTCAAATGAAAGATGATGTTATGACTGATTTTTGAGATAGAAAAGACCCATCAAGTTAATGAACTTTTTGCCATTCTATGTCCAAGCACATAATATCCCAGAAGGGTTTTCATTCAGTTCCTTCCTATGAGGCAAAATGGAGCTTGCGATGCAGACAATATCTGAGCCCTGAGGATTCTGGGCAAGTCAAGTTTGCTTTGTTTTCCTTTCACATAAGAACAGGAAATTTTGCATGTCTACAGAACTTCCTCCAGTTTTAGAAGACTTTTATATATACTCTTTTTCTTGCTCCATAAAATTATAGGACTCACGGAAATATCCCTGGCACAGAGATCGAGAAAACTTGGGTTTCTCGTGCATTCCTCTGCCTGACTCATTTTGGAACCTTAAAAAAATTTTGAAATTTTCTGAGTCTTGAGTTCCACGGATATAAAGGGTTGATAATACCACAGAGAGCAGGTTCACACATGATCATCATTGTAAAAGTGTCTAAAGTCAGGAAGATTGGCTTTAAGTTTGACACATATTAATCATGTGGCCAAAGGAAAATCATTTAATTTTTCAGATAGTGCAGCATATAGAGTACTGTACTTGGTCGGGAAGACCTGAATTGTAATTTGGCCTCAAATACTTACTATCTATATTACTCTGGATAAGTCACTAAATTTCTCTGCCTGAGTTTCCTCATCTGTAAAATGAAGATAATAATAGCTAATCATGTCCCATGATTGGAAGGACAAAATGAGGTATTTATAAGGTGCTTCTTAACCTTTTTGTTGTTTTTTGTTTTCTTTCTCATCTTTTTTTTTCCTTTTTAATCTGATTTTTTCTTGTGCAGCATGATAAATGTGGAAATATGTGTAGAAGAATGGCACATGTTTAACATATATTGGATTACTTGTTGTCAGGGAGAAGGGTTGGGAGAGTCGGGAGAGAGAAAAATTTGGACGCAGTTTTGCAAGGGTGAATGTTGAAAACTCTCTGCATGTATTTTGAAAATAAAACACTTATTTTTTAAAAAGTATTATGTAAATGTTAGCTATTATACAAATTAATTGCCAATCTATATCTGTAGCTGTCTAGTAATATTCCAATACGATGACAAAGTCAGTGATCTCAGCACCATGGGTACTCTTTACAACAACACAACTTGGAATTCATTCATGCTTTCCCATCTTGTACGTCTCTTGTCCAGACCCTCTCAAAAACTTCACTTTGTGGGATTCTGACTTTTCTACAGATTTCTTGATTTCATGGGTATGACATCAGTCATATCTATCTATCAGTCATTCCTTATTCTTTTATGAAACCAGCTCATCTTTTTTTTTTCAAGCCATTAATTTCTCTGATGACATCCTTTATATCATTTCTTTTTTTTTTATTTTTTTATTTATTTAAAAAAATAGAAAAGGGACAGAAAAGGAAAACAAAACAAAGCAGAACAGAACATTGTCATGTGCCCAGCAGATCACCATGGAGGATTCAAAATATATAACAATAAATTTCCAGTTTAAGAAAAGATATGTAATAGTAGAAGCAATTATATTTGCAAATGTCCATATTTTGTTCTCTGCTATTCTCTAAATTACTTTAGTCTTCCCTCCCCTTTTTATTTCCCCCATATCTCCCAAGCAGGCTATAATTAAGCACAAATATATTACATATACACACACACCTGCCCTCCCCACACTTTACACCATTTCTTGTGCAAAAACACTTGGTCTTAAAATGTGGTAGCATCCTCATAATTGGAGATCTTGAGCTTGGTGACTAGGGAGAAGCGTATTATGGAAGCCCCAGTCCTAACTAAAGTCAGAAGGCCCAGATTCAAATCCTATCTCTGATGTTTACCCCACGTATGACTGGATAGATTAATCTCCTTGGATCAATTTTCTCAAATGGAAAATGATTGGATCAAACTAGATGACTAGAAGAAGTTTCTTCCAGCTCTTTAGATAGGAACTGAGTTTTCACTCATTTACCACAACAGAAACTGAGGGCAGATACCATTTTCCCTCTTGTTTTCATATCCTCACAGTGGTTGGCATTTAGTGAATACTTAATACTTTTTCCCTTCCTTCACTCATTCATAATCCCTTTCTTACAAGAGAGAAAATGGAGACCCAAGTGGTAAATGATTTCCCTATGGTCACACGGATCTAGGGCATGTCTCCTTGTTGCTGGTTCAGAATTTCCCCCATTTTGCTTTAGGAAATCCTGTCATCCATGTTTCTTTCATATCTCTTAAAAGCTCAGCTGGAGCATTGTATCAAGAGGTGTAGTCTTCATCTATGGCATTCACTCACCAATCACATTTCCTGTGGGAGCCATCAGAATTGAATTCTCTACCCACCAGAACATCATCCCCTCCCCACAGTCACAAGAAGAAGGAATAAAGATCAGAGAATTGAAAATGGCACCTCATGTCACTGTTCTATAATTCATGACCTCTAGGAGAAAGAAAGTGGATGAAGGAATAAATAAAAGCAGACAGGGAGATAATGTAATGCACATTGTGAATAAGTGGGCAAAAATTTATTTCTTACAGTATTAAATGAAAACTTAGGCTGGCATGTGATAAAGAGACCCAACTGCTTTCTCATTTATCCCTCCTGCTGCAAGGAATAAATATAACCTTAGGATCATACCAATCTTTCAGAACAGGCTCACAAAGAGAAAAGCAAAAGACCAAGGCTCAGAAGTGGAGCATGAGGGAAAACTCGGAGGGAAAAAAAAATCAAGAGAAGTGGACAATGTTGGGAATCTTGAATTTTTAAATGTATTGTTCTTTATATTGGAAGCTTGCACTAAAGTACTGATTACTAATGGTTTCATTGGAAAGAGAGATGAGAGATTAGATGATAGAATTTCAAAAACTTAAACAATTTATTTTTAAAAAACCAAAAACTTTTCATTACTTGGTTCAAGTACCTAAGGTTTTCACTTCCAATTTCAAAGAAGAGTTGGGAAACTCAAAGTGCTTTCAGTTGTCACTAGTATCTTTATGGACAAGAATAGAAATGGAAATGCTTTAAATAAACCCCACAGTACAGCAAGGAGTAACCAATAAAAGGTGTGGATTGTCAGGACCTACTCTTTTCACAGACAAAATCTGACCTATTTTCTTTGGCCTTGAATTTCCTCCTATGTGATCTTCTAATACAGGGTCAAAAAGTATTGTTGGAAAAATCCTGGCTTTGGAGTCAAAAGACATGGGTCCAAAATCTAGCTTTTCCACTTGTTAGAGTTATGCTATTGAACTAGTCACTTAACTTGACTGGATTTCAGTTTTCTTATGTGTGAAAAGAGATGTTTCAACTGTTATCTCTAAGATCTTTTCTATTTCTAGGTCAATGATTCCATGGAGTAATTCAGTCAAACAGGGAAATTTGCCAAGGTATCCATCAATGCAAATTCATCAAGAGTTTCAAAAGAAAGCACCATGCAAATGATTGGGGGAAAAAAACAGAAAAACAATGGTACTGTCTGCCAGATGAAATATTTTTCAAAAATGGGGATTCTTAATCTCTTTTGGGCCATGGACTCCTTCTACAATCTGGCAAATCCTATGGACCCCTTCTCAAAACTACTTTTTACATGCATAAAATGCAATTCATAAGATTACAAAGGAAATCAATTATATTGTGTCAAAGACCAATACACCAAAGTTCTTTATTTCATTTGCTTGAAATATAGAAATTCTAAGAAAAGAGGCACATAAAACCAGGGGAATGAGCCAAAGTTTTATTGGGAAATTTACATACAGGAGATCCCTATAATTAGAACCTTGTGACAGACAGCAAAAGGATGTGGTATGCCCCTGATACAGGTTCATGAAGGAATTTTTTTCCTTAAACTATTTATGTGTTCTAAACTAGTTAAGTGAGTAGAGACAAAGTAAGCAAGATTTGTAACTATTCAACCAACTTGCCTTGTACAAAAACCTTCTGTTTGTTCAAAAACTTTTTAATTTAATATAATCAAAATCATCCATTCTGCATTTTCTAATGTTCTCTAGTTTTTCTTTGCCCATAAATTCCTTCCTTCTCCACAGGTATGAGAGGTAGACTACCCTTTGTTCTCCTAATTTGTTTATAGTGTCACTATTTATGTCTAAATCATGAATTCATTTCTACCTTATCTTGGTGTAGAGTGTTAGATGCTGATCAATGCCTAGTTTCTGCCACACCATTTTTCAGTTTTCCCAGCAATATTTTTGTCAAATAATGAGTTCTTATTCCAAAAGCTGGATCTCTTTGGTTTATCAAACACTAAGTTACTATAGTCACTGTCTATTGTGTCTTGTGAACCTAACCTATTCCACTGCTCAACTACTCTATTTCTTATCCAGTACCAAATGGTCTTCGTGATCCTTGCCAAAACATTTTTTTTAAAAAACAAATTCCCAGGTTGAAAGTTAAGAAACCTTGATCTAAAAAATAAGTTTTTTCAAAGCAACATTCTTTTAAAATATTTAAAAGCAAATAAAGACATGTTATCATTAAATGATAATTGTATAATTTGTTCCCATATATCATAATAGAAATACAATGTTTCAAGATTATTTTAAGACCATTTAAAAACAATAGAATTATAAGGAGCTTTTAGGGATCATCTCATCAATATATACATCCACTTTCTCTACCTTATTGAGCTGAGATCATATAACAGATTAACATATTGTGGCATTTTTAGTTCAGTAATAGCAATTACAAACATTCATAGAGAAAAATCTAAGAATTAATTGCTATATGATGGCATGGGTGGGTGAATTCAGAAATTCAGAAATGGGAATTCAGAAATGATAGTGGTTCAATGCATATATTGTATTACTTGCCATCTAGGAAAGGGGGTGAAGAAAAGGGAGGGAAAAAATTGGGACACAAAGTTTTTCAATGGTGAATGTTGAAAATTATCTATGCATGTGTTTTGAAAATAAAAAGCTTTACTAAAAAAAAAAGATAATGGTTCAATGTTCACATATAAAAAGGTCTCCAGTGGATTTCTATAGGGACCAATCTTAGACCTGCTACTCTTTAACATTCTTCTCAATGATTTAACTAAATACCTATATATAGTGGTTATTATATTTGTAGATAAGAGCAAGATAAGAAGAATAGCAAGACCACTGATGACATCTCAAAATTTTAACAAGTTAGAATATTGAGGGATAATGCTAAGTAATTGTCATATGACAAAAAAAAAAAATCAACATGGCCCCTGCCCTGTAGGAATTTATATTATAATTATCTAATATGAAGTTCATCACAGACTTGCAAAGTTATGGATGTTATATGACTATCTTGCAGATAGGGAAACGAATAAAGAAAGGTGATGGAACTTTCTCAAGACCACACAACTAGAAAGCACTAAAGTTCGTATTCAAATCCAAGTCCTGTTGATGTAAGTCCAGCACTCTACTCATTACGCCTTCTTCTTGTCTTTCATGGACAATTAGAGCTAGAAGGAACCTTAGAGTTAATCTAATCCACCCACATGTCCCCTACTTTGTCTCAGAGATGAAGATCTGAGGCCCAGAGAGGTCACAGAGGTAATTAGTAGAGTGGCAAAGTCAAGACTAGCTCTCAAATGCCCTGTCTTCCAGCCAATAATCTTCTCATCACATCAGCCTAGGTTTTTTATAGTAAATGGAAAACTTTGGGCAAACACTTACTCAAAAAAGCACAACACGCATTTGAATATAATATTAAAATAAAATTGAAAAAGATAATTAATCTTCAAAAATAATAATGATGATGAAACTGGCTTTCATTTTTTTTTAACTTTTCCCATTATAGCCTTTTCCTCAATGGAGCTAAGAGGACTGCAACATACTTATCTTCAACATTACATTTTCAAATGTATGTCTGCATTTATTGATTTACTTGAAAGCAGATTTTTAACCATAAAATAAGGAGCATGTGTATTTCCCCAGTGTCTCTGATATAGAAACTCCCTCTATCCATCCATCAGTGACTTAGTATCTGAAGTCCAAAGGAGTTGTCAAAGACCAGCGAACTCGAGTGAATTATCTGGGGTCATACCTGGTAGGTGGCAAGAGTGGGATTTGGTCAGACCTTCCTGAGTCTACACCCCATCCTCTACCCACAATGCTTCCATACTAAGAAGTGCTGGTAATCTTGGTTTGTTGTTCCACTGTAAATTTAGATATGCAGAGACCTGTTTACAGGTCTGTAGCTAACCAGAAGAGATCAAGCTTAATGAAGAAACCAGCCATTTGATTTGTATAGATAATACGATTCTATTATTTTAACATTTTATAGTGAGACATTTAAATGAAATAAGCTTGGAGATTAAGCATGCCACAGACACTTCCACCAGCAGACATTTTTATTGACTAGGTCAGTGCCCTTTCAATAGCAAATTGATGGGCAATCATGGCAGACAATATTATTAGGCCAGTTTGCATATTTATGAAGACCCTGTAGCTTAATAAACTGTTACAAGGCAATGAAAGTTTATGGCGATCACTAGAAATGTCAAAATGGTGCTCCAAAGACACTATAAAATTCAGTGCTACTCATTTAAATCTCAACCCAGCTAAAATTTTAAAAAATGGTATTTGTTTTATTGGCCCTGTCCTACTCATAACAAAATCCAATTTTCTTATGTACTATACTGTTTAGCTAATACTTGGGTACCCAGATTGGCAGACTGTTATGGGTCAAGATGGGGACAATAAATATAAGGAACCTGGGTTTCATTTAATGAAAGTGGATCTGGGCTCTTTTAGGCTGCAAATATAGAGGTTTGATGGATAACAGATAGTAAGGCAGAGTGGGGGGAAAAGGGAATGAAAGCTAAGAAAGTAAATAACGCATCACACCAATAAAACTCTTGGAATACATTACTTCTTAAACTAAAATACTCAATTACTAGATGTAACTGAGACTTCTTTCATTCCTCTTTCTTTCTTTCTGCCTTTCATTTTTTTCTTTCTCCTTTTCTTTGTTTCTTTCTTTCTTTATCTTCCTTTACCTCTTTCTTTAGTTCTTTCATTCCTTTTTCTTTGTCATTTTTCTTTCCTTCTTTTTTCTTTCTTTCCTTCTTTCTATAATGAAACTATTCAGTTAACAATAGAATTTAAAAGACTATCAAAATCATCTCTTTTTTTAAACAAAAATCATTAGAGTTTATTAAGGAATGACATGATCAGACCTACACTTTTAAAAAATCGTTTTGATAATTCTTTGGAGGTTAGATTGAAATGGGAAGAATTTTGAGCCAGGGAGACCTATTAGAAATCTATTATAATAGTCTGCTCAGTATTTGTTTTCCATCTTTTTTTGTTTTTATATGTTCATCATAAAGCTGATCTTTTTCAAGTAAACATAGAAAAATTGTTCTAATGTTCTGGGTCTTAATATAATCAGCATATTGGGAATTACATACAAGATCAATATAGAGCTTCTCTGATAATGGAGGAGTCTCTTCAATTTAGACTTCACCCAGGATAGCCTTCATGTAGGATATCCCTGACCCTGGTGAACATTATTGGTATTTATTACAAAAGTTTTGCTAAGGTATGAGACTAATGACATCACTCCAATTCTCCAAAACCTTCAGTTTCTCCCCATTGCATATTGAATGAAATGTAAACTCCTCAGCCTGGCATTTAAATGCCTTCACAAGCTGGTCCAACCAGTATTATTTCAATATTTTTACAGTATTATTTCAGAATTTCAGAATATTTTTTTCTTTCTGGGATCTATATTGCAGCAAAATATTACTGGCTATTACTGGAACTAAATATTTTCTCTCCTGATTCCAAAATATCATATCCCATGCCCAGAATACACTCTTCCTTCAATTCTACTTCTCAAAATCCCTATTGTTTTTCAGGGTTCATTTCAGAATCTTATGAACCTTATCAACTTTACCTTCTTGCTAATGTTCTCTTTCTCCTCCAATTATCTTTATTTATTTATTCGTATCCATGCTATATGCCTGTCTCCTGTATTTAGGCGCAGAGGTGTTTTTAGCAAAGGCATTTGTGGACCTCCTAATTACTTCATAAATGGAGAAATGACCCTTAGGAAAGTCCTGATAGATATCTAATGTCACTTTAACTATTTGTTCCCATTGGGTAAATTGTCATAGTCAACTATTTCCCCCCAAAAATGAATTCTGTGTATAGACACTGCCAATGAGTTCCATACTCACTAATGACACTCACACCATAGCAAATCAATCACCATTTGGGGGATTGCAGTGGGTTAAGTCACTACAGTTGGATAGCAAGAAAAAAATAACCTCATTCAGAATCAAAGTATTCCATGAAGCTATCAGGTTAACAGGGAGATGTTGTCATAGCTTCCATTTTAATGGCCAATAAAATAAAGCAAATGAAATAAACTGTAGACACAGACACCAATACATAACCAAGGGGAGAAACAAACATACTCTTCTACTCTTAGATGTTCTTCCTAGACCACATTCCATGCCCAAATTAGCCTCCTACTAAGTTGGTGGCAAATGCCAATTTTATCCCAGTCAGATCCTAGCCATAACTACTTTATGTATTTTAATAAATAAATATCAGTTTCTCTTTTTCTCCCTAAAGTGAATCATATGAAAAAGGTAATTTGGTACATCAAATAAAATAAATTACATGCAATGGAAGAGGGTGGAGAGTCAGGAGATTATAATTTAAATATTAGTATTTTCCAGTATTTCTTTCTCTCTCTCTCTCTCTTTCTCTCTCTCTCTCTCTCTCAAATAATATATATGTGCATATATACACAAATAATATAAAGACCTTTCCCAAACATCTAGTTTGTGAAGTGCCTAGCCCAGCACCATGCACTTGATGGGGGAGGAGGACACTTCCTAAATGTTGACTGATAATAATCATGATCTAGAATTATGATTTCAATTATGCGGGGAACTGTTGGAGTGGAAACTCCCTCCATTGATGTAAACTAGCAACTTAGCTGTAACTTACAATTTTAGAAACTTGAGGGGAGACCAAGGAGATTATTTTAACAATAAGTGACTTTTATGTAAGGATTTTAAGTTCTCAAATATTTTGCATTCTTACACTCATTTGGGACTTACAATAACCCTATGAGGTAGGCAGAACCAGTTTTATTACTTCCATTTTACAATTGAGGAAATTGAGAAACAGAGGCACTGAGTGACTTATTCAAGAACATAGAGCTGATAATTACAGCAGAGATCTAAAGCTGTAGGTTGCCCATCTGTAGGCCTAAAAGTTACAATCCATTTCTCTTTCTGTTCTCAAATCCAAATTTAAAGATTGTTTCGTTATTGGCACTATTTCTATCAACCCACATTATCAACCTCTCTATGACTTAGCACATAGTCCTCTCTGAGAATTGCCCAAAAAGTTCATCACTCTCTGGCCAGCCAAGTTAGCTAGTTGATCCTTTAATAACAAGCATACAGTTCAACAGTCAACCTGAGCTCAAAGGCCCTCCAGCCTGTTAAAGTCTGTCATACCTTACTTAGTCTTACCCTAGAGAGCCTTCTTGAAGCCAGGACCACTTGCATAATACCACTGGCAGCATCAAAATAGTATTTTAATATGAGAAAACAAAAGAGAGATGAATTTGTCAGCATGAGAAATCCCAATTTGGAAATTTTCTCCACCATTAGAAACGGCAACCTATCTCTAACTAGGTAGATAAGTCCTAAGGAGTTGTGAGAGAATGATAGAAACTGAATGTGGATGGAAGCATATTATTTTTCACCTTGTTTTTTGTTTATTTTCTTGCTTGTTTTTTTTCCTCATGTTTTTCCCTTTTAGTCTGATTTTTCTTGCACAACATTACAAATATGGAAATAGGTTTAAAGTATTGTACATTTATGAACTATACCAGATTGGTTGTTGTCTTGGGGAGGTGGGAGGTGAGAGAGAGAGGAAGAGAGAATACATTTGGAACACAAAATCTTATAAAAATAAATGTTTAAAACTATCTTTACATATATTTGGAAAAATAAAATACTGCTGAGGAAAAACAATCTTATCAGTTACCAAAAAAAAAAACCCTTTCCATTACAGCAAACATGATTTGGAAGCTACATCCTGGAGAGAAAAGCCTCTTGATTGACTACCAATAGAAGTGTTCCTTACATCCAGCCCCCAAACTCAACTTCTTGTTAACTCCCATGCATTGCTCTTGATTCTGAAGTCAGATAGAATAATCTAATCCCTTCTCCAGAAGGCAGCCTTAAATAATTTGAATCCAATTGTCGTGCTCCCTTGAGTCTTCCTTTCTCCAAGCTAACCATTCCCAGTACTTTGAATCAGTCCTCATCGAGACTCACATACCTTCAAGATTCTGATTATCTTTCTGTGTATTCTCTAAAGAAGTCACCAAGTTCTTCCTGGGATAACATTTTTGCAAAGTGTAAAATGTTACATAAATGCAAGTTATTAATATTATTATTATCTCTAAATATGATGCCCAAAACTAGATTCAATATATGTATGGCTTAGCTTCTATTTTGCTTTTAGAAGGAAGCATTTTAGGCACATAGTTATAAAATGCATATACAATTCTAATAACTTAGACTTCAGTGGGTGAGTTTCAAGTAGCACATGCATTACTTTTCTACATTGTGCATAGATGGAACCTTAGCTGTAGATAGAAATTCTGAGAATACAGAGAGGAGAATTCTGGCTAAAAAGCACTGATGGATGGCAAGTTCTCAGCTGCATTATACTGGCTTATCCGAGAACCAAGAAAATAAAAGCTAGTCATGTAACTAAGGAAGCATCATGGTAGAGCAGAAAGAATATTACATTTAGAATTAGAAGATGTGAGTTCAAATCCTGTCTGCCACTTATTATACTGTGACTTTGAGTTTCTTTAGCTTCAAAATGAGTAGTGAATTAAATATCATTTTCTGGTCCTATGTAGCTTTAAGGATATGTTCCTGTTCATTTCATAAAAGCTCACTTTTCTTTATTTAGAAGATGGGCAAAATCATACTGGAAGAAAATGTCTCCTAATTATAAATAATAACCTTAAATTGGAGCTGTCCCCAATTAAAACAATTTCATTTCATATTCTTAAAAACATGAATGTTAAAGCATGTGGTGAAAGCTTTAATTAAAAAGTCAAAAGTCTTATAACTGACTTGTTTTCACAGTGGGTAAAAGGAAATACAGGCGGTTGCTTTTAATCGGCTTGAAAGGATTGTTTATTCACCTTGCTTTGGCCTATCGCATTTTTTTAAACTTCTAGATCAAGGTCATTTTCATTCCTAGCTTCATCACCTACTGTTTCATCATCACTTAAAGGCAATTAAATTTTTGTTTAGAAGTGGAGTGTTAATGGTTTTAAGTGCTGGATTTCTCCAAATGATAGGAAAAATGAGTTCTCAGAATGACTGGCAAAGCAGAAAAGTAGAGAGTTATAATCATTTATTTAAAACTCTAAAAAGCATAGTAGGTATTTGTGGAAGAGTAACTAGATAGTCATAAAAGGGTGAAGATTTAATGTATTAATGAAGACACTACCTAGAAAGGCTGTGATATGAATGGCAGGACTCATTCTCTCTTCCTCTAACTTTTCTTGGGAAGACAAACTCTACCACTGTTTCTAGTCTGAACTTCTAGATCATCAGAAAATCCCACCAAAGTCACAGAGGTTTATTATTTTTATTTATTTATTTATTTATTATTAAAGACCTTACTTTTTATTAGATACTGAGCTTCTGCCATCCTAGCTCTATTATACTCTGACCTTGACAACTTACTTAAACTCTTTGTAACTTGGTTTCCTCATCTGTTAAATCAGGATAGCTAGTATTTCACAACAATGGCACATTGAGGCAGCTACATAGTAGAGTGGATGGAGTGCTGGACCTGAGATGAATTCTGATCCATTTTCAGAGCATTCTCTGGCCCACAATCATCTCAGCTATCCTTATTTACCTAGAGACAAGAAGGATATTTATGAATAGTGTCTCATTTTCAAGCTAGCACTAGTGCAATGTAACCTCCTTAAGTGCAAGCATTGACTTGTTTTTGTCTTTGGATCCCACGGAACCAGTACAGTACATGGCACACAGTAGGTGCTTAATAATAAATGGGTGGTGAGGGTAGTTGTCATTTATATTATTGTTTCCTCAAATCAAGATTTTGGTTAAAAAAAAAGTGTCATCTAAAATGAATGTGACTCAGCTGAATTTGCTCTCTGCAGCTAAGTGAGGTGATAATTGTTTCTAAAAGCCCACAAACAAACTTTGTTTGAAATATTATTTATTTATTTATAGAAAGTCTGAAAATCAGAGATTAGGGCACAGCAGGATCAAATGTGGATGCCAGCCAGGGCTGCTGAAAGATGACATTCTAGAGAAATGGGGTCCCTATATTTATGTGCTCTCATCCCCCTACTATACTTGTGCCAAAGGCAAGATAAAAGTTGAGTTGCTCATGAACTCTGGTTTCTGCCATTAAAAGTGACATTTTTAACTCAAGTGTCCTTTTTATACACATTTCTCTGATTTTTTTCCTTTGGAGTCACCAACACTATATCTCCACATCCTTTCTCTGCCTTTTAAATCATCCAAGTTGAGTTGGAAGCTGAAGGGGAGGGAGTCTGAAGCCTGTGGTGCAATGCCATAAGATAACTTTGAAGAGCACAGTCAGAATGTACTCTAGGCAAAACTGTGAAGTAGGGCCCATCCAGATTTGCACCTCTTGGGAACTTTAGAGTGCCTAGAAAGGATGAGAGGATAAGATGAAAGGAAAAGAAAGGAGAGAGAAGAAGGAATATAAAAAGGAAAGGAGGAAAGGAGAGAGGAGAAGAATAGAGAAAAGGATAAGTGTACCCTTCTCTATTGTTATGTCCAGGTGCAGAAACTGATCATTACAACTCTGAGTCTTCCAGATGTTCCAGACTATACCTCTGTTAAGATTAAGTATTCCACTGCAATTAATAGAGAAAGAAGGAGAGCAAATGTCGTTATTAATGTATCATATTATTACATTACAATAATGAAGACTTTTCAAACTTTCAGAAAAGCCTTCAATCCCTGTTATACTGCAAATCCAGATATTCTAGCCAATATTAGGACTTCAGACTTACATCATAAAATTGGCCCTTTTAAGTTTCTTCCCTCTTTATAAGGAGCATAAAATTGACATTCTTTTCTCATTCTTGTGACTTCCCAGATAATCACACCTGCCTAGCCTGTGCAGAGCTTGCTATATTTCCAAGTTGTACTTTCCCAGGCATTCTGTTTGCAGTAATTAGTGTCATTCTGACCTGGCACAAACTCCCATTTCAGTCTGCTCGTTGGCCGGTAGAGGCCAGGAAGCTTTGGGAGCAGAGATGTTATGGGAACGGATCTGCAGGATCGATAAGCCACCTGCCCAGATAGGAGGAGAGACAGTTTGTCTGAGAATGTTAAAATTTCTCCTTGCACCCAACTTTCACATAGTCCCTATATACACTGACTGATTTGTCTTCTATTTGTTTTTATTTTGTGTTTCCTTAGAAACATTATGGTTAGAAAGCATTTAAGGGACAGTTAATGATAATAAACTACTTTTTTTATGAGTTCACTTTGGAAGAATATTGGCGTCTTTTTGTCTTTCTTTCTCTCACTTTTCATGATCTCTGTGAGAACCAGAATAGCTAGCCTGATTTCTGGCATTTTCAGAGGTTGTATATTCCACAATTCTTACTTCCATTCTCCAATAAATTGTGAGCAATCCCAGAAATTCAGGCAAGAGCTTACCTGCAGAGACATTTTGTCCAGAATTACATTCTTATAGTAGGCTTTCAATGGTAAACTTACAGAAGAATCCTGGAAGATGTTGTTTCAGTGTATGGGAAATGTCAGCCTATTTTTCAGCATTCATGTTTGAAAACAGAATTAGTCTGACATACTTAGTTCTGTTTCTATTCTGGTTTGACTAGTGTTTCTCATTGAAAGTGAGGATAAGAGACACAGCCAGCCATTCACCTTACCTAAAATGCTTCAATGAGCCTTGGAACTCCATGGCTGGCTCAGTTTTCAGGAGTGTTTATTTAGACCACAAAAATGTGAGAATCGCTTATTAAAAAATCATCATTATAGACAAGGAACACGAGATTATCAGCATAAAACATCAAAATGAAAATGGAAAGAGGAAAAGAGAGAAGAGGGAAAGAGGAAGAAAGAAGGGGGAAAGGAGGGAAAGAGGGAGAGAGGAGAGAGAGAGAAAATAGGAGAGAGGAGAGAGAGAGAAAATAGGAGAAAGGGAGAAGGAAGGTGGAAGGGGAAGAAGAAAAAGAGAGAAGGAGGGAGAAAAAGAGGAATAAAAAGAGGGTGCAGAGAGAAAGACAGAAAAGGAGAGTAAGAATCTAGGGGTGTGTTGGAGTCAATTCTAAGGGCACCTTTCCAAGGAATCAATTGTTTCACCTCTGAAATCAGCAAATCTTATGGATCAGAACTTAAAAGATTTTGTTGTTGGTTGTCTAGACTTAAGAAAGAATTTAAATTTTAATTTTAATTTTAAATTTTAAAGTGCATTTTGCTACTTTTTTTCAGAGATTTCAAAGATTAAAAACATTTACCAGCAAATCATGAGGAAATCCCATCCATTTCGATTCAATTGAATAAGAACTAATTATTCAACTACTATGAACAAGAAACTGTGCTAAATACCAAGGATAGAAGCAGGATGAGAGGAAACAAAACAAAACAATAAGACCTACGGGTCCACACTCCAACAACATATGATCTCTAGCCCCATTCCAATACACAACAGCTCTATACTTCTAATGTTGCCTTTTCATACCACTTGAAAACTGAGCAAGGAAATCTGCCTGGGATGCTTCTCACAGTGTCTTTGAAACACAATCACTTCTGGAAAATAATATTTCACTGTTTTCTTCTGATAATTTTAATGTAATCCTTCAAAGAGAGATGCATTTAGCTATAATCAATAACACTTAAATCGTCCTTTGGAGTTTCCTCTTATAAGCGAAGATCAGACAACAGAAAAGTTATAGAATAGAAGAGAAAAAGAACATTTTATTACAAGAGCTGGTTATGGCTAGATAAATATTGTATGCTTAGTATAATATGTAATTCACTAAATACTTATTAAATATTTACTACGTACAAAAAGGTAAGTAGGTAGTATAGTGGATGGAACACTGAGTTTGGCATTAAAAAGATTCATCTTCCTAAGTTCAAATCTAGTCACTTAATCTTATTTGCCTCAGTTTCTTCATATAAAAATGAACTGAAAAAGAAAATGGCAAATCTTTGCCAAATCTAGTCACAAAGAGTCTGACACAATTGAAACAACTCAAAAATACATAAAGTTATATGTAAAACCCAGTTCTGTTTTCTAGAATACAACTGATTATTAATTAGTACCTTAGTTTATACTCTAGTTTATAGACTATAACCTTAAAAGTTTTTCAACAATTGAAGGAAAGTAAATACTATTGAATAAATTTAAAATGCAACATGGCTCCTAGTGTGCTTCACTTCAATTTCTATGGGTACCTCTCACCTTCTCAATCTTGCATTGACCTGGAAAGGCATCTAGACATGTTTTGACTACATCAAAGGTTCTTAAGCTAGTAATTTGTGAATTTCAAAGGGCCCATGAACTTGGATAAGGAAAAATAACCATTTTTCTTTTCACCAACCTCTAATTAAAATTTAGCATTTGCTTCAATTATTTAAATATATTATTCTAAAAAGGCTTCCAAAATATTCACCAGACTTCCAGAGGGCTCTATGACACAATAAAAGGTTAAGAAGTTCTGCTTTCCATTTTCCTCTCTGGGTAGTTAGTGGGTCATGGCTATCCTTGGCCCACCACAACAGTAGAAGTTTTGATGGATTTTTTCTAGTAAGGGTAAATCTGTGCTGAAAAGGCTATTTAGGTAGAGCACAGCCTGCATTTCTGATAAAAAGAAAAGATTATCCTGAGAGGGTCAAATATAATGGAATAAATTAAAGCAGCAAGTAGTTCAGTGGCTTTCTGGCTGAATTTTGAATGACCTGGAAGAAGAGAGAAATTCAAATTGCTCTTTGATTCATGACATAGTACATAGTACATAGAATTCTGTGCTAAAAGTAAGAATATTAATAATATTGAATATTATCTCTGTCCATTGGGCTTCTATTTCCTCATATATAAAATGAAGATAATTAGACCTGTAGCAACAATCTCATAGGATTATTTTCATGGTCAAATGATGTTATATAAATAAAAGACTTTGTAAATTTTAAGGTTTTATATATTACTTCATTTGAGCATCAAAAAAGCTCTGTGAAGTAGGTAATTCAGGTTTGATTATACATACATACACACACATATATATTATATATCTATAGGGGTGACTTGTATATATGAATACATATATATTATAATAGCAATATTTAGCCTTTATATGCCTCTTTAAGATAAGCAAAATGCTTTATGAACATCTTATTTTATCTTTACAACAACCCTGCGAGGTAGTTGCTATGAATAGTATTTTTTTTTATAGATGAAGGAACTGAGGGAGATAAGAAGTTAAATGACTTGCTCAAAGTCACACTATTAATAAATGCTTAAAGCTGAATGTGATCTCTGTATTTCCTGATTCCAGATCCTGCTCTTTATCCATTGTGCCACCTATATGCTTCAAGAAAGAGAAAGAGAAACATTTGTGTGTGAGTGTATGTAAATGTGTATGTGATATCCCAAAAGTCTTAATACAGTTTTGAGCTTTAATAGTTATTAAATCTCAAAATTTCACCAAGACTTCAGAATATCCCATATACATTTCATTATTATGAAGCCTTGCTCAGAGGATAATGTGGGTTCAAGCTGTTCTCTGGTCACTTCACCCTATTTTTTCCAAATCAGGAACAGAGCTCAGGCAGTCACCAGAAGTGTTTGCTTCTCCCTATCACCATTTTCTCCAGTACTCTTATCTAATAGAATTCAGAAGCAATTTGGAAAAATTTGAAATAATTTATTTTAAATTACCTTTAGTGTCAAGAAAATGAGAAAGATGTATAATTTCATAGCTCATAATGCCTGCCTGCAAAATATCAAACTAAACTAACCATATAAAATGTGCAGTGGTCTCATTTACTAAACTCAAAATGACAAATGATTTGTGCCTACTCAATCTGTGAAAGGAATCAATGGTAAGGGACCACAAGAAAGGGACATGTTGTAGCAAGGTCAAGAAAAGGAAAATGAAGATTCCAACTTCTTGAGACACATTTTTCTGAGTTTCATGTCGAGTTTTAGTATGAGAACATAAAAATACTCAAACTCAGACTTGTTAGAGATTTCAGAGTTGAAGGCAACAGAGATTCAACGAATCAACAAGTCCCTCCTCTGGAAGAATCTAATGTACTCCAGAGATATTCTCCAAATTCTGCAGTCTCTTGCCAAGCACATGCTCACTCTGCCAATGTTCAAATGACTTTCAGCTTTCCCAGGCTTCCTAAAGAATCCAACCCAAACTACAGCTACCTCTTCTCATAGATTAATAAGGACCAAGACCATTTCCACCTAAAGCAAAGAGACCTCAGTGGACATGACTTTGAATTCATAACATAGAAATTCACATGATCAGGACCCAGCCCTGAGAAGGAAGCACATTTCTTAAGTCTCTGCTCTATGCAAGGCACTAGGCTATGCAATGAGAATAAACCAATCCCTATTCTCTGGGACCTGATATTCCTTTAGTTTACTGAGAGACACATGGTCATGAAGGGAAAATAAGAAAAAAGTGACCATTCCAATGTAGAATTCATTATGGAGGAGAGAAAAACCAGAAACAATTTGTCATACATGGAAGATTTTAAGGAGAACAGATTTTAAAGGGCTCAAAGAAAAGATATACAGGATCCCATCATAAAAAATTCTACAGGAAAAGTCAACACCAGAAATGTCTAAATAATCCATAAAATTCCCTCCTAATCTCTTATTTCATGAGCTAATTATTCTAAGAATGGTGTTCCATTTTGCCCAGAGCTGACCCTGCTGGAATGAGTCTAGGCTGCTTCTTCCTTTATTCTTGCCTTAGACCATGTCTTATCTACTCCTCCCTCCAGACCCTGGCACTCGGATCCCCCAGTTCTTCCCACTAGAACCAATCCCAGAACCTAGAACAGGGCATGTTCCTTCACTTTTCACAAGATAGCTAAGAGTGCAACTGCTGGTGAAAACATAAGTCATCACTTGTTTTTTATTTTGTTGTTGTCATTATTTTCTAACTGGACTGATATGTTTTTAAAAGCTGCTAATGAGGCCCAACTGGATTTCCAGTAGGTAGATAAATCACAACATCCATCAACCAATTTGCCGAATTAACTTCTTCAATCTGTTGTGTAAGATTTATGTGCCTAGATCCTTCACTGTAGGACACTTGCTATTTCTATGACCTTGGGCTATTCACTTTGTAACTATGCACCTCCTCTATAAAATGAGGGGTTGGATTCAATGAGTTCTGAAGTCCTTCCTAGCTCTAAAATCCATGAACCCCTGGTTCAATGCTAAAAAAAATGAGAGAGAGAAATGAAAGAAATGAGAGAGAGAGAGAGAAAGAAAGAGAGAGAGAGAGAGAGAGAGAGAGAGAGAGAGAGAGAGAGAGAGAGAGAGAGAGAGAGAGAGAGTATGGGTCTGGCAATGCTTCTAATAAAGAATGATTTGCTACCAAATGTCTTGTTGCTCATTTATCCACAGTTCCTAGAGAGATAATTGTGTTTGTGGGCACTGCTGTTGACTTTTCAAACACTCATCAACCTGCTGCTCTGATCAGATGAAACATAGCAAGTCCACCTGCCCCCTGTTGCCTTAATTGATAGAATCTCCTGCCAGTCATGCTCACCACAACCCATTGGAAGGGACCCATTTGTCATTGCCAATAGCTGGGAAATCTGCAAAACATCCATCTTCAGAGGGCCTCCTTTACCCTAGCTCAGGGAGGAGCAAATGTGTAAATGAGCCTTAAGATGAATGCATTGTCCTGACATAATTTGAATGAAAAGGAAGATATTTCAATAAATGTAAAGTCCCTTTTTAAGGATTTTGAGAGACAGGCTAAGATTCAGTTTTCCTTTAACAGATGCAGTTGTTTTTATATATACATGGATATAGGCATTCATGATACATACTATTTCATTTTGATGATTCAGTGTAGAGAATTTTCATGAGCAATATCTGGTTCAAGTCTAACTTCTAAGTATAATATACAGATAAAATAATTCTCTAGTAATACCATGAAATCTGCCCCCCTAGTAGAGAAGTATTAGGCAAACATGTGCCCTGACATCAGAATCATGGGATCTCAAAGCTAAAGGGGACCTTGGCACATCTATAGTCCAATGTACATTGAACAGAAATCCCCACTTCAACATATTTCACAAGTGATCCTACAACTTTTGCCCTCAGCTCCTAAGGCAGCCTCTTCCTCTTTGCAATCCCTCTAGTCATCAAGAAGCTTTTCTTTCCAGCTATTGAGTCTAAATCTGCCTCTTTTCAATTCTGACCCAATGTTCCCAATCCATTTACTGGGGTAAAAGGGACCAAATCTAACCTCTTTTCCACATGGGAGTCTTTTAAATACTTGATAACAATATTATGTCCCCACTACTACTTTAAACCCTATCCTTCTTTCTGGGTTACACAATTTGAGGTCCAATCATCATGAAAATAGATTTGCCATCCTTCACTCTTCTGTTTGTTCACCTTTGATAGGACAAACTGGCAGGATTTTAGGAAAATGGAAACTTGGAAGTGATCCTAGACTTAGGCTTCAGTCTAAAGAGAAATTCCAGGGACTCCAGGGACTCCAAGAAAAAATGTCAGAGTCTGATTGAGGAACCTTTTTTGTTCTAGAAAATCATGTGATTATATAATCAGAGATGTAAAGCTAGAAAGGACCTTAAAGGACACTTATTCCAGTCCTCCCTCTGCCTCCAAAACTATTTTATTGCTTAAGAAATTGAGGCCTAAACTCATATGAGAAGTAAGTGACAAATTTTAACCTAAAGCTTATGATTCTAATTCCTGGACTCTTTCATACAGAATCAAGATGGCAGAGGAAAGGCAAGAACTCAACTGAACTCTCCCAACATTTACTTCCAAATAATTTTTTAAATTATTTAAATCAAATTCTCAATATTCTATTACGTTTTAAATGCTTGCTTCATTTCTAATGTGAAGAATAAAATAATCTTTTTTTAAATTTTAAAACAAGATGGCAGAGGAGAGGCAGGAACTCAACTGAACTCTCCCAACATTTACTTCCAAATAATTTTTTTAATTATTTAAATTGAATTCTAGAGCAGTAGAGCCAACAAAGAATCAGATGAAATAATTTTCCAGCCCAAGAGAATTCAGCAAGAAAGGTCTGTCACTACAGGGTCAGGCTCATATTATATCTCAGCTCACATCACAGCAAGACCAACAACAGGTCTTGGAAGTAGCTACAACAGAGGCAGCAGCAGTTTGAAGAGCTCTCAGACCACAGATGACAAAGGAGTCAAACAGTTGGTCAAGAAGATATTATAGGGAAGGCTTTGCTAGCCCTGGGTCCAGAATCCTACTGTGTTTATTATGATGAGGTGATTTCAAAAAAATAAAAATTAAGGGGTAAGAAAGAGGGTTGCACTGGGAGGGAAGAGAGTGGAAGGATGGGGAATATTATCTCATACAAAAGAAGAATGAAAGGAAGAGTTTTTAGAATGGAAAGAAAAATGAGGGAGGTGTCAAGAAACACTTGAACTTCACTCATTGTCTCAGAAAGTGAATCATATATACATTCAGTCAGGTAAAGAAATCTAACTTACTCCACAGGAAAGTAGGAGGGGGAAGGATAAAGAAAAAGGTGAGGAGACTGATAGAAGGGGGCAGATAATGAAGAAAGTGGGCCAAAGCAAAATAGATTTTTGAGGAAGGACAAAGTTAAAAGAGAAAAGGATAAACAGGAGGATAGAGGATGGAGAGAGATACACAATTAGTAATCATAACTGTGAATGTGAATGATATGAATTAGTTCATAAAGCAGAAGTGAATAGTAGAATGGATTCGAAACCAGAAGTTATGCTGCCCATTAAATTTAAAGACTCCCATGGTAAATTTCCTTCCAGTCTAAACTCCTTCAGGTAGAACTAATGAGGAAGACCCAAGAGATTTAGATTATAGTTCTCAAAGTGTATAAAACATATAAATTTATTTACTCCAGCCCTTTTATTTTAGATGTTAGAAAATAATAGCAAGGGCTTAAGTGACAAGTCCAAGGCAATTGCACCATTCAATATCAAAAATGAGATTCTAATTTAAATCCTCTGATTTCAAATCAATTCTCTTTCCTCTATATACAGATTATACTATAATGCACTACTATTTTTAAAAAAAGAAAGAAAGAAAGACTACATGAAGGAGGTGGGAAAGGTACTGTGCTGGTACAACTCACCCCTCTCAGAATAATCCAAGCTCTTGTCTCAGCTGGATTGCAGGCATTCCTCCCCTTTCTCATTCCCAAATCCTGACAACAGCTTAACCATTCAGTACTCATCAGTCATATAGTCTCTTCTGACTCCAGTTTCTATATATAAATCATTTCACAGTCTGCCCACTGTGGTGAAGGAAAAGGGAAGAAATATGGCTGTTTGTTCCTGCATGTGCTCAATTGACTCCATCTTAGCTTTCTTTTCTTTGATTATTCAGGTCTAACATCTGCTCACCTGAATGACATTAGCCCAGATGCCACCTCCATCCAACTACTCACTCAGTTTTCTCATCAACTTCTGCCCACCTTTCTGAAACATCCAGAATTCACGTCTGCCTCTCTATACTATTTTTATCACAAACAGAGCCCGAGTGAAGGCACTAATATTCATTGATCTCTGAAGATGAGAGTATAAGGAAATCCAGCTTGGGAAAAGCCAAAATCAAGATGAGTTCTAGGGCCGAGAGGTTAACAGAGTTATAGAATCTCAGAGCTGGAACCTCATAGACCAACTAAGTCAACCTGCATCTGAAAATGAAACCCATCCATAAGTGGTCATACAGTTTCTGCTTAAAGACCTCTTCTGAAGGGAAACCCACCATCTCCTGATGTCACCTGCTCCCCTTTCAGACAACCATAATGGATAGAAATATTTTCTTCATATCTAGTCTAACCTAGCGCTCTCAAGTCCACCCTTCGGGACCTTCTTCCATAATAGAATTACTCATATTCTTCAAGACAGTAATCATATTCATTACCAAAGTTTTCTTCTCTCTGTCAATCTATCTCTAGGGTTGGGGGGAGAGAAGAAGAAGAAAAGGGAAGAAAAAAAGAAAGAAATGATATATTACATAAAGTACTCTATAGAACAAGGCTGCTTAAACTTCTTTATGCAATAATTTTTTTATTTCTTATTATAAGAAATTTTTATGCAATCCCAAGTATATATATGTGTGTGTGTGTATAGATATATATATATATATATATATGAGATATGCAAATCAAACATTTATTGATAATAAATCACAAAGAAATGTATTTTGAAACAATTCTTTGGTATAGATAGGGTTCTACCATTTATTAAAGCCAGAAGCAAATTTGCATACTAATAAAATAGATGTACTTATTTTTTTTTAGAGAAAGAATTAAATCTTGGTGGAATGTTTGATACCTTTTACTGTTGCCAAATTTGTCATGACCTCCACATTCAGTTATACAATCCCACATGGGGTGGTGACTCACAGTCTAAGAAGTTTTGCTGTAGAAAACCATGTCACACAAGTGACTAAATACAAGAATACAAGCTCCCACTGTACTCATTTTTTTGGTTATAGTAAAAAAAAAAAGTATTTGATTAAACAAGATATTTCCCATGAAAAGGAATAAATTCCCATTTGTTTCAAATGATCTTGTATAGCACAACCTCTCACCATTTTATTAGCCTCTTAGAGATCATGCATCAAACTGCTATTTTTAAAAAATGTAATGGCAAGAATTAAATAGCAAACTCCAGATTTGTTGACTAGGAAAGAGTGAAATAGGGCTATCATTTTCCTTATTATAGATATTTTGCTGCTTTTGATATAGACTAGGATAGTATTTACCTTTTCTGATTATCGTGGTATATTCAACCATAATGAATTTTTGAACCACTAAATCCCATAATAAAAAAACAAAAAACATAACAGCTTGCAACTTTCAAAGTTTTTTAAATTTTTTAAGCACTGTACACATATTATCTCCTTTGATCCTTGTAACAACTCTCCGATGTGGGTACTATTATTATCCTTATTTTACAGATGAGGAAATAGAGCAAAATTTAATAATTAATCAAGGATCATACAACTTGTATCTGAGGCAACATTCAAACTCGTCTGCCCTTCTCCAGATCTAGCCCCCTTACCCACCAGCTGCCTCTTCAGTTTAACAGGACTGGTGATCTATGTTTTACCCATGTTCTCCTTGAGACACTACATTAATTCTTACTGGATTCCATCTTATTAGAAGATCCTAGAACAGAGTCTGGGTCAAAACTAGAATCGCAATCAGGTCTGAGAGAAGGTTGATGGGGGACAGGATCCTGATAGTTCAGTGCTGTACAAGTAATAAAGAAAGGAACTTGACAATTTTCTCAATTTGGTGCACTAAGTCTTCATTTTATTTTACCAGTCTATATCCCAACAGGACCTATGTTCCACAGGGTAGGGAAAGGTGGATGATGGCTTCCAAGATTCTTTTCAACTCTAAATCTATATTCTATTCATATCAGTCTCTTATCATTATTAGAACCTATTTTGCCAGGACATCTGTACCCTCATTCTCCAATGGAAAGAGTTGAATCCCTTGAGAAATGTGAATGCTGATCTTTTATAATCTAATCTTTTTTTTCTTATGGTGTTAAAAAAAATCTTTCCCTTTGAACTAGCTTATTTGTAACTATGAAGTAAGAGAGAGTTAGATAGCAACCTCCTACCAGAAAAGAATGCTGTCTTAGAAAACATTATATAGGGGCAGCTAGGTGGCACAGTGGATAGAGCATTAGTCCTGAAGTCAGGAGGACCTGTGTTCAAATTTGGCCTCAGACACTTAACACTTTCCTGGCTGTGTGACCCTGGGCAAGTCACTTAACCCCAATTGCATATATATATATATATATATATATATATATATATATATGTATATATATATATGTATATATATAATGCAATTTATATATTATAAAACAAATTCTCATCTTGTTGATGCTTATTTCTAACCTTCATTGGGAGCTCTCTTTGACCCAATGTTAATGGCTCCAAATTTGGACTGCTGCTGTGATCTTTTTCTGCCTTTTGTCTAGTTTTTGAATTATATTACCCTTTGAGTCCTACCTTGATTTCCATGACATAGTTTTTCCTTTCTCAGAATTCTAATTAACCATCAATTTCTTTTGCAATAGGTTTCTTTGTAGACTCCAACTGACCTTTTTGATCACTAATATATATAACTAACTCCATTCCTTCCCTAATGGAAGGGAATTTAATACTTATATTCATCCAGCTTGTTGATAGGGGAGAAATAGCTTACTGAAATAGAGAACCAAAAGTGTGGCAAACAATGAATTACTATGATAGAGACTACAGAGACTGGGAAGAGAAAGGTGATGATTTCAGAGAGTGTGTTCTTCCTAGTTATGTGTTCTAGTTCCCTATTCTTTCCTTCCCTTTTTTTTACCTTAAACCCCTGAACTTTCACCTTTTTATTGATCCTGGATTCATATCATAATGCTAAAATTACATTTAAAATGTTGAGAAATCATAGTATATTTTTATTGAGTAGCTACAGTTCTTAATAACAATCCCAGAAAGCTTGGGATATTTTAGATAGTAAATGTGATTCAGAGAAAGGAATATACTGCATTCAGAACAAGTTCCAAGCATGAAAATTCAATAAAGCATCCATCAGGTAGACCAGCAAGCTCTCTCTTTCTTTACATAGTTTTTTCTAGTCAATTCCAAAATGGATATGGGGAAAATAAAAGAGTCATAAATTCTTCTTTGGCTTTCTCAGTCAATCCTAGTTGGGCAAAATTAAAATATACATATCTCTCCCTTAGAAAAGTTAGAAAATCTCTCTATTTACACATCTCCTCCCTTCTGCATTGATTGCCAGTTTTTTTGTACTTGAAACTTGACTCATGATGTCAATATCTGTTTTCCTTAGTTTTGTCAGTATGAGGAAAGATTTCTGCATTTCAAAATCCAGTTGACCTTCAGTAAATCACTTGACCACCATTAGCTTCAGTGTCCTCATCAGTCATATGAGAGTGAACAAGGTGATCTCTAAGGTCTCCTTGCTCTAAAATTCTGTTTCAAAAATATATTGAATTTGGAGTCATGAGTCCTTGATTCAAATCATTTAAAAGTAGGACCTTGACAAAGTTCTTGATCTGTGGGGTCTCAATTTTCTCATCTATAAAATGAGGGCATTAGTTTAACTATAAATCTGATTTCATAATTTGCCATTTCCCTAAACTTAATTTAAAATCAATACATGTCCCTTTTAGAAAAATGTCTCTGTCCAATTACCAAGTATTCACAAGGTTATTAAACATTCACATTTTAAGTGGTTCCCCAAACTACCACCTGCCTCAGCATTATTCTCCTTGAATGATGGCAATTAATTATTCTAAACACTGTAAAAAGAAAGCCAAAAGATATATTTCGCTACAATGAAAGAAGAAAAAGAGAAACAAAAAGTCTTCTGATGCAATATTCTCTTTATTTTACTCTTGCTTCTTTCATGGAAATTTATTTTTTAATGTGATAGCTTAATAAATGCATAAATTTATGCTGTGATTGAACCCAATCTAGGAAATTTTAGTTCACATTTTTTCCCCAAAGGAAACCAGATAATACATGCTTGCTCAAGCGAGCACTTCCACAACCATTAAACACCATTAAAAAATTTTTCAGAGATGGTTTAGCTAGTCCTGGCAATCATAGCTAGTTAATTGCTCTCCAAATTAAGCTAATGTGACATTACATTTCACTTTTTATGTTTAATTATATGGCAAATCTTTCCAGCGGTAAGACTCAGAAGCCTCTTTCAAGTACATTTCTCCCCCTAGATATGAGTGTTCACTGCTCCTGGGTACATAGAAAGAAATTACACACATTTAGAAAGGCCTGGAGAGATTTATTCAGCATCAACCTATTTCTTACACATCTCATAAATACAGTCTTATAAAAATATTGTGAATCCACATAGCCTTGCTTTATCACTAAATTCATTCTATATTGATATTGTTGAAAGCATATCTATGGTGAAAAAGCAATGATGTCTTCTGGATACAATAAGAACCCTGTGAAAACACTGTCATCCTCACTACTGACGTACACTCCATTCCCATCTCGTCCAACTTCCAGCCAGACTTGGTCTCCCGCGTTTAGCTTGAGAAGGGTTAGGAAAGATGCCTGATCGATTTCTTGGCTGTAAAGTGTTTCCCGAGATTTGACCTGCTTCTTGTTTTGTGCTACGAGACTGATCCGAGCAGGCCTGCTTCTCACAGTGAAATGGTAAGCAAAGACATAAACTCCCGGGATGCTACAGTTGAATTTCCCACTGCTTGGGTTGTAATCCCCTTGATCATTATAGAGAATCTTGTCAAACTTGATAGGCATGTTAGGAGCAGGGAAAGGCTTAGATAGACCTGCACTGAATGCCGATCTCTTAACACTTGCACATTCCCCCTTTGCTCCCTTGAGACCCCGAGAACCTTTTTTCCCAACAGTCCCTCGGGTCCCTTTGCTTCCAAGATCTCCCTTTGGTCCAACAGGCCCAATGAGACCTGGAGATCCTAGATCACCCTTTTCCCCTTTAACACCTGGTTCACCCGGCATTCCGTGTTGGCCATCTAAGCCCCTGGACCCTTCTCCTCCAACTTCTCCTTTGCTGCCTTTTTCTCCCTTTATTCCTGCTTCCCCCTTTTGTCCTTTTCCTCCTCTTACTCCAGAATCTCCACAGAATCCCTTATTACCTATCTCCCCCTTTTCACCCTTGGCTCCGGTTTCTCCATTTAAGCCTGGTAGCCCCATGTCCCCACTATCTCCTTTATCTCCCTTGGTGCCATTTGCACAGGTGTCCCCCTTGGATCCTTTTTGCCCTTTTACTCCAGCCTGTCCAATGTTCCCTTTATCACCTTTAGGACCAAGTCCACCTGAAATAACAGAGAAAAAAAATATTTGATGATGAGTAAAACT
The DNA here is from genome assembly GCF_902635505.1 of Sarcophilus harrisii. Taxonomy (NCBI): domain Eukaryota; kingdom Metazoa; phylum Chordata; class Mammalia; order Dasyuromorphia; family Dasyuridae; genus Sarcophilus; species Sarcophilus harrisii. The sequence goes on along the minus strand of NC_045428.1, from coordinate 19,328,483 downwards.
AGAAGCAATTTGCTTCTTATCTGAAGCATATATAAGAAAAATCAATTTCAATGTGTTGGGGAAACCTAGGTCTTATGTCAGGAACTGTTTTACCTGAGGCTAGAAATACTTGTAAAGAGAATCTTTTTTAAAAAATGAAAATAGTGGCAGCTAGTTGGTACAATGTTTAGAGCATCAGCCCTGAAATCAGGAGGACCTGAATTCAAATCTGGCCTCAGACACTTAACACTTCCTAGCTGTGTGACCCTGGGCAAGTCACTTAACCCCAAATTGCCTCAGCAAAAAAAAAATGAAAATAGATATAAAAATGGAAACTGATATTGACAGCTCCATAGATGTGGGCATAACCATATACATAGAAACAGAGACAGACATGGTGCATGGTGTGGAATCAACTTCATCTTTCTATTTTTGATTAATTTTCATTCTGAAATGAATGAAAATGGTAGTTTAAGTCCTATTATCAGATATAGTTCAATATTCAGAGGCAATATTGCTTAATAGATACAGAATGGACCTCAGGACCAAGACCTGACCATGACATATAGCAGCCATCTGGCCCTAACCAAGTCACTTCACTTCTCAGTGTTCTGAGCAACTTTATAAGACTGCAAGTTGCAGATAAGGTACTGATTTGCTTTAATAAAATGTGTTTCCTGGTACCCTGTACCAGTGAATTAACATGATAGGAATCTATTGCTGTTTAACAGAAATTTACTTCCCCATATGACATATGTATGTCTTTTAGTTGTTTTCCCTTGTGTCTGACTGCTCATGAACTCATTTGGAGTGTTTTCTTGGCAAAGATACTAAAGCGGTTTTTCATTTCCTTCTCCATCTCATTTTACAGATGAGAAAACTAAAATGAACAGAGTTGAGTGACTTCCCCAAAGTCACACAAGCTAGGAAGTGTTTGAGTCCAGATTTGAACTCTGGTCTTTCTAAATCCATACCTAGCAGTCTATCCACTGAGTCACCTATCTGACCATTGACATTCATGTATAAATCTGTTATCATTTAACCTCTATCTGGGAGGGGGTGGCAGATAAGGAAGGGGGGGGGAGAAAAACTGGAACAAGTCTTACAAAAATGAGTATTGAAAACCATCTTTATATATATTTGGAAAATAAAATGCTATTGAAAATAAAAATAAATAAATAAATGGACCCAGAGTCTGTGGTCTACATTCATAACAACTGTTACAACTACAACTACAAAATAATCTTGGCACAAATAAAACAGACCCAAATAACTGGAGAAATATTAGGAACTCATAGATAGATAAAACCCACTCAATGAGCTTAATAAATTTATTTTCTTCTGTGCAAGAGGAATCAAACTACTAGAAAACTATGTTATAGAACTAGAAAACAATAAAAAAATTTATCTGAAGGAATGGAAGATCAAGCATCTCAAGGAAAATGATAAAAAAAAAAAGTGAGAAGGAAAGGGGCCTAACAGGACCAAATCTCAAACAATATTACAAAACAATAACAAAATAATTTGGTACTTGATAAAAAAAATAAAGAGGTTGATCATTAGAACAGAATGGGCATACAATATGAAAAAGCAAATGAAAACAGTAGTCTACTTTTAATCAATCAAATTATCAAAGCTGTTGAAATAAGAATTCACCATCCAACAAAAATTTTGGGGATAACTGGAAAGAAATCTGGAAGAAACTAAGTAAAGACCAACAACTTAAACCATATAACATGATAAACTCTAAATGGCTTAGGTATAAACAGTAAAATTATAAAGTTTAAAAAGCAAGGTGGGAAAATGACTATGGATGAGGGGAAAGCTCATGACAAAACAAAGGATATAAAAGAACATTCAAGATAAAATGAACAATTTTTATTACATAAAGTTAAAAAGGTTTTGCACAAACAAAATCAATCTAGCTAATATGAGAAATAAAACATGACTGTGGGGAAAAGTTTTGCAGTAAATTTCTATAATAAGGGTCTCATTTCCATAAATAAAAAATTCATTCTCTCAACAGCCATGTGGAAAAATGCTCTAAATCAATAATAATTAGAGAAATTAAAATTAAAACCACTCCAAGAGTCTATTACACACCTCTCAGAGTTGGTGGAAAACAAAAATTACAAAGGGTGGCTAGGCTGTGAGAAAATTGGTTCAATAAGGAATTGCTGGTGGAGCTAAAAATATATCCAGTCATTCTGGAAAGCAATTCCAAAGGTATATAAACCATGAGTCCACCACCATGATTGTCTTTGATTTTCAAGGATGTCACTAACCCTTTTATTAAAATGCAAACATTATTAATAACAGAATGAATTACCCAGAAATTATATCTCAAATCTTTTAAACACCACACTCACTAAAGTTACTAAATTATATATATATATGTATATATATATACATATATATCCTTTAACTAATATTATTAGTAGGCTTATATCCTAAAGAGATTAAAGGAAAAGGCTTCATATGTATAAAGATATTTTCAGAACTCTTTTTATAATGACAAAAACCAGAAACTAAAATATCCATTAAATGAGGAGTGGCTGAAAAAATTATGGCATCACACTATGATGGGATACTATTAAGCATTATAAATGATGAAGGGAAAGGAATGGTTTCAAAGAAAATTAGGAAGACTTGTATGAACTAATGTAAAATGAAGAGAACTGGACCAGGAGAAAAATATATATAATAATATGATTATAAAAGCAATTTTGAAAAACTTAAGGAATTTTATGATCCCAATGATGAACCACAATTCCAAAAGACCCATGATAAAACATCAACACTTCCTTAGAGTCAGACTGAGACATTTTTTTTGGATATTGACATTGCAGAAATTAGCTTTGCTTAAATTATGCATTGTTATAAAGGTTTTGTTTTTTTCTTTATTCATGGAAGAGTGGGAAGTGTTGGGAAGAAAAATAAATTTTACAGAAAAAATAAATTTAAAAAAATAAAATCATTATATAATTTCCTTGAGAAGAGGAGCTATTTCTTTTCGGTCTTTGGATCCCTAATGTTTAACACAGTGCTTGACATGTAATAAGAAATAATTAGTAATCATTGAATTGAATTGAACTATCAATAGTTTATGCAATGGAATAAGAAGATATAAATATTTGCAAAGTACATTTTCATATATGTTGTTATGCTAAATATAAAGTTTATAACAAATCACTGTTTAGAGTGGGATCTAACATACCTTGTTCTCCAGGTTTCCCAGGATATCCTGGAGCTCCATTTACTCCTTGATCACCATGTTCTCCTTTGTCTCCTAAAATGTTATATTAGCATATTTTATAAAAGGCCTTATTCAGAAAAAAATCAATATTCATTCAAAAGCTATATTCAATTCCAAGTTATTCATGGTTAGAATCATTTAAAAAGAAATCAGCTTGGAAATCTACTTGTTCAAAATATCCCTGTCCATTGCATTTGAACTGTTAAGGTTCTGTGTAAATGTCCATTTTAAAAATGATCATTTTCCCCATGTAAAATGATTCCATTAAAAATATTTTTGTTAGGTGTTTTTTTTTAGTTGTTGGTAAGGTTTGCTTACTTTGTATTGTTTTACCGTGCTCCTAGGATTCTTGGATATGCTGTAGAGAACTCATCTTAAACAGTTGCCTAGTTCATTGAGATATTAAATGCCTTCCCTATGACATGCCTATAGAACATATCGATGCTGAGGTGTGAATTTCAATCTTTGTGGCTCTTAGACTAGCTCTTTATTCACTATAAATGTCTATGGTATTTCAAATAACTTTTCTTTCTATATCCATGAACATACTACCAATTGAAGTTCTCATCAACACTTGCTTAGGCAAATATAATAGCCTGGTAGTTGGCGCAATGGATAACTTTTGGAGTCTGGAAGATCTAACTTCAAACCCGGCCTTGGGTACTCACTAGCTCTGTGACCTTGTACAAGTCATTTAACTTCTGCTTGCCTCAGTGTCTGCAGATGTAAATGGGGGAACAGCTCCATGGTGTAGTGGATAGAAGGCCAAGCTTGTAATCAGGAGATGGCTTCTTCCTGAGTTCAAATCTGGCCTCTCCTACTTTCTAGTTGTGTGATGCCAGACAAGTGACCTAATTCTGTTTGCTTCAGTTTCCTTATCTGTAAAATGAGCTGGAGAAAGAAATGGCAAAGGACTCCAGCATCCTTTCCAAAAAAAAAAACCCAAATGGGGTCATAGAGAATGAGAAATGACTGAAAAATGATTAAACAGCCACAAAATGGAAGTAATAAATAATAGCATCTACCTCCCAGAGTTATTGTAAGGATCAAATGAGATAATATCTGCAAAGTGTCTGGCACTATATAAATGTTAGTTATTGTTGTTATTGTTGTTTATTGTTATCTGTTCTTCCTCCTTCCATATTTGCTGTCCTCCAAACTATCCTTCACTATTCATCTTCTTAATGCATCCTTTTCATCATCACTTCCTTGATCAAAGCCCTCCAATGACTCCCCAAAGGCATACATGACCAAGTAGAAACACTTAGGATATCATTCAAGACCCTCTGCAATGTTTCCAACCTACATTTCCAGCCTTTACTCACACTAGACCCTTTGTGTTCTAGATGAACCAATTCTACTACTTGTCATTTACCAATCTCATCCTGTCACCTGAATTGTTGTCTCTGTGCCTTTACTTAGAGTTCCCCTAGCCCATAACTATGTAGTCAAACCTTCCTTCTTCCCATCTTAATCTATGAAAATTCTTCCATTAAGACACAGCTCACTTCTTACCAAATGCATCACACATTAGTACGAGGTCCTCTGCTGCAGATGTCACATAGTCCTTTCTTTAGACCTTTCCTTTGTACTTATATTCGATTTTACATTAAACCTATTTGTGTGTGAAGTATTCAATAAACCATTGTCCATGAATTTGAGCTGCACTGTAGTCAAACTGAAGTATAATGAGCACCATTATCCATTTTAATTTGCTCTCAGGTGTGTGTTGGAGCCAGCTCAAACTGGATTGAGAGGCCATTATCAAATTTCCAGTGTGAGCATTTCTATCTTAGAATCTACAAATCAGAGCTTAATTTATCTTTTCTTGATTATCTACTCTTAAGAAAACGGTGAAGAAAATATTAATCATGGAGATTAGGTTTAAAATGCGTTGGGTATATTATTTTCCAGAGAGCTGGTTGTTAAACATTTATCATCACTCCTCTGCTTGCATATCTTACAACTCTTCCAAAGTCTTTGGAGTCCTTGGAGCAGAATCCAGTCACTTGTACTAAACTAAGTCAAAGCAAGAAGTAGTTTTCATGATAGGAAACTATAGCACAGTCATCTAACTCATTTCTCTACTTGAGATAAACCAACAGCCTGCTAACACTTCCAGGCAAAAAACTGGAATACTCATACCTTTAAAAATAGATATTGGCTGAAAAGAAATCTACTTTTGATTCTCCATCAAAGCATGCTCTTCATATCCTTTTAACAGGCACTTTCCCTATTCTTTTTTTTTCTCTGTTAGTTCCAAAAGTCTAGTTTTCAAACTGCATGAATCACAGAGGGAGTTCATCTCTCATCTTTATTTCAAGGAGTTCCACTAACATAATTCAACCCTCAAAGAACTCAAAGTTTCTGAAGCTGAAAATCCCACAATTGACAAGTGTGAAATAGCTGTGTTACCTTCGCATCTTTTTACAGTAATTACTTTGCTGAATGTTCTACCACAAATGATTCAGGCTGCTCCGGAGACACAGCAAGGGTGATATATTGCTGATATTCCATCTCCTGACGTGTGACATTTATTGCAAAAAACATTTAATTTGATGGATACCTGGTATTTCTACAGAGTGGCAATGTTTGCCAGGAAATGTCTTAATATCACTGTGAATGTGTATAGCTTCTATCTACATCCATAAGTAACAATAGCACAAGCCAGAATTTCCTAGGGTCTAAAACTCTCTTGCAAGCCCTTTTCATTGGGTGGTCCAATTGGAATCATAGAATGTTAGAGGCAACATATGCTGCCCATCCATGAAGGCTTGAGTCAGGGAAGATCATAAGAAGAAAAGACCAGAGATAGAGTTAAAAAGAATTTCAAAAATCATCAAACCCAACTGTCCAAAGATTTCTACAGTTGAAGAAATCAAGACCTAAGTGTATGAAATTATTTGCACGAGGTCCAGTGGGTAATGAGCATCATAGGAAGGATTTGAATCCAATCCTCTGATTTCAGAGATCTACCCTGCATGTTGCTTAGGGGAAGAAGTTTACCATCTAATAACCTACCATTTGAAGTAATTCTTCTTGCTGAGTGCCATAAATGGCTTTGTAATTTCTTCTACTGATGGACAGCAATTGCTTTCAGAGCCCTCTAAATTCAGGACCCTAAGGGCAATTCCTTTATCATTTCTCCCTATTTACAGATCTGAACAACAGAGTCGTATGAAGCTTGAATGAAATAATCTATATAAAGTACTTTGGAAATGCTAAAGCATTCTATAAATGTCAGCTATTGTTATCATTAGAGCTAAAAAGTACTTTAGTTGTCTTCTAGCCAAGCCCTTCATTTATAAAATGAGGAAATTAAATCCGAAAGGCAAAGTCATTTCATCTGCAATGAAAGCCCAAGTTCACACAGCTACCTACTGTCAAATCCATGATCAAAACTCATACTATCTGATTCCCACTCAGAGACTATAGCTTTTCTACTTTGCATGCTTTTGGTCAAAATTTCCTAACATGAATTTCTTTAGGATCCTTTGCTATATTTAGGTATCATTAATGAGAAAATTATGTTCTTGATGGGGAAGTTCCTATTGGACCTTCCAACTGGGAAAATACTCTGTAAGGTAAATTAAGTGGGTCAGTCAGGTAACAATCCATCTGGGTTTTTTCAACCAGTAAACCAGTCATTTGTTAAGGTCTTAATTAACTGCTCAAAGGCAGTATTTTTTACTGTGAATAAATTAGTCCCTTTTTTAAAAAATGGACAGTGTGTTCATATACATTCATTTATTTTAACAAAGCCAAAATACCAAGTGGTATACTCCAAATTTTAATTAGAAATCCACTGCCGTAAGAATATATTATACACTTACCCTTTTCACCTTTGTGGCCCTTTGCACCTGGTGGCCCAATGATTCCTGGAAGACCTGGACTCCCTAAGTCACCAGTCTCTCCCTTGGGACCTAAAAATATGATTTAGAACTCATTTGCACACCCAAAAAAACTTTATGAAATATTTATCCCAGGGAAAGACATCTCTTTAATTGAAGTCACAGCTATTGATTTCCCAACTATAGGCAGTACTGAGGAGCCATACTTTGATTTGAACTATTAAACAAATTCTCTAGACAAGATTTTCACCTGATTTAGTCCTTTGCTTCCCAAAAATGCTAATAATGCCTGCCAATGGGGTTAATGAGATTGATCAAATTCTTTAAAGAAACATTTCATCATTTAAGAAGCTCCACTATACTTTAGATAAGATAATTAGGTAAGTCCATTTGGCCTGGATCTCCTAGTGGTTTGAGCAATGGAAAATATCAAGGAAGGACGAAACTGAAAATTTTTGAACAATGTGTGAATAAACTTGGACCTCCACCTTGAAATAAGAAATAGTGATATGTCAAATCATTATCGTCTTAGCTCCAGAACCACAATAGGAATTTTTGTACTTAGGACAAATCACACCTAAATCAAATGTATCTTCCATTGAGTAGAAAACAATAGATACTATATTATGGGAAAGAGACAGAGATTTCAGAACATAAATTTAAGGCTACTGCTGAGAAGACAGTCACAGTGGATGAAGTATAAAGAAGTTCATCCCACTATACTATCTGATAACTTGCTATTTTACCAAATTATTCTTGCTAGTTAGGTCTCATCAACAACTATTTCTACATTGCCCATTGGCTAAAAGTGGTTTCAGAATCCTCAACTTTGTCACCTTTTAAATACAGAGTCCTTGGCAAAGTCCCACTTCTACCACTCCAGTTAAATCATTCCCTTATTCTACCATATCACCTCTTAAGTGAGGAAATCTCATGAGGTCCTGGCTGGGATTTAGTTTCCAAACTATTAGTCTGGTCAAAGACTATAGAACTTCATTCTTTCTATCTATCTATCTATAGATATAGATAGATAGGTAGATACATAGATACATAGATATGTATGTATTTCACAAGGTAAATAATCTCTGCACAAATAATAGGAAATAGATTATATAGGTAAATTCATTCATTTGTGGTTGTTCAGTTGTTTTCAGTTGTGTCCCACTCTTGATGATCCCATTTGGTGTTTTCTTTGCAAAGATACTGGAGTGACTTACCATTTCCTTTGCAGATGAGCAAACTGAGGCTAACAGGATTAAGTAACTAGTAAGTGTCTGAGACTGAATTTGAATTCAGGAAGTTGAGTGTTCTTGATTCCAAGCCCTGTGCTCTATCCATTATGCTACCTAGCTGACCTAAACAGGATTCTACTAGACTGTGAATTTTTGTTATAAAAGAACTAAATACTTCAGCATTAACATGTGAAAGAGGCACAGAAGATAAAATAGTAAATGAGAAAGTTTCTAGATGAATCCTGTATTGGAAACAGATAAGTGATAAAACTATTGAAACTAATTTATTATTATAACCTTTAAAAATAAATAATTTGTGCACTGCATAAATAAGGCATATTCCTCCCTCAAAAAAAAATGAATCCAGTTTTCAAAAGATTCACGTATTTCAAAGAGAAATTCTGATTTTGCCTCTCTGTGCCATAAGCATGTAAAAGCTGAAGTAGAAACCCAGGCATCAGTCATTGTAGAAGAGCCATTTGAATTTTTAAATGTATTCCCTGGAATTCTATGAAGAAATGTTCCAGACAATGATAGAGGGCCTCAGGATTTCAATAAGTAGAAAGAACTAAATCTGCTTTATTTTCATAAATTGGCTTTCCATGTCTAATCCTATCTAACACAAATAAAATTCCAAAAATCTATTAGTCAATAGACACTCATCCCACCTTTTTTCATTGAACGAACACCAGGGGGATAATGCACCAAAGAGCTGTTGACCTCAGTTGGCTAAAGAGGTTGAGCACTAATAATGAGCGTTTATATTATCAGATATTGCTCAAATGCTCACTTATCCATAGTAATTTTCCTTTAAGCCCTACCTAGTTGTTGCCCTTATGCTCTAGATTTATGAGCCCAAAACAATTTATATGATAATTTAGAAAATGGTGGTGTTCTCATCTAGTCCACAAGTTCCTTTCAAAGACCAAGTTTTAGCAAAAACAGAATTAAAACAGGGTGACTAGGACTCTGTTTCTGAATACTGAATTTAGAGAGTGTTGGCTGCCCTTGCAGTTTTTAGCAGTATAGAAACAATTGAACTTAGCACCAACTTATAAAAAATAAATAAAATAGGAAGCTTTTTAAAAGAAAAAATAAGTTTGTCTCTGGCTTTGAGGACATATTTCATCCTAATCTCCATAGATACATTTTATATTATTTCACCCTAAGCACAAAAAAAATTTCTTCACCATGTCTCTGAGCTCTACCTTGGCCTGAATGGATAATATTCCCAAACATTTGCCAATACCTGGCCATCCGGGTTCCCCTGGTTCTCCTTTTGGCCCAGGGGCAGGCAGGCAGCAATCACAGCAATTAAAAAAGAAATCTTCGGTATCCAGAGTGAAGTTATCAAAAGGAAAGATGGTGGCCACTGGCAAGAAGGCAGAGGTCATCATTGGAGGCTTGGTGGTCATCTCCTCCCTCTCAGCTGCTTCTGGGACTGTTGTTTCTTCTTTGGTGGGAGGGGCAGTGGATGGCTTAAAACCCTTTGGGACATCTTTTCCAGGAGGTTTCTTGGTAAACTTTGTCGATGGTGTGGTCTTGGCCAATAAGCCTATTACAGCAACAACTAAAATCATCAGGTTGGCCCAAGGCCAAGAAAACATCCACATAGTTAAATCTGGAAGGGAAAAAGAATGAAATATATAGCTTGCTTTCTATAGTAAGATTGATATATGCATTCGCCCAGAGAGACACACACACAAATCTTTAGAAATATTCAATGGAGCTCTTGAGTGGGTGAATATTTTTATCAAAGGAAACCATTTGTTTTCATTTTTTTCCACTATTACCTCTTCCAAGATATTGTTTTGACTGGGTCAAAATGTCCTGCCAAACAGCAAACACGGTCTATAAAAAAAAAGAAACACAACTTAATAACTCCCATGCCCTGTGGGAAACAAATTCTTATAACTCCCTGACTTATCTCCTTTAGATTTATTGGAATCAAATACATTCATATTATAGGAAGATGAAAAGTATTGAACAGAATAGTTTATAATGGTAAACTCAATTATCTCAAGGGGAAAAAAAGAGCACCAGAGTCTTTAAATCTCCTTGTTATAATGTGTCCTGATGTGAGAGTACTCTTTAAACCCACCAAAATAAAAAAAATTAAATTAAAAATACCAATATAAAGGAAAATATAAATTCTCCTCCTTGGAGTCTTTTTGAGAGGTGCAATGGTATGGGTGATAAATATTAAAACATGGGTTCATATCCTGTCTCTGACACATGCTGGTTTGGTGACCCTAGGCAGAGAACCAAACTTCTCAGTGCATCCAGAAAATTATCTGAAACTACATTATAGACCAGCTGCCAATCTGCAACAATTGGCCTGGGCTCATGCCTTCACCGCCATGAATTCTAATTTAATCCTCTTTAAAATGAAGACATTGGATGTGGTGATTTCACTTAATAATACATTCAAGTTTACAAAGCTCATTCCTCACAAAAACCTTGGTGTAGATACTATTATTATATCCATTTTACAGAGGAGAAAACTTAGGGTATGAGTGGTTTGACTTTCCTAGGGTCACATAGCTACTAAGTGTCTAAAATAAGAATGAACTCCTACTCCAACACTATCCACTACACCATTTAAGTGCCTAGATGGCTGCCATCCTCAGATTGGGATCTGACTAGAGGTCCACAGCTAGTGGGATAGAAATTCATGCTTGTATGACCACAAGTCCATAGGATTCTTTCTCTGCCCCTGTAAAGTCTCTTTGAGATCTGAGTTGTGACCCTGTGAAATTAAATCACTTCTGGGTGAGAGAAGGGTTTCTGGCAAGGGAACGAGATATCAGGAAGAAAGGGAGGAAAAAAAGCTCAAAGGTTGGGATCTTGAGCTAAATGAGACAGGAGAGAGAAAAAGATGCCATCCTTTTCAATCCATTGACAACATAAACTTTCATTTTACTTTCTCCTGATTCCATGCGGCAATATCCCAAGGCTTCTATTCCCATGAGGCTTTCTTTGCTGAGATCTAATTTTCTTGTCTCCCTCTCCCACACTTAATATATAATCTAAGAAATGAAATTACCTTTCATGCAACTTATAGTTTGGTGTTTGGGACTATTGTTGTTGTTTGGGTTGGGGAAAAGGAGTTTGTTTGGGGTTTTCCTTTGTATGTTTGTTTTTGGTGCTTGCCTCAGGTAGCAATTCTGTTCAAAGTATTAGACTTTCCATTCTCAATTCCCTCTATTTTTTTTATTAAAGTTTTTTATTTACAAAACATACAAATGGGTACTTTTTCAACATTGACCCCTGAAAAAACTTCTATTCCAACTTTTCCCTTCCTTCCCCCCACCCCTTCCCCCAGATGACAGGTAATCGCATACATGTTAAACATGTTAAAATACATATTAAATACAATATATGTATACATATTTATACAGTTATTTTACTGCACAAGAAAAATCTTCCCTCTATTTTTTTGCTTATCTTTCCTTTGATGAAGGTATTGACCACCAAAGACATTTCAGTACACTAAAAAAAGAACTATATAATGACTTATCAGCAAATATCAGGGACTCAGCAGTTTGGATGGAAAATCTGAGACACAGACCAATGAGTCAAAACCCCTCTTGGGTATCCCTCAAATACAAATGGGATAATAGCATCATAGGTTTGCGGTATTAAGGAGTCACAGTTCATCTCATTCAATCTCCTCATTTTATAATGGAAGCCCAAAGAGCTTCTATGCCTGATCCTTGGCCATGGGCCATGGACCACGGGCTCAAACTGCAGCCCTCTGACTCCGAATCAAGTGTGCTTTCAGAGGCTTAAAGACTATAAGAGTTTGAGGTCTAGATAAATATAACTTCTCAGGTTTGACATTAATCAAGCAAGTCAAATCTTTGGCCCAACTCTGTCAGGATTCTTCCTGTTAGGGCTTCCTCTCAAAGAACCCTAGGTAGCTAAATAGTACAGTGGAGCATTGGGTCTGGAGTCAGGGAGTAGCAAGTTCAAATCTGGCATTAGATGCTTCCTAGTAGTGCAATCCTGAACAAGTCTTTTACCCACTCTCTGTTTATTCCCTCAACTTTAAAGGAGGATACTAATAGCACTTTCCTCTAAGACTTGTGGCAAGAATCAAATGAGATAGCCCAGTTCCTGGCATGAAAAGGTGCTGATAAAATCCTTGTTCTCTCTCTCTCCCTCACATTGTTTCTTGCTTTCAAAAATCTGACAAAGGATAAGCATTAGCTAACATCTACCTCCTTGGTCTATCATACTCCAGCTTTTATTCATTATCATAGTTTTGTTTCCTGAAAAGTCTTTCAGGTTCCAATCAACTGTTCCTGATATTACTCCTGTTGAGTTAGTATCATGCATAAAAGACATGTTGACTCAGGAGTCAGAGGACATGGCTTGAAGTTCCAACATTGAGATGACCCGTGTGATCCTGGGTAAGTCATTTAATTCCTTTGGCCTTAGTTTCTTCAGATACAAAATGATGGAGATTAGACTAAATGCTCTCTGGGATAATAGATTCAGTGATCACCAAGTGTGGTGGTTTTCCTGGATTCCAACAACCAAGATTTCTCTCAATTCTAGAGTTTTAGCATATTATGACTCTACTTCCCTTGAATTGAGCATTTTCTGTTTTATTATAACCTCGTCTGGTTTCCTGGCTGCCATTTTCCCTATTTTTAGGCTTTGGATCTGGGGCCAGTTGTTAGACTTTCTGGCCTGTGATTTGGCCTCTGGGATAGCTTAGGGCTCAGAAACTTTCCCCCTCCCTCATCCTCACTTCCCAGATGTCAAGAAGTTCAGAATAACAAAGGTACCTGACAAGCATCAGATTGAGACCAGCCAAGAGTGAAACAGAAGAAAGCCTGTTTCTAAAAGCTACCAACAGGCTAATGCATCCCAGGAAACAAGGACACAGTAACTTCCTCCCATCTCAGGGCTGCCATGCTATTTAATACCCCCACAATCCAAGGACAATGAATAGCATTGTTGCAGTGCTGTAACTGAAGCAATTAGCCAGGTAATGGTCTGTGGGGCTCATTATAACAGAATGTCAATTAAAACATTTGCAAGGAGATTGTGCAAAGCCCTTTATTTTTAGATCTTATAAGTTACAAAGACTGAACTATGGAAAATTTAGATCACTACTGTACAAGACAAAGGCAAATAGAGTTTATACATGTATTTGTGCATGTATATATTTGATGATTTGCTTTATATCTCACTGAAGATGAGAAATCAACAATACCCATAAATTTTATTTTTTTAATTTATCTTAAAATGCAGAAAATGAAATATAGATTTCAGACCTACTGCAAACTTATTCTTTGGATGTGACCTAGGAAACAGAGACACCTTGAATAATTCTTGTTTAGGTAATAGATTTTTCATTTGATTCAAGTACTAGTTGTTGGTTTTGCTTCAGGTTTTTGTTCAGAAATTTAGGAGGGGGAGAGAACAATACAAGTAGAGAGAATGTAAATCTCAAAGACAGAACATTTGGATTTCCAGGAAGATCCAAAAATGTGCTCTACTAGGAAAAAAATTTAGGATCAATTCTAGTGTTTACAAGATGGTTGTTTTTCAAAAGGAAAAAACAAGCAAATTTACTCTACCAGGAAAAAAAATTGAGGATCAATTCTAGTGTTTGCAAAATGATTGTTTTTCAAAAAGGAAAAAACAAGTTGCAAAGTTGTCCTGAGAACTCTATCATTCTGGGGAAGTGTGTTTATCTAAAAATGTTCCAGTGGATAATCACAGTGCTTTTCATTAAATAATACCAGAAGAGCCAAGTTACAATAGGGTTGTGAACTAAAGAAATAATTAAATAAACATTTTGATCCAACGATTTAAACATACATTTTAAAAATTGAATGATAAGCACTTTAGAAAAGGATTTGATAAGACCAAGCAATATAATGCCCCCCTCTAATTTCTAGCATAAGAAATTGGACATTGGTTCAAGTGATAACATCAATTCTAATGATTTAATAAAGAATTACAGGCAGGTTATAGTTTAAGAAAAAATAAAATGTCCATTTTTTCATTCATTCAATAGTCATTCTGGTTACTTTTACTCCAACTATATTTCAGGATAATTACTACTCATGTAAACATATAATAGCATCAAGAGAAAATCTAATTTGTAAGACTAACATTTGATTATATCACTCAAAAATAATTTTATCTATCTCTGTAACCAAAAAAAAGGCAAATTAAGTATATCCTCTAAACTACTCTTTAGCTCCAATATTTAAGTACCTCTTTCTGATTATTATAATATTTCCTGGTTAAACTGAATATCTTCACAAATTCAAAAGCTATAAAATAAAGCTTTAAATCATTGATTCCTCACCATCACTCACCATCTCTGAAGACTTTACTTTCCAGTAAAGGAAAGGAGAGAATCTAGAACACTGTCTATCAGTAATCCCATGCTTATATTAATTAGATGCCTTCTTTCCAGGAGCTGAATGCTATCACAAGTTCCTTTAAACCCATGTTCTTACTACAAAATCACTCATGGAATAACAAGTCAAGCAATATCTGTTACCATATCCTACCTTATGAATCTTTGCTTTATGTGCAATCCCTCATCTGGCTGGCACATTGGATAAGCCCAACTTCATTATTAATCAGTCAGGAATCTGGTTTACTTTGGTAATTCTCTTACCCATAACCAAAAGGAGAGGAGTGCCCTATAGAGGAGAGGTAAGGGGATTGGTGAATGTTTTCTGAAAGTTAAGTAAAAGGGGCATTGAAATCTGAGGAAATGCAAATACCTTGGGACAGGTGAAGACTTAGTTCTTCACTTCGACTGGGACTGGCTGCTTTCCAAAAAGCTCCTTTGTGGCCTAAGGTACAGACAGAATTATCCTTCACTACCATGCTCTGAGGTCATGGAAAGAAACTGTTCAACAATACGATCTATTTTTAAAATGGTTTTAATCCATATTTGTTTCTAATGTTGTTACTTGTATATTAATATTGCTATTGACCTATGGACCAAGAATAAGTCCTCATTGTAATGGACCCATTGCTGGAGTCCTTGGAAATAAGAAAGAAATCAGTTTTCAATCCTTAAAACCCAAGAGCCCTCAATATGGAATGATAGCTTCCTTAATCATAATTCAATCCTTCAATGAATCTCATCAATGTGAACATTCTATTTCATAGAATTATTGACCTTGGGAAGGAGGCAAAATTAAAAATCATGACAATCATGGTTAGGATTATAGATTTGGATCAGGAGTCTAGGAAATTATTTCATACAGCTGCTTTATTTTACAGAGGAGGAAACTAAGATAACAAGGCAGCTCTGCAGTTTCTCCAAGATCCCAGAACTAATGAGCATCAAAAATAAAATTTAAAATTAGGTGCCCCAGGGAGGGAGGGAGCTAGATATAGCAGTGGATAGACTACTGTTCCAGGAGTGAAGAGGACCTAAATTCAAATTTGGCCTTAGACACATAACACTTCCTACCTATGTGACACTGGACAGACAAGTCATTTAACCTCAATTGCTTCTCAAAAACAAATAAAATTAGCCTCCAATTCCAGAGCCAAGTTTTCAACCATGTTTATTTTATGTAATTCTTGTCCATGTTTTTTTCCTATTAATCTTGGCAAAGTAGGTTTACTCAACACATTAAACTTGTTTCTCTATGTCTTTTTTAATATTTTGGAAGCACCATTGGAATACTTGAGCTGTCACTGATTCCACATGACAGTACACATTTGTTACATTTCTTTTAAAAATCACTTTTTCATCCTTATTAGTCAGCTCTATTGTTCACTATAAGAAAGGGAAAGGATTGCATCTTATGTAATAACTATGCTCATTTTGAGGAATATTTAATGGTTCAATTCAGTATTTAACATTTATTGGGTCCTTTCTTTTTTCTAATCCCTTTACCAATGACTTCTCTCAGGGCTTGATCCTGGCATATCAGTAACCCTAGATTACCCAAAGGGTAGGCCAGCAAAGCATGTTGTTGTTATTGTTGTTGTTCAGCCATTTCAGTCATGTCCAACTTTATGTGGCAACATTGGGGTTTTCTGGGCAAAGATATTAGAATGGTTTGCCATTTCCTTCTCCAGCTCGTTTTACAAATGAGAAAACTGAAACAAATAGGATTAAGTGACTTGTCCAGGATCACACAATAAATACCTGAGCCTGAGTGTGGACTAATGAAAATGAGTTTTCCTGATACTAAACACAGTGCTCTAACCACTGTGCAACCTAACTTTCCCAACAAAGCATATCCCCCCAAAATGTTAGTCTCAGAAATGAGATGTGTGACTATCAAGGGAGCACTAGTGGACACAGAGACATCACCAGAAAGTTGACCAATAGAGGGGTATGTGATATGGACAGAGGAGAAAGGACCCAACCAATAGAATCTTAGTTCCTTAAAATATTGAAGTAAAAATTGTGCAAGATTTTGAGGTAATCTAGAAAAGAGGTATGACACACTCATAAATTCCCATGTAATTTAATTCATATATAACTTAAAATAATATATGATACATACATAAGAGAAGCATAAACAAAGTTTTGAGTAAGTTCTAAGAGGGGACTGTTGCTGACTCATGTCAATAGCATTAAAAAGAATGATTAAGATTTGAACAAGTAAGGAGGAGGAGAAAGAGCATTACAAGCAGAAGAAATAGTATGTACAGGGATATAGAAATAGGAGAGTATGGACTCTATATGTGACAAATTGTCTTGTTGCGGGGGACAGGAGAGGATAAGCATTATTAAGAAGCTATTATATACCAGGCATTGTGCTAAGTGCTGTATAAATAAAAATAACAATAACAACAATAATAATAACTAATATTTATATAATGCTTACTATGTGTCAAGCACTTTACAATTATTATCTCTTTTGATTCTCACAACCCTGAGAGTAGTTATTATTATTATTATCTCTATCTTATAATTAAAGAAATAAGTATTTTTCATTACATTTGAACTCAAGTGCTTCTGACTCCAGGCCCAGAACTTTACACATCACACTGCCCCTGGTGGAAGTATAGAGAAAATCAAGGAATAATAATTCATATAATTGTCTTTCATTCTTGAAGAGGATGATCTTATCAGGAAAGCCCATGTCCATGCCATGAAAGTAAATTGTATTTAAATGAGGGAAGGCTGGGCAAGGTTCCCTGCCTCACTTTCCCCTCCAGAGCCATCTGGGTCCAATGGGCAGATATAGATCAGGACTACTGGAGATAGTATGAAAGACTTTGAAGAACAAATAATAAATGTGAAATTTACATGAGAAGTAATAAGAAACTACTGAACATTTTTGAACAAAATTTTGAACTACTGACATTTTAAGACAATTCATAAAAAAATTATTCTGGAAAAAAACTTTTAAAAACATGATGGAGTGAACTGAGAGTAGAAGGAAAATATGTTAAAAGTAATTATGATGGTGCAGGAGAGAGAATGGGTTTTGTTAGTGCTTAATATAGTTTATGTAGTGGTTTATGTAGAATAATTTCTTGCACATAGTATATGACTTAAAAATATATATTAAATTGAATTTAAAAGAGCAGTTAAATTCAAATTATGAAATAATATGATATTTATTATAGACTTTGTCAAGAGTGTTACTATTCAGTATATTTGGTGATGTAGGCAGAATAGAATAAAAATATTGAGTTCCTCTTCTTTGAAAATGAGCACTTGTCAGAAATGTCTTAGATGAAATTCTTGTTTTTTATATTTATAACTTTATATATACATATTATATATGATATAATTTTATAATTATAGTGGACTCTGGAGCACTAAAATTTTGAAATTTCATAATTTTGTGATTCTGTAACACATGTTGCCCTGGCTTATTAAAAAAAACAACTTTACATTTCTGGGGAAAAAAACAATTATGAAATTTCAATCATTTTACTCTATTTGTTCTTCATGTTTGTCTCTAACACAAACTGATTCAAATAATGTCAAAGATTTGACATCAGAGCTTTCTAAGTCATCTGAGGGTCTTGGAGATATGAAAATGATAACAGTTTTTGCTGTTTTAGAAAAAAGCAGCATTAGTACTGAAATTTGAGCAACAGGATGGAGAAATTAGTCCAGTATGGGGATAAAGGGAAAGAAATGATCAGTAAAGCAATCAGGACCATGGATAGCATTTGTGGCAGGGGAGCTCCACAAGTGAAGCTATTTCTTTGTTTTATTAATATATTTTCTAGCCCTTTCATTTCTCAAAATATTCTTCTAAGATATTCATGCGTTATAATAAACTTTTAAAAGAAGGGAGGTAAATTCAATTCAGCAAAATTATCCTACATGCCAATTAATCAATAGTATTTATGCAATATTCCATACCCATATTCTTTTTCTTCAAAGAGGAAAGGGAGACATATTATCACATCCCTTCTTCAGGGCCATGCTTGACGATTGAAAGAATGCAGTTTTCCATTTCATTTTTATTATAGTTGCTTTTTTACATTTACATTATTGTAGCCATTGTGTATGTCATTTTTCTGACTCAGCTTGCTTTTTTTTTGCATCAGTTCATAAAGGTTTTTCCATGCTTCTCTGTTTTCTTCACATTAATTTTTTACAATACAATAACATTCTACTATATTCATGTACCACAATTTGTTTAATCATTTTCTAATCAATGGATATATGGGGGGGTAGTTCCCTTTTTTCTATTCTGGAAAAAAAATATATTGCTATTAATAGTTTGGAACACAGTACCTTTGATGTCCTTGGGCTATATGCCTATCAATGAGATCTATAGATCAAAAATTATAAACATTATAGTCAATTATTTAGGCAAATTATTTTCCAAAGTGGTTGAATTAACTCACAACCCCACCTAAAGTATATTGCTGTCTTTCCCCAGCATCTCCACTATGGATTATTTTTTACCTTCTGCCATTTTTGGTGGAGCCATTTTGTAGTTCATAGTGACTTCAGCAATTTTCAAGGTCAGTTTATTGGGGAAATGTATGGAGGAGAAAGGAAAGTTACTAATGAACATAGAACATGTAGATGGCAGGGCGAGAGGTGTAAAGAAAATCCAATTGGAATCAGGAAGGACCCTTAGTTCAAAAACTACATCTAATAGTTTTACTAGTTATATCACTTAGAATGAATCATCATCTCTCTGTGCTAGTTTCCCTATGTCTAAGCAGAAGATAATAATATCTGTCCTGCCTCCCCCACAGAGCTGCTGTTATAAAATATAAAACTGCCCATAAAGTCTAAAAACATTTACATTTATTTCCTTTAAAATACTTTCAATTATGCATAAAAAATTTAATAATTTTCAAAGTTTTGAATTCCAAATTTTTTTCCCTCCTTCCTACCCTTACATCATTCTTGAGAAGGCAGAAATGTTATATCAATTATACATGTGAAGTCATGCAAAATATATTTTAATATTAGTCAAGTTGCAAAAACACACAAAATAAAACAATGAAAATAAAAAATTTGATAAAGATGTTTTATTCTCCTTTCAGAGTTTCTCTTTTTGGAAACAGACAGCATTTTTTATCATGGGTCTTTTGGTTCTTGAACCATTTTTCTAATCAGAGTAGTTAAGTCTTTTACAGTTGATGATGCTTATGATAGTTTTGTTATTGTATACAATATTTTCCCAGTTTTGCTCTCTTCAATTTGCATAAGTTCATATAATTTTTCTGCTCATTATTTCATATAGCACAATTGTATTCCATCACAATAATATACTACAATTCATTTAGCCATTCCCTAATTTATAAGCATCTCCACAATTTCCAGTTCTTTGCCACCACAAAAAAAAACTGCTATGAAAATTTTTATAAAGCTAGGTCCTTTCCCTTTTATTTGGTCTCTTTGTGATACATACCTAGTATTACTATTGCTAGGTCAATGTATACATTCCCTTGCGGATATCATTGAATATTGCTCATCAGAATGGTAGATAGGTTCATAATTCCACCCACAGTGCATTAGTGTCCCATTTTTTCCCATATCCCCTCCAGCATTTGAAATTTTCCTTTTCTGTCATATAAGCCAATCTAATAGGTGTGAAGGGATAGCTCAGAATTGTTTTAATTTATGTTTCTGTAATCAGTAGTAATTTAAAACATTTTTTCTTGTGACTATTGATAGTCAAAGGGTATGCTATCAACTGGGAAATGGCTCTTATTTTTTATAATTTTGTCTCAGTTCTATTTATATTTGAAAAATAAGGCTTTTATCAGAGAAAAAAAAAGTTTTTCCCAGTTTGCTTTTTCTCCTAATTTTGGAGGCATTAGTTTTGTTTGTGCAAAAGCACTTTAATTTCATGTAATTAAAATCAATTATTTTGCTTCCGATAATATTCTCTATTTCTTATTTAATCATAAATTTTTCACTTCTCCATAGATCTGATAGGTACATTTTTCCATGATCCCCTAATTTACTTATGATAGCACCCTTTATGTCTAAATTATTTATTCATTTTGACTTTTTCTTGGTATACATTGAAATATTAATTTATCTAGTTTCTACCAAACTGCTTTCCAGTTTACCCAGCAATTTTTATCAAATTTTGTGATCTTACCCCAAAAGTTTGGATCTTTGGGCTTATCAAACCCTAGATTTCTATGGTCATTTACTACTATGTATTATGTGCCTAGTCTATTCCACTAATCTACCACTTTATTTCTTAATCAGCACCAGATTGTTTTGATGATTACTGCTCTGTAAACTTAGAGAATCCTAGAGAAACAGCTAGTTTGTTTGAAAACTGGTACTGCCAGGCCATCTTAACTAACTTTTTTCCACTGATTTCTCTGATATATATATATATATATATATATATATATATATATTTTTTTTTTTTTTTTGGCTGAGACAATTGGGGTTAAGTGGCTTGCCCAGGGTCACACAGGCAGGAAGTCTTAGGTGTCTAAGATCACATTTGAACTCAGGTCCTCCTGACTTCAGGGCTGGTGCTCTAAACACTGTGCCAGCTGGCTACCCCATTTGTTTGATATTTTTTAAATACCTTTTGTTCTTCCAGATGAATTTTGTTACTAGTTTTTCTAGCTTTAAAAAATAACTCTTTGATAGTTTGAATTGATATGGCACTGAACTAATAAAATAACGGGTAGAATTGTCATTTTTATTATGCTGATTCAACCTACTCATGAGTAGTTAATATTCTCCAATTGTGAGGGTTTTTTTAAATTTGTCTAAAAGATTTGTCACTGTGTTCATATAAATCCCTGGGTTTGTCTTGCCAGGTAGATTCCCAAGTATTTTATATTGTCTGTAGCTATTTTAAATAGAATTTCTCTTTCAATTTCTTTCCACTTAGTTTTGTTGGTAACATAGAGAAATGTTGTTGATTTATATGAGTTTATTTTATATCCTGCAACTTTACTAAGTTTAGTAGTTGTTTCTCTAGGGTTCTTTAAGTAGACTATTATATCATCTGCAAAGAGTGATAGCTTTGTTTACTCATTGTCTATTTTTATTTTTGCAATTTCTTTTGTGTTTGTTTTATTACTGTAACTAGAATTTCTAGTACAAAATTGAATAATAGTGGTGATAAAAGACATCCTCACTTCATTCCTGATGCTATTGGAAAGGTTTCAAGTTTATTCTTGTTACAGATAATGCTTACTCTTGATTTTAGATAGATGCTACTTAGCATTAAGAAAGGTTCTATTGATCCCTATGCTTTCTAGCATATTTAATAGGAATGGATCTTGTATTTTGTCAAAAGATTTTCTCCATCTATTAAGATAATTGCTTGATTTTTGCTGTTTTCATTATTGATCTGACCAATTATGCTGATAGTTTCTCTAATATTGAAATAGTCCTGCATTTCTGACATGAATCTCACTCTAAACTCTCATAATGTATGATTTTTGTGTATGATATTGCTGTAATATCCTTGCTAACATTTTATTTAAAATTTTCGCACGATATTCATTAAGGAAGTTTTTCTGGAGTGTTTTTTTTTCTGGTTTTGCTCTCCCTGATTTAAGTATCAAAACCATAACAATGTCATAAAATGTATGTTGAAAAATTCTTTCTTTACCTATTTTCCCCCCAATAGTTTATATAGTATTGGGATTAATTGTTCCTTGAATGTTCGGTGGAATTCACTTACAAACTCCTAAGGATTTTTCTTAGGGAACTTAATGATGGCTTATTCAATTTCTTTTTATAAAAAAGGGTTATTTTACTGTTCTATTTCTTCTTTTGTTAATCTAGGTAGTCTATATACTCATTCATTTCATTTATATTGTCAGTTTTACTAAGGTCTGTGAATTTTATTTTGTTAATATTTTGATAGCTACATTTCAAGATAATTGGTTTTTTGTAATCTTATTTATTTTATTTTATTAATTTAAATATTTTTTCCTGAGAAATAGTCCAAAGTGTCTTTAAAAAGCTGGACCTCTAAACTTAAATATTAGAAATACCTCATTACTCTAGCCTCAAGTCTTTTCTTTTTTCTGTTTTTTTTATTTATTTTAATCTTAAATGAAAAAAAGGAAAAGAAAAGAAAAAAAGGGCATATACACAGCACAACATAAGAGAGGATTCAAAATATAAAGCAATAAATTTCCATTTCAAGAAAGCTATATTTATTATGTAAAGCTGTGTTTATTATATAGGCACAACATATTGTGTTCAGAGCTGTTTGTACATCTTTGCTTCCTTGTAGGTATTTTTTAGTTCTCTGCTTTGACCTTTTTCTTTGTTCTTTTTCACCTTTTCTACCCCAAGAAGGCTACATATGTGCAGAAAGATATAAATGCAAATACATGTGTTATATAGATAGATATACGTATCTATATCTATAGATACACATATACATATAAACTCATATATACATATACATACAGAGACAGATAAAGATAGATAATTATATAATTACACACACAAATACATTCATATGCATCTATGCAAGATAATACTTTCTAGTTGTCCTCTGTTTCTCTGAAGGTGAAAAACATCTTCCTTCATAAGTCCAAGTCTTTCCAATTTTTCTAACTCAATTCCTATACCTCATCAGGAACATTCCAACCTTATATTGTCTAATTATTTTAAATAGTCTAAAACAATATTGATTACCAAGTCTTTCTTTCTAATAAAACATATGTGCCCTGAGAGAGTTTTACTTAGCATTTTATATTCATGAGAATCTCCTCCCAGGAAATTGGTGATAGTTTTAATACAGCACAAATTGGTTGGAATGTTTTTGTTTTAATTTTCCTAAGCTCTTTACTATTCTTATCACATTTATTACTTATGTTATTATAATTTCCCATGAATCTATTTTGAGTCATTTTTCAAGAATTAAAATAATTGGAAATGCTTTCCCATTGATGATTTAATTCTTTTTTTTTTTTTGCTCAAACATGAATGAGGATGAACAAAAATATAAGAGTTTTAGAATATAACACACTGCGCCAACACACATCCACATACATGTACATGCACATAAAAAGTTCAGTCAAACAGTGAGCCTTTTTGGCCCTTGATTTTGGTTTTTGTTTGTTTTTTTAATTTTCTCAACAGGTTAAATAAAATGACCAAATGACCTGACATTGTGAACTGATAAATATATAAAAGAAATTATACTGGTATTCTGTAGACATAATCCCTAATAGAACTAGCTATGGAAACAGGCATTGTAATGATTTATTGGTTCAGCCCAAGTTATTATTAGGAAGTTCAAAACCTGAGGTTAATCCCATATCACACTCCCTCTCCAAACAAAACCAGAGAACATGTTCACACAGAAGAAATCAGGGTAAAATGGAATTGGAGAAAGATCATAAAATTGTAAATTTTAGAATAAAAAGGACTTCACACAATCCCTTCATTTTTTAAATAGCACAACTGAGCTCCAAAGAGGTGAAATGGGTATGTGTGGGGAGGTGTGTGGCTGGTGAATTTCACCTACCCGTTGTACCTTGGTGTTAGAAAATATTGGAATGACAAAGTTAATTACAGGTATAAAAGCCTTTTTTTTTCTTTTAAAATACCAGCTAATAAAGCTTTCTCTTCTTCAACTGACTGCATCTTTAAGTTTCTATTTAACTTCCAGCAATGTCAGGTCTTCAAAGCAGAGAGCCTACAACAATCACCCCTAGTCTCTATATCCTAGGTTCAGTAATGCACCAGAATTCTTTCACTAATATTCCAACGTGGGCTATAACCTTTTTTGCCTTCGATATTGTGATTTTATTGTTATAAGGAGCTATTAGTAAGGAACTTCTACCAATTCAAGCCAGCCATGTCTGTAACTGCCAGTCATAGAAAGTTATTTGGGCACTGAGAGGTTACATGATTTACCAAGAGGCAGGATATAAAACATTTTTGGGGGGTTCAAAAGCCATACAGCCTCTCACACCTTGTTTCCAGTAAAACAGACCCTGCCTTCCTTAAAGCATTATAACCCTTGAGTCATAACTAGGGTGAGGTGACTAGACTTTTGAGATAATTGGGAGATCATTTAAGATATGTATGCTTTCTCAGTAACATAGAAACAACTGATCTCAAAACCTAATTAGCAGCAGTCACTAATTAAAAGAGAAAGCTCCTCTAGATACACATACTTCTCTTGAACCAAAATGGCACTATTCGAATTTTTTTTTTCTCTGAATTTGTCTTAAAACATTGCTTTGAAAGTGTACGTTATTTTATAGGGACAGTTGCATTCGGAACCTTGTCCTGGACACATTTTGCAGCCTTTGTCCCAAATATTAAAAAAAAAAACCTTTATCTATCCAGAATGAACCCAGACCATCCATCCAAACTCTCAGGTTTGGTCAGATGCCCAACCATCTTAATCAAAGACATCTCTTTAGTTACAGAATTTAAAAACAAAGAGTTTCAAACTCTTATCTTGATGATGTTTGAATGGGAAAGAAGGCACCCCACTAAAAGCAATTTCAAGGAGATTTACAATATACTTTTTATAAGCATTTGGCCTCTAAATAATTTGCTAGAAAGAAAATACCAGTGACATGAATGAAAGGCCCCTTTCTGACAGCTGTATCAGCTCACTTTCCCAGTCCTGAATTTGAAGTGCACCAACCTTTCTGACTTCCTTTCTGTTTAAATGAATCAGGACAATGGGACTGGGGCCAAGTAAGTGTCTTTCTTTTGATTCACATTATCTCCCACTGCCCTTTCCCCTCAGATATGTATCTCGTGTAACAGAAATGTACACTTGACCCTTCTACTTGGCTAAGAAACAAAAGAGAATGAGTAAAAGCTTTCCTTGTTACATGCTTACTACCAAATCCTCAGATTTTGAACCTCCTACTCCTTTTAAAAGTACCTGTAACAATTCAGGGTTTTGAACTGTGTTTTTAATATCTAGTTTATTTTTCTTGTTTTGTATAAAACTGATTTTTCTTGTTGTTGCAATCTTCTTTTTCTTATAAATGTTCTACAGGCAAAAATCTACATGCAAAATCAGATGAAATCAATTGTTAATTTCAGCTCTGAACAAGCCACTCATGAAGAATATGGGAATGACAGAGAGTTTCATATCATTTCATAGTTTTATGTGTAAATAGAATCAGAATTTAACAACTGAGAAATTCCATCTCCTTGTTCAACACCAAAGGTGTTAAACATGAAAGGTTTTAGTTGCTTTGTATATTTTAAAAAACGATTTTAGCTTTTTCTTCTCTGACTCAAGCTGTGAGTGATTTAATCTTCCTTGAACTATTTATATATGAAAACATCTCCTAAGAAATATTCAAGTTTATTCCACTGTGATTCCTTCAATAAAAAAGAGCTTTAGAAGATAAGTGAACCTCTCACTCGTTTTTTGTGCAAATATATAAATAAGTATCAACTCAATTTAATAGAGGCTCTCCCCAAGAATCAAGGCAAGATGACAAGATGTCTAATTCTACCTCCAGAATTTAGGAAGTATATGACATTAAGGAAGTCACTCAAAGTCTCTATATGATTCAGAAATTCCTCCAAAAGTTCCCTAATAAGTTATTGATGAGTGTTCACATTCAGAATCCCTTGAGTTGAGCAAATCATAAGTCCTTCATTTGTTTTCTAAATTCCAACAGATTAGACTATTAGAGCTGGAAAAGATCTTAGATATTATTTAGTCAAAAGCTGTCAATTGACAAATGAGGAATCTGGGGAGGCCCAGAAAGATGCATTAATTTGTCCTTAAATACACAAGTAGTAAGTGGAAGAGCTGAGATTTGAATACAGGTTTTTTTTACTATAATCCCAATTCTCAAAATAACAGACTTATCGTTCTGGTGCTGTTTAATATGAGCATTATGATGAGGTTTAGATTTAGGGAACCAAAATGAAATTAGAGTTTCTGGTGGTCAGGGAGTTAAATGATAAGGTCTAGTGGCAGGTTCGGGGTTCAGGGAACCAAATGGAGAGGTTTGGCTTCCCTGCAACCCCTTGGGATTCTGCTCAAGGGTAGGTAGTTTTGGGGACTCACTTCTGGTGGTACAGAGGTTCTCTGTAAAGGAATTTACAGACCTGAAAACTTAGATTGATAAAAGATGCTTATTATGGGGATTGGAAGCATAAAGATTAGGGAAATAGGTAAGGATAAAGAGCGGATGGCACTGGAAAAGAATATTATTCCAGCAGGCAGATCTATGGAAAATGGAGTTTTGCACTGAGAATGCAGTTCTCAGTGGGCAGAAAGTCCTGGTAGCTGAGTAAGCACCTGAGGTCCATCTGTCAAGATCTTAGTTGATGGAAGCTCATTATATTGGTTGT
The DNA here is from genome assembly GCF_902635505.1 of Sarcophilus harrisii. Classification (NCBI taxonomy): domain Eukaryota; kingdom Metazoa; phylum Chordata; class Mammalia; order Dasyuromorphia; family Dasyuridae; genus Sarcophilus; species Sarcophilus harrisii. Next base: position 19,301,432 of record NC_045428.1, on the reverse strand, counting down.
CTTGGTGGGGGTTGGGAAACCTGACCAGATCATCAGAATGGGGGCTGGGACAACCGGAGCAGATCAGAACCCATGGGGGCTGGGAGAGCTCAAGTTGGCTCAGATCCACTGGGGGTTGGGACAACCCCGCATCTCCTATTGGAATTCAAAGGGTTGCTTTTGACCAGGATTTGTGAATCAAACAAAGGCCCTGGCTTCCAGGACTGATGTCTCAGCCAGGAGGGGCTGGGAATCTGAAAGGAATCACAGATCAATCTGAAAGGAATCACAAATCAATAGGAAATATAGTTTCTTAAAGGAACCACAACCCGCTTTAATTATAACAATGATTTGTGTTAGTTTCTGAGCATGTTATTCATATATGACAGACATATTGTGATTTACAGAGAAAACTCTAATGGTATTTGGTCTTTGAGCTGTTTTATATTAGTAACTAGTGAATAATTTGTCAATTCAGCCACAGGAAATAAATTGAGATGGAACTTTTAAAAGAACTACAAAATAACCTAAATATTTCACTGATACAAAGCCTCATCTTAGAGTAAGGAGACTTGGGTTAAAGCTCATCTTTGCTATTTTCTTTGAGTAAATCACTTAATATCTATATCTTTCAGTTTCATCAACCAATCCCTAAGAAATTATTAAATACCTACTATGATTTGTGTTAGTTTCTGAGCATTTGTTATCCATACATGACAGACATATTGTAATTTACAGAGAAAACTATAATGGTATTTGGTCTTTGAGCTGTTTCTATATTAGTAACCAGTGAATAATTTGTCAATTCAGCCACAGGAAATAAATTGAGATGGAACTTTAAAAGAACTACAAAATAACCTAAATATTTCATTGATACAAAGTCCTATCTTAGAATAAGAAGACTTGGGTTAAAGCTCATCTTTGCTATTTTCTTTGAGTAAATCACTTAATATCTATAACTTTCAGTTTCATCAACCAATCCCTAAGATTAAGTACCCACTATGATTTGTGTTAGTTTCTGAGCATTTGTTATTCATACATGACAGACATATTGTGATTTACAGAGAAAACTATAATGGTATTTGGTCTTTGAGCTGTTTCTATATTAGTAACCAGTGAGTAATTTGTCAATTCAGCCACAGGAAATAAATTGAGATGGAACTTTAAAAGAACTACAAAATAACCTAAATATTTCATTGATACAAAGTCCTATCTTAGAATAAGAAGACTTGGGTTAAAGCTCATCTTTGCTATTTTCTTTGAGTAAATCACTTAATATCTATAACTTTCAGTTTCATCAACCAATCCCTAAGAGATTATTAAGTACCCACTATGATTTGTGTTAGTTTCTGAGCATTTGTTATTCATACATGACAGACATATTGTAATTTACAGAGAAAACTATAATGGTATTTGGTCTTTGAGCTGTTTCTATATTAGTAACTAGTGAATAATTTGTCAATTCAGCCACAGGAAATAAATTGAGATGGAACTTTAAAAGAACTACAAAATAACCTAAATATTTCATTGATACAAAGTCCTATCTTAAAGTAAGAAGACTTGGGTTAAAGCTCATCTTTGCTATTTTCTTTGAGTAAATCACTTAATATTTATAACTTTCAGTTTCATCAACCAATCCCTAAGAGATTATTAAATACCTACTATGACTTATGTGCAATGTTGTTATTTGTCCTTCATTCTCAGAGAGGACCATGATATCAGAGGCATGATAAGCAAGTGAATTGGATTTAAGTGAGAAAGGGCTGTGAAGGATCACCTACCTCACTTTCCCCTCCTGTACCATCTGGGTCCAGTAACAAAACATAAATCAGGAGATGGCTCTGGATGCAATGGGAGACTTTCTCTTCTTTAAGCTAAGGTTTTCTACAGGACTGTTTCACTGAAGCTGCACCCACTCAATGATTAGGGCTGGGGAGCAATTGAAGCAAAGAATCTCCTCTTTCACCTAGTCACAAAATATATAAATAAATAAATCTGGGAGGGGAAGACCTCAGGTTTCTGGCCAAAGCAGAAAAGGCTGCTATTTATATTGAACCCAAGTCAAACATTGTTTGGGTCCTGCAAAGTTAGGCAATGGGGATTAAACAAAGCTAATAATTCTTTAATATTTCTGCTATCTACTTCGATCTACAATTGTGAGCAGAGGCAATATGATGTGGTGACAAGAGGAATAGACTTGGGTTCAACAAGTTTAGATTCAAATCAAGGTTCTACTGCTAACTATCTAAGGGACCTTAAATAAGTACTTTAATTTCTCAGGGCCTCTTGTGTCCTAAGAGACATGCGCGCACACACACACACACACACACACACACACACACACACACACAAATTTAGATAAGTAAAGCATCTATTAAGGGCTTACAATATGCCAGGCACTATGCTAAATGCAAGAAATATAAGTAAAAAATAAAAACAGTTTTGTCCTTGAAAATTTATATTCTAGTAATGTAATCTGAGTCCCAGGGCCATTGAATAATCTATTAAGCATTTACTGTGTGCCAGGTATTGTGCAATATTCTAGGCATACAAAGGCAAAAGGAAAACAATTTCTGACTTTGAGGAACTTAAAATCTACCTAAGAGACTCACCATATAACATACCTTATTTCCTCCAGACCTTCAGGCTCTGGCCTCTTGCCATTGACCAAGCCAGTGAGTCTTTGGGGTTTCTGGATGTCATTTTCCTTAATTGGTATCAGTTCCCTGAGAGCAAGGATGGTCTGATTTCAATTCTATCGTTTGTCTATTTGTCTAACATTAGTGCTTAGCACAATGCTCAGGATATAATAAGTACTTAATAAATGATTTACCAACCTGCTGGATGATGTGGGAGCCACCTACTAGTGGTTGCTGAGGATCTAATTATGACCAGCAGAATGGATCCCTTCGTGTGAGAGGATGGTAATGACACAAGGAGACTGAGAAGCAGGTGCGTTCTCTGACCTCTCTCCTGTTCTCTCTTGCCTCCAATTTATTTCATTCCCAATCCCCAAGTAACATCTACATCAGTAAAGGCTGATTTGCAGTTCCTTCCTTCTGGGGTGTTATGATTCTCACATGTGGGGGCTTTTGGAGAATTGACCTGCCCCTTCACACTTAGGCATGGTCCTTCACATTTCCATCCATTCATAGTAGACAGAATTACAGAATCTTACGATTTAATAGGAAGTGCTTTAGCAATTAGAGCTTTCCAAAAGTGGAATTATCTACCCCAGAAATTAATGTTTTCCTCCCTAGGAGAAGTCTTCAAGGAAATGCTGAACAGATATATGTTACTGGGCATTCTTTTGAGAGTATGGATTGGACATACATGGCTGTTGATGTACCTTCCAACTCTAAAATTATACAATTCTATGGTCAGTCCATGAAAAAGCACTTATTAATCACTTAATGGAAATAAAAATGGGGAGGGTGAAATGGACAAGACTGAGATTTCTAAAGGAAATCCATGATCCATAAAAGAGGCAACATTATTTTGAAAAATTCACAAGGTATTTGAAAGAGTACAAAATGCAAAGATATGGAAAATATCTTAGACTATTATTACCAAAAAACAAAATGAAATAAAACAAGCTCAGTAGTGTAGAGAATAGCAATGAAATAAATGCCTACTTTGTGAAAATCTACCCCTACACTGAAAATATCCCTGATAAATGTTTGAGAAGGGAAGAAGATTATTTTCACTTTCACAATCAGATTTCTAAAATCTAACTAAGCTTTAGTGAAATCAATTGATAGTCACTGGAAGGCTGGGGAGCATACCAGTGGGAACAGCATTAGAAAGATACAGCATATTGCTAGATGGACACAGTTATCTCGAGAATCAATCAGGAAACAAAAGTTTTATTAAGTCTGTGCTACATTGTGCTAAGCTGTTGTTGTCGTTTGTCCTTGAAGAGGACCATGACATCAGGGGGGTGATGCAAGTGACTTGGATTGAAGTGAGGAACTGTACAAAGCCACTAGCCTAACTTTCTCCTCTGGAGCCAGGGGTAAGATATAGATCAGAATGACAGGGGATGACTCTGAATGCAGTGGGAGACCATGGTATTTTTAAGCTAACGTTTTTAATGGACCTCACTTTGACTGAAGGAGTGCTCAGTCAGTGATAAAGGGTAAGCAAGAAATGAGGCAGAGAATGGCCCTTTTACCTGGCCAAAAAAAAAAAAAAAATCAATCTAGGAGGGGAAGATCCTCAGGGTTTCTGGAAAAAAACAGAGATAATTGCTATTTAAATTCCCTCTGAGCCAATCAGAGCCCAAACAATGACCAAGTGGAGCTTACCCTTGAATCAAGCGTTAGTCAATCAGTGACAGCAAGAGCGATTTGGGTTTAAGGCACTGTGTTAGTCCATAAACTCCAAAGTGTCGTGTGAGGTTTCAGAAATCAAAATTCACATTCCTTTAAAAACAGTACCTCTAAGGAAGGGTCCGATACTCTTTATGGACAAAGGAAAAGGAAGGAAAAGAAGCAGAAAAAAAGACAAAAAAAGGAAAAATAAGAATCGTGTAATCCAATTGATCATTTTTAGTTGGGTCTTTAGGGGGGAAACTCCTACTCCTCCTTACACAGGTTTTTGTTTGTCATTCTTGAAGAGAACCATGACATCATGGAGGTGATGCCATGAAATGCAAGTGACTTAAAAGGAAGTGAAGGAGGATTGTGCAAAGTCACCAGCCTCCCTTTCTCTTCCTGAGTCATTTGGGTCCAGTGACCAGATATAGGTCAGTGTGACTGCAAGTGTCCCTGAAAATATAAAAAGAAACAAAAGGGAGTCCCTCTCCTCAAGGACCTTACAATCTAGTGGTAACGTGAAAGGAGATGAAGTTACCACTCTCTGGGGAACCAACTTGCCAGTAGAGTTTGGGAGAATTTCTCCAGAGCACCTGCTACATATGGTTATTTACACTTCTTATAAAACACATGCCTCTTATAAAATCTTTTCTTCTCCTAAACAAAAAGCTATCCCTTGTTACTCGTTTGAATTGTCAATATTCCCTACTGCTCCAAGATGGAGTCAATTTTGTTATTCCTTTTCAGTCACTGGATTGATTTACCCTATGGATCAACTCTTCACTTCCAGGACAGGATCACAGCCTTTCAAAAATGGGTTATCACCTTTATACATGTAATGATGTTTTCTAAGACTGTAAGCCCTTTGAGAGGAGGGACTTTTTGCATTTCTACCTGCAGTGCTCACCCTAGTGCCTGGAACCTTCATAAATTATTTTCATTCAATCATCCTGAACCTAAAGCCAATGATTGACCTTATTTTTTAACCCTACTTCCTATGGATTGACCCAGCCTACCAGACTCTACCATTGCTACACTCACATTGCCTCGTCACTCCCAACCAAACTTCAGCTGGCTTCTGGACCACCGTGACAAAGGGACTGCTTACACAGTGACAATGCTCATGGCTCAGCTTCTTTGTTTAATCTTACTAAATCTTGCTGAACGGGCACAACTTTATTCCTAGCCATAAGCACGTTCATACTTCTTTCATCCTTTCTTCATAATTATTTTAATCTGATCTGTTTTTAAAACTTTAATCCTTTGGCAAGCTGCACTTACTTATCTTATTTTTCCTTCTTTTCTCCTGCATTTGATGTTTCTCTGCCCAGCCATTCTCATTTATACCTGTTGTGCCTTACACAACGACTCTGTTTGATTTTATTCACTTCATCCTTTACTTGTTTTTCATTTCTTTGTCTGTTTTTCCTGATTCTTAGAGCTGCCTTCTGGGGACTTCTTAATTCCAAATCCTTTTGTTGCCTTTCATTTGTATTTATCAAAAATTAGCTAACTTTCATTGACTGGGTCCATTGGGGAAGTTGGCTCTTTTCTGAGGTCTGCATTGTTTTTGCCCTATTTGGAGGATTAGACTGAGAATTAAGGGACTCATGATCTCAGGACCACTGTGACTATTGGCTTTCTTTGCTTCGAGCTGTCTGACTTTTCTATCTGCCAACATCCATGTTCACACAGACTTAGCTTTCCATTTCAATGAAGTTTAAATTCTCTCCTCCAACAGAAGCCAAAACCTCACAGTGAGACTTGTTGCTAAGCAAAAAAAACTACTATTTTTTTTGCTTTTAAGATCAGACATTGTATCTCAAGCTCCTTTCCTGGATCTTCATCCAAGTTATGTCAACTAATCGTGGCTGTACCCCAAGATTCACTCCAGGGCCCTCTTCTCCCTCCTATTATCTAACTTGGTGATCTCATCGGTTTCCACGGTAACAATTATCATCTTATCCAGATTATTCCAAATCCATATATGCTGCCCTAATCTCTCTTTTGACTTCTAATCGTGTACCACCAGTTGCTTTTTTTTAATATCTTCCCAAAATGGAGAATGCACACAGATGCCATACTGGAAAAAGCTCTCAGCTCGTTCATGAACAACTACAATAAATTTCTGGTTGATCTGCTTGCCTCGGGTCTTTCCACATTCTACACCATTATACACTCAGCTGCCAAAGTGATTGTCCCAAGGTTTAGACCTTCCTGCATTATCCCCTCACTTAATAAACTCAAGTGGCTCCCTAGTGCCTCAGGAGCAATTAAACATTTTCTCACATTTAAAGTCTTTACAACCAGACTCCTTCCTACCTTTCCAATATTACACTTTATTCCCTCCACACACTCTATGACAGGTATAGCAATCCACTTCCTGGTTCTCCTACTACACTTCAAGTGAAGTTCTTTTTCTCCTTGTTTTCTCTCTGGCTCTCTCCCCATTCCAGCATGGGAAGCATCCTACTTTCTCACTATTGTCTCCTGGTTTCTATTCCATTCTAATTCCTTAGCAAAGGGTGCTTCTGTACTGATTAAATCATAAAAATATTAATTTAAAACAAGACACTATGAGATTATTTAACTTAATCCCTTCGTGTTACAGGTGAGGAGACTAGGATTCAAGGAGGAATTGTGGAAATGACATTGAAGTTGGAGTCAGAAGACTTAGATTTATATATCAGCTCTGCTACTTACTTCCTACGTGATCTCAGCAATCCATAGGTAAACATTTATAAGCATCTGTTATGTGCCAGGCACTGTGAAAGTCACCAAACAGACAAAAGCAAAAATGAAACAATCCCTCTCCTCAAGGAGTTTACATTCTATTGAAGGAGAGAGCAAAGGGCTCCAATGAAACCTGGGAGTGGGAGAGAACCCTGGTAGAATGAGGGTGGGAGTTTAATAAAAGTTTCATCACTGTTTGGGGGAGGAAAAGGATCCTAGGAGCAAGTATTTCACTGAGCTTCAAGTTCCTCATCTGTGAAAGTAGATCAGATGACTTCTGAGACCTCTTCCAGCTCAAAACCTACTATCCTATAATCCTAAGTAATTTAGCCAAAATCACACAGGGAATCAGGATCAGAAATACACTTAAAGTATTCCAACAAAACCACTGCTCATTTCCACTAAATTCTGTGTTCCAGCTAGGCATGAATACTCAAAATTGGAATATTTCATAGATTTTACAACTAAAATGAAACAATTTTAAGATTATTTCTTGAGAAAAATCAAAAAGGCAACACTAGTCTCACAGTATGGTCTGCAAACTCCTGGGGGTCCCCAAAATCCATTCAGAAGATCCTTAAGCTCAAAACTGGTTTCATAATATACTAAAATGTTTTAGTTTCTGATACCAATATTTTCATTAAATATCAAGAGATATAATAGACATACCCTAAAAGCTCTTTGGGAGGTCTTCAATTATTTTTAAGACTGTACAATGAGATCAAAAAGTGTAAGAACCGCTAGACTTGGTATTATAAACCTGGTATAAAATCCTCCCTCTGATACTTAACCATCTTGGGACCTTGGCCATCTCAATTAAAATGCCTGTGCCTCAATTACCTCATTTATAAAATAGGAATATTAGACTTGTTGGTCTCTAAGCTCTAAATCTATGAGCTTGATAGCTTTCTTACAATTCAATCATATATTACTAAATGTCCATTCAAGTCCAAACAAGTATAAGCTCTCAAAGATAAAGCAAGGAACAAGGATTGGAAACTACAAGAAAATTTTCTTTAGGCCCAAATAAATAAAAAATAACTAACAAATAGAGTTGTCTAATAATGGTTCAAGCTGCCTCACTAATTATTGTCACTGGAAGTATTTGAACAGAGGCTAAATGAATATGAAAGAGCATACTTCTGTCTTCTATCAGAGGTTGAACTCTCATATCATTTGTGTATTTTGATTTTCCTTCTAGATCAGATGCACATCAACCTCAAAAAGAAAATAGTCTTCCATTTCCTGGAAGATAAACAATAAAGATTTATAATCTATCAACAACCAGAGGAGAGATTTTTCAAAATACTAATAATAAAAAAATATTCATTTAAAAACCTTTAAACTAGATGGCACAGAAGATAGAGCAGTGGCTCTGGAGTCAGAAAGAACTGAATTTAAATTTAATCTCAGATACTTCATAACTGTGTGACTCTGGACAAGGCACTTAATCTCTATTTGGCTCTATTTCCTCCTCAGCAAAATGTGAATAATAATAGCACCTACCCTGCCCCCAGGCTGCTTGGGAAGAACAAGTGAAATAATCATTATAAAATGATTAGCACCTTTCCTGGCACATAGCTGTGCTATATAAATGTTAACTATTATTATTGCTATTATCATTATACATCATCATACTGATGAAAACAGGAAAGATTTTTAAAGATATCAACAGGGAAGAGATTTTAGAAGACCAAGAAGGAAACTAATATACTATTGGTGGAGTTGCGAATTTGTTCAATCCTCATAAAAATAGTTTAGAATTATATGATAAAAGTCATTAAATTATCCATGATTCACAATCCCTCTATAGATCATATACTTCAAGGAAATTAAAGACAGAAAAAATTCCAAGTGTATACTAAATTATTCATAGCAGCACTTTTTTTCCATTAACCAAAATCTAGAAAAATACTAGGTCTCCAGTGAACAATTATGGTTTACTAATATAGTTAAGTATTGTTACATTGATATATGAGGAATTCAGAGAAGTAAGGGGAAATTTTATGTGAACTGATATAGGGTGAAATAAGGAAAATTTGAAATGTATAATCAATGATGAAAAGAATAAATGAAAATACTAAAAGTCAATCAAACTGTAACTAATTGTAAATGTCAGTCTCAGGCCCCAGAGAACTGAAAATAGAACACACTTCCTTTCCCTCAAAACTCCAATGAAGTGTACACTGTTGTGTTTGCAATGTTACAAAGGCAAGTTCCATATTTGGGAAATCAGGGACTAAGAAGTAATAACAGGGGTATAAAAATCAAAAGCAACCATAGAACATATTACTATGTAAAGAAAAGGATATCTACCTGATTGGCTTTTTCTCTGAGATTTTAAATTCTAGAAAGCTGCCTAGAGAACTAGAAGGTTTTGTAATGCTAAAGTTCACTTTTAATGGGGTGACCAGTTCCTCCATTTGTCCTGTTTCATAATTCTTCCTTATGGTTATGACTGTCCCCTCTTAATGGTTGAGATAAAGGTGTTATAGACATTCCTTAATGTCATTAGAATATCAGTAACCTCCATCTATCAGGTTATCCCCCACCTAGGTCCCTCCATTCTGTCATTGTTCTTGTATTCCATAAAAGGCTTGCTGTTCCGATACTCGGGGCTAGACTCTTTGAGATGATAGTCTAGTCTAGCCCTGGGATGCATTGGTCCCAGTATTTCTCTCCATTTAATAAATTATTGAATTGGTCTCTAATCTCTGTCTTGCTCAGTTTCTTTTGGATTACAGTTTAAGAAGCTCACCCACAGTCACAATTTAGAGGATGAGAGAAGGTAGACCCAGATCCTGACTTCAAGATCACCTGGCTCCAAGACATCCGTCTATCTACTATACCATCCATGGCTTCCTCAAACATGAAGTCAAGACTAAAAGCCATCCCCAGCCAACAATGACTCATGCACACAAGGAGTGATTAACAGCTTGATAAAGGCCATGTGTGATCAAAGAAAGGAGACTGTTCAGTCACATAACAAAAAATGGGAGATGACATTTGAGCCTGTGGATTAACCTGATATGTTCAAAACAGTGAAAGAAGACAGATCTCCAGTACATCAGGCAGGATTAATGGAAGAGCATGGACCATGAATGATAGGAAGGGATGGTTGGAATGCAATCTTCCCTATAAACAAAAACAATAAAGATGATTAAGCCTAGAAAAGAGAATGTTGACTGGACAGTTTATCAGCAAATTTTGTTGCCAAAAGAATCCTAAATCACAGTATAATGACTACAAAGTCTTCATCTCTAATCTAATGGAATGATTTCTATTAGCTAATTACATCCCCTCATAAATGGCAATGGTTAAGTATTGAAATACCGAGGCAACAAGGTGTAGTGATGAAAGGGTCAGACTTGAAGCTTAGAAGACCTGAGTTCAAGTCTCACCCCTGACACAAATTGGCTTTGTGGCTCTGGGCAAATCATTTAACCTTTCAGTGTCCCCAGACAACTCTCTAAGACTATGTGTCTTAGAGATTTCCTCATCTGGCACTTCCCCAAACCTTATAATTAAATCACAAGTTTAGTCCCTACGCCTAAATATACTGTACAAAGGGAAGCATTAGAAAGGCCTTCTCTCAGTGGTGAAAAGTACTCTCATATAATTTAAAAAACTGAAAACTGGTTTCACTAAAGGGATCTTTGAACACTCCCTCCTATGGCTGATGCCTCTTCATGCAGTTCCTGCTTTCTGCACCCAATTCAGCAATTACACAAATGCAGAATCCCTGACAACAATTTGATTCTTTCCCAAACTGGAGGTTTTTTTTTTAAGAATTTGTTTTTTAAAAAAATTATTTCCACCAATATGTTGAAAGTAGCATGCTGATTCAACATTAGCTACTTAAAGTTTTTTTAAGTGCATCAAGTAAATAGATACAAGCTCTAGAAGCTCTTAAAGCCCCAAGGTTAATTGCTGCTAAAAACTACTAATGGTTTCTTTTAGACTCTGCTTAGAATGGCAATTATTCCAAATGACAGGTTTACTTTATCTTTAAGTTCTTCTCCATCTCAAAGCTATTTTAACTTGTGGTGATACCACTTCTGAGTAATTAGGCTAAAAATATACTTGAAACATTCGGCAATGGAATCCTGGATTACAATGGCAACATCACTTCAAATGCAAACTCTTGAGAAAGACTTAACTTAATAGCTAACTGAACAGCTATGCTGATTCATTAAGAGAGTATTTCAAAAAAAGAGTCCTCAAAATGTTAATTTCATCATGGAATCCATGAAGCAAAAGAAATTTATGGACATAGTGAGAATATATAAGGTAACATGATCACGTTGAAGAGTGCCATTTAATCTCAGTCATCTACTATACATTTCTGAGGATCTACTATGTACATGGAACTGTTCTAGATCCTGCGGCTGCAGGAGACTATAATATGGAATCCATGTCTTCCAGGATTCCAGTCTATTCATGTTGCTGATTGAGCGGTAGCGTGCACTCTGGTGTTAGAGTTTCTGAGTTCAATTTCCATTTCTGATAACACATGTGTGATTCTGGGAGTCATTTCACTTCTATGGACCTCAGATTCTTTATCTATAACTTGAAGGTGTTGACCTAGATTGCCTCTGAGATCCTTTTCACTTCTGGACATAACTATCCATCTAATTCAGGGACAAAATAAATATATCTCAATTCTTACTTTAATGGAATTGATATTTCATCAAGGTAGGTCCTCCCTCCAGTCATTCAAATCCCAATCTAGGATCTACTTTTTCATCCTCTTCCATCCTTGGCAACAGACCGGTACCATGAATAGAGTCCTAAACAAGGACTCAGAAATACATGAATTCAACTCTTGCTTCAGATACTTCCTTGTCTCTAAGATTCAACTACCTTATTGGAGAAATGGGGATAAAAATCACCTCACAGGAATTCAGGAGGATCTACTGAGCTAATGTCTGTAAAATATTTTATAAAACACAAAACATTACCTAAATGCACACTATTTGTCTCCCTATAAGTTACACCATGGGAGATCCACTTAACATGCTAAATAAAGGCTTTCTTCTAGATATCTTGGTGTTACATGGAAATCGCTAGCTGAAGGACAGAATCAGCCATCAGCTAGTTATTCTGCCCTCTCATTACCTGCTTTTTTTAGGCGTGCATCTTTCATCATCATCCATAAGTCAAGGATCTGTGATTTTATCAATATGGGAACTACCTTTAGCTACTACAAATCACAACTCATCTATAACTTAAAAGAATAGAGAGTAATCTTATACCTAGAGAGTTTAAGCATCTCTTCCATGGTCACATATATTGGTTAGACCTTCTGACCCCCAAACCTAGCATTCTCTAACCACTCCATATACCTTACCTTCACATACATGCAATTCAAAAGACATTGTATGACAAGAACACAATCAGTCATAGAATGAACAGTCAGGATAATCAATATGAATACGATTTAAGTTCAGAGGGAGTGATGACTGTGGATTTGACAGAAGGGTAGAACTTAGATAGGGAAAAAATGAGAAAGGAGAGAATTCCAGACTAGGAAAGTAGTATGGAAAATTAGTAAAGGCAATGGGCATGCTTAGAAGACAGGGAGTAATTTAGCCTACGAGGTAGAGAAGGTTCAAGTAAAAGTAGGAAAAAATGCTTGAGTTGCAGGTAAAAACCAGATTGTTGGAGATCTTTAATTCTAGACTGAAGAGTAAAGGTTTTATCTTATGGATAATAGTAAGTCATCGTAGATTTTATAAGAGGGAAGTGGGCACGATAAAAAAAAATTAGTGAATGGATTGAGAAGTTAACTTCATGATTTAATAAGTATTATCAATAAGGTATTGCTCCCATTTTATAATTCTATCTTCATGAACTGGTTTTTCATGTATGATGGTCATTAAAATAAAATTCTAAAATAAATAGAATGTAGACTCAAACCTTTGAATTGCTGCATCATAAATTATTAAATCGAGGCATTCAAAAATAATGAAATATAAGTACATTGCCCTTAATAAAAATATTATTAAATTAAATTAAACAAATGAAAAAAGTTTCATACCATTAATAAACCAACATTAAAAAATTTTAAGATAAAATTTATATCACCTTTATAGCATCATTTTATTTATTTTTGTAACCGCTTTATATTATATTATGTTAGTAAAGTAGTATATATATATTTATATATAGTATATATATATATATATATATATATATATATATATAAATTTATAAACATATACCCATAAAACAGAAATAGATATTGCTCTCACCAAAATATTTTATTGAGAATTATTTCCAGTGAGGGCATAAATATTTTTTGTATCATTAATAAAATGAAACCTCATTTTAATAAAAAAATTTTCATCTTTATCTCCTGCTTTTAGCTTTTGTATTTTGCTTATGTTTTATAAAGCATATAATAAATTAACCCACATCAGATTGCTTACCATCTTAGGGAAGGGGAGATTAAAATGGGAAATGATTATTTCTCTCTGACAATAATTAATTACTGTATTAAGACCAAGGTTTTTCTCCTTTTCTACTTCCTTACCCAGAAATCAACCAGTATGGGAAATTTTAGGCAGAGGCCAAGATATAATCAGAGAGTGAAAGAAATTATAAGTCTGGCTAATAGATACATTCCTGCTTATTGTGTTGCTCAGAAAGGTATGGGGAAATGTGGATAGGATATGACTGGGGATATTGAAATTGTTAAGTCCCTTTGACCACGATTTGAGTGACCCAAGTCATATATCCCAAAATCCTCATTGTAACATATGCCCCACTCTGTCACTGTAATATTAATTTTCTCATTAATTTTTAACCAGAGTTGATGCCATCCCTCAAGAACACCTACTCTTTAAACTATGAATCCACTGTTATGAGAAGTCTTTGGTCTATGAGAGATGGCCAAATGATCATCCTTTTATTAATAATAAACACGTTGGCCCTATTAATAAAATGATTAAATTACCCAGAAACTATGTCCACTCAACTTTTTTTTAATACAACAGGAAGGATAGAATTTGGAATTCAAAGCTCTAAAAAAAAACCAGTGAATATTAAAAATTGTTTTTGCATGTAATTGGGTGAAAATAAAGTGTTATTAGTAGATATCTATAATGTATTATTAAAGTATTCTATAAATGTAAATAAAATAAATATATTCATATAGAAGAGCATGTTCAACCTTTTTTTAAAAACCTATAGAAGAGATCGATCCAAAAAGCCTGGAGCACATTGACCGAGACAATGAAGTGTAGGAAGCCTTCATTGCATAGGCTGTGAGAAAGGGAAGGGAAGCCCAGATCAAAATGGCATTCTGAAGAAGGAATCCATCAGACCTGGTGACTATTAGAAATGGGGAACAAGAGAGAGAGACGAAGTTTCCATTCTGGTTGATTTAGATGATCATTGAAAAAAATGAAGTGGAGAAGAAAAAGTAATTTGTTTCTTTTTTTTTATTTGAGTTGATTTAGATTAGGGAGAAGAGACTGGGAAAGATCTATTCAATTTTAAACACATTACGTTTAATAATACAGAAAACTAGTCATGTGATAATATTTAGTAGGCAACTGATGATGTTTGGATTTATAAAAGTATTTTTTAAATGTCTCATTTGAGCTTCCCAACATTCCTATGAGCTATGTACTATTAATACTCCCATGTTTCAGATAAGAAAACAGAGGCTTGGAAAGAATAAGGATCTGTCCATGGTCACATAGGTAATATGTGACGTGGGATTTAAATGCAGGTCTTCTTATCTCAAGTTCATTATTATGCTACATCAGTAAGTAATGAGCTCAGAAAGAGGTCAAGGCAGTAAAGAAACATGTCCAACCCAGAAAGATTCGAAAGTTGTGGCCATGGACAAATTTTGTTAGAGGCAAAGTTCAAAGAAAAAGAAAAAATAATAAGGCAAAGAGTTTTAGGGAATTAGTGAACCAGTGAGTCAGTTTATACAAATTAAGCACCTACTATGTGTCAGACACTATATTGAGTGCTGGGGAATAGGAAGTTTACAATCTATTGTTTAAAGTTGAGGAACCAAAGAAGGAACATCAGGAAGGATAAGAGGACCAGATTCATAGCTGACTGAAAAAAAATGGCTCCCATTCCTCTTTCCTCCTTGCAGCTCAGTTGCTACAGCTGAAAGAAAGCATCTACCTCTTAAAAAGGAAGATAATGTAGGGGTTTCGAGAAGCTATGACTTGGGCCTCTCATGCCCAGAAGCATCATAAATAGGGCACTCTTCCAAGAATCGTGTTCTTATACCTGAAATAATGACATTTACTCAGATTTATGGCCCACTTTATGGAACACATTTTTTTTCCTAATACAGATTTATTGAGGATCATAAGATGAAGAATAGTTTCAATGGTTTGGTCAAAGAATCACAGAGCCGAAAAAGGCCTACAGAGCTTAGCTAATTCAGTCTCTGACCTCCAGCTTGTCCAGAAATAAATGAGGGGTTTCAGAACAAAGTTACCTGCTTTTTAAAAAAACACCCTAATTCACATCTGCAGCCTGTTTTGTGGTTCATAAGAGTAACATAATCATCACTCACAGCACTCTAGGACTTTGAGCCTTAAAAGCACTTTACTCAGAGCTGCTCTCCGAATCTGGATTGCAGCCCAGCCAGCTCTTCTAGCCCTTGGGGATTGTTGAAACCAGACCTGCTTTGGACTTGCTTGCAAAATAAAGGTCATCATAGAACTCCTAGACCCATGATGTGGCCCCTGCTAATTCCCCTTCCACTGAAGATAGACTTCATAAACACCCAGTGCAATTGAAATTGCAAATAGAAAGGGCACAGAATTTGGAGTCAGGGACCCTAGTTCAAATCCCAGATTTCCTCACTCCAGGTCATCCTCCCCCAAAAAATTATTTCTCTCTTATACTAACAACTAAGTATCAGGTAAATCCAGATTTTTTTTCTTTCCTATTACCTTGTTCAAAATCCAGTCTCTCAAGATTGTCCAAAAATCTACCCTGCCTAGACCATCTTATCTAGATGGAATTGTTACCCCACCATCCAGAAGACCTTACCAAGAATTCCAGGGAGAATTCTATAATTCTATGAGGAATTCTAGGTGAAATTCTTAACTCACAATCAGTCATTGTTCACTGATTTTCTAGAGGACAGATCCTTTTGTATATCTGAGTTATGGGTAGTCTGGCTTGAGATAAGTTTCTCTTTTTCCATCAGGAACACGATCAAAGTTATTAGGATAGACCACCTTTCATTATAACATTCATTCTCTCATTGTTAACCAAGCAGAAGTGATTGACACCCATCCCAGAGGATTCAGACATCTGATAGAATACAGCACACTTTGTTTATGAACTTTTATTAAGCTCCTTGTATTGCCTTTTGATACTATTTCCATTCAGTTTCTTAAGAATATAGAATCATAGACCTAGAAAAGACAAACTATACATATATATATATATATACCCATAAATATGTATATATATGATAGCTATTTACAAATACACATAATAAATTATACACAAACAAGATATAGATGTATAGAGATATGTCTACATGCAAGCAGTTCAGTACCAAAAAAGATAGAGATAGATGATAGACAGATAAATGGAGAGATAGATGGATGAATGGATGGATGGATGGATGGATAAGTACAGAGACCCTGTTTCCTTGAGTCCAGGGATCTTTGTATTCTCATTCCTTAATAGAGAGCCAGGCATATGATAACTTAATGAATTTTATCTGACGAACTAGTTGATTGATGGTTCTCCAAGTCTCAATATGTCCTGGCACTGGGTTTATTTTTGTGAACTTTGTCCCTTGGAAAAGTGTGTTTGCCAACAATTCTCAGATCTTTGTGAGTGGCTTGGGGATCTCTACTCCCTTGGCATTTACATAGCATTTTAACATTCATAAAATATTATGCCATTTTAAATGTCTTGGAAGGTAGAGGCTGTTATTATCCCCATTTTCTAGACAAGAAAAATAAGGCTGTAAAAGTGTTAAGTGACTTGCCCAGGATCACACTAATAAAATGTGTAAAGGCAGCATTTGAAATCTTCAACCCCTTGTTAATTATTTTAGTTTGAAAACAATCTGAGAAAATTATGCTTAAATGCATTTCTATATTCTCCTTTTCTACTGTTTTCACCCAGCTTTCCCCTTCCTCTTCTTCACTATTAGAGTGTAGGACACTTGTGGAAGATACTCCACCTGTTGCTTCCTTGGTCACATCATCAACCACTAGTTAACTTGGTGATCTGCATCCATGTTGGTGAATGTTTTGTCTGCTTTATAACCAGTAGTTTTCTGAATGCCTTTCTTTCTCCCAAAGCCAAAAAATATTCATTATTTGTTGTTTCTCATATTCTCAACATTTACTTACCTAGTCCGTGTAAATAGCAAAAAGACATAAGTGAGGGGTAGAATATAATTTCAGAAACAACATGGGGGCATGGTCAAAAGACTTTTGGATTTGAAGCCTGAGGAATTTGGTTTTGAACTAAGCTTTGCTACTTACTATTTCTGAGATCTTGGGTAAAGTAAACTGAGGCAATTGAACTAGATGACTTCTCAAATCTTTTCAAACAATAAATACAAATTTTTTTATAAAAAAATTTCAGTTACTCACCTCTGTGCCATGAAGCCATCCAGGCATCTAGATGATGCAGTATAGACTTTGAGCCAAGAAGACATGAACTCAAATCCAGCCTCAGACATTATTTCTGTAGCCTGACCCAGATCACTTAATGTCTCTCTTTCTCAGTTTCCTCATCTGTAAAATGGGATGCCCATCAGCTGGGGAATGGCTGAATAAATTATGGTATATAAAGATAATGGAATATTATTGTTTTACAAGAAATGGCACGCAGGCTAATTTCAGAAAAGCCTGGAAAGACTTACAGGAATTGATGTTGAGTGAAACGAGCAGAGGGGTAGAGCCAAGATGGTGGAGTAAAGATGGGAATTTGCTCCACCTCTCCTCCAAACCACTCCAAATTCCTTAAATAATGACTCTACATAAATTTTAGAGCATCAGAACACACAAAAAGAGGGAGTAGAACATATTTCAGCTCAAGCCAACTCAGAAGCTGAGCAGAAAAGGTCTGTGACACACCAGGGCAGGAGTCCAGCATACAGTCCTGGTCCCTGCACATAGCCAGGGCCCCCGCCCCAGCTCCAACCCCATGCCAGTAAAGCAGGAGTGAGTCCACAGACCTCTGAATCAGCAGCAGCACTGGTGGCTTCCAGACCTCTCAGCCCAGAGACCCCAAAGAGGACTTGGAAGGTCAGCAGAAAAGGTCTGCGACACACCAGGAAAGGAGCCCAGCATGCAATCCCAGCCTATGCCCTGCCAATGCAGCCCAGCCCCATCCCAGAACCAGCAAAGCAGGACTCTGTTGTTTCAGCTTCCTAGATCTTACAACTACAGTGGGTTGGGTACATTCTTAACAGTTCCAAGGCAGAGAAGAGAGATTGTGGTCAGAGTCCTAGAAGGATCTCTGAAAACAACTGCACAAAACCCCAAAGCTTGGGACAGTGCCCTTCACCCTAGAAACATAGCCCATTAGTGAGCTAAAAGCCAAGTAATAGGCTATGAAAATGCACAGACAACAAAAACTGTTTCTAACTTAAGAAAATTATTATGGTGACAAGGAAGATCAAAACATAGACTCCTCAAGATGGTAACAAAGTCAAAACTCCTACATTCAAAACCCTGAAGAAAAATAAGAATTGGGCTCAGGCCATAAAAGAACATAAAAAGGATTTTGAAAAGTAAGTAAAAGAGAGAGGAAAATGTAGGGAAATGAGTGAGAGTGGTACAAAAGAAAATGCAAAAAGCTAATGAGGAAAAGAATGTCATAAAAAGTAAAATTAGCAAAGTGGGAAAAGAGTTACAAAAGCTCACTGAGGAAAATAATTCCTTAAAATTAGAATTGAACAAATGGAGGCTAATGACTTTATGAGGAAGTCATTAATAAAGCAAAACAAAAAAATGAAAAAAACAGAAAATATGTGAAATATCTTATTAGAAAAACAACTGAGCTGGAAAATAGATCCAGGAGAGATATTTTATAATTCTTGGTCATGAAAGTCATGATCAAAAAAAGAGCCCAGACATCATCTTTTAAGAAATTATCAAGGAAAATTTGATATTCTAGAAGCAGAAGGTAAAATAGAAATTGAAAGAATCCACTGATCACCTCTTGAAAGAGAGAAAACTCTCAGGAATATTATAGCCAAATTCCAGAACTCCCAGGTCAAGGAGAAAATATTGCAAGCATCCAGAAAGAAACAATTCAACTATAGTGGAGCTACAGTCAGGATAACACAAGCAGCTTCTACATTAAAAAACCAGAGGGCTTGGAATATGATATACCAGAGAGTAATGAAATTAGGATTACAACAGAGAATCACCTATCCAGAAAAACAGAGTATAATCCTTCAGGGGGAAAGGAAAGGTGGATATTCAATAAAATAGAGGATTTTCAAGTATTCATGATGAAAAGACCAGGATTGAATGGAAAATTTGATTTTCAAATATAATACTCAGGAGAAACATAAAGAGGTAATCAGGAAAGTGATACAAGGAACTTAATAAGGTTTATCTGTTTACATTCCTACATGAGAAGATGATACCTATAATTCATTAGAACCTTCTCATTATTATGGAAGTTTAAAAGAGTATAGATAGAGGACACAGGTGTGAGTTGAATTTGAAGCAATTATATCTTTTTATTATTATGAAACCAAAGGATAGAGAGGAATGTACTGGGAAAAGGGAAAAGGAAAAGAATGGTATAAATTATGTCATTAAAAAAGAGACAATAAAAAGCTTTTACAATGGATGGAAAGAGATGTAAAGAGAGGAAGGAGAAGGTGAGTGACTGAACCTTACTCTCATCAGAATTGACTCAAAGAGTAAATAACTTATACACTCAATATGGGTATAGAAATCTATCATACCCTGTAGCAAAATAGGAGGGTAATGGGATACAGTAAGGGGGGTGGATAATAAAAGAGGGCATACTGGGAAAGGAAGTGGTCAGTAGCAAAACACTTTTGAGGATGGACAAAATAAAAAGAGAGAAAGAATAGAATATATGGGGGGAATACAGTTAGTAATAATAATTATAAAAAGGATTTTGAAGCAAGTTTCTCTGATAAGGTCTTATTTCTCAAATAAAGAGGGACCTGAATCAAATTTATAAAAAATAAAGGCCATGCCCCAATGATAAATGATCAAAAACTATGATCTATGTCCAGGAGGTTATAAATTCATGCATATTCTTTCACCTAATAATACCATGACTAGGCATGAATACCAAAAGATATTTTAAAAAAAGAAAAGAAAAGAACCTGAGAGCAGAACCAGAACATTGTACACAGTAACACCAGGATTATATGATGAATAATTGTGATGAACTTGCCTCTTTTCAACAATGAGATGATTCAAGGAAATTCCAATAGACTTGGGATGGAAATCTGCATCCAGATAAAGAACGATGAAGCCTGAATATGGATCAAAGCATAATATTTTCACCTGTTGTTGTTGTTTCTTTGCTTGGTTTTTTCTTTCTTGCGTTTTCCCCTTTTGATCTGATTTTTCTTACACAGCATGAAGAATATAGAAATATGTTTAAAAGAATTGCACATGTTTAATCTATATTAGATTGCTTGCTGTCTTGAGGAAGGAAGAGAAAGGAAGGAAGGGAAAATTTTTTGGAACTCAAGGTTCCGCAGAAGTGAATGTTAAAACTATCTTTGCATGTATTTAGAAAAATAAAATATTATTTTAAAAAAGAATAAAGTTTCCTTAACACTGAGGGGGGAAGGTAAAGAAGAACAAGGGATTTCCCTCTTTTTCCCCTACACATTTCCCCCTTACATCATAGTTCCCATAGTTGTGGTTTTACAGGTGCTTCTAAAAAAGAAAAGAAAAGAATTTACTAAAGAAACAGAATAGGATAGTTTTCTTTCCCTTAGTTTCAGTTTATTGCCATAAAATGAGCTCAGCAGCAGTGCATGAAAATTATTTTTAAATGATTGGTTTTATGGGACCAGTAATGTCGACATGCTGTTCTTGAAGGTTAATGTTATTTTCCACTCCATATATCTCATTGTTAAAAAGGGACTGGTTGTTGGTGATGGGGCAATAGGCTGAGAACTCACCAGTCATTCAGCCATCTGTGCCTGTATCCGTTTCAGTTGTCCCTTGATCTGAAAAGGAAGAACAGAGGGGTGTCTGTTTAGGCTATTTTCTTTCACTCAGTAGCAAATCACAAGTTGGAAATGATGCTAGAAAGAGAGTCAGCATTTGTAGTTTTCTGAAAAGGGTCCATCAAAAGTCACGTAGCTGAAAAAAAACAGGATGGCAAATGTCATTTGTAAAAATGCCTCTCCACCCTCTCACCAAGAGAAAAAGATATTTATGAAACTAGTTAGTCATGTGTGCCAACCCGAATAATTGGCAGCAAGGAATGACAATCCTCAAGGTAGCCAAATAAAAGCTTATTCATAATGGCAGTCACTGCAAGATATTGAATGTTACAAATGCAAAGCTGAAGAAACTGAGGCAAACGGATTGAATAACTTGCCCAGGATCATAAGCTTGTAAGTGTCTGAGGCCACATTTGAATTCAGTAAGATGTGTTTTCCTGACTCCAGGGCTCAATATTCTATTCACTGCCCCATCTAGCTGCCATGTTTTCCAAACAAATGTTTATTCATTGTGGCAGTCACTGAAAGATATTGGATTGTTGCAAATTTAAAATAGGTTTTGTTTAGAAGTTTAATTTAGCGATCTGATAATAGTTTGCCTAAACAAGCTAACAACAGAGTTAAAGTATCCTGATAACACAATCCAATGTAAAGCATTGTTAATACCAGGGCAGATTGATCTTCTTCAGTCAATGTGATGAAACTTTAAAGTGCTGGCCACTGGAAGAAGACCTCTTGGAACTGGGATTATTTCATTCTTTGCAGATACCTATTGCAGTGCTTGATTCATGCTAGGCACTTAATAAATACTTTTTAATTGATTGGATTGGCTGACATTATGATATTCATCCTAACATCGATAGCACAAAAATAAACTGATATAAGCCATTTCTTATATTCAGTTTTGGATATCACACCTTAGGGAGAATATTGATAATTTCGAGAATGTCCAAAGAAGGGCAGAGAGACTGTTGAAAAGCTTTTTGAGATCATATCTTATGAAAGATGAAGAAGAAAAAACTAAATGGGGGGGGGGGAGGAATACAATCTCTCATCTTCAAATAAGATGAAGATCTACCAAATGGAAAAGAGATTAGATTTAGCCCATTTTGCCCCAGAAGGGGCTTCTTTCTTCCCAGAAGGAAGAAACTGATGGAATAAGTAGAAACAGAAAAAAAAGAAGAAAAACATTCTTAAGAGCTAGAGTTCTTCCAAAGTATAATCGACAGGCTCAGTTATGGCAACTTCTCTAGCATTGGGAATCTTCCAGTAAGGGCCAAATGATTACTTGTTTGTCATATCCAAAGTATAATCGACAGGCTCAGTTATGGCAACTTCTCTAGCATTGGGAATCTTCTAGTAAGGGCCAAATGATTACTTGTTTGTCATATTGTATATTGTATTACATATTGTATTCACGATTCTTTTGAGGGAACAGGTTGGACTTGATAGCCATCTCTGAAATTCTGGGATTCTAAAATATGATTGAATAATCCAACTCAATAATTCTTCACTGACAAAATGATATTTCAGAAGCCCTCTGAAAGATGAGATTCTTCCATGAGTATTGTTTCCCCTCTCAAACTGTCAGCCACTTCCTAAACTCCAAGTCATGCAGAGGAAAGGAGTGTTGGCAAGTGAGATAGTGTGTAACAGGAGGTGTGATTGATTATAAGAAAGAAATCACATGAAGTGGTCACAAGATGCCATTCATCTCCACCACTGGAAATTTGAACTTCAGAGTAAAAAGATCAGAAGACATTGAAGAGGGAATAAAAAAAGCAAGAGGGTTAATGGGCTAGAGAATATTTTTCTCTGTGTCTGGTGTGCCTTTGCCCTCACTTTCCAAGGTCCGGGAGTCATGCTCTAGCCACAAAGAGTCACAATGGTTGGAGGTCTTCTCCATTCAGGTCAGTTGGAAAAGCAATATCTCCAGCAGTGCCATCAGATCTTGAGTTTCATCCCCCAAAGTAGTAAGAGAGGCTAAGTCTCAGGCTCTAGCCCAACTGGAAGCATGAGTCAAAAATCAAGGTGGAACTGTGTAGTGTCATCCATGCTCTCTTGCAGGATTATAAGAATGGCAATGAATGCTGAGTCAAATAATTTTCACATATTGAAATTTTATTGTGTTTCATTTTATACTCAAAATACTCAAAATCTGCAAATGGAGGTATTTGAAAAAAATCACAGCATCCATAAGGAATCCCTTTTCCATTTTATTCTGTGCTGGATTTCCTCTATGATAGTGTCAAGCTCCTGAGGAACATTTATCTCTCCATATTGTATGCTTTGCTTATTATTAAAAATCAGTGGTTGATCAAATTTGCTTCTCTTGTGGCATCTTTCAATTTCGATTACATTCAATCCAATTCAACAAGCATTTATTATATTCTTACAGTCCGCTAGTCCTCATGCTAAATGCTTGGGATATAAAGCCCCCAAAATGAAATGGTTCCTGCCCTCAAGGAGCTGACATTTAACATTGGAAATAGCTGACATTTCTAGAGCACTTTATTCTATGCTGGAATACTATATATATATATATATATATATATATATATATATATATATATATATATATATTCATTTTAATTCCATAACAACCCAGGGAGGGAAGTATAATTATTATCCTCATTTTACAAATGAGAAAACTGAAAGTGTAAAATTGAATGGGATTTTGTCATGTACTTAGGAGGCCCTTTATTGGAAAAAAGACTTTAAGGCAACATCTTGCTCAACCAAATTAAAAAAAAAATTGTAATCAACACTGTGATTCTCTGCATCTCTCAATGTAAAGATATTTTAAAGACAAATTAACAGATTATTGGAAAGATAGTGTGTGAAATAGCATCCAACTTGAAAAAAGCCTGATTGTTTTCTTCTTAAATCTTTAAGTACACATTTAGCAAGTCTAGAGGTAATTTTCATTAAACATTTTTTCATAAATGTATAAATAAGCATGCACACCAAGTTATAAAATGATTTGGCAGCAATTTTGATGATAATAATGAAGTCTGAGATCCTTTGCAAGGCCATGAAATATTCTAAAACCATAATTGCAAATGTACAACTAATATCTGATTTTTTTGCTCTCTTAATGAAGGAGCAGGGAAAGGAGGGATAGAATTTGAAACTCAAAACTTTAAATAAAAATATTAAAAATTGGAGAAAAAACATTACAAAACCTCTAAAATTAGAGCTAGCGTAACTCAAGGATATGACCTAATCCTTTCAGGAAAATCCAAAATTTCCATTGTTCAGAATATGATATACATTGGTATATACACCTTGAGTAGGAACTGCAAATCTAAAGATCTAAGTCAGGAGTTGACCAAGAGGAAGAGAGTGAATTGGATAGTCTTTGGGAAATTACATGACGTTTCTGATGACTCTTAAGGTTCCTATTGAAATAAAAGACCATTTTTACACCAATATCCTGTAATGGTATCTGACCAGAAGTCATAAAATACTATAATCTCTGAAGAATGAAAGTTGATTGTCACTCAAAGGGCAATGGTGGGTTATGATGTGCAGGCAGTAATACATTATCCATGAAAAATTATACCAGAATAGTTATATGATGGACGTCATAAGAGAAGTAAATGACTGAGGAAATAATGAGCCAATCATGTAGCAAAAGCAAAAGATATTCTATCAATGGCGCTTCAATGGTATCCATTAATACCAAGAAGGCTTCTAGCACTTTAAGACTTTATGAGAGACCCTGGATCAGAATCCCACAAAATGGACAAGCACAGATGGGCTGGTCAGGGAAAATTTTACAGATGAGTGAGATCACAGTTTTATTGGGCTTGTCGTAGTACCTGCCACATTTGCTTAACAAAGGCACTAGGAAGAGGCTTCTTGCAGAAAGTAGCATTTTACCTAGAATGGAAAAGGAGCTAAGAAAGTCAGGAGATATAAATGAAGAAGAAGAAAATTCAATGCACAACTTGCCATAAAAATTATATTTATATTTTTAAAAGGTTTTACAGATTGATGTTGATGAGATTTCGTTAACTTATTTGGTAGTATTTTTTAAAATGAGATAAAGAAAGTATTCTTTGAATATAACCAAGGCCAGATCATAATATGGAAATATATTGATTCATAATCTATGTTAGATATGCCGAGTTTGGGAGACTGTTGGGGTTTTTGCAGTTCTGGGTCTCTTCCACTAGAGGACAGCATTACACTATCTATTATTCAATTAGCTCACCACTAAAAAGTTCTCCTGTTCTCATTGATTTTTTTCACTAGAAATTATTAGGGGAAATGTTTGCAATTAGATAAGGGTTGTGCACGTACACAAACATATCACATCTGAAGGATACTGTGAAGGTTTTAATGAAATTCCAGGCTGATTCATTTTAATTTACCAAAACATGTAAGTAATTTCTGGAAAATTATAAACAAGCCCAATTATTTTTTGAAAGCAACTCTCACATCACTGCTTTAGATGAAATCTTTCTCTAAGTACCCTATTTGTGCTTTATTAACTTAATTTAATTAAAATTTTATTCATTGTGTTATATGACCTGAAAGCAATTTTGAAATCAAAATTTCACGAAACCAGATTTTATATTAAAGAAAGTCCCTGAGTTCTTGAACTCATGGAACATATTCCCTGAATGTTCCTTAGAGGAACAATGTGAGTATTGTAGTCACACCCATTGAGTTTTAAAGTCTCATATTTTATACTCATGGATTGAATCAAATGGCATCAATATCTATGTCTTTAGCCATACGGAGCAGCAACTTAATACGTTAGCCTGGACAGGAATACAGTGACTTTCTCCTGGACCTGCTAAGGAGAAAGGCGTTCTTTCATCATAATAAAAAATATAAACATTATCAATCAAAGTGGCAGCCTGTTACACTAGAGAGAGAGCTGGAACACAGTAAGAAGAGATGAGGGTTCAAATCCTACCTCAAAAATTTTCCTTGTCATAAGACTGGGAACAGGTCATTTAATACCATTTAATCTCAGTTTACTCTTTTGTAAAATCTTACTTTCATTTCTCACAATAAGCTTCTAATTGTATATAAGTAGATATAGATATCTATAAGATATAGATAAGTAGATTTAGATATAAATATAATATACATCAACAAAAGATTTATATGCATAACATATAGTTTTGTATATATGGGCATTTCACACATATCCTTGACCTCCTTGGGGTACATACCTAATAATAATAATGTGCATTTTCCTTCCCAAGCTTTCAAGTGCTCCATAAGAATCAGGTATTCATTTGACCTTGGATCTTCAGAGGCCTGGATAACTTAATAAAATAAAATTATAATAATAAAAATTCCCAATAATCCCTAAAATTAAAACTCATTTCAAGAGGCAGCACAATACCACTGACCATCGTTGGAGTTAAGAATCCTTGAGTTGCTAAGTCTACTTCTGCCACAGATTCTGTTGTGAGTTTGGACAAGTCGATTTGACAATTAATACCAGCAATTCTCAAAATCCAAATTACAAATTAGCTGCCATACTGCATCAGTTGAGGGAATTTCCATTCAAGAATTTCTTCACAGTGAAAGCACTTCTGCAGATGTTTCTTCCTGTTCTTCTCCCCTAGTTGTATCATCAAGGTACCCCAGAGTCTTTACATCTCCTGTGCTGAAAGATAGTGTTCCAAAGACACTCTTCTCAGCCAAGATAAGTACAAAGGACTCATGATGGAAAATTCTCCTCACAGATAAAGAATTTATTTAGTCTAAATAGAGATTGAAGTATATTTTTTCAATTTATCTCTTTTTGCAGTTTTTTTTCCTTTTGATCTGTTTCTTCTTTCACAACTGTGACTGATATGGAAATATGTTTTACATAATTATATCGATATAATCTATATCAAGTTGGCTGTCATTTTAGAAAGGGGAAAAAGAAGGGAGAAAAATTTGTAACTCAACATAATATAAATATATACATACATACACATATACATATATATGTGTGTATATATATAAATATCTATCTTTATAATATATGTTGCATAATTATATATACATAAAATACATACTGTAATATATAATACATATATATTATATATCTATAAATTATATTATATTATATATAAATATATATAAATGTCTTAATTTTTATGGTCAACATAACCTAGGTCCTTCGTTAAAGATCTCTAAGCAGCAGGTAAAGATGGTTCAGCTTCCCAACCATGTAGGGCTAGGTTCAAACAATACAATAGATTTTCTCCCAATTCCCACAAAAAAAATTTCTCACAAGACAGAATTTGTACTAGGTTCATAATTGAATAGAAAGAGAGCCAAGCTAGTTCCTGAATTGTGTCACAAGATGGAGTCAGTGTGGTTCATTCAGTTCCCAAAATTAACCACTTGCTGTTCTAATTCCCCTCAATTCCTTCAAGGGTTGATGGGGGGGGGGAGGGGGGAAGGGGAACCTTCCTATTACTTAGAGCTGTCTCAAAGTGGGATGGAATTGCTTGCTTCAATTAGTAATGGATTTCATCCCCAGACCCCACTAGTAATTTTCAAAGGCTGAATGACCATTTATCAGATATATTGCAGAAGACATCCTTAAGCAGGATGGGTTGAAGTAGCTGTCTAACCCTTGTAGTCCTGCAAATTAATTTTTCTCAGTCAAGGCTCAGGATACCTGGATGCCCCTGTTTGTCACTATTTCCCTAATGACACTAACTTCATTTGGAGAGCTATATTTTAGGAAGTTGGAGCAAGGGGGGTTGCGTTCTCAAAGCCACCTTCTCACCCTCTATTCTCAGAGGCTCTGAATTGCAAAGGAAATTTCCAATCCTATTTGAACAATGAGCCCTAGTTATCCCTTTAGCAATAAGCAAATTAGATCATTAGCACTCCGTGTCTTGGAGACCTCCAGGGACTGGTACAGCCAGTCTCTACATCATTTTGGTGCTAATGTGTGAAACAAACAAAATTGCTGGTGTGGTATAGAAGACGGAGCCCCAGTTCTGGGTCAGAAGACATGAATTCGAAACCCAGCTTTAAAACTTACCAGTAAGAGATGTTCTGGGCAATTCTGTTCCCCTCTCTGGGATTCACAGGGTCCTAAATAATAGATTTAGAGGGGCCTCAGAGCTCAAATGGTCCAACCTCCTCATTTAACTAATGAAGAAATTAAGACCCAGAGAATTTCCCAGCATCATCCAGGTTATAAGCATCAGAGGGAGAATTCAAACCAAGGGACTCTGGATCCAGAGACAATCCACTTTCCCCATTGCCTTCAATTTTTTCAAGAGTTAAAAGGAGAAAGTTTAACTAAGTCACCTTCCATTGCTAAATTCTGGGACCCAGAAATATTGCATAGATCCATTTGGTCACAAAATGAGTATAATTGCATTATTGTTTGGAACCTTGCCCATGAATTCAAAAATTCAGTTCATAGACAGGAAATTGTAAGTGTGTGTGTGTGTGTGTGTGTGTGTGTGTGTGAGAGAGAGAGAGAGAGAGAGAGAGAGAGAGAGAGAGAGAGAGAGAGAGAGAGAGAGAGATGGAGAGACAGAGAGACAGAGATAGAGAGACAGAGATAGAGACAGAGGCAGAGGCAGAGACAGACAGGAACAGAGAAAGAGACAGAGAAAGACAGGGACAGAGACAGAAAGACAGACATAGACATATGAGGAAAGTTAGGAATGAAATGACCTTTCTAACTCAGGACCGATAGAATTTGATCTCTGGTCTCCTTCTAGCTTTTACTAATGCAAGTTAAACTCATTACCTGCTGAGAAATCAGCAGTCCCTTCTATAACGTTTGACATATCCCAAAGCTTCTCAAAAAAAGACAGATTTTTTTTCCTTTATATTCCTTTACACCTACTCCATGCTACATGTAGTTGGCTTTTTAAAAATAAATGAATTGAATTAAGTTGAATCAGTTCATTAGATTCTGTTCATCAATGACAGGAGTTCTTAAGTCTTATTGGACCATTAAGTGTTTGGGCTACTCTGAACGATGTTTTTAACTACATAAAATCAGACATATTTCGGATAACTGATATATAGAGGTATCAGGATGTTAAGAAAACAAGGGTTAGACACTTACTCTAGGACAAGTATGTAAAGGCAAGGGGAGGACAGGATAAAAAGTACCTGAGGGGCAAAAGAAAAAAACAGAAAGGGCAGCGTATGTAGGGAATGCCATGCTGTTTGGCAGAGTGAAAAAAGAACCAGCTACACATCTGAGTGTCTCCGTTCAGCCCCCAGCTCTGAACACAAGCAGCTCACTTAACCAGGCTCAATAGATTCCCCTAATTTAAGTGGAGATAATAACCTTCCCAGAGTAGGTAAGAGGAAAAGCATTTTTCTGAAAGTGCTCTCCAAACCTATCCTATTCTACCTGAATTATGTACCAGGATAATTACACCATCTCCAAGTGCTTCACTTCTCTAATTAAGAACATACAATTCATTTATCTGTTCACAATCTAGCATTCCTTCTTTCCCTGTGTTCTTCCTCCTTAACCTATTTTTTACTCTCTCTATGATTTCCAACCCCTCCACTCCTCAGTACTTTCCCAAACCTTCACCTGTTTCTGATTTCAAACTTCAGACTAACACTTCAATTGTATATTAGTCTCTACTATTGATTGCCTTGTTCTGTGGTCTTTATTGGGGCAGATAGGTGGCACAGTAGATAGAGTGCCAGATCTGCAGTCAAAAGGACCCGAGTTCAAATCCCATACACTTCCTAGCTGTGTGACCCTGGGCAAGCCATATACCCCTATCTGCCTCAGTTTCCTCACCTATAAAATGGATAGAGAAAGAAATGTCAAACCTCCCCAGTATCTTTGCCAAGAAAACCCCAAATAGTGTCACAAAGAGTCAAACATGATTGAACAACTGAACAATTGTTCTCATGACTTGCCAACTTCCAATCCTGGCTAACTCCCATCATCTACTTCCTCAAAACTGCACTAATGCGCTGCTGAACAGAATTGAAAGAGTCACAAAACCAAGATGATGGGACCTATTATAGATTTCTGTTATCAGATCTCAATTGGACCCTTACAACAAGACAGCCCATCCCTCCTCCCTAATTAAAACTTTTTCATTCTCCCAACAAACTTCTCTCTCCTCAAGCCCCCAGCAACTTAGATTTTACTGAGAAAATAGAGATCATTTAACAGCTTAATCTTCTTCCCTTCTTTACACATCACAACCCCTGACATTCTCCCTCATCATCTCCTCCTTTATCCTGGTCTCTGATGATTAATCATTTAATTCCAGTGTATCTACTTTAGTCTTCTCCTTGCTGAGACTAACCCATCTGTGTAGCCTCTTGATCTCATCCTTCTTATCTTCTTTAGCAGATTGTGCCACAATCATCCCCTTTCTGTCTCTAATCTTCAGTATTTTCTTAAGTACCAGCTCCTTTCTTACTGCTTACAATTCAGTCTCCTTCATTCTTCCTCCCTGAGGGGGAAAAAAAACAAACACAAAAACCCTTAACTACAGCCTATAATCACCTCAAGCTATCATCCTGTCTGTCTTCCCTTTCTCTGTGAAAACTCCTATAAAAAGTCACCTGCTCTCAGTGTCTCCATTTCTAGTCTTATCATACTCTTTTCAAACCTCTGCAATCTGGTTTCTGACCCCATCAATCAATGGAAACTACTGTCGCTAAAATTACTAGTTATCATTTTTAGCTGCCAAATCTTTCTTGACCTCTCTGCACAATTGGATAAGGGAATAAGCATTTGTTAAGTGCCTGCCATAGTAGGACAGGACAACATCCCTGTGAGATAGGTATTATTATTATTCCCATTTTACAATTGAGGAAACTGAGGCAGGCAAAAAATAAGTGATTTGCACAGGAGTATAAGAGTCTAGTAAAGCTAGTAAAGTGTCTGAGACAAGATTTGAACTTAGATCTTTGGCCCTCTATCCATTGAGTTACCTACCTTCCTTAATGGCACAGCTGACACCAGTTTCCTGGATAGTATCTCCTTTCCTTACTGTCATATTTTCCCTTCTTGGTTCTCTTTTGAGCTGTATAGATATAGCTTCTCAGTACTCTTTGCAGGCCCATCAACCATACCTAACTGCTACTTTACTCCAGGGCTCCCTCTCTGAGTCCATTTCTCTTCCCTCACTTGGTGACTTCATTAGCTCTAACAGGTTTAATTATTATAGATAGATTATACATAGATACATTTCATAGATAGGTGATACTTAGATGTATGCATAGATCATTCCCAGACCTAGAGCCCCCATCTCTCTCCAGCACTCCAGTTATATATCATCAAAGGTCTCCTATATATACAAACTGG
Source organism: Sarcophilus harrisii (assembly GCF_902635505.1). Lineage (NCBI taxonomy): Eukaryota > Metazoa > Chordata > Mammalia > Dasyuromorphia > Dasyuridae > Sarcophilus > Sarcophilus harrisii. Next base: position 19,269,916 of record NC_045428.1, on the reverse strand, counting down.
ATGTATCTTAGGCTTCTCAAACAACATGATTTCCCTCTTACTATTGAGGGTACCACCAATCATCCTTCCAGTCCCCCACGTTGATAGCCTGAGTGTCATCCTTGACTCCTTACTGGCCCTCATTCCAAATACAAAAGCGTTTGCCATCTTGTCATGTCAACCTTCCCAACAACTCTTAATTACAGTCCCTTCATTCTGCTTACAAAGCCACCACCCTAGTCTCAAACCCAATCTTCCCACATAGAGTCCTGGAATAGCTTTCTGATTGGTCTTCCTGCCTGCGGCCTCTGCCTGCTCTAATCTGTCTTTCACATAGCTGCCAAAAATGATTTCTCTTAGAGTGCATGTCTAACTATGACACTTCCATATTCAATAAACTCCAGTGGTTCCCATTCCCTCTAGGAACAAATTAATTAATAAATGAATGAGCAAATAAATAAACAAATAAATGAGTAAATTCACGGATATACAAATAAATATGCATAGATATATACATGTACACACATAAATATATGTATATTAATGAAACACATAAACATATATAATAAACCTGTATGCACATTCATACATTTCTACAGGTAGATTTTTGTATGTTTCTTCTTTTGATTTTATAATTTTACTCTCATCTCCCTTTCTAGCTTTTTTACCTATTATCCCCTTCCATGCTCTAAAATTGGCTGTCTTGCTGTACCATACACAAGCTACTCTATCTCATCCTTAGAAGGTACTCTCTCTCCATCTAAATCTCTTAGAAACCTTGTTTCTTTCAGAACAAAGCTCAATTGCTATATTGTACATAAAGCTGTCATTACCCATCCCTTTCTCCGCCTCAAAAAAAATTATCTTGTATTTTTAAAGATCTTTTTATATATCCATGGTGTGTATGTAAAGTCTTCCTTGATATAATGTAAGCTCTTGAAAAGCAGTAGTTATTGTTACCTTTGTACTTTCAGGGACTAGAAGAAGGGCACAGCAGGTGCTTAATACATGCTTTAATGTTGCTATCAGGTGGATAATTTCTACTAAGTAATTAACCTTGGTCAAAGCACTTCCCCTCAGTTTCTCCAGGTATAAAATGAAGAGTTTGAAGTAGATCTCTAATGTACCTTTCAGAACTAACATCCTGTAGTCAATTTTGCTGATTTCACAATTTTGCCTTGTCCCCACTTTCCTGATTCCAGAATATATACTTACCTATATCCATGACATAGTCCCTTTGTTCTTTGTACCCCAAATGCCTTGCTCAGAGTAGTCATTTAATCAGTTCAGTCCTTTTTTTCCTCATGTCTAACTCTTTGTGATACCATTTAGGGTTTTCTTGGCAATAAATAATAAGTTATTTGCCATTTTCTTCTGCAGCCGATTTTACAGAGGAGAAAACTGAGGCAAATAGGGTTAACTGACTTGCTCAGGGTCACACAGTAAGTGTCTGAGGTGGAATTTGAACTCGTGAAGAAGAGTCTTTCTGATTCCAACCCCCCCACCCCCACCCCCGACTTTATGCACTATGGTGTTCCCTAGCTGCCCTAGAGGCATTTTATAGCATCCCAGTTTAAAAACTGAGGAATCCCAATGGTTTTCCAGTCCAATCCCTACATTTTACAAATGAGGAAACAGACTTGGAGAGGAAAGGAGACATTCATCCATGGGCAGGCAGCTATCGGGTAGCAGAGACAGGGTTTGAATCCCATCCCCTGTGCACTGTGCAAACACTGTGCCCCCCTACTTATTGAATTAAACTAGTTCATGGTCTTGTTTAATCATTCTCCAGCAGGGGATGTCAGAGGACCAGCAAGAACTCGTGAGCCTGTGTCAGAGACAACACCCTTACACACTTTCAGGCCAAACTTGGGGGCTTCACCTGTCCCTTTGTGTTCACTGGCAAAAGCAGAGGAAAAGAACATTGTGGGGGGGAAAAAACCATTTCAGGCAGAATTACCAATCCTGTCAAAAAAAACAACTCTCAAGTCAAGAACTGGCTCTATTTGAAGGGACTTTCATCAACTAGGACAACTGAAAACTGACTTTGAGATGTCCTAGTGGATCCCTTTCTCCATTTTCACCGAGAGCTGGAAGGGCTGGTTCCAGGGACCTATGAGAGATGAGCGAGGGACTCTGAAATGTGGGACAATGCGGGAAGGAATGTGTGACTGACTTTATTGAAGAAATAATAACATATCCACTTTGGGAATTTCCCTTTCAACTCCTATCAACAGTCTCCTCCTCCAGCTGGCAAGGGAAATTAAAATATCCAGCACATTAGCTGAAAGGTCTCCTGACTCTTTGGGGCCAAGCCAGAGTCAGCAAAATAGTTCTAGACCCATGAGCCCCAAACTTTCTGGAACTGGGACAAGAGCTCATGTCAGCCCCACCTGCCCAGCTCTACACTCTCTATCCCTCCTGGTGGAAGGTGGAATTTCTTTGATGTTTAAAGCTCATTTAAATGTCTTTTCTCAGGGCAGCGTTTTTGGAATTTCATTCAGACAATTATAGTAGCCAGAGCTACTTAGGAAACAAGAGCTAGTGCCACTGAACCACTTTACAAATGCCATAATGGTGCCAGTCCTCCCAACCTACCTCGTGTTCATTTTCCCTTTATTTGTTCAATATATGCTTAAACATGTACTTAGTGTCTCCTGTGTGAGAATGGAAGCTCCTTGAGAGGAAAGATTGTTTTATTCTTTCTATTTTTATCCCCACTGGCACAGAATAGAAATTTAATTGTAGCCAGTTTGAAGGTATAATGAGGAAAGCTCCAGGCTTTAAGTCAGAAAAGCCTGCCAAGGTGACTCTGTCACTTAACCTTTGTTTGCCTCATCTGTACAATGGGGATAATAATAGCCCCTGCCTTATAGGGTCCTTCTGAGGCTCAAGTGAGATAACATAGATGGTGCTTGGCGTTACATAAATCCCAGCAATTATTATCATCACACACTTGCTCAATGCAGCCTTAGCCATTAATCCTTAATCATTATAAAGGACTTGGTTTTCTGTCTTCCTCCGGACTGATAAACTCTAAGCTCTTTAAAAGCACCTAACTCAGTGTCTGCCTGGCGTGAATTGGGTACTTAAATATTTGACAGACATGAAGAGCCCTTCAGTTTATGAGACTGGATGGGAAAAGTTAAGAGTCTTGAGCTCTTAGCTCTCTCAATACACGTCTGTCATTTGAAAGTGGTCATCGCTGGTTTCAAAAAAGCAGCATCTGAGCCAATCAAAATTTCCAGTGACTCAATCGCAATCACCTCTCCTCAGAGACTCCATCCAAGTCCTGATGTCACTTTTGGCACCGAGCTCCGCTCACAAGGTCACAGAGTACACGCCAGAGGGTTAGGCTGGGCATTGCCTCCCCACTCACAGACGAGTGGGTTTCCAACTGAATGCTGATTAGGTCTCAGAAAGCAAGTCTGAGACAAATCTCCAGAGCTCTCCCATTAGATTCTCAAGTAAGAGGCAAGTCCCTTCCTTGGAGGGTCTAAATCAACAAATTCATAAAGTGTTGATGAGAGACATTTTCTTTCATCTATCCGTAAATGAGATGAATTTTATACAAGAAAGGTTTCAAAGGGAAGCTGTCAATCATAGTGGCTAAAATTCCCCATAAAAAACATGGCAATTTCAGGAGTCTGGTTCACCAAATGTTTTGATCAGAGCCAGTGATCACAGATTTGCAATTGGGGACATTTCTGAAAAGAGAGAAGGAAGAGATACTTAGCTGGGCAGGAGTAGGGTGCCAGCAGGGCTTCCTGAGTAAAGCAAGGGGTGCTATTAAAAAAAAAAATCAGTGGAGGGCAAAATGATTTGGGGAAAGTTGGCTCTACTTGGTTAAACTTCCTCTCTCTCTTTAAGCTAAGGAGGGAGATAAGAGTGCAACTATACCCAAAGGGCTATAAAGTTGTGCATACCCTTTGATCCAGCAGTGTTACTAGTGGGTCTATGTCCCAAAGACATCACAAAAGAGAGGAAAAGACCTACATGGGCGAAAACGTTTGTAGCACCTTTTTGTGGTGGCAAGGAATTAGAAATTGAATAGATATCCATCAATTAAGGAATGGCTAAATAAGTTATGGTATATAAATGTAAATTGTTCTATAAGAAATGATAAGCAGATTGATTGCAGAAAACCTGGACTTACGTGAACAGATCCTGAGTGAAGTGGGCAGAACTAGGAGAACATTGTACACAGCAACAAGATAATGTGATGATCCACTATGATAGGCAGGTCTCAACAATGCAGTGATCCAAGACAATTCCAATTGACTTTGAATGAGAAATGTTATATGCATCTAGAGAGAAAATTAGATCAAACATAGATCAAAGTACACTATTTTTACCTTCTTTTATTTGTCTGCTTTTTCTTTCTTTTGGTTTTTCTCTTTTGTTCTAATTTTTCTTTCACAACATGATTCATATGGAAATAGGTTTAGAATGATTGTGTGTATATAATCTAAATAGAAAAATAAGAAAATAAGAGTTCAAAAAGCAACTGAGGAGACTTAGAAATTAAATTTTAAGCAAAAGAAAAAATTAAAGTGGGCTGTAAATGTACTTCATAATCTAGTTTTCTAAAAGAAATATTAGTTAAAATTCACAAAATGGTCAAGTTAGGAGGGGAAGGAGCCTTAGATTAGATTCTCTAATCTAAATTCCTCATTTTCTAAATGAGCAAAGTGAGACCAAGAAAGGGAAGTGATTTGTCCCAAGGTCATTCAGGAGTCAGTGGGAAAGAAAAATATTAAAACACAAGGCTCCTGACTTCAGAATACTGCATTGTAGTTTCTATGCCAACATTTTTAGGGGAGAGGTAGGACTGAATAAACAAGAAATCCATGTGCCATAGATAGATAGATGGGTGGGTGGGTGGGTGGATAGATAGATAGAAAGTAGATGAAATAGCTAATGAATAGATAAAAGATAGATGAGAGATAATGGATAGATAAATGAAGATAGTTGATTGATATAGGAGATACAGAGATGATGAAATAAATGATGAAAAGACAGAAGGATAGATAGATGATAGATAGATGGATAATTATTACATACTACATACCAGGTACTTCATTAAACCCTGAGGATACAAATCCAATTCTCTCTCCTCAAGAAGCTTACATTCTGATGGAAAACTGACAGCACACAAAGAATTAGAAGAGCTTGAGGGAGGGGAAGAATATAGCTATTGAGAAAGAAAAGTCTGGAGGTTGAGTATGCAATCAAATGAAGCAAGACTGGTGTGGGTTGAAAGTCATCAATCAAGGCATTAGGTCAGAGGTATCTCCAGAGTGGCAAGGTAGCTGGTGAGAAGTTCAGAAGGGGGAGTGGACAGTACAATCAAATATCAGGTAGGTGGAACATTAGATAGAGTGCAAAATGTAGACTCAGGAAGACCTGAGTTTGAAGTCTGATTCAGATAAACCCTGGTTGTGACTCTGGGCGATCATTTAAATTCTCTGAGCTTTAGTTTCTTTACCTACAAAATAAGGAAAATAAAAACCTAATCTCCATGTCTTTATGAGGATCAAATGAACAAGCATTTCGCAAACCTTAAGACACTGTATCATTTATAAATAGTATTAGAAATATAATTGTGTTTCTTATAAATTAGTTATATGCTATAAATAGTATTATAAATAATATAAATGTAATATGAATGATGATAAAACAGAAATTTTTAAAATTCCCATTGCATAGGACATAATGGAAAAACAATTAGTAGGGACAGACAATGTAGTAAATGGATATGTTTTGAGCCTGGGACTTAGGAGAGACCTCAGTTCCCAGTGAAATTAACTGAAGGACTTTAAACAATGTCATTTCTTCTCACAGTTTTCTTGGCTTAAAAAAGGATTGGGAACTATCACAGATCTCTGAATTTGAGAGTTGGGAGAGATCTCAGAGGCCATTCAGAATACCCCATATCTGAATAAGAATCCACAAAGGCTCCCAAATCCAGCCTTTGTCTGAAGACATCCAAGCAGTACCTACTGCCACTGGACAGTTCCAATTACCACAAAGTTTTTCCTTATATTAGTGGTATCAAATTCAAATCCAATCATCAGACTGCATAATGACTTAGAAAACCACAAATTAACATTATTTACATTATATTATATTTGTTAAACATTTCCTGATTCTAGTTCAGTCTGGTTTAGGCACGCTCAAGAGTTCAAAATGTTGACATCTCTGCCTAAATCTACTTAGATTCTACTTTATTCATTCAGTCAACAAGAATGTGTTAAGTTCCTACTATAAAGCAGGTGGCCTTTGTTTTGGGCATTGACAATACAAAGATAAAAACAAAAACAAACAAAAAACCATTCTTCCCTAGAAGAGTTTATATCATATTGGGGAAAGGGACAAGTCACTTGTTAGATGGGGGAGGGTCCCACATCGAGGAGGCTCAGAAGAGGGTGATGTAGGTGACAAGGGAGAGCATTCTAAGCATGATGTGTCACCTACGCAGAGCAGTTTCCTCTGATTGCTCAGAATCTTTCCCTCTGCATCAAGCAGATGAGCTAGGACATCCCTTTTAGTTGAGTCAGAGTCTCAACTTTTTCTGTGACTCCACAGATCCATAGCCTTATTGACATGGTGCTCAGATTATATTCAGTTATTTTTAATCAGGTTTATTATTACACATGAGCTCAGCAGAAGTTCTGCTGATAAATCAGTGTGGTAGATTTCCAGGGTTTTAGATTGCCTATTCAAACCTAAAGCAGTGTTGACAAAAGGTATATCAAAGAGACTGATTACACCCATAGTTCTGATTAAATTAGGAGGGGGTAGGTTTTATTACCTCCTCTTTTTAATAATACAGACTCCTGAAGGCACAGAGCTGAGGGGCTACATTTCATAGTCTTATCACTGACTTGCTCAAATTCCCTCCTGAATGTCCAAGCACTACCTACTTTCCTCTCCAGGAAGAGTTGCTTTAATTAAAGAGATAAGTGTCTGGCCATTTTCTCTCTTCTATCAATAGTGCCGCAAAATTAAAAAGCTAGCGAGTCACAGGTTTGTTCCAAAGAAAAACTGTCAGACCTTTAATGATGTCTGTCTCCTCCTTTAAATGGGAGGGAGGGAAAAGGGGACAAGCAAATAATCTAAAAGTGATGCAGATTAGGACCACAGCCTTAAAGAAACCTGACTGGTTTTTGTAGGAGAAAAAATGGGAAATCAGTGACTGATTTCAAATCTTACATCCAATGTTTACTACCTCTGTGACTGAAGTAAGACACAGCCTTTGGGGGGGGGGTCTCATTTCCTTGATCTATAAAACAAAGAGGTCTGGCCAGATGGACACTAAGGTCCCTCTTAGGCTAGCATCCTATGATTATCTAAATGAGAGACATGGTCCCAGTGTCTAAGGAACTCCTTTCAACATTTTAAGATGTCTTACTTTCATAATTCAAAGACTCAGAGTTGGGCCAGACATTGATCCATACTTAACGCCATACACCAAGATAAGGTCAAAATGGGTTCATGGCCTAGGCATAAAGAATAAAATTATTAATAAATTAGAGGAACATAGGATAGTTTACCTCTCAGACCTGTGGAAGGGGAAGGTCTTTAGGACCAAAGCAGAACTAGAGATCATTACTGATCACAAAATAGAAAATTTCGATTATACCAAACTGAAAAGTTTGTGTACAAACAAAACTAATGCAGACAAGATTAGAAGGGAAGCAATAAACTGGGAAAATATTTTTACAGTCAAAGGTTCTGATAAAGGCCTCATTTCAAAATATATAGAGAATTAACTCTAATTTATAAAAAATCAAGCCATTCTCCAATTGAAAAATGGTCAAAGGATATGAACAGACAATTCTCAGATGAAGAAATTGAAACTATTTCTAGTCATATGAAAAGATGCTCCAAGTCATTATTAATCAGAGAAATGCAAATTAAGATAACTCTAAGATACCACTACACACCTGTCAGATTGGCTAAGATGACAGGAAAAAATAATGATGATTGTTGGAGGGGATGCGGGAAAACTGGGACATTGATGCATTGTTGGTGGAGTTGTGAACGAATCCAACCATTTTGGAGAGTAGTTTGGAACTATGCTCAAAAAGTTATCAAACTGTGCATACCCTTTGATCCAGCAGTGTTACTACTGGGATTATATCCCAAAGAGATTATAAAGAAGGGAAAGGGACCTGTATGTGCACGAATGTTTGTGGCAGCCCTTTTTGTAGTGGCTAAAACTGGAAACTGAATGGATGTCCATCAGTTGGAGAATGGTTGAATAAATTGTGGTATATGAAAATTATGGAATATTACTGTTCTGTAAGAAATGACCAACAGGATAATTTCAGAAAGGCCTGGAGAGACTTACATGAACTGATGCTGAGTGAAATGAGCAGGACCAGGAGATCATTATATACTTCAACAACAATACTATATGATGACCAGTTCTGATGGATCAGGCCATCCTCAACAACGAGATCAACCAAATCATTTCTAATGGAGCAGTAATGAACTGAACTAGCTATGCCCAGAAAAAGAACTCTGGGAGATGACTAAAACCATTACATTGAATTCTAATCCCTATATTTATGCACACCTGCATTTTTGATTTCCCTCACAAGCTAATTGTACAATATTTCAGAGTCTGATTCTTTTTCTACAGCAAAATAACGTTTTGGTCAGGTATACTTATTGTGTATCTAATTTATATTTTAATATATTTAACATCTACTGGTCATCCTGCCATCTAGGGGAGGGGGGGGTAAGAGGTGAAAAATTGGAACAAGAGGTTTGGCAATTGTTAATGCTGTAAAGTTACCCATGTATAAATCCTGTAAATAAAAGGCTATTAAATAAAAAAAAAAGAATTTCCAATCATTATTGAACCAGCTACACCCATTCAAGAGATGATGACAAATGTGAAAAGGGCAATCATTATTTAAGGAAAGGCATCTTCATGAATTTTAATATATTTTGTCAGAGAGAACCCAAAGGAATCTAGAAAAACACTCTCAATGCCCAGCAGATATGTGCACTTGATTTTTTTTTAATTTAATAGCCTTTTATTTACAGGTTATATGCATGGGTAACTTTACAGCATTAACAATTGCCAAACCTCTTGTTCCAATTTTTCACCTCTTACCCCCCCCCCCAGATGGCAGGCTATTAAATAAAAAAAAAAGAGTTGGGCCAGACCTGAAAGACCATCTCCTGGTTACAATGAAATCAAAAAACTGAGTAATTCTATCCAGATGATGGTTTATTTAACAATGTATATGGTAGCAGAAATAAATCCAGATTATCAAGGCTCTTGGTAGGCAAGACCCTACAATCATGGGTTCTACAAAGTTAATATCCAATTTGGAAGAAGTAAAATAAAACAGGAAGATGGGATATAGGGATTGAGATATCTGGTTTCTTATTGATGGAGGGGATTTGGAAATACTGACATGAGAGAGAGATGGATGGTTTTGTGGCATCCCTTAAGTCAGTCACAGTTGGGAGAAAGAACAATCTAGTGACTTCACTAAAATCAAGAGACTTACATGAAATTAAGATTTAACCTCACAAAATGGTGAATAAAGGGCAAAATAGAGTTACTTTTGCTATCTTCTTATATAATATGATCCAATAATTCATTTTGTAGATCAGGAAACTGAGGCCCAAAGAGATTAAGTGACTTCTATGCTCAAGGTCATACAGGTAATAAGTTGCAGGTTTAAGGTCAAAACCCATGTCTTCTTGAGTCCAGATCCATTGACCTTTCTTTCCACTATACCCTGTTGCTTTGGGCTGCCTTCAGAAGCACTTACTAGACAGTGAAACATCCTATTGGTAACTCAAAGAATCTTTTTTTGGCAGGACTAGCAGTCAATTTTCTTTTCAGAGAAGAAGTTCTGAACAGGGATGGCCTGGTCTATGAGTAGAATATGGTGGCCAAGATGATGAGGAAGATGAAGAGAAGGAGGAGGAGGAAGAAGAAAATGGTGTTCATGATGATGATGATGACAGTGACAATGATGATGGACATATGATATAGTGCTTTGGGGTTTTCTGGACATATTATATACATTACCTCCTATAATTCTCATGATGATGAGCCTAAGAGGTAGTACTTGTCACAGTCTACCACTGCAATCTTGGGATTTAGAAGGATACTTCACTGAAACACTAAATTATCCAATAAATGTTTAAAACACTGACCTTTATTATATGGGAGGGTCATCTTGTTCAATCTCCTCCTTTTCCAGATGAGGAAATTAAGGCTCAGAAAAGCTGAATGACTTGGCCAGATGCATACCACTTATAAGTGCCAGAGGCAAGATTTGAACTCAAGATGTCTTCTAATTCCAAACCTGCCCTGGTATTTGTTTAAGTAACATAATGTCCTTTCTCCTTAAATTTAAAAGAACATAAATCAAAATGTTTCCATTCTTTTGCACAATATAGTTCAAATAGAATAGCAAAGAAAGAGGCCATATAGAGTGACTATTGATTCCTTCTCATCAAATATTACAACAAATGCATCTTTCCCTATGTTTCAATTCAATAAACATTAAGCGCCTACTATGTGCCAGGCACTTTGTTAAGCGCTAAAGATATAAAAAGAGTATAAGAGATAGTCCTTTAAGGAGTTGCAAACAAGACTATAAAAACAAGCTATGTACTACACAGAATAAATAGGAAGTAATTCAAAGAAGAAAAGCACTGGAAGTAACAGGGATTAGAGAAAGCTTCCTGTTGAATGTGGGATTTCAGAGAGATTTTAGTTTTATGATACATGGAACTTCCCAATGAGGCAACTCTAATTATCAAGGCATAGCAATACCTCTTGAACTTAGAGCCTTAGAGTGATGACTTGAGTATAAATAGGCTCTTAGATACAAACAGGATCACATAATCAATATGAATCAGTGATGGAAACCGAACTAAGAACTTTGTGATTCTACTTTGAACAAAATTCCATCTCTTCCTATTGGATCTGTGACCTTTGCCTGCCTTGTTAAGGTGCTCTTATATGGAGGTCAAGAAAGACCTGGATGTCTCACCATTGACAAGGAAAAATGATGAAAAATGAGGAAGCCAGCTATAGGAGAGCATCCCTGAGGTCCCATCATTGGCCTTTTCCTCCTCTCCTGTGTCCTGACAATTGTAATGCTGGGGTCCAATAGATGCTGTTGTTATATTCATTTTCTGCTTTAATTTTGTAGGTATTTGCTGCTGCTCTAGATGCATCCTACCTTTGTTACTTATTAAGTCTTAAGCTGTCCTATGTGTTGGTCAAAACACACCATTTGTGAACCCCAGGCGCATTATACCAGAAAGTGTTTCATGCTTTGTACAAAACAGTTGTTGAATTAACTAAGCAAGATACCATGGGAAACTCTAGACCTGGAGGGTCAACCGAGATTATTATTTTGTTAAATGATATTAAGACAAACTGCAACAGTAGATAGAACACAAGCCCTGGAGTCAGGAGGACTGAATTCAAATCAAATTTCAGATACTATGTGATCCTGAGCAAGGCATTCAATCCCAATTGCCTCCCAAAAAAAAGGCAACAAAAACCTGAGGCAAATGGTCAAGGAAAAAATATGAAATTAGTATATTATTGACTACAAAATGTAACTATACAAATAGACCCTAAGATTAGTTTACCAGTGAAATCTATTTCAGGTAAGTACTAGAGATGATTAATGAGCAAGACCCAACACTGAAGAAAAGACTGCACAGAATCACATTTGGGAAATTGCCCAATGTTTTTAATGACCCCAAGCTTCTCAATGCCATAAAAGCATATCTGTTTAATATTAAAATTCTCCTGGTGATGTAAAAAACTATAAATCATGGAACATCATTGCAAAAGAAGAACAATTACAAATAAACCAAAGGGCAAGGGAAAGGAATGATGGGTAAAAGGAGATAGCAGATTACCAATGAAAACCTATCTGTGGGAAGTATCACAATATCACAGATTTAGAGGGAGCAGGGACTTAGACAAGTCTGGTCAAGAGTCTTCTTTTATTGTGGGATAAATGTGTGGAAACTGAGGCCCAGAGAATTTAAGTGATTGTCCAGAAATATATCATAAATAAGTGACAGAGAATGGATTTGAATCTGCGATCTCTGAATGCAAATCCAGTGCTCTCCCCACTGCATTGCAGTGCTACTAATTTTAAAATGTTATAAAGGATTTAAATTTTTTTTTCTATATAAAATGAGTGGTCAAGAAGGACTAGAGTAGATGATCCCTCAGATCACTAAATCTAAGGTGTATTATAACAGCGGTTAAAGGGGTCTCTGGGGACCATCTCAGGGAGTGTGTCCCCAAAACTCCCCTGGAGACTTCAGAACTTCAGGCTTTTATGGATGATGGACTTGCCGGTTGCTTCTGGGCATGTCATGAGAATCCAGAGAGTTTGCTTGTTCCCTTAGAATGTAGAGACCCTTCCCTTATTGGATGCTAGCATGAAAATATCCAAGAGAAATCAATGTTAAATTTAATGCTCTCTATTCTTCTAACAACAAATCGTGTCCATTGTTTTAAGCAACTTTTCCGAGGATGTAGGAAGGAAAGCTTTCCTCTCATGTACCCTGGACACCAAGCAGCCACGAATACTTGGCATCTCCAGTCTGTCTAGGCAAGTCTGAACGTGGTCTTGCGGCTATTCTTTTTGTGTCTTTCTTGATTATAGATGAATAAATATCTATCCCAAAGATAAACACGATCATGCTTGGAGTTCCTGACTCCTTTTGATCACAGCTGCCCGGCAACAAGTAAAGGAGTCTCTGGCAACTATCAGAGAAGATGATCATCAATAAAAGCAGCATCCAAGGCTGATCTGTCTCATCAGAAAACAATTATTTGGACAGTACAAAACATCCCCATCCAGCAACTCCAAAACTGCTTTATATTTTGGTAAGGTTCAAGTATCTCAGAATAAAATGAGAGCCAATCATAAAAGTAGTTTTCTGAATCTATTTTAAGTCATTTTTTCAAAGAATATGATGTATCCTTTCTATCTATCTTCTTCTCTGTCCCAGATGTGTGCTTCAGCCACCATGGACTCATGGCACAAGGCCGAAGTATTGAACCAAAACATCCATCAAGCCACTGAAAGTCACAAGGAGGAATCCAGGCTCACACTCCTCAATGACCTCAGTAGGAGTGGGGAAAAGAGTGGGTTGATTTTGTTACAATAACATGAGCTGACAAAAATCAGCCCAGGGAACAAAATAAAGAAATAGCAAAAGAAATGAAGAAAAATTTCCAGGTTATTAGATGAAATGTCTATAAATCACTCATGGAGAAAAATAGTATAGATAACATAAACTAGAGAAAAGAGAGACCACCGGCATGGCATAGCATAAATAAGCTTTAAGGACCTGGAATAAGAAGCACTGAAGGGACTTTTTAATTTAATTTTATTTAATTGCAAGCAATTAAAATGGGACTTCAGAGAAGAACATTTCCAAGTAAGAGATCATTGTCTGAAAGACCTTTGGTTTGGGTTTTCTAAATTTGGCCAACTAAGTTTTGATGAAGAGAGACAGATTGGTGGAAATTGTCAGTATCTCATTGTATGCCAAAATATGTGTATACACACAGATGTAGTGAGTGCAGGAGACAAATCTTGTTATTCCAGGTTCAGAGAATGCAGTGGTGTAGGTCTCAAAAGTTCCATAAGAGGGAGATATGGGGCCATCACATCATTCCAAAGTCTTTACTCAGGAAAAAAAAAAAAAGAAAGAAAAAAGAAAGAGGGAAAAAAAAAAAAACTGTTACATGATATCACCTTCATTCTTCACTATAATCTTTGAAATTATTAGGTATCGAGCTCACTGCAGAAATAATATTGCAGGAATTGATTGCAGAGAACTGTGCTAAAAATTTCAAATGTGATGGTTTCATTTCTTCTTGCTTCTTTTATAGCACAGTTCTGCACATCCCTCCCAAGGTTGATAGGGGAATCAAATCTCATGAGATGTTGTGTGTATACTTATTCACATCCATATGTTACTCTTTCTGTTATTGTTTGCTTGCATTTTTTTTTCTTCCTAGTTTATTTTTGCCTTCTTTCTAAATCCAATTTTTCTTGTGCAGCAAGATAACTGTATAAATATGTATACATACATTGTATTTAACATACACTTTAACATGTTTAACATGTATGGGACTGCCTGCTATCTGGGGAGGGTGGATGGAAGGAGAGGAAAAGTTGGAACAGAAGTTTTTGCAAGGGTCAGTGTTGAAAAATTACCCATGTATATGTTTTGTCAATAAAAAGCTATAATAAAGAAGAAAACACATATATATGTAAACACATTCATGTATACTTATATATGTGCAAGTGTATATAGAGAAACATATACACAGTGATATCTGAGTCAGTACTCATGGTTAATTGGTTTCAGGAGGCACAATGTGTGGCAAAAATGATGGGTACCAAATGAATTTTTCCCATAATGAATACATCTCCAATCCGCACCCTAACCATCCCTCTCCACCCAATTCCTCAAAGGGGCAAGTGGGGCTTCCAGTTGCAGAGACAGAGAGAAACAAGCCAGCCCAGCCCAACCAGGCTCCTCCCTTCCTGACCCAACTTACTTTCTGAGAGGAACTATGGCTTTATATTCTCCTCCCAGCCCACAATGTCCAAACTTCCTTGGGTTGGGATGTGAAGAAGGAAGCTATGGTCCCTTGCTCTCCTCCACCCTGGATTTTTGCCATTGCCTTGGTCTTGGGGCTGCCAGTAGTCCTGGGTCTTCTGCCATCTCTGCCTCAGCTCCTGCCACTGCCACCACTGCTTTTCCTCCTGCTGAGCTTAGCACTATAGGTTCCACCAGTGGCTCCTGAACACTGCCTCCTTCACTGGGGAGGAGCTCCCCATGGCCAAAGGTAATAACAGCAACAAGGGAGCCTGGGCAACAGCTAGCCACTGCTCAACCAAGACAACAACCACTTGCAACGAGTGCTGAAGCAATTTTTTTTCTCCTCAGAATACATTGACTACCAGATTGGAGGAGTTTCAAAGCTGACAAGTGCAGAGGTACCACTGTATGCATAAAGAAATTTGCAAACCCCAAATCATCCTCAAAAATCTCATCTCTGAAGATGATTGATAACGATCTCAATCATGATCATGATGACGATGATGATGACTGAAGTCAAATCATCTTTACTTTACAGAGTAACCAGAGACTCACAAAGGAAAGAAATGAAGGAAATGAAGTCCTCATTTCTGATTTATAAATGTTTCCTAATCAAAAAATTATTCCATCATGTATTAAGGCAGCAAGCCCAAGACTTGCATCAGGGCTGGTTTTGTCACTTAGCAGCTATATAACCTTAGGTCAAGTCTCTCGTCTGTAAAATGAGGAGGAGGAGAGCTCAGGATTTCTACTACTGTGTCATTGAAATGTGAGAAAATCAAAAGAAATAAAATGTGTGAAGCCCATTTGTATAGAATGTTGGACTTGGAGCCAGGAAGATGTAAGTTCAAATCTCATCTCCAATTCTGTATTAACTGTGTGTCTCTAGGAAAGTCACAATCTCTCAGTCTCAGTTTCCTCATTTGTAAAATGGGGACAATCATAACCCTAGCCCTGGCCTGACAAGTTATCATAGGGATTGCATGAATTTGTGTGTGATTTATAGGGTCTGAAGCTATGATTTTATTGATATCAATCAAGCAGAGGTATCAAACACAGAAGGCAGAGTCTGAACCAGATTAAAATGTAATTGTTAAATAATAAAAATAAATGAAAATACAATAGGACATAGATGATGTTAACATGTGGTCTTTTAGGTCAATGTGCAGCTATTGTTGCTGTAGTAGTTCACTTGTATCCAACTCTTCCTGACCCCTTTTGGAATTTTCTTGGCAAAGATATCAGCGTGATCTGTTGTTTCCCTCTCCAGTTCATTTTACAGATGAGGAAACTGAGGCAAAGTTGACTGACTTGCTTAAGATCACACAACTAGGAAATACCTGATACTGGATTTCAATTCTGATCTTTCTGACTCCAGTCAGGATCCTCAATCCACTGTGCCATGTAACTATAGGGTTATCCATGTAGATTTAGTGGCCCCTGTTTCTATTTGAATTTGATACCATCGATGCAATGAAGACTTAAGTGAGGAAACTCCTTCTGCCAATAACAGGTAGTATTTTCTCTGTCATTTATAGTCCCAGGAGTGACCTAGAGAGTGAGAAGTGACTTGCCCAATATCAAATAGCTGTAGGGAATGTGTCTGCGGTAGGTCTTGAACCTGGACCTCTCTAGTTTCACAGCCACCTCTCTATCCACTGTGACATCTCACTTCATAAATATTTCATTTATATTGATTGTGGTTTGTATTTTGCATCATTTTGGCCCAGAATTGTGATTTTTATCTGCAAGAACTTCAGGTGAAGAACCTCCCTCTAAAGAAACAGATCAGCAACTCATCTGCAATTTTCATCTCAGAAAGTTACCCGGGGCACTGAAAGTTTAAACAACATGCCCAGACTCACATAGCTAGCATATGGTATCAGCCACACTTGACCTCAAATCTTCCTGATTCCTTCCAAAGGAAGTACCGGTACACTATAGTACAGCCTATCTCTTTCTGCAATAGATGCATATGTACTGTTATATACATCCCCCTGGATGTCCATTTCTATGCACACATATCTACTTATATGGTACCTTCCCTTCAAGGTTCCTTAAAGAAATGTCCCAAAGCTAAATCTTAAATAAAACCACAGGAAAACAGAAAATGGAAGGGAGAAAATGAGAGAGAGTAACACTCCATGGACCTTATACTTTCTACTTGCTTAAAGGCTAAGATCCCCTCCACTCCCTATCAAAGTAGGACCTGAAGCTAGTTGAAATCAGTCTGGTTTGAAGGCTTCCTTGCCTGCAAAATTGTTTAATTATCTCCATAGCCTATTCACCATCATGTGGTTATAGAATTAGAACTGGAAGGGACTTAGCAGTTGTCCAGACGTGAAACCGAGGTCCCAACCAGTGCCCATCGTCAGAGAGCAGAACGGAGATCAGAACTCAGGTCTTCATGTTTCAGATCCTAACATTCTCTCCACTGAACCACTCTGAGGTCCCAGTGTAATAATAAACATGAGAATACTTTTAAAACTATAAGTTGCTATAGGCGTCTAAGATTTCATTTTAAAATCCATTGAAATGGAAGCGCTTTATGTAAACAACTCACTTCCTAAAGTTCTAAGTTGATTAGGATCGACTGACCAATATTTTACTAAAATCGTGTGCTCAAGAGCATGAAATAGGAGTCACCAACATAGAATCCTGGTCTGTGGGAAAGATTCAGCCATGGACATCCAAGCCCAAGGCCTATAGCTTTCCCATGTCCTGGCCTGCTTCCTTCCTGGACCACGCAGGGCTGGAGAGTGGCTCAATGCCATTAACTGGGGTAAGGAGGTGGCAGGGCATCTCGAGCCACTGCTCTTTCTTGCCAGGGAGGCCCCCGACTAAACCAAATTCACAGTTCCCCCTTCAAGGCTCATCCCACAGGCATACACAATACCAAGCACTTATCATGATGAGTATTACATGGCTTTTAATTGCATATTTAAAGACTCATGTGATGTCATTAACTCTTTGAAAATCAACTTTATAGAGTTCATGAGCTAGCCTGGCTCACCCTCATCAAAGGCAGAAACTGTAGTCAGGTTTCTTCTTGTATGATTTCAGGGACCCTCTAATCCACAGAAAAAGGAACAGGCTTAGGGTGTTCAAACAATGTTATATACTAACTTGTTTTTATTGGATTTGCAAAGAGAATGCTCCATAAGGAATTCTCTCCATCAATGCAGAGCAGCAAGCACCGAGCCGAGGCACCTGGGCCCTCAGAGGGGTTAGCCATGTCAGTGGTCACACAGAGAGAGGCTCAACAATCATTTAAGTGCTTTTGATGAACCACACCCTGTTGGGCACTGGGGATGCAATAATGAATATGAACTAGTCCCTGTCCTCAGCAGCTTTATTCTCCTGGGGAGAAGCAGCATGTTGACTGAAGAGTAAATAAAAGACGCATAAAATAATAGGGACAGGACATACCAGGTTAGGCCTTAAGCTTGAGAGATTTTCTTTCCCAGACTTAATGATATAATCTCTCCATTGATTGCTTTATTGATTGGCTGGACTTAGAAAACCAGAAAGAGACAAGTTTCCTGGTTACTCACTGGGTGAGATGTTTCCCAGGAGCCTCAGTTTCTTCTTTAACCTAAATGAACTAGTTGGTCTGTGAGGTCACCTTTAGCTCTGGATCTGGGATATCGGTGACCTCCTCTGGATATATGGAGCAGTCAGTTTTGTTTTGGTTTAGGGATTTAAGGTGAGCTTTTGTTTTGTTTTTCCATCCATTGGATCTTATGTCTTATTGGTACCTTAGAACAATTGTCTGTTAGATCAGTTGGGACCCACAATCCAAAGGGCAATGATACATGAGATCCGTGATGAGTGAAACAGAGGATGGAAGGATGGCAGGTCAAACTCTCTTGGATATACTCTTTCCTAGGACTTGCCTCCCCTTTACCATTATGACTCAAAGCTCTCCAACTCTTTCCCTCCTACCACCACTTCTTAAACATCTCAGATATAGCTCTAGGTCTGAAGTTAGGAAGACCCAAGTTCAAATCATGTCTCAGATGTGATGTGTCTGATCCTGAGAAACCAGTTTCCTTTTGTCTGTCTCACTTTCCTCCCCTCTAAAACAGGGATAATAAGAATACCTATCAAAAATTTTTAAGATAATTTTTTTAAAAGAATACCTATTGGTCTTGGGTTGTTGTGAGGGTAAAAGGAGAAAATATTTGTAAAATACTTTTCAAACCTTGAACTGCCATGTAAATGCTATCTATGGTTGTGCCAGCTAGGAAATCTCTCCCTTTCTGAACCCTGTACCAAGATCTCAGAGCAGATGTAACCTTAGATACTGGTAGCTTTTGTGTTGTTGTTCTGTCATTTTCAGTCATGTCGTAATCTTCATGATCCCATTTGGGGTTTTGTGGGCAAAAAATACTAGTATCCAACTCATTTTACAGATGAGGATACTGAGGCAAACTGGACTAAGTGACTTGCCTAGGATCATACAGCGAGTAAGTATCTGAGGTTGGATTTGAACTCATGACGATGAGTCTTCCTAACTCCAGGCCTGGCACTCTATCCATTGCATTACCCAGCTACTCTCAAATTTATTCAGATCTATGATCAAAATCTAGAATTAAGCTTAGTTCATCTGTAGCTCCTTTTTTAACTTTTATTTTTATAAACTTTATAATACTTATAAATATAGTAACATATATAAATTATAAAGCAGAGCAAATTAGAAAATGTTATAAATGATGTATAATATAACACACTAACATTATATTAATAATATTATTCAGCGTAAAGTATAGACCTGCCATCCTTCCCTCCTCTGCTTCATCACAGGCTTCATGTGTTATTGCCCTTTGGGGGGGTGTGGATTCAAATTAATCTAAGAGATAATTGTTCTAGGTATCAATTAGCTATAAGGTCCAGTGGATGGAAAAACAAAACAAAAGCCCATCTTAAACCCCTAAACCAAATATAATTATATAATATTACATAGTGTTTTATAATATTATGTAGTATAATGATATATAATATTTTATACATGATAATGTAATATATATACTATTATATATGTTATAAAATAGAATAGATATGGGGGAGATGTGCTCGAACACCTTTTTAATAACTAGGATAGAGGATCCAAAAAGTCCTGAGATGCTCCTTATGAATAGGGCTTACTTCATTTACTCTATCTGTGTACTCAGCACCTGGCACGGGACCTGACAGGTAGCAGAGACTTAATAAACACTTGCTGATTGATAGTCCAATCCCCAGATTTTTGATGAGGAAAGGGAGACCCAGAGAATGGAAGATGATTTATTCAAGATCCCAGAAGAAAGAAGCAAAGACAAGATCTGAACCCTAATCCTCTGACACCAAATAGGTTGTTATTTTCACAATGTCCAACCACAGGAGAAACCTGATGAATGTCATATTTCTAAAAGGAAATAACCTAATACCAAGAATGTTATCTTACCAAAAGATCATTTTGTAAAGTTCTTAAACTCCAAGGCTCATATGATCCCATGGGAGGGTGGAGTTAAAGCCGAGAAGAAGTAGCCAATTCTAATCCAAATACTCTCATTTGAAGCTAAAGCCAAGCAAGAAGCCGTATTTAAGATCTTGCTATGTACCTGTCATGGTACAGAATGCTGGGTGACTAAATGGGAACCTCAAAAGACAAAGCAATTTACTGGAGTTTGTTATAATAAAAGAAATGAATGGAGAAACGTATCTTACCTCGAGTCGAAGTTCATCTGAAGATCATGCCAATATTTGCACATTCAAAACAGACTTGTATCAAATGTACATATTTGCCTTGAACATATCAGCGGGTCCAGGAAGACTCCCATTCTTAGGCACACATTCATTTTACTGGACTGTATGTCGTCCTATCAGTAAAAACACATCTAGAAGAGCCAAAGACATCCCCAAATGTGAGAAAAGTATTTTTAACCCTCTGAATCTATGAGATACACTATTATACAAGGAAAATACATCATTATTTATCATCAAAACTTTACCATATATAATTATCTATTTATATAATTTATATATTTAATTTCTATAATTACCTATTTGTTGGTATATTTATGTTTAATGAATGTAACATATTTGTATATTTGATTTATATATGTGTGATTTATATATTTTTACATTTCTGTCTTTAATTTATATATTTTATATTTTCACAATATATTTGTAATATATATTTTACAATATTATTATATTAAATATATATTTGATAAAAAAAACTACCTCCTCCAGTAGAATTTAAGTTCTCTGAGATCAACTACTGTTTCATTTTTTTACCTTTGCATTCCTAAGGCCTTTCACTTAGTAATAATAATAATATTATGCTAGCTATGGGGCAAGCACTGTACTGAGCACTTACAGTTATTATTTCATTTGATCCTCATAACAACCATTGGAAGTAGGTAGTGTTATGATCCCCATTTTGTAGTTGAGGAAACTGAAGCAGACAGAAGTGAATTGTTTTGCCCAAGGTCATACATCCGATGTATGAGGCAGGATTTGAATTCAGGGCTTTCTTACTCTAGACTCAGCAATCCATCCACTGAGATAGATATACTACACAGTAGTAAGAATACCAACAGTATTTAATAATTGTTTGATGGATTGAATTGAAATTCAGTGACCACATTAGTCAGTAGAATTTTTTAAATTTAAATTGGATTTTATCCTTTAATATTCTTTGTTGATTTGTTACTTTGGAGTGGGTCCACTCTATTTTTTGTTTAATTCTTGGGTACAATTCTCCATCATCTGCTTTGGGCTACTCATTCTCCTTGCCGTTTTCCTCTCATCTGTCGTTTCCCTTAATGTGACATTTTATACTGTTTGTTTTCTTTCCTCCAGTTATTGTGTAGTACTTGGGGCCATTTAGACTTACTGAGTCACTCTCTTCTGTCAGGACATAGTTCATGCCCATTGCACTCAACATATGTGTTTTCCCATGTACTTATTTCTGCAGCCTCACTTTCTGAATTGTTACGTTGTTCTTGAACCAGACTGCTCTTTCTCACTTTTGAATGGTGTAGGCAAGCCCTGCTTGTTGTTCCTTACTTTGTTTTTATCATTCCTTCTGGTACTCTTTTAGAATTTAACTAGGTAGGGTGCTTATGAGCAACCTGTGCTCCTCTTGGTCCTAAAAAGTCATCATGCCTGAATATCCCATAGTCTGAATTTTATTTTGATTCATTGCTGCACAAACATTTATGAAATATAGTTTGTATAGGATATGACCCTTAAGAAAATGGGTTTTGTATTTTATCATGTAGACAATAGAAAAGCTGAATGATTTTCAAGAATTAAGACAGGTAATCATATTTCCGACGTATGAACAGTATTTTGACAGATACTTAGATAATAGAACAGAGTAAAAGAAACCATTTTGATACTTCTGTAATACTAGTCCAGAAAGGAAAGGAAAATAATTTACACTATCGTGTTTAAAGCAGAGTACCACTAGCTCTGTATACCAAAGAGATCAAAAAAAAAAGAATGAGGAAAGGACATATTTGTACAAAAATATTTACAGCAGAGGGGATGTCCATCAATTGGGGAATGGCTGAACAAGTTGTGCTATATATGATTGTGATAGAATACTATTGTGTTATAAGAAATAGTGGGGAGGCAGATTTCAGAAAAACCTGGAAGGACTTATGTAAACTGATGCAAAGTGAAGTGTGTAGAATGAACACCACAAACAACAAAGTAACAGCAATACTATGCAATAATAAACTGTACTGCTTAGCTATTTTCAGCAATATAAAGAGCCAAGATAATTCCAAAGAATTTATGATAAATAATGCTATCTGCCTCCAGAGAAAGATGGAGTCTGAATACAGATCAAAGCATATTATTCTTCACTTACTCTATTTTTCCCCCTTGGGGTGTTTTTACCCGCTTTGGATCTGCATCTTCTGGTATCTTCTTTTTTCCCCCTGAGGCAGTTGGGGTTAAGTGACTTGCCCAGAGTCTCACAGCTAGGAAGTATTAAGTGTCTGAAGCCAGATTTGAACTAAGGTCCTCCTGACTTCAGGGCCCGTGCTCTATCTACTGTTCCATCTAGCTGCCCCAGGGTCTCTATCTTCTTTTTTTATTTGTTTGTTTGTCTTTGTTTTATTAAAGCTTTTTATTTACAAAACATGCATGGGTAATTTTTCAACACTGACCTTTGCAAAGCCTTCTGTTTCAAATTATATCCTCCTTCCCTCCACTCCCTCCCCTAGATAGCAGGTAGCCCAATACATGTTAAATATGCTAAAATATATATTAAATCCAATATATGTATACATATTTATACAGTTATCTTGCTGCACAAGAAAAATCGGATCAAAAAGAAAAAAAACTGGGAAAGAAAACAAAATGTAAGCAAGCACAACAAAAAGAGTGAGAAAGCTACGTTGTGGTCCACATTCAGTTCCCACAGTCCTCTCTCTGGGTGTAGATGGCTGTCTTCATCACAAGATCATTGGAACTGGTTTGAATCATCTCATTGTCGAAGAGCACCACATCCATCAGAATTGATTGTCATATAGTCTTGTAGTTATCTGGTACAATGATCTCCTGGTCCTGCTCATTTCATTTAACATCAGTTCATGTAGGTCTCTCCAGACCTCTCTGAAATCATCCTGCTGGTCGTTTCTTACAGAACAATAATATTCTATAACATTCATATACTATAACTTATTCAGCCAGTCTCCAGCTGGATGGGCATCCATTCAGGTTCCAGTTTCTTGACACTACAAAAAGGGCTGCCACAAACATTTTTGCACATGTGGATCAGGGTCTGTATCTTCTTTCATGTGAATAATATGATAATATGTTTTACATGATTGGGCAATCATAACCTATATCAAATTGCTTATTGTCTTAGGAGGGAAGGAGGGAGGGAAGGAAGGAAGGAAGGAAAGAAGGAAGGAAGGAAGGAAGGAAGGAAGGAAGGAAGGAAGGAAGGAAGGAAGGAAGGAAGGAAGGAAGGAAGGAAGGTAAAAGAGAAAGAGAGAAAATTTGGAACTAAAAAAAATTTAATGAATGTTTTAAATTGTTTTTATATGTAATTGAGAAAAATAAAATATTATTTTTAAAATATGAATAAAGGATAAAGGATGGATATGAACAAGATTGTGGGAAGAGAAATCAAGAGAACTTAGCAAGCTATTAAATAAATAGGGGTGGGGAGAAGGAATAAATGAACAAAAATAATAATGATTCTGAAATTTCAAGCCTGGATGAGGGGGAGGAAGCCATGTACAGAAACCGGAAATTTAAATTTCAAGGAAGATGGTGGGAACAGGATGAATTTTATTTTCTACTTATCAAGCATTGCATTGAGTATTACCTCTGACACATACCACTTAATAAATGCTCTTTGGTTGATGGATTGAGTTTATTGAAGAGGGTGTGAGTAGAGGAGAAGTTGCATTGTAAGTGCAAAGAGGATGCTCTCATCATGCATAAAGATACACCTGGGAAAGCCCAAGGATAATTAATAGTCCCTTCCAAGCTATTCTTTTTTCCTCTGGGTGGTGACTGAAGGTTCTCTTTTGCAATGTGTGCCCTACTTGTTCCTCTATATCTGGGGTTGTGTCTACACCCAAACATATTAGGAAACAAAGCCTGAATTTCTTCACCCAGTTTCAGACCAGCTGGTGTTTATAGGCAATATCTTAAACTCATGGTTTCAATCTTTCTTCCCAAAGAAACAAACATCCTTTCTGACCACACACCAGACTGGTCCAGTGACTGCTGTTACATCACACTGATCTATGCACTGTTTCCTCCTTTGAATATTTCCCTGGATTTTCTTGTCCACCTCGTCTAGCCTACTTGCTTTTCTGTGTGGCCTCATTCCATTGGTTGTGCATCAGCCCAGACAGATCCCATGACCTGGAGCATCTCTTCAGTGTCAGTTGACTAAAACACTGGGAAATCCTGCCAGAGGCTTCCGACTTCCCACGAAGACTGATCCTCAGCAAAATCATGAAATAGGTGTCAGGGATGTAGAAAAGCCTTACCCAAAATGACTACTCAGAGATCACTCAGCAGAAGGCAGAAAAGTTGTTTATTGAAAACCTCCAGAGGATAAGCTGTCCCATGGTGAGATAAGAAAAAGAAAGCTCATGGTAGGAGGGCTAAAGAAGTAGTAAAGATACACAGCTTTTATACAAGAAATTACATCACAAGTAAGAGAGTAATGAGAAGCGGAGGGGAGAGGCATCTAATTGGTTGTTGCTTTTCGGAGAGATTGGAATGGAAGGTTTCTGTTTCCCCTGAAATCTCCTGATTTCTAGGAAACAGAAAATCAGGCCTTCAGGCTTAATCAAGCAGATAGTGGTCCAGCTGATAGACTAAATATCGATAAATGTCAAATACTGATAAATGTCATCAGCTCAGGTTAAGTAAACATGTTTCTAGCTGGCCAAGGCTCAAGTAAATATGAGCCTGCACATATTATATGGTCATAGGGGAAACACAGAAATAATAAAATACAGAAAAAGAATTCATACATTCTTGTAAGTTCTTCACCTTCTCTCTCTATTCCCCACATAGGCAAAAGTCATTTTCACTACTGGCTTCACCAATCTTTCCTACTTCTAGTGACTTCCCTGGTCCCTAGGGAAGTCCTAAGGCTTAATCTCTTTAGTGAAGATTCTCAAACCTGCAATCCCTAGTTCTCACTCTGATTTCTAGTCACTAAGATTTTATTGCTATCAAGTAAAAAGATTGATTTAACTGACCACACACAAGGCACTCTTCAAGATGCCATAATGTTTATAAAGCACAGTCCTTGTTTTCAAAGAATTTATATTCTAATACAGAAGATGTATAAAATTACAATCTGTCAACAAGCATCTATTAAGCACCTCATCTGTGCCAGGTACTGTGCCAGGTGCTGGGACTACAAAGATTTTTTTAAAGCAGGATCGACCCTCAAGGAGCTTACATTCATTCAAGATGCAACACAAGACTGTGTGAAAAGTGTCAGATAGCAGAAGTACAAAGGGAAGATGATACCCCGTTTTCTGGGCTGATCAAGAAAAGTGCAGGGCAGCTGGATCCTGAAATTTTGGCAGAGTTTAGATAGAGGAAGCAACCTGAGCTAAAGTCCTGAAGGAAAACAGGATGATGTCTTCCATGTGTGGCCAAAAGGAGCCTTTATGGAAAGAGAGAGAGGAAGAGGAGGAGAGAGGCGGGGAGGAGAAAGGGAGAGGGGAAGAGAGAAAGAGAGAGGGAAATGGGGGGCAGGGAGGGAGGGAAGACAAAAGGAGGGAATGAAGAAAGGTCCATGTTGCCCAACTGACCAGTTCCAGTTGGCTCCCCATGAGGTAGCTCTCCTCACAGATGTTCTACATACATGACATCAGAAATTGGATTTAAGTGAGGGAAGACTGTGGAAAGTCATCAGCCTCCCTTTCTCCTCCAGAGCCATCTGTGACCAGTGGCAGGACATGGATTAGGACAACTGGTGACGGCCCTGGATACAGCAGAAATTGGTGGTAGGAAATCTGAGGCAGAGGGCTGGTTGACAGGTGCCCAGGAGAAATACCTTGAAAGTCTCAGTAATCTTTCTAGCAAAAACAGCAAAGGAGGGGGAAGGGGACAGGATAGGGTAATGCTTGGCTGACATGAAGAACATGAAGGAATGTTCGGAAATCCTGAGAGTCTTCCCCTCAGGGAGATTGGTTATTATTTTTTTCACTAGATAAAAGTTTGACTCAACTCTTATCTAGCCTTAACCACCGAATGGGTGTTGTCTCAGACAAAGTGAAACCTGGGAAAGATTTTAATTTAAATGAGCCAAGGTTTCTACTATGTCTGGGGCCATTGCCAGACATCCTGTCTTGCCGCTGGATTCCTGTGACTCTTAAGGAGAGAGTGAAACTGATGACTTTGCACAGCTCTGCCTCACCTAAATCCAATTCCCTTGCAAGTCAAGACATCACCCTCCTGATGTCATTGGCCTTCTTCAAGGGTGAACAGCAATTTCCCTCATCAGATTGTGAGCTCCTTGAGAAGCAGTTGTCTTTTGCCTCCATTTTGTATCCTCAGCACTTAGCACAGTATGTGATAGATATTTCAGAAATGTTTATTGACTGACTAATAACAGTGACTCTGGGAAGTGATCCTATCTACTGTTCCTTATTTCCTTTGTATTAACATAAAATTCATATTAATTGCTTTAAAAGAAAAACAAGACATCCAAAATACTCCAGACTTTGAATGATCATGTGTCAGCCTTATTCTACCCTCTGTTCCATTCTAACGGTATCATTGGGTACTGGGTCACGGCCTCTTTAGTTTATCATTGTAAATCTATAACTATTGGACTACATTCTACAGTTAGTAATTATAGAAGGAGCATGGCTGGGTAAAGGACTGACCCGAAAAGAACCAAGATGAAATTTCACCTCT
This sequence comes from Sarcophilus harrisii, assembly GCF_902635505.1. Classification (NCBI taxonomy): domain Eukaryota; kingdom Metazoa; phylum Chordata; class Mammalia; order Dasyuromorphia; family Dasyuridae; genus Sarcophilus; species Sarcophilus harrisii. Next base: position 19,242,886 of record NC_045428.1, on the reverse strand, counting down.
GAGTCATTCTAACTGTGATCCTGTGCAAACCACTTGACTTCTTAGGGTTATAGCCAACTATATATATATAACTTTCAATATTCACCTTTGCAAAACTTTATATTCCAAATTTTTCTCCCTCTCCTCTCCCCTCCTTCCTTCCCCACACAGCAAACAATCTAATATAGGTTAAACATGTGAAATTCTTCTAAATATTTCCATATTCATCATCCTGTACAAAAACATCAGATCAAAAGAAAAAAAAAACATGAGAATGGGGAAAAAACAAGCAAATAAAAGAAAGGTGAAAATACTGTGCTTTGATCCACATTCAGTCTCCCTACTTCTTTCCCTCTCTGCATGCAGATGGCACTTTCTATCACAAAACTATTGGAATTGCCTGAATCATTTCACTGTTGAAAAGAGTTAAGTCTATCAAAGTTGATCATCGCACAATGTTGCTGTGACGGTGTTCTCTTGGTTCTGCTCACTTCAGTCAACATCAGTTCATATAAGTTTTTCCAGGATTTTTTAAAATCAGCCTGCTCATTATTTATTATAGAAAAATAATATTCCATTATATTAATATACCATAACTTATTCAGCCATTTCCCCAGCTGAGGGTACAGTCAATTTTCTAAAAACTCCAAGAAGGTCCTGTTGCCTGTACTGTGCCAGGCATTATGCTAAGCATTATTTAATAATTATTTTCTCATTTGATCCTCGTGACAACTCTACAAAGGAGAAAGCATTATTATCCCCATTTTACAGCTGAAAAAAACAAAGCAAAAAGAGGTGAAGTGGCTTGTCCAGAATCACGCAGCTAATAATTGTCTGTGGCTGTATTTGAACTCAGGTCTTCCCAACTTCAGGTCCTGCACTCTGTGCCATCAGTTTTTATGAGATTAAATGTCATCTATATCTATGCAGATGTTTCTTAAATAAGTATTTCTAGGATAAAGTATCATCTACATCCATGCAGATGTTTCTTAAATCAATATTTCTAGGATAAAGTATCATCTACATTCATGTAGATGTTTCTTAAATCAATATTTCTAGGATTATCATCTACATCTATGCAGATGTTTCTTAAATCAATATTTCTAGGATTAATCTCACTCCTGAATGCCAAGCCAAGAAGCCCAACTAGTATTGGGACATCCTCACTTCTCTGTGTCTTCAGTTTGGAAATAGCCAAAGATCATTATCTGCTTCTTTAAACCCACATTTCCTCTAAAGAGCCCAGTTTCCATTGAGAATGCTACCATCTTCTCATCACCTAGGTTTCCATTCTCAAAGTCATCTCCAGAATTATATAAATAGAATATAAGTCCCTGGTTGGCAAAGTATTTTTTATTTTTGTAAATTCCCATATCCAGCATTGTGGCTTACACATAGTAAGAGCTTAATAAATTTTTAATTATATTTTAAAAGGAAGAAATTTTATTTTAAAAATCCTTCCTTCATAGCCACTATAAGTAATCATATTTTTAGACTTATATTTAACTTCATATTTCTACCACTTTCCAGAAGATAGTTTCTGATGGAAGAAGCAATCTGTTACAATTTGAGGTTTGAAATTTCTTCCCCAAAGGTCACATTCATATAGCATTTTTCAGCATCATTTCCCAGGTATGTGGAAAAACTGCTTCTCCAATTTGTGATCATATTGTAATTGTGATTCATTCACCATGAAAAGCTCATTCATTACCATATCAAAGAAGCATATCATAAGCACATAGCATAAAATATGATATAATAAATATAATAAGCATATAATAATGGCAGTCACAGCAGTGAGGATATAGAAACAGGCCCTGCTTTCAAGGAACTTACATTCTATCCTCATTGTTACTCTCTGAGTTACAAGGGAAGGAAATAAAGCCTGTCCATGTCCTACTTTAAAAACAAGAGGTTAAAAGAAAATGTGTAAGTCCCAAAGAAAGGAAATTGAGACAGCAGATGAAATGAATATGAAGCTTGGTTTTCTCCTCAAGATATCATCTTACTTGCTATTCTCTCCCATGGTGGTTTTTCCTCTCAAACTCCCTTACAAAGGGCTACCAAGAGGAACTGGGAAGCTTCTGGGCTCCTTGCATCCATTTAATACCATTTTCTTTTCTCAAGGAGTAGCTCAGTCATCAATTCATTCATCAAATGGTTCCTCAGCCCCACAGCCGAAAACAATTCACATGGATGCTTCTCCTCAAATCCTATCTTATAATATAATAGAATCACACTTTGAGGTTAGGGAGCAGGAAGAGTACTGGATTCTAAAGTTAGCCACAATGCAGAAATCTTATAGCAAAATTACTCTTGAAAAATTCCTTGGAGCAGCTAGATGGCACAGTGATAGAGGAGAGAGAGAGAGAGAGGGAGAGAGAGAGAGAGAGAGAGAGAGAGAGAGAGAGAGAGAGAGAGAGAGAGAGGAGAGAAAGAAAGAAAGAAAAGAAAGAAAGAAAGAAAGAAAGAAAGAAAGAAAGAAAGAAAGAAAGAAAGAAAGAAAGAAAGAAAGAAAGAAAGAAAAGAAAGAAAAGAAAAAGAAAAGGAAGGAAGGAAGAAGGAAGGGAAAGGAAGGAAGAAGGAAGGAAGAAAAGAAAAGAAAGAAAGAAAAAGAAAGAAAGAAAGAAAGAAAGAAAGAAAGAAAGAAAGAAAAAGAAAGAAAGAAAGAAAGAAAGGAAGGAAAGAAGGAAGGAAGGAAGGAAGGAAGGAAGGAAGGAAAGAAGGAAGGAAGGAAGGAAGGAAGGAAGGAAGGAAGGAAGGAAGGAAAAGAAAATTTCCTTAAATGGCTCATAAAATACAGACTCTTTAAGTGGTTGTAATTGGGAAAGAATAACTGAGTGTAAATTTTCTTTTTCACAACACTCAGCTGAGCTATAGATCTCAAAAGAGAGAAGAACCAGGACTCCCATTCAAAGAGAAGAAAATGAGACTTAGGTGTCAGCAAAAGGGATGATGGATGTGAAAGGGGAGGGGAATAGGTAGAAAGTGGGTAAATATTCTTAAAAGGGTGTAAGAAAAAGAGGAGAGTCAGGACCTTGCCTAAAGCAAGAAAGATACTCACTCTATGAAAAGCATTTAAGACCCACGATCAGTTAAAGGAACCACATTCATAGCTCTTCTCCCACCTCCTATTGGTAGGCATATGTTCATTGAACAGAATGCCATTCATTGGAATGGCTGGTGGAATAAAATTTAAATTATATTTGTCTTATATAGATGGACATATGTGTGTATACATGCATATATAAGTATATATACACATACATCTTTATACAGAGATATATGTGTGCTTATATACACACATATATATTTGCTAGACCTATGTGGATGAAATTTTATAAATTAAATTTAAGTACATGGGATTGTGTATATTTGCCAGATTTTCAATTAGCATTTATTAAACACTTACTATATACCAGGTACTGTGCTAATCACTGAGAATTTTTTTTAAAGTCCCTGGGGCAGCTAGTTGGTACATTGGATAGAGCACCAGTCTTGAAGTCTGGAGGACCTGGGTTCAAATGTGACCTCAGACACTTAACACTTTCCAGCTGTGTGACCCTAGGCAAGTCACTTAACCCCAATTGCCTCACCAAAAAAACAGTCCCTGTCCTCAAGGAGCTTACAATCTATTGATGAGGTACACAACATACAACCCACTGTACAAACAAGGTACATACAAGATAAATTCAGAATAATCAGCATAGGAAAGGCACCAACATAAAGAAAGACTGAGAAAGGTTTTCTATTAAAGGTGAGGTTTTAATTGAGACTTGAAAAAAATCCAAGTCCAAGAGAAGAAGGCAGGGTCTTCAAGACATGAGATACAGCGAGAGCTGGAGTGTCCTATATGAGGATAACAAGACCTACGGAGGGACCGAGCTTCTGAGGTTTTTAACATCGGGAAGTGCTTCCACTGCTAGAGCTTGGTACTTTCTCAGCAGCTTAGAATTTTAGAAAGTTTACCTGCTTGACTGAAATTAACTCATTGACCCAAGGCCTGACATCCTCTAGAGGAAATATGTGTCAGAGACAAGACAAAAGACGAGAGATTAGATCAGAAAACTCTGTTCATTATGACATGTTGCCTCTAATACACACACACACACACACACACACACACACACACACACTTTTCTTCATCAATTCTGACAATAGAATTCTGGGAATTTTAAATCCCAGGCGCTCTTTCTCTTTTAGGTAACTTAAGTGAATAGAAGACTAGAGTTGGTATTAGAAATACTCGAGTCCACAACATGATGTCACCAGCCTTTTAAGCAAGTCATTTTAATCTTTTTCTTCCTCTGTTTCCTACCTGGAAAATCTGGCAGCTATGTCACAGTTGCTACAAAGATCTAACAGGATAATGTATTTGTAAAGTGCTTTGCTAACATTAAAGTACTATATAAATGTTAGTTATACTTAGTAAAGATTCTCCATCTACAATTTGATCCATGAGTTCCTTCTTTATTTTATCCATTCAAATTCTCCACTTGGCTTCTTCCATCTCTTTTATTCCTTTCTTATTATCTCCTAAGTGCTGCTCATTAGAAAATAGTATCCTTCATTTTAAGGACTATGCTGACTACTTTTCCTTGGACCACTTAAAAGGTCACTTCATTAGCCCAACTGAACCAGCAAACTAAAGTTAATTTTCAATGTGAATAATGAAAAGCTCATAAATGAGATTAAAGAAAGCATTTACTAAGTGCTCGCTATGTGCCAATGTGGGAACATAAATATAAACAAAAAGAAAAACAGTTTCTGGCCTCAAGAAACATATATTGTCCAAGGCAATCCCAATAGACTTTGGTCAGAAAATGCCATCTGCATCCAGAAAAAGAATGATGGATATTAAACGTAAATCAACACATGCTATGTTCACTTCTTTTTTATGTTTTTATTTCCCTCTCTCATGGTTTTTCCCTTTGGTTCTGATTTTCTTTCCCAACATGATTCATAAAGCAATGTGTATTAAAAAAAATACATTAATTTTTTTTAGAAAGAGGCATATATTCTCATGGAAGAGGCAACAAATAAAAAAGGAGCTAAAGGGGAAGGGAAGGGGACCCTTGCTAGAATAAAGTGAAAAGTATAAAGTATAGAAGGAGAACGGGGTTAGAAGGAGCCCACTGGCATGGAAACTTCCTCAAATGGATGTTCTCAGAAAGAAATGACTAATCACAAGACTGGAAGTTTTCCAAGTCTTATCTCTGGTTTGAAAAGTCCATAAAGTACACAGATCATTATATTTTCTATATAAATATTTTTCTAATACCATTTCCTCCTGCCTAGCTCTAACTGCTTTAGTAAGGAACCTATATTTGATTCTCAGAATGCTGTTTTAATCAAGAGAAAAGAATTGTACCTTTCAATCACAGTGTCACAAGTTAAAAGGAAACTGGGAAAGGAAGCATGTCTTTCCTTGGGGCTTAAGAGGAAAGTGGTTTGTTGCAGGTTTCTGTGATACCTATGAAAAAAACCTACAGATCAACAGATGATGATCCCTGAACCATTTGCTGCTATCAAAAGCTATTTAAGAAAAATCAACCTTTTGGGGGAAACAAAGGCTAAAATCTACCATCACAGAATTAAGGAGCTAGAATGAACTTTGGAAGTCACCTCATCCAGTCCTTATATAAACAAGAATCCTTTCTGTATCATGTCCTACCAAATTAGTTTGCATTCACTTAATAAATATTTGGATTTACTAGTCTATGTACCAATTGTATTATTGAAGGAGAATGTAAGGTTCCCGAGGGAAGGGTCTATTCCCTCTTTGTTTTTGTAGCCCCACCACTTTGCCAATTCCTTGCACATAGTGAACACTTAATAAATGCTTTTGAGTGGCTAGATTGAATATATCCATCAGCCTAAGAATGCTACAGTAGAAAGGGCACTGGATTTCTTAGGCAAAGGACCTGAGCTCCAATCTCCATTCTTCCAGTTTAAAGGACCTGAGCTCTAATCTCCATTCTTCCAGTTTAAACGACCTGAGCTCCAGTCTCCATTCTTCCAGCTTAAAGGACCTGAGCTCCAATCTCCGTTCTTCCAGTTTAAAGGACCTGAGCTCCAATCTCCATTCTTCCAGTTTAAAGGACCTAAACTCCAATCTCCATTCTTCCAGCTTAAAGGACCTGAGCTCCAATCTCCATTCTTCCAGTTATTAGCTATAATGACTCTTAGCAAATGACTGTGGCTCTTTGAGTCTCAATTTCCTCAATGATAAAGTAAGAGGACTAACTAGATGACCTCAAAATCTATAATGTTCTTACCTTCAATAGAGAGACTTACAGACTTGTTCCATTCCTCATTTTTGATCACTTCCCAATCAAGCTAAGTATTTACCTCTTTTCTAGCGTTCACCTCTTACCTCCTTCTAAAACTTCTTCAAAAGTCATTGATAGGCCCAGAAAGTTCAATGTGACCTCTTGTCATAGGGTTTAAGAACTCCTGCCATTGGGATTTTTAGTTCAGAAAAATAAGCATTTCTGCTCAACTTTTAGGGTAAATTGGGAATATAACAATCTCTGAGCCAAAAGGTAGATTTGGATCTCTCCTAGGAATTTTTAAAGGGACCCATCCCACATAGTCTGTGAGACAGAGACAGAAAAAGGAAGACCCCAAGAGCTGAGCAGTTACTACAGCAATGGAGGTCAACACCCTGCCCTCCAGGACTTAATGAGCTGAGCCAGAAAGGATTAGCTGCATATAGTTAACAGGTGAAAAGAGAAACTGAAAAACTGATGATAAAAAGAGAATGGAAGAGTGATCTGCAACAGAAAAAAAGGATAAATGAAGGCAGACCATTGATTTCCTATAGTCCACTTGGAGCAAAAAATTCAGGCTCAAGAGATCTAGTATACTGACCTCTTCAAGAACAGAAGGATGCTCTTAAAAACAAACTGGTCATCTCTTTCCCCAATTTCCTCTATCTAGGCCAGTCTAATGAAACATCAATATACTCTACTTGTTTTTTTTTTTACCTAAACAATCCCTGTAACCTCAATTAAATGTATAGAGATCAAGAGTTACCTAAAGATAAATTTCAATTCACACTACAGCAGGAACTAAACCTTGCCTAAATGTTAGAGTTCCCTAATTAGGGGCTCTGAGCTAGTGTGATTATATTTTGTATGATGCATTTTTGTCTGAAATAAATTTCATAAAGGAAGGGGGAGGAGGAAAAGAAGTAAAGTGGAGCTAAAGGACCTTTACATTGCCTTTGGACTAAAAAAAAGAAATGAGATGTTTGTAATAATAGGGTAGCTAATTAAAAGCCCCCAAAGGGGGAAAAGAGAGATAGAGAGAGTTGGAAGGTACCAACTGGCCAGTGGTACCTTCTACAGCAACACTTGTAACCACTGGTGTTTTACAATCACTATTTAATCCATATGTTGCTCTTCTCTCAGAATTCTTTTCCCCCATTATAATGTAAATTCCTTCAAGGAACTTATAGATTTTACCTTTCTTGCTTGCATTCTATCCCTAGTACATCTCCTAAGAATTTAGAAAGAATAGAGTAAGCCTTTCCCACCCTGCCCTCTCTACCTCCACCTTTGCTGCTAACATTTTCCCCAATAAAGTTATCTTCTCTATATTTTGTTGTTGTTTGTTTTTAAATCTTGAAGAGGACCATGACATTGGGGAGATGTTGCCATGACTTGCAAGGGAGTTTGGTTTAAGTGTGAGAGAAGGCTGAGCAAAAACACCAGCCCCACTTTCTCCTCTGGAGAGCCCTTTGGGTCCAGTGGCAAGATATAGATCAGGGTGACTGGAGATGGCTCTCTTATATTTTATATGTATGTTTAAATATCTATTATCTCCCTCAGTAGAATGCATGCTTTTTGAGGACACGGACTGTTTGGACCTTTCTCTGGAACTTTATCATCATGTGTGTGCCTGATAAATACTGGGAGCATGTTACACCTTGAGAATCAACAGATGGAAATTCTCATCCCTGCTTTTCCATTGGCTAACTGCATAAATGAGCATGTCACCAACATGTCTGAATCTTAGTTTCCCTACCTGTAAAAGAAGGACTATGGCAGGGTTGGCCCAAAGATTTCTATGAAATCTTTCATATTCTACTTTGATCCTCTTTCAGTTCCTTTAAATGCATTACTGGGTGGAAGGAGGGAAGGGGAGGAAGAAAAGAAGGAAAGGGAGAGGAGATAGTGATTCTTCACCTTTTTTTATCCTCTTATACCTTTGGCAGTCTGGGAAACGTATGGACTCCTTCACAGGATAACGTTTTGAAATACATAAAATAACAACACATTATAGTTATTATGAATGATCCTTTGGACTAAAAAAGAAAGAAAAAAAGAAATGAGATGTTTGTAATAATAGGGTGGCTAATTAAAAGCCCAAGATAAAAAGGATAGCAAAGAGAGAGATTGGGGGAGTGCCAACTGTCACAGAATCAGCTGATTCTAGATACTAGAAAGAAATGTTTGGTGTGAAGGAAAAAAGTTTGGGGGGAGGCGTGATAACTGAATTCAGGTGTCAACAATCCATCATATCTTTAGGTATCTGCAGACTGTCATAAGGAATAAGGATCCTTTGGCTTCAGGAGGGAAAAATTGAAACCATAATCATACATTGCAAACAGATGGGATTTAGGCTTTATGTGGACATTTTCTTTAAACTTCCCAATGTTAAGAGTTGCCCCAAAAGACCTAGATGCTGACGTGATGGATTCCTCATTATCGGGCCTTCAAGCAGTGGTTCTATGCCTGCCTTTTGAGGATGCTGCCGTGGGAATTCTTTGGGGCGATGGATTAAACTAATGGTTTCTGGGAACTCTGAATTTTCAACTTCTGTGATTCTCTGAGGAAAAATAGCAATGGGTGAAATAGGAAGAATTTTTTAATCCTTTTCCCATTTGTTACTTCATTTGCACTACAGCTTATTGTTACATTGTTCCTACAACTTATTTGGTTGCATCTTTACCGTGGTGGTTTGCAGTTCCATCATTACTGTAATTTATGTTGTCATATTTGTATTTGTATATTTGTATTATATTTGTATATATACTATATTTGTATTATTTTGCTGTTACATTGTTACTATGATTTATATTGTTACACCTTTACTATGGCATTTTGCAGCTACATTATTACTTCAGTTTATGTTGTTACATGGTTAGTACATTTGTGTGCTTTGCTGTTACACTGTTACTACAATTTGTACTTCATTTTGTTGTTATATTGTTAATTATAGTTCCCCATGTGTTACTATAGTAACCTCCTGGGGGAGAACCATGATTAGATGATTTTTTTAAAGGAATCACTGTATCTATCAAAAAACATTTTATTAAGTCTCTATATGTGCAGACATTATGCAAGGAGCTGGAATTTTAGTCAGTTTTCAGTCACGGCCTCGTCATGACCCCTTTTGGGATTTTCTTGGTAGAGATACTGGAGTAGTTGGCCATTTCCTTCTCCAGCTAATTTTATAGATAAGGAAACTGAGGCAAACAGGTTTAAGTGACTTGCCCAGGATCACATAGTTAGTAAGTGTCTGAGGCCAGATTTCACTCAAGAACATGAGTCTTTCTGATTTCAGTCCTGGCATTCTGCCCCAGATAAATACTAAAGGTGAACAAAAAGGAGAACACGATATATTCTTCTACCCATAGTCCCATGCAGCACAGAGATCTGATTCTATTGAACTAAAGAGGCAATTATTTCCTAAGTTCACAGAGTCCTTAGGCGTCAAAGGACCCCAAGTTGAGAATTTCTGCCCTGGGTTAAACTGACTCTCTGAAGATTATATAACATGTTGAATCCTCACTGAAGTATTGTTCTTGCTCTTTCTAGAAACCCTGGCTTTGAGCCCTAACAAAAGGCTATTTTTAAAGCTTCTTGCTCTGCTGAACAGTGTGATCTTTGCAAGACTCTTGGGCTATTGCAATGTTAAAGTATTTTATCTAAAAACTGCAAAGAGCTACAGAACAGTTCCAGACAGTCAGGATATGAAAGGTCTAGAAGGGGCAGTGGAAATGTGCAGCCAAATTTTCCCAGGTAAATTTAGGGCAATGGGAGTAGGAGATTTGTGAGACACGAAGCAAATCATGTCCAGATAAGTGGAGGAAGTATCTTCTTTGGAAAGAAAAATGCTTCATACCTAAAAAAGCAAAACCCAGAGCCCATGACATGGCTGGCCTTGGGGATGTCTCAAAGGGGACAAGTGATCCCATTTCCTGCTCTTTTTTTGGCTACAGCTATTGATTCGTTCACCTCTGGATCGTTCTTTCCTTTGTTATTATTGATTTTTAAGCCAAAAGGCAGATTTAGCATTTATTCCTTGTTCTTCCCTCCAATGATGGTGGTGAGACTTGAGACAGATGGAAAGGGAGGAGAGAAACACGATGGAGAATTTCATTATTCTTGCTCCTGCAGTTTTCTCACTCGGGACAAGTTCTGGAATCAGATTCTTGGGGAAAGAAAAGGTGAATCAGTGACTTTTTTAATTTGTTCACTTGAAAAAGTAGAAGAGAAATGAAGCCCAAGGGTTTATAGATACAGACCCTAAAGAGACCACGTTGTTTTCCTAAATTATGCCACATTCTTTTTATTTTTGACTTTTTTCAGTTATCCATAAGGATTAAATGGAGAGAAAGAAGGGGAAGTAGAGTGCCAGACTTAGAAGGGAAGACCTTTCTTTCTGAGATGAAATTTCTCAGAATTACTTGTGTGACCTTGAGTAAATTACTCCCTTTTTTTTAGTTTTTTTTGTAAAATGAGTTAGAGAAGTAAATTTGCCAAGAAAACTCCAAATGGGATCACAAAAAATAGAATATGACTGAAAAATGACTGAATAAGAAGAAGGAGAAATATAAGCAGCAGCAGGAGGAGGAGAAGGAGGAGAAGAAGGAAGAAGAGGAACAGGAGGAGGAGAAAGAGAAGGAAGAAGAGGAGGAAGAGGAGGAGGAGGAGGAGAGGGGGAGGAGGAGGAGAGGGGGAGGAGGGAGGGGGGGAGGGGGGGAGGAGGAGGAGGAGGAGGGAGGAGGAGGAGGGGAGGAGAGGGGGGAGGAGGGGGAGGAGGGAGGAGGAGGAGGAGGAGAAGGAGGAGGAGAAGGAGAAGGAGAAGGAGAAGGAGAAGGAGGAGGAGGAGGAGGAGGAGAAGAAGAAGAAGAAGAAGAAGAAGAAGAAGAAGAAGAAGAAGAAGAAGAAGAAGAAGAAGAAGAAGAAGAAGAAGAAGAAGAAGAAGAAGAAGAAGAAGAAGAAGAAGAAGAAGAAGAAGAAGAAGAAGAAGAAGAAGAAGATGATGATGGAAGAGGAAGAAAAAGGAGGAGAAGAAAGAGGAGAAAAGGAGAAGATGATGAAGAGGAGGAGAAGGAGAAGGAAAAAAAGAAAGAGGAAGAGGAAAAGATAAAGAAAAAGAAGGAGAAGAAAGAGAAGAGGAAGAAAGAGGAGGAGGAGGAGGAAGAAAAGATGAAGAAGAAGAAAAAAAGAAAGAGAGAGAGAGAGAGACAAGGTGGGACTCTCCAATATCATTGGTTCTCAATAAACACGAAAGCTGTTATTCTTTAGTTTTAAATCCCAAATTTCATTCTCAGTTCATAATACCATAGATTTAGAATTGAAGAATATCTTAGAAATAAAAATTTTACAAAAATGAGAAAACTGAGGTTCACAGAAGCAAAGTGACCTGCCCACAATCACCCAGATAATACTAGAAGGACTGGGTTTTCAAAGTCCTTCTCACTGCCTAGCTGATCATGAACAAATCACTTGCTCTCTTTCTAGAACTGTTTCCTTCTCTGTAAAAATGAGAGGGTTGCATCAAATATCTTGTAGAGTCCCTTCCAGTTATGATTCATATAATCCTCTATCTACTCTCCATCCCTACTGTTATCCCAGCCTAACATCCTCTGTTGGGTTAGGGCCAAGAGCTTCCTACTGTTGAACCCCATTGATTCCAAACCCAGAAGGAGAGAACTTGAAGCCCTGCAAAGGTACTACATAAATACACCACTGCTTGTTGCTACTGTAATTCTACAATCCATATCACCCCTTGAAGGAGGTCTCTGACCAGAATTTCAAATGCCAAGCTAAGAAATACTAAAAAATTGCCTACCTTTCACACACACACACACACACACACACACACACACACACACACACGTCCATTTCTGAAATCTGGGCCTTGTATCCTGGCTAGACCAAAAGATTGGCTTCTGTTCCCTTGGTCTAAGAATCCACTGTACCTTGAAACAAAAAGAACATGGGAGGCCTGCTTTAAAAACTCTTTGCTGAACCTAGCTGTCCATGAGAGAAAAAACATTTGAGTGAAATCCTACTTTCCCCAAAAAAACTGAACAGCATGGCAGCACAATTTAGTCTGAGCCAATGAAAATGTGTGTATGGATAGTATGGTCATTGGTCCTTTTTGCTTTCATTTCTTTCCTTTCTCACTGAAAGTGATGACGGCATTTTGGCAAAGCCACTGAGGGAGCGCTATTCACTAGCCTTGATTTGCCTGGTGACCTTGAACATGCCCTTTACTGGGATTCAGTTAATCCATCAGTTCACCCATTTGTTTTTCTGCCTTTGCAAAGCTTCTCGTGTTCCATTCCTTTTCTCCATGTAGACAATCCCGCTCCAGGCCAAGCCCTCATCACCTCCCTTCTATACCATTCCAAGAGCCTTCTAATTGGGCTTCCTGCTTTCATTCTTCTCCCTCTCCACTCTATGCTCCACATGACGGCCAAAGTGATAGTTCTCTGATGCTGGCAGACCTTGATTAAAAAAATTTTTTTAATAAAGAAAACCTTAAATGGCTCCCTATTACCAAGGGAATAAAACAATTTTTCCCAGCCTGGAAAAAGAGAGACCACCACAATCAGATTCCTACTGACCTTTGTTATCTAATTCCATATTATTTGCCCTTTGCCCAGTCACCATTTCAGCCTAAATAACCTGGAATACAATATTCCATCTCCCATCCAGTCTGGGATTGGTAGAGGATGTTCTCCACACCTGGAATATGCTGGCTCTCAGCCTCTAAGGATCACTAACCTCCTTCAAATCACAGTTCAGGTGCTACCTCCTACAGGAAGCTTTCCCTGATAGCCCCAGTATAGGTATCTTTTCTCAACCCTACCCAGGAAATTAAATTATCTCACATGTGTATGTGTGTGTGTATATATGTGGACATATGTGATATATTAATAATGGTGAAATATATGAGCATGTGAATGAAATATACATAACATATATGGATATCTATTGCTGTTTGTTCTCTCTTTTGGTGTAGTGTCTTGACTTGAGTTGTACAAAGTCACTGACCCCACTCTTTCTCCCAATGTCACCGAAGCCCAGGTATAGGACAAAAGTTAGACAATTAGAGATGGCCTGAGGTGTAGTAGGTGACTTTGGCAACTTCAGTGTCTAAAGCCCTTAATGTTCGACAGCGTGTGCTTCAGCCTTCATGGACATTAGAACAATTTGTTCTCATTTGCCCATTCCATTGGGGAAGACTTTACAAGCTTGGAATAGACACCCCCTAACTCAAATAGAGTTGGGAGCCTGTCAATAACCCTAGATGGATCAAAAATGGGTTTAGTCCATCTGCCAAGATGGTTTTACTAGGACTGATCCCTGCAAGGAGACCGTTGAGAGAGTTGAGTGACAAGTGGACATCAAAAGTGTATGGGCAGCTCTAGAAAAGGCTCGGCAATCTCACAGCAGAATTGCTAATCCTCCCTGAATACTTCATACATCTCTCTCTCTCTCTCTCTCTCTCTCTCTCTCTCTCTCTCTCTCTCTCTCTCTCTCTCTCTCTCTCTCTTTATCTCTCTCTCTCTTTATCTTTATCTTTCTCTTTATCTTTACCTCTCTCTTTATCTCTCTTTCTCTTTATCTCTCTCTCTCTTTCTCTTTCTCTCTCTCTCTTTCTCTTTCTCTCTCTCTCTCTCTCTCTCTCTGTATATATAATGTATTGTGGTCTATGAATATACACGTACATACACATATTATGTGTTTTAAATGTGTGTATGTATGTAATGTTTTACCAAATATATTATTTCATTGGCATAGAGAACTTCCAGTAAGGAAAATCCCTTTACCAATGCAGCTTGACTCCTGTTCTACCCTAGAGACTTTAGTCTTCAGAGCGTTGCCTACCACACTGAAAGGTTAAGTGACTTGTCGAGAGTCACATAGCCAACTTGTCTGAGATAAAACTGAAACTCAAGTCAACTCTATCCTTTATTTAATGCTGTCTCTCCTTGTATATAGTTCACATTTATATAATAATAATAATAGAATTTGTTTACATGAATTCATTTGATAGTAATGTAAATTATAGACTGCTTAATTTATGCCAGACACTGTGATAAGTATTTTACTTCACATGATCCTTACAACAACCCTGGAAAATAATGATAACTATAATAATGGCTAACATTTATATAGAGCTTACTATGTGCCAGGTACTGTGCCAAACACTTTATAAATATTCTCATTTGATCCTCACAAAAACCTGAAAAGGAGATGCTGTTTTTATCCCCTTTTTACAAATTAGGAAACTGAGCTTCAATGACTTGGTCATATGTCACATGGTCACACAGCTAGTAAATATCATAGACCACATTTGAACTCAGGTTTTCTACCATCCACTGCACCACCTAGCTGCCTCCATCTTTATAACTATGTAGATAGATAGATAGAATGGAGAGAGAGAGAGACAGAGAGAGAGAGAGAGACAGAGAGAGAGAGAGAGAGATGACATCTCTTTGATAATCTCTTGGGGACAAGGGCAATTTCATTTTTGTCTTTGAATCCTTAATGCTAGCACAGTGTCCAGTCATAACAAGCATTTAATAATTACTTAGTCTTCTATTGTAAAAGAGCAAAATTTATCTCTTCAATTCATAAGAATGTTGTCAAGAGCAAAAATATATGCACTCATGCTAATTAAATACATGCTATTATTAATGTCCATAGTTTTAGAATGGCATCCAAACCAAAATGGGAAGAATGACAGGATGTCAATTTTAAAATAAATAAAACTTCCAGGTTGTTTATTGTAAGCAGAATTCTGTTTTAATGCACACTGCTATGGTCTATGCAGTTTGGTTTAGCAAATCTTCCCTGCTGAGAGCTTTGTCTCAGGTGATGATTACATGACTCGGAAGTTGCTATTAGTGCTGGTTTATAGACTCAAAATATAGGTCAGAGTAACAGATTACTAAGACTGAGTCACACCTCCTAATGGAGAATTCGTGGCTAGCTCTCCATTGCTGAGCTATGTCTGCCATCGCCTCTCTTGTTCTGTGGCTCCCTCACTGCCAGCCACTCTTTCTTTATCTTGGCTTGTCCTATACTTCCCTCTGCTCATTCTATTTTTCCTAATAGCTACAAAGAAAGAGAATACATTCATCAGTCCTTTATTGGGAAATTGGTAAAATGGCAATCTTCCATGTCTTTTTTTTTTCACCTTTCAAAGAAAAAGATTTATGACATAGAGTCACACACAAGCTACACATTTCTACAATGCAGAAAAAACAATAGACTTTTTATCTTTCTTTTATTTTTTTTTCCTTTTCTTTTTTTTTTTGGAAGGACAATTCATAGGAAGAGAAAACATGTCACAGAGTGCTTTCTTTTTTCCTTCTATATCCCAGCTACCCAGATTAGGGATAAGAAAACAAGTCAGGGAAGTTTTTTCACTGAGTCAGAAGCAGAGAGCTCATTCAGGAGTGGTGAAAAAATAATCTTTTTATGACCAGAAATCAGATTTGGAATCAAAATTCCAATAATGATGATGTAGTACTTTAGAAACATATGTATTTTTTAAATTCCAAATTACTTTATTTTTTTATTATAGTTTTTTATTTACAAGATATATGCACGGGTAATTTTTCAGCATTGACAATTGCCAAATCTTTTGTTCCAACTTTTCCCCTCCTTCCCCCACTTCCTCCCCCAGATGGCAGATTGACCAATACATGTTAAATATGTTAAAGTATAAATTAAATAAATATAAGTATACATGTCCAAACAGTTATTTTGCTGTACAAAAAGAATCGGGCTTTGAAATAGTCTATCTAGCCTGTGAAGGAAATCAAAAATGCAGGCGGACTAAAATAGAGGGATTGGGAATTCTATGTAGTGGTTCATAGTCATCTCCCAGAGTTCTTTCGCTGGGTGTAGCTGGTTCAGTTCATTACTGCTCTATTGGAACTGATTTGGTTCATCTCATTGCTGAGGATGGCCAGGTCCATCAGAATTGATCATCAGAGAGTATTGTTGTTGAAGTATATAATGATCTCCTGGTCCTGCTCATTTCACTCAGCATCAGTTCAACATATGCATTTTTTAAAAATCCAAGCATTAATACATTTTGTTTTGATACAAGAAACACTTCCCAAAAGAAATTCAAACTCTCTGACAAAGAACATTCTCAAAAAAAAAACTTACTTTATTAAATGTTAACAGATTAGTCCTTTAATTTTGGCAGTATGGGACTAACACTGACCATCAGAACTGACCAGAAGTTTTTTGTATTGTCCACTGTTGACTTTATTTGCATGGTTATGATCACTGTCGATATTGTTCATTTAGTTCTGCCCATTTACTTTGCATCGCTGCTAACAAATCTAGTCACATCCCTCTAAAATACTTTATATTCCTCATTCCTTATGGTATAGTGCTATCTTCTGTTATGTTCATCCATCATAATTTGTTTAGGACTTTCCCAATCACAGACATGTAGTTTGATTCTTTCTTTATGTTATTATGTTATGACAAATTATGTTGCTGTGGACATTCTAGTGAAAAATGGACCATTTCTTAATGAAGAATAAAAAGAGAAGAAAACCCGCTCTAGAAAAAGAGTCCTCGTAGTGAAATTTCTGGATTAAAAGGTATGAACAATTTAATAATTTTTCTGGCAAAATTTCAAATTGTTTTCAACAACATTTGAACCAGCTCCAAAATAATGAATTAATATGTCCGTCTTCCTAGAGCTCCTCTAATAAGAGTTTCCCCAATCTTAGAATTTTTGATAGCTTGATGGCCTTTTAAATGGAATTCCGAGGTTGTTAGGGATTGTATACATTATTTCAGATGGTATTGATATTTCACAATTTTTGAAAAGCACTTATAAAATCTATTACATTTATGTGGATTTCCTCAAAGTTTTTTATTTTTAAGGTTTTATCTTTTTTAGTTTAATTTAATTTAATTTGCAAGTATACTCTAATATGTATTTTCTGATTATGCAATAATTGATTTTATTTGTCTAAAGCCATTTAATTTGGTGTAATCCTTTTTATGTTGTCATCCTTTTTTCTTGCAAAACCTCTGACTTCTCTAAAAACATTCTTATACTTTATTTGGAAACAATGGCCTTATACTCTGATTTATAGAGCCTACCAGAGATTAGGACAACATAATTACCTGAGATTTTTCCAGATTCAAAACTGTACTGGGAATATTGAACATAGGACTAAGAGTCAGGAAAGCTAGATTCTAGTTTCATCTCTGCCATATCTAGGTATAGGACCTGGATTAAATCATTTCAATTCACTTTCTTCATGCATAAAACCAGGAAGTCAGGATAGATGGTCTCAATAATCCCCAATATTCTGTGATTTTAGCTTCAGGCAATCATTCTTTGTGTAGTGATGAGGGGAGAAATGGGAGGTTCCTCTCAACCCAGCTGCACATCATGACACGTGTGGCTTCAGTTCTAGGAGCCAAATAAAGACTGGGATGCAGAAGTGATGGTGAGGTAAAACCATATGTCTCCTCACGTTCTTTTTCTAAAAGTGAATTTCCCCTCGTTGATTGTCTATTAATAAACTCTGTAGTTACATTGGAAATTGTCATGGCTTATAATTCTATTCTTTGAGATCCAGTTATGGGCCAGTGCAGAAAACTGCAAAATTCCAGGGGAAAGGCTTAATGGGGCTGGTGACCGTTGCCTTTCCTTGACCCTCCCTCAGTTATGACTGTGTAAAGCCTTGGAATAACATAGAAGGGACCTATGCTCCTTTATTGTTTCATATAGCTCTAGTTCACATCTACAGAGAATAAACTAATAAACAACAAAGATGCAATAACCTCTTTCAAACAGGAATAGACAACGTCATAATTATATTGTCACTCTCTTCTCACTTCTGTGCTACTTAGAAAGATTTGCTTCTCATTTCCAAATATCCCACTTCTGTTTGCCTTTATTATATCATTGACATATATTGGCATAGTTCTAAACAGACTCAATCAAGCTTTTAAAGATGTAGTTTTCTCATGATCTTGGTAAGAATTATGATATTTTTATATTGGTGTCTTGATTATTGACAGATTATGCAAGTTATCAGTTTCAGTAGAATGGATGACCCCTTCAGATAGTCTGGGATTCTCATCTGAATCTCTGCCCCACAAGGATTCTTCCTGTCAGTCCTTATACTTTCTGAGATAAAATTCTTACAAAATAAATAAGGTTAGACATTTGTAAAAATGGTAGATTGCTTTTAAAACCATTGAAACCTATTCTTGAACCTAGATCTGCTGCTGCCCACCCATTCTCCCAATTCTTTCCCCCCCTTCAGTGTCTGTCTTCTATTATTTCTGCAGCAGGTTAGCCCCATGGCTATCATAATTAGCTAGTAAGTGGAGAAAAAGAAACAAATAAGAAGAGATTGTGGTTGAATCAAAAGGATTGGTAACTGGTCGGATGTTGGAAGCACAAGTAAAGAAAGAATAGGAATAGTTAAGGATGATTCCAAAATTATGAACCTCAGTAACAGAAATAAGAGGAAGGGGACCTTGCTAGAAAGAAATATGTTTATGGAGGAAGGAAATAGGTTCTTTTTCAGACCTGTTGTTGCATTTGGATTGTCTGGCATCTGGTGATATGAGATAAAGAAATATTTGAGCTGGTTGGGTTTCTTTCACTAAACTCTAAGAATTCTCTTCTATTTCTTAATGTAACAAAGGGAAGAATAAACTGTTGTAACCACTTCTCCTACCTCATATGACACTTTGTTTTGAGGCTAATGCACTAACATCATTTGATACTGTGAATTAGTTATTTCTGTCTATCTCACCCCCTACTACATAAGCTAGTGATTACTGTGTAAACTCTTAGTTCTCTAATAACTGATATCACTTCTGAAACAGTGTTTGAAAATGCTTATTTCACATTTAATTCTCACCTGGGGAGTATTGTTAGCAATGAATGGAGTAGATTATTTCAGTCCCTAAACATTTTGGTCACAGGATTCCTCTACACTCTTAAAAATTCCTCCCTCCCCTGAGAGATTTAATGTGGGTTATATCTATTGCTATTTAGTATATTAGACATTAAAACTAACAAAGTTTTAACATATTCATCCATTTTAAGAATAACAAAAAAAAGCCCAATTATATGGTAAGAGAAATTTTCATGAAAAATAACTAGTTTCTGGGCTTATATCCCAAAGAGATCATAAAGAAGGGAAAGGGACCTGTATGTGCATGAATGTTTGTGGCAGCCCTTTTTGTAGTGGACAGAAACTGGAAACTGAGTAGATGCCCATCAATTGGAGAATGGTTGAATAAATTGTGGTATATAAATATTATGGAATATTATTGTTCGGTAAGAAATGACCAGCAGGATGATTTCAGAAAGGCCTGGAGAGACTTACAGGAACTGATGCTGAGTGAAACAAGCAGGACCAGGAGACCATTATATACTTCAACAACAATACTATATGAAGATCAATTCTGATGGACATGGCCATTCTCAGCAATGAGATGAACCAGATCACTTCCAATAGAGCAGTAATGAACTGAACCAGCTATACCCAGCAAAAGAACTCTGAGAGATGACTAAGAACCATTACATTGAATTCCCAGTCCCTATATTTTTGCCTGCTGGCATTTTGGATTTCCTTCACAAGCTATACAATATTTCAGAGTCTGATTCTTTTTGTACAGCAAAATAACGGTTTGGTCATGTATACTTATTTTGTATTTAATTTATACTTTAATATATTTAACATCTACTGCTCAGCCTGCCATCTAGGGGAGGGGATAGGGGGAAGGAGGGGAAAAATTGGAACAAAAGGTTTGGCAATTGTCAATGCTGTAAAATTACCTGTGCATATAACTTGCAAATAAAAAGCTATTTAAAAAAATAACTAGTTTCAGAAATTAAAAAAAAGATTTACTGAGAAGAACAACATTTTTTAAACATATTTTTGTACTTCTCTTTAGTGATTGACTTAATAGAAACCAACTAGAGTCTCCTATCTGCTTCTGTATTCCCTCTATTGTGATAAATTGTGTAGTTGAAGTATTTAAAGAAAATCTGGCCTCATTAAGATACACATTTGGAAACAGGGGAGTAGCTTAATAAACAAACTGCATCAGTGTTATTATGAAAATAGTTTTGAATCCTTAAAAGGACCTCAAGGAATCCCTGACCACATCCTGAGAACTTCTGGTGTAAGAGACACAACATTGGACATGGATTCAAATCCAGCCTCAGTCACTCATTAACTGTGTGGCAGCTGACTTGACAAGTCACTGAATCTCTCTGGGCTGGGTCTCCTTGTCTATAAAATGAGGGATTAGAAGCTAATGGCTTCTCCAATCCATTCCAACTCTAAATCTATGTTCCCAGCATTTCTAATGCTAATCACAAAGAAAGGGGGTTCTTTGGAGACAGGAGTAAGGGAGGGGAGAGAAGGGAATAAGCATTTATACAATTTATACCGGGCCTACAATATGTCAGGCCCTGGGTTAAGTACTTTGTAAATATTATCTTATTTGATCTTAAAATGGGAAGTAATACTAGTTTATCCTTAATTTACAATTGAGGAAACTGAGGCATGGAGGTTAAATGATTTGCCGAGGAAAAGGCTGCGTTTGAACTCCGAGCTTTCTGGCTCCAGGTTCATGGTGTCACCTGTTAGAAGGCAGATTCCATCTGCAGGTGCTGACTATACCATCTTCTCCAAAAACAATTGGTTGGAACGTGAGATATAACTAGGATAGGACAACTGAAGCTTTGCTCCAAGGCAAAGAAACTTAGAGTGTGCCAAGAGAAGCATAAAAAAAAATTTTTTTTAAATGAATGTTCAAATATTTTTAAACTGAATTTTGCATCTAATTGTTCTTAAACTACATATAAATAACTGAACATAGCACCTAATAACCCAGAATAACTCATTAAAATAGGAAGCTAAAGGATTGTATCTCTATCCCCTACCCCCTCATTTCAGCAGAGTTCCTCCCTCTCTTGGCCACATACCAGATCTTCCCATTAGAGCTCCATAGTATTCAGGAGTCACTCTATCCTGGGGTTCTGCAAACTTTACTGAATTTGTTCTTAAAAGGCTGATTTCAGAATGCACTCAAACTGTTTCAGGCACAAAAATTAGGGACTTAGGGAATTCACTTTATTTCTATATAGGGTTGCCAATTAAACAGTGTTTGATCATTCAGATATGTATATATTGCTTCTATATCAGTGTAACCACAATGTATCCAGTTATTATTATTAAACTGGATTTTGGTGACTAAATCATTACACAAAACTGGCTGGGTAAAGTGAGGACATTTACTCACCTTCTCAGTTGTAACAGGGCAGTATCAGGAAAAGAGCTCTGCACTTAGAGCCAGGAATTAGAGATGCAAGGACCTCACCCATCATTTACAATTCAGGGGGAAGCCTGGTGTTGAGAAAGGAAGAGGGGCTCCTGACACAGAGCATTCAGGGTCAAGTCCCACATTTCATACTTGTGATTCTGAGCAGGTCACTTAATCAACCTGAGCCTCAGTTTCCTAATCTGTAAAATGAGAGGGTTGAATTTGATGGCCTCCGAAGCCCCTTCCAAGTCTCAATTGCTCTCTATTATCAATTTCCTTCTTCATCAAATATGTCATAACCATTCCTTCGTACCTCAGCATCAATCATTCATTCAAAGAGAGTTCCAGGCACTGTATTAGGTACTGAAGATTGAAAAAAAAAAAAAAAAAAGACAAGGGAATATGTCCCTGCCCTCAAAGAGCGTATATTCTATTAAGAGAGAAGCACCTTAGCAAAAGGGGTAATGGGTAAGGGACTAATCTCAGAGTCAGGAAGTCCCGGGTTCAATATCAGCCTTTAATACACTGACTGTGAGACCTTGGGCAAGGTAGTTAAACTTCCCAATTCCCAGGCAACTCTCTAACTAAAAATTATGAACTAGTCATTTCTTAGGATCAATAAGGATGACCCCTCTAAACTGATAAGCCCATTTGTGAAAGCACATACACATAAATCAGTCTCTCTCTCTCTCTCTCTCTCTCTCTCTCTCTCTCTCTCTCTCTCTCTCTCTGTGTGTGTGTGTGTGTGTGTGTGTATGTCTCTGTCTCTGTCTCTGTATCTCTCTCCCCCTCCCTCGGTCCCTCTGTCTGTTTCTGTGTGTGTGTGTATCTCACACAACTGTACCACGAATGTGAAACAAATTAGGAAAATGTATAATGCCAAACTAATGCAAGGGAAGGGTTTACTAACCCCTGACCCAATTCTATGTGGTTCAAAGGAAAGGGAAGTCACAGGGGTGGCCCATAGGCAGCCCTCGATAATGGTGGTTGCGTCCAAGAACGGCAGCCAGTGCCGCCTTTCTCCTCTTCCTCCCTCATCCGGCTGCTGCCGGCCTCCCCAAGAATCGATCCCCGCTGGAGAGGAAGGCCAGCTGGTCCTTTCTTTCATCGTGAGGACGGGGACCAGGGGGAAGGTTACAGCCAGTGACTGGTGAAGCCGGAATTCGAATCCAGCTCTCTGGGCTTCCTGCGCTCCCACACCCTCCGAGCAGGCTCCGCACTCACTGCCTGTCCGCAAACGCCAGGGCAGGCAGGCAGCCCACAGTCCCGCTTCCGCCCCTGTGCGTCTCCCGGCTTGAGGCCGGGCGTGTGCAGTCCAGGGAGCCCGGGCCGCCTGTGCCCAGCGGCCGGGAGAAAATCGTGGCTCTCCCTCGCCCGTCCCCCACCCCCACTGCCCGCCTCCGCCACTGCCGGCATGGCTGGCCCGCTGCCCCGGGATGCGGTGCGTCAGGGCGCGCAGGTGAGGAGCCTCGGGCTCTGCGCAACCGTGCCCACCGATGCCCGCGCTGCGCCAGGCGCAGGGACGAGCCGGCGCGCCCCGCTCCCAATGCAGAGGTTGGTCCTCCCCCGCCCCTCTCCACCCCCAAGCCCGCGCGGTCCCTTCCCCCCACGCCCCTTCTCCAAAGGAAGGAAATTTACTAGAGAGAGTCCGGGGGCACGGGACCGGGCTGGCTCTCCAGGGCGCGGGCAGCTGAGCCATGCCCCCGCAGCTCGCCCTCCCAGTCGCCCTCCGGGGGCTGAGGCGCATCTTTGTTCCGGCCTCCTCCTCCTTTCCTCCCCCCACCCCACCTGTGATCCCGCAGCGCCCGGGACCTAACTCTGGGCTCCTCTCCCCAAGCCGAGGACTACATCTTTAAAAAAAAAAAAAAAAATGAAAGGCAGCCACATGACAAAGCTTTATTGCGCTCAATGACACCCAAGCGGGCCGGCCAGGTTCGCGGGCAGGGGCCCCCTGTGCGGCCGAGGCTCCGAGCAGCCCCTGGCGTGCTCCCCGGCCTCGTGCCCGGCTCTCTGCCGCCCGCAATCTTGCTGTAATGTGCCCTGCGTGGGTTCCCCCCCCCCTTCTTCCCCTCCCCTTTGCAGAAGTCTGCAGATGGAGTCAGGGGAGGGAGCATAAACATCTCCCCCGCATTGACACCGGCCTCCGAGCCCAAGGGGGTGCTCCCCGTGGTCCTCCTCCTGGTTTTCGAGCATCCCCATTTAAAGGCTATGCCGTATTTCAGCCTTTCCCCCCGCCGTCGGCCAGAGGGCTCGAGAGGGGGAGGGGAACGTCCATCTCTCCCTCCCCATTCTTGTTTTTACTCTGGATGTTACTGCAGCGGCACCGAGGTGACAGGAGCGCTCCGTAGCTCCTCCGAGCCCGGGCTGCTCTCCGAGGCAGGGGATGCCCCCCGGCCACGCCGCTGGGGACTCGCTCGGCTCCCGGAGGGCTGAGAGGCGGCCTTCGGAATCCCCATTTTTTAAAAGTTGTTTAACTACATTCTTCCGATGACTGGCAGAATGACTGCCTGAGAGCGGGAGAGCAGGGACAGTGTGTGGCAGCCTCTAGGAAGTTAGGACCAGAAAGGAAGGCGGGAGGGGTCTAGCAAAGGCGCAGCAGCATCTCCCAGGACTCCTGGAATGGTTCAGAGCAGTTCAATTGGACACAAGTTTGCCCGGGAGTGTTTTCCTTTTGTCAATAATTAATCACTGGAATCAGCCTGGCAAGACTGGAGTTTTAAAAACAGTGCAGAGGGTGAGGCAGGAGAAACACCTCGGGCTGATCAATCCATCGGTAACTCCAAGCAGGAGGAAGCCAGTATCCACACTGCTCATCAGCCCACAGGCAGTCCACTGGGAGCAAGAGGTAAGCTTTTACTTCTATTGGTTTTCCTTTTTCTTTTCTTTTTTTCTTCTTTTTTTTTTTTTTTTAGACCATGCCTTGGTTTCTCTGAATAGAATTTTTACTTTTAGAAGGAAATCCACTGATCAGGGCTGGGATTTAAAGTATTTTCATACAATTTGTTCTATTTGACTGAACTTTAGTCTCATGGGAAGGAAAGAATAGACTTTTGGCTACGTTTCTTAATATTAAAAAAAAAAAAAAAAAACTTGCCTGTTTCCCAAAGAGAAACTAAATTTAATCCGCTGAAATGATTGACACTTTGTCCAAAGAGAAGAGAATATTTCTTCCTGTCCATTTATAGTCTGTTTACAATTTCGGACCGATTAAGGAAAAGTCACCCAGACACTCTAGTTTATTTCTATTTCCCAACTCATTCTTTCCTCCTTTCATGATACTTGTATCAGTTAGTTACTGCCAGTAATACTTTGCCTTCAAGGGGTTAAGGAAATGCAAGTGAAGAAGTTCATGAATGGGAGGAGTTTCCACATTTTCCCCAAGACTGTGAGCAAGATGCATTGGTCCAAGATGGATGTTCAAGGTTTCTCTACTTGGCCAAAGTTTACTTGTGAACATAACAAGGGCCTTGCTGGGTGTCCACAACCGGTTGGTTTCAGTATTTCTCTTGAGGGGATGCTAAAGTAGTTCCCAAGTGGACTGCCCATGAAGGAATTGAGTCCACCCAAAATAATCAATCATATCAAAGGAGGAGCAAGAAAGAACTTGCAAGTGAGTTTTTGAAAAGTTGAAAGACCAGAAAGCTTAGCCTCCATTTCCAAAGGCACATCTCTCTATAGTTAAGAGAGCGATTTCAGACAAAGCATTGGATCTACAAGTAGCTTTATTTTTACTGTTTGAATTACATGGAAGCAAGGAATCTAAGAGGTTCTTCTTTTGTAAGGAGCATTCTAGACACACAGCAGACTGAAAAGGTTTGTATAATTTCAGCTCAGCAGCTGCATTGTTCCCATGATGCTCTGAAATAAACCTAAGGTTTTTATGGTTTGGATATGCGTGATGGAGTATATGCTCTATGGTGAAATCCCTATTTCCACCAACAAAATTTCATGCTCGCTAGGAAAAAAAAAAACCTCACAGCCTCTAGGATAACCCGAATACCATTACAGAACTCTTTAACAGCAAGAAATTAAGATTGGCTTATCAAGTTAAAGTCTAAGAATTGTCAATAAGCAAGATGTGACTGCCAGCTCCAGTTGTAAATCAACAGAAACTGAACTTACACTGGTAGTCTTCATATCCTCAAAATCCCCCTCAAAATGTGACCTCTCAGGGCCCTCAGTCCTTTAAACTCTCAGAATGAGTCAACTGACCTCAATCATGCTAATAAAATCACAGAGTTGGAACTGGAAGAACCAACCAATACAATTGCCCCATTTTGCAGATGAGGAACCTGAAACAGGAAAAGGTTATGTGAGAGGTTTCCAACTATATTATGTAAATATATGTGTGTGTGTGTATGCGTGTATACATATGTAGGACATATGTGTATATATACTATTTGCATATATATATATTCATTCTATTCTTATTTATACTTATCTCAGTGCCAAAGAGCCCTGATTTGGAATTTAGATTTTGCTACTAGTATCTGTGTGTGTAGCAGATCACTTAATTCATTATGAACCTCAATTTCTCCATGAGTAAATTGGGGAGAGGCGACCTTTAATCCTGTCCCTTGCAGTGCTAAATCTACAATCCCGTCATCCTTTCTTCTCTAAATCTATAATGCTTTGCCCATGAATTGCAAAATTTTGTTAAATTGGACTGATTATATTTGAAAATAATTTTGTGGTTGTTGATCTCCATCCTATATATTACTATTAAATGTTTTCTCATTGGAGAGTAGTGTGACACAGTAGATAGATTCAGGAAAACCTGGATTCAAGAAATGCCTTTGACATATCATGGCTATGAGACATTCCTGGAGAATGTTAGGCAATGTTCAGTGACTTTAAGTTGTAGAGAAAATACCAACCTATGTGGGCAGAGGGAGTCACTCTGTACCAATGAAATCATGGATCTAATCCCTGTTCCCATTTTTGCACTGAAAAAATTTAGACCCACACAGGGGTAGAGGGGAAAAGAGCCTATTTAGTTATCATAACTAGGCAGAGAATTTACAACTTGGAGTTCATGAACATCAAGACTTAATCCACCACATGGGAGATTTCCCAGAAGCTTTTCCTGAAGCCACACCAAGATCTTTGGAATAGTGAAGCTGTGCCAGGAGTGGACTGTAATCACCCCTGGGGCTGATTTGCATAGGTCTATCACCCTCTGTAATCTTCAGACAGTTCATTTTGGCAGAAAAATCAGGAAGTAATTCTGGGAGTTTCTATTTTGCCTCACTCAGACCTAAGCATCATCTCTCTGAGGTCCCTTAGATGGATAAGAATAAGGGGAAAAAATGAATGCAGAAGGGGCAAAAAGCCAGGGAGTCCAGTCAGCAGTGATAGATGGAGTGTGAGGTGCTCCCCCTAGCTGCCTGGAGAGCAGTATGGCAGTCACCTTTATTTCATTCTTTGGATTGGTTGTAAATTTGTAAAATTTGTTCTGGCATAGCTAGGGGTGCAGCAAGGTGGCAGAGGGGACAGTTACTTTATCTCTTTTTTTAATCTTCTCGATGTCTACCACACAGTACATCCTTAATATTTGGAGAATTGTAAATGTACAAATATATTATATATACGTATATAAATGCACAGAGACATATATATATATGTATGTATGTATGTCAATTCTTTGAGGAAGGATCTGTTATATTGTCAATATGGGCACTCTTTTCACCAGGGCAAATGGCAGCCCCTTTGGTCTTCTAGAGTTGCTGTGTCGTCTACCCTGAAATGCTCCAAAATTAGTGAAATTGGTCCAGGAACAACACATACATACATATACATATATGTGTGTGTGTGTGTGCGCACACACACACACACACACACACACATTTCCAAGTCTATAACAAATTTTTTCATCATAGTAGAACATGCCATTGGTATAGGCTTCAAATCCCAATTCTGCTCTATATCATAATGAGACACCAGACTATGGTGTTAGATTTAGATCAAAGGCCCACAGGTAAAATCTGGGTTCTGCCACTTGGAACTCATGAGACTGTGGGCAACTCATAGGATTTTTCTATGCCTCAGTTCCCTCCTCTGTAAAATGGAGGGTAAGACTGGATGATCTCTAAAGTCTCTTCCAGTTTTAATTACTATGAGCCTATGACTTATTAGATGATATATGAAGAGACAGACACAGAAAAAGAGAGAGATGGAAATAAAGGTAGAAATAGACATAGGCACAGTCAAAGATATATAGAGAAAGAGACTGGAGGGGAATAGAAAGGGAAAGGAAGAAAGGAAGAGAATATAAGATGGGGGGAAAAGAGAGGAGAAAGGAGTGAAAAGAAGATAAATGAAAAGAGAGAAGAGGATAAAGAAAAAGGAGAAAGGGGAGAAGTGAAAAGAGAAAGGAGGAAAGGAGACAGAGAGGGAGGATGGAGGGTGAGAAAGAGACAGAGGCAGAGAGAGGAGAGAGAGAGAGAGAAGGAAAAAGAGAGAGGGAGAGGGAGAAAGAGGGAAAGAGTAGAAGGGAAAGAGTGGGAGGGAAAAGGAAAGAGAGAGAAACAGAAAGAGAAGTGGCTGTGGCTTAGTCTTGGATTCAGAAAGATTTGAATTCAGTCCCTAATTCTGACACATTCTACATATACTCAAATATATAAATGAGAAAAAAGAACATTTTAATGAACAAAACAAAGAGATTTATACATTTGAATTCATGCATATGTGGATAGCTATATGGCAGTGGACTGGTCTGAGTTTCTAGTTAACATCCCTTAAAAGGGCTTTCATTCTATTAGCAATGAGAGTCCCTTAGATCAATGAAATCACAAATCTGACTCAACTGCATATGCTCATGTCCCTCCTCTACTAAAGTCATATTCCAAAACTTTCTTATAGAATGAAAGGGACTGTGGGACTTCAAAGGCTTTGCCAATGGAGAATAAACTAAAGCAGGTCCTACCAGACTGGGAAGACTTCAAATGAAGGCCTAGAAACAGCCTGGAAAAATCAGAAGAGGCATATCACCAGAAGGTTGGCCAACAGATGAGGAATTTGTTTTGGCCACAGCAGCTCAGGAAACTAGCTCTTAAGGTATGGAGGAGGTTAGAGCCAGTTTGGGGTGAACAGAACCCACAGTGTTAAGTCTAAAGGATACAGGTACATGAAACTAAGCAACAGTGACTATTCAGAAGGGATGGAATGGGGAGGAGAAGGGCAGTGTGAAAAGAGCATAAGGAAAAGGGTTTCACTTAGGAGTGTGTGAGGAATAGCTCCATCAATTTTTTCATTCCAATATGTTGAATCAACCTAGAATTTCTATTTAAAAAATATGTGCCTCTGAATATCTAGAAATCATAGTGAGGGGCAGCTTGGGATCAACAGCAGCTAGGTTTTAATCCTGTCCTTGACAGCTCACCAGTTATAATATCAAGGGTGAGTCCTCTTCAATATGCAAATTGTTAAACCCCTAGTATCTGTGAGGCTAGGGGGCATAGTGGACAGAGCACTAGCTCTGTTAGGGAAACATGGCTTCAACTCCTGCTTCAGATACTTACTAGTTTTGTGACTGTGGACAAGTCTGTGTCTACCTCAATTTCCTCAACTGGAAAATGGAAAAAACAATCCTAATTACCTACCAGGGTTGTTGTGAGGATCAAATAATTGTGATATAATATTTGTTTTACAAATATTATAAAACGCACCAAATACAGTGCCTCGTACACAGCTTGGTGCCATTTAATGCCATTTTATAGATGGAATTATATAGAATCTTTGTCTACAGAATCCCAAATACCTCCCCTAGCAAAGAGGAAGAAAATTAAGAATTCCAAATTGTTCAATCAAAAAAAAAAATCAATCAGTAAACATGTATTAAATCCCTACTATGTATCAGGCACTTAACTAACCCCCAGGGATATAAAAAGAAGCAAAAATTAGTCCTTCCCTCAAAGAGTTTATAATTTAGTGTAATTCAGATCTAATCTAAAAAATAATTCAATTATAATTTATTCTAATCTAGTTCAGAGTTCATATGTTTAATCCCATATCAAAATCTAATTTACTAACTAAAGGACATTTTAGAAGGAAATTCAGGAATGAGTGAAACTCAAATATTCAATAAGAAATTCTAAAGGTCTAGCAAAAGACTGTCAGAAAAAAAAAATAGGATGCTGGGATTTAGATAGATTTGTTCTGCCTTTAGAGATCATCTTATCTAAGCCTTTAAGTTAATGGATGAGAAAGCTGAAGTCAGAAAAGATTCGGGGACTTGACCAAAGTTATACCAGTAGGATGTTGCAGAACTGTGACTGGACCTCACTTCCTCTGACTCGCATCTTGTGATATACCATTTCTCTCTCCTAGCTCTCTCTTCTCTCTAGTCACTAGATCTCTTAATTATGGTCAATTCTGCCTCTTCCTCCTTCAAATACATAGACATCTTTGCCCTAAATTGTTCAACAAGAGGCCCATTATGTCAACAAGAGACCCAGAGTGCCTGCTACCCAATAGATCTTGAGTAAATATATTCCAGATAATGAGAAGGGAAAGCAAACTAAATGACATGGAAAAGACAGAAAGTGAGTCTTATCTATACCTATAAAGATACATTACCCTAAGTGACCCTTTAAAAAGTTGATAATACCAATAAGAGGCTTTTAATCTAAATAGCCATCATTGGAATAACCTCTATCTGTAAGGTTGAAATGTAAACAGGGTAGATGGCTTGTTCACAGGCCAAAAGGATAGTATCTAGTAGGGCTGATAGGATGTCAATGATCAGGTTCCAACTTCCATACCCTCCCTTCCTTTTCCTCCAATTACATTAGAGAATGAGCTAAGAACTCTCATCCAACCATGTAGATATTAATCTCACATGGGGCAAGTCATAACACTAATAGTAAAAGCTACCATATGTACACACTACTTGGAATTATAATTATATAAAATACTATAATCTATTCTAGCCCAATCGAAATATATGGCCTGGATTCTATTAAAATGAAATACTAATAAAATACTTAAATGCTATTTGCCTCAGTTTCCTCAACTGTAAAATAGAGCTAATAACAGCACCAACCTCAGAAGAGCTTCTGTAAGGATCTAATGAGATGAAAGTTTGTAAAGTGCTTGGCACAGTACCTGGAACATGGTGGGTACTATATAAATGTTTGTCTCCCTCCTCCTTTCTTCTCTGTACTTCAAAAAATTCGTTATTATCATGAATCAGGAGCTCTTTAGGGTTCTTGAAGTGCTTTATATACATTAGCAATAAATCTGTGCTACATTAGTCCCATTTTACATACGAGGAAACTGAGGCAGAGAGCAGTTCAGTAGCTTGCTTGACTCGGGCCACACAGCTAGTAAGCATTTAAAACAGGATTTGAACTCAAGTCTTTGTGACTTCAAATTCTGCATTTTACCCATCTAGCTAACTCTAGAGAGCATTACATATGAGAATCTTGTTTTTTTTTTTTTAATTTATTTGGTATTTTATTTTTCCCCAGTTATATTCAAAACAATTTTAAATATTCATTTTTAAAACTCTCAGCTCCAAATTCTCTCATTTCCTCCCACCTCATCCCAACCCATTGAGAAGGAAAGCAATTTGACATAAGTTATCTATGGGTCATGCTAGAATCTTATAAACCTGAAATTGATACCTTTCATCCATCAGAAATTGTATATTTGGAGTGATTTCTATAACATTTGCTAGAATACCAATTATACAAGGGAAAAAAAGTATTTTTAAATTTAAAGCAAATTTGAAACACTCAAATTAATAGGTCATAGGTCTAGATTTAGAACAGTAGAGGGTCTAAGAGTCCAACCAATCCCATTTTACAAATGAAAAAATTGAGACCCAGTAAGATTATATGTCTTCCCCAAACTTAAACACATCAATGGAGGGATTTGAATCCAGATCATCCAGCTCCAAGGCTAGCCTTTTCCTCTGTCCTCTACCCATAATTCCATGCCTACGTAATCTAAGAGTTAAAAGGAAAGCCTATTTGTCTAATCCATGCCTACTGCACCATACATAAGGGAGTTCATCATGTTTTGAGCAGACTTTCCATTCTTGGATAGCTCTAATTTTTAGGATTTTCCTTGTAGCAGGCTAAATTCATCTTTTTGTAACTTTCATCCATTCCTTCTCCTTCAATCCCTGGAGTACTACGGAATAAATCTAATCCATCTTCCATATGTTGTTGCTTAATCATTGTTTAGTCATATCCGACTATTTGTGATCCCCTTTGGGGTGTTCTCAGCAAAGATACTGGATTGGTTCATCTTTTCCTTCTCCAGCTTACTTTATAGATAAAGAAACTGAGGCAGACAGGATTATTTGACTTATCCAGAATTATGTAGCTAGTAATTGTCTGAGACCAGATTTGAATTCAGAAAGATGAGTCTTCCTAAATTCGGGTCCAACACTCTAGCCATTGTCTTCCATATGATAACCCTTCAAATACATGCTGGTCCCCCTGCCTCTAAATTTTGCAATTTTCAGGCTAAATACTCCTAACTCTACCAATAAATTCATTTATGGCATGAGATCCAAACCTTACACCCTCCTTAATTGGTCTATCCTTCTGGAACCATCATAGCTCATCTATCATATACCTAAAATATGGTATCCAGAATTGTCATACCCCAAATCTACCATATGCAGAATCAACTAGAACTATGACCTCTCTCCTTCTGTTACTTTCCTCTCTCATCTACAGCCTAAAAGGAAGTGTCACACTATTGATTCTATTTAAATTTGCTATCCAATAACACTCCTAGATCTTCTTCACAGGAATGACCTGGGGACTACGCCTCCCCCCAGTCTTGGCTCAGGAAGTTGACTTCCTAACCCAAGTGTCACTCTGTTATATGTGATCTTAAGTCTTTTTTTTAATTAAATATAATTTTATTTTATTTTTAATAGCTTTTTATTTACAAGTTATATGCATGGGTAATATTACAGCATTGACAATTACCAAACCTTTTGTTCCAATTTTCCCCCTCCTTCCCTCCACCCCTGCCTCCCCTAGATGGCAGGATGACCAGTAGATGTTAAATATATTAAAGTATAAATTAAATACAAAATAAGTATATATGACCAAATGGTTATTTTGCTGTACAGAAAGAATTGGACTCTGAAATATTGTACAATTAGCCTGTGAAGGAAATCCAAAATGCAGGCAGGCAAAAATATAGGGATTGGGAATTCAATGTAATGGTTCTTAGTCATCTAAGTTCATTACTGCTCCACTGGAACTGATTTGGTTCATGTGATCTTAAGTCTTAACCCTTAGACTAGTGGCACAAAATTAGGGATGCCAGATATTTATTAGAGAGTACTGAAATAATAGCACAGTGCCAACAGTTGCATTTCACACACAGTTTCGACTGGGAGTCATTTCTCTGTCTTGTAACACAATATTAAAATAATCTAAAAATCCAATCAGTAAGCAGGAAGAGAAAAATAAAGCCAATCTAAATATGTGTTTACCACACACGTCTATTGTCTTGTTAGTAGAAAATATTTTTTTTATTTCCTAGCTAGATGTTTTGACACAGTATATACACCCAGATCTGTAACATAAAGGGGAGATAAGACAATTTCCTATGAAATTAACTTGAGCTCCAACCTGGGCTATAGCCAAATGTAAAGTTGACCAATGTTCTTCCT
Organism: Sarcophilus harrisii; assembly: GCF_902635505.1. Lineage (NCBI taxonomy): Eukaryota > Metazoa > Chordata > Mammalia > Dasyuromorphia > Dasyuridae > Sarcophilus > Sarcophilus harrisii. Next base: position 19,209,667 of record NC_045428.1, on the reverse strand, counting down.
TTTAGATCAAGGTTCTTAACCTGGAATCTATAATCTTGTCCTTTTTCAAATATAAACTATATAAATAGAGAGTTTATATTTGAAAAAGGACAAGATCATAGATTCTATATAGTATATATATTATAGTATAAATGCCATACTTCAATATAATTGATTTCTTTTGCAACTCTTTGTATTTTATTTTATGCATTTAAAAACATGATTCTGGGACTCTACAACAACTCCCAAAAAGACCCATGACCACCAAAATAAAGTCAACAATATTTAAATGCCTACCATGGGTCAGGGATATACTAAGCACAGATCAGGAATACACATTTTAGATCTCCAGTGATTCCCTATTCCCTGCAGGATCAATAATCCAGTCTTCTGCTTGGAATATAAAGTTCTTCACCACCTGGACCTTTTCTGCCTTTCCAGGCTACTCATACATCCTTCTCTCCCTTTGCACACTTAGTGATGCGGCTGTTGTCAGTCTACTGATGCCTTCTCCCATCGAGCAGCCTTTGATTAGCTGTCTCCTATGTCCAAAATGGTCCCTCTCCTTCTCTACACCTTTTCCCTTCTTTCAAGACTCGGCTCAGCCCCTACCTTCTGCCTGGGCCCTTTCCCTTTTCTCCTAACTGCTGCTGCAGGACTTTCTAACCACTGTATGTACATATTGATTTACATGTCGTCTTCCCCATTGGAATGAAAGCTCCTTAACAAGAAGAATTGTTTTGCATTGTTTATATCTTAACGCACTGCTTGGTCATGGTAAGCACTTAATAATATGCTGATTAATACATATCTATTTAATACCTAGCATTTACAGAACGCTTTAAGAGCTTTACAAATATTAGTACATTTTATCTTATAGCGATCCAGCTGAAGTAGATGCTGGTATTATCCCCACTTTACAAATGAGGAAATGGAGGGAGGCTTAAAAGGAATTAAACTTGGCTTTTTTTAAGCCTTTTTGAGATGTCTAACCAGCAGAAATTTTTGTAGCCATGTTGCTTGTTTCTAAGAATAAGAAATCCATATTGTCCGGGGACATATACAACATTTTTGTTCAGGAAATATGAGCTCTATGCCTACTTTGATACTTTTATTTCTGCCACTAACATTAGAATGCTTTACATATATAAAGTCATTCATCCTTATAGAAAAGTGACCGAATAACAAATAGTGAACATGGTTCAGGCCAGACTAATAGATAAAATAAGTACAGGAAAAGCTAAAAGCCTGGGCCCAAGAGACTCAGGACAAAACCAGGCCTTCCTGCAAAAGCCATTTATGGGGCAATCAGCATCTTACAATCTTAAGAGAATGTTTTATTGCCCAAAACTTTAAACAAAAAAAAATAATAATAATAAAATCAAACAAGCAAATCTGGTTCTGATCTGGACTGGCAGAAAATTCAGGTTATAATTTAGGGCAAAGATACCTGCTCTTTTGTTTCTTTTGCTTAGGAGATAAATATCAATGAGAACATTCAGGAAAAGACAGCACATTCCTGACCTATTAAACTTTATTAGACTAAATTTTTCCTCCTCTAATATATACACATGAGCCTGAGAGACTTCCTATGACTCACAGATTCATCTAGAAAGAGCACCTCAAATAAGAGCAATTCAGGGAATAAATTCAGGGAATTTATGTTTGTTTTAAGACTAGGTCTCCCCATGTAGCCCAGGCTAGAAGCCCAGTCCCATTATGGGTCTGCACGGGAGCTTTGGCCAAGCATATGTCTGAGTCTGGACATTTCAAGTCTCTTTAGCCAACCCAACAGTCCTCCTCACTCTTGGGGGCTCCCCATGTTGATGCCAAATTTAGTGCACACTCCAAATCATGCAACTCAGAACTCCAGAGCTCAAGAGATCCACCCAGCCTCACTTTCCCCAATAACTGGAATTATAGGTATATCCTACCCCGACAATATTCAATCTTTTTTAAGTGGTTTTACTAAACAAATTAGTCTTCATAAGGCTATGAGAATTTATCAGTCAGTTAGTTATCCACGTTCTGCTTGAATTTTCCAATTAATAGGAAGCTCATTGCCTCAGAGGAGACAGACATCCCTAATTGTTACATCTTACATTGAACTGAAATCCACTTCCATGACAGAACCAATCATTGGTCTTGGTTAGGAAGCACATAAGATAAAGATAATCCTCCTTGTATATGATAATTCTTTAAATATCAGCTATCATTCACCATGTTGCCCCCTAAGCCTTCTTTTCTCTATGATAAACATAGTTATTTTCTTGAACAATTTTAACAAGCCTGGTTTGCAGTCATCTTCTTAAACTATTTGCTTTTTTTGATATAGATTCCATCTTATTGATGGGCCCCTAAAAACATTTGCAAAAAAATTAATATACATGTATATGTATGTATGTCTACATAATTCCAAGTTAATCAAACAACAAGCATGAATTAGATACCAACTGTATTCCAAGTCTTGGAAATACACTTCAAAGAATTATACTCAACTCACAAAAAGTACTTACATTATAATGGGAGAAACAAGAAAAGCCTGGGCCCAAGAGACTCGGGACAAAACCCAGGCCCTCCTGCAAAAACCATTTTGGGGCAATCAGCATCTTACAATCTTACTTTTTAAGTAAGAATGTACTATTTTACTAAGACAAGAAATATTTATGTAAATATATTATGAATAATTAGAAAGAGATTAAATACAATTAAATGTCAAGTCACTGACTACAAGATGGTTTAACAGGGAGAACGCTAGCCTTTGTAAGCTTCAAGGAAATCTTCATATAGAAGTTGACACTCAAATTGTACCTTAAAGAAAAGAGGGACTCTGTGAAGTGGGGGTCTCATTCCTTTCATGAGAAAAGAGGGGAGAAATAAGCATTAATTAAGCACCTACTGTGTGCTAAGTGTTTTAAGAATTAAGATAAGGAAGGAAGGAAGGAAGGAAGGAAGGAAGGAAGGAAGGAAGGAAGGAAGGAAGGAAGAAAGGAAGGAAGAAAGGAAGGAAGGAAGGAAGGAAGTTGTCTAATATGACTCATCTTTAGCCTGGCTCTGTTCCTTAGTATCCACAATTCGTTCTTTTAATTATCTGTCCTGAGATCTTGCTGGGTATGCACTGGAAGTCTCTCATCTGTTTTGGTACCTTCAATCCAGACCTTCAAAATGCAAGCCTTTCCAATGAATTGAAACTGCTCTTCTCCAAATAACAATAAAAGTCTTTATTGAGTGCCCCTACCTTGCTAAGCACTAATGGGGAAGGCAGAAGGAATTCTATATAATTCCTAGAAAAAGAGACCTAGAGAAAGCAGAGGAGGGAGAGGAAGGAGAAGGACTACTGTCTTGTTTATAGATTAACTGGTTCCTAGGAGGCTTCTCTTTCAGCATCCCTTATCATTTATTTAAGCAGAATAGCAACTTCTCCTAAGCTGCCCTTGATGATAAAAGTTGTGTATCTTCAGTAAGCATTCCATTATCCACACAGCACATAATCAGAAGGGACCATGGGAAAGACCAGTCCTCATCTTCAGAATGTGTGTCCTGGCAGGAGCCCAAGACTTTGCACAAAGTCAGAAGTTTATTCTCACAGCATGGGAGTAGGTGGGGAGGGAAGAAGGGAGGATAGTAGAACTTAAGCTCATCAAATACAGGCCCCTAGTGTTACAAAAAACAAAATGGAAATCACCAGTAGCAATAGAGTAAGGGTCACTGGTAGGGATCAAATCCAGGTTCCCTAACTCCAGATTCTCTCCCTTGCTATATTATTCAGAAATCTTAGACATCTGAAAAATGCTCTCGAGGATCAAAAGTAATTTTTAAATTATTAATAATAAATTCTCTTCATGTATTCATCCACTAAGCATTTGCTGAAGACCTAATAGTAATATTATCAATATATTCAAATTTATCTCCCTTAGACACCTTTTATGCCTGTTACCCTGAATAACAGCCTCTCTCTGCTTCAGTTTCCACATTTGCAAAATAGAGGCGATACTAGCATCTATGCCACAGGATGCTATATTAAATGAGGTTCTATCTGTAAAGAGCCTTGCAGACCTCATAGAGCTAGATAAGTGTTAGCTGTTATTATAAATGGCTTCAAGTTGTTCAAAGTACTTTACAGATGTAATCTTATGTGATGCTTATGAAAGTTCTGTTCTATCTTTATCCCCATTTTATAAAGAGGAAATCAATTCTCTAAGAAGTGACTTGTCCAGACTCATATAACTAAGACTAACTAGTATTTATACAGTACTAAAGTTTGCAAAAGCTTTCGATATGTGAACTTATTTGATTCTCACATAATTCTGTAAGTTGCTACATGCTATTATTATCCCCATTTTACAGATGAAAAAACTGAGATACGAAGTTACTTGTCACATTGCATCTGAGATAGGATTCAGTCCTAATTTCAGGTTTTTGCTTGCACTCTATCATCTATATTACCTAGCTTGGGATGATATTCAATCCACATTTTCCCAATGTGAAGTCCAGAGATTTAGCCACCAGACAACACTGCTTTACATAGGCACTGTGGACGACACCAAAAAAGTAGAATATCAGCTTAGAGTGCCCATCCTCAAGGGACTCACCATCAAGGAACTGTTACTATTGCTCAGTGATGTCTGGAAATTTGTGACTCCATTTGAAGTTTTCTTGGCAAATAAACTGGAGTGGTTTAGTACTTCCTTTTCCAGTTTATTTGACAGATGGGGAAACTGAGGCCAACAGGAAACTGAGTAAATGACTTACTCAAAATCACACAACTGATAAGTGTCTCAGGTCACATTTGAACTCGGGTCTTCCTGACTCCAGGCCCGATACTCCATCTATTGTACCACCTATTAAGGTGTGGAATCCCATAAAATATTTAAATCAAAATGCAAGACAATACAAACTTAATCAATGCTGTCAAAATTAAATGGGAAACAGGTAAATTGGAGAAAAAGAAATCTTTGCAGCAAATTTCTCTGTTAAAGGTATGAAAACCAAGGTAACTTAAGAAACTGATACAAACATATATAAGAATGACAACCATTTCTCAGTAGAAAAATGATCAAAGAATATGAAGAGGCAGTTTTCAAAGGAAGAAATCCAAACTATCAATGACCAAAATGTTGCACAAAAAAAAAAAAAAAAAAAAAAAAAGAAGTAAAAGAGAGTGACTAAAACATTTTTAAAATGCACTTAAAGGAACAAGAGTTTAAAGAGGAATACAAACAGAATAGCTTTGAATGTAACAACCATTACTTTTTTTAAAAAGTACAAATTGTAAATGCAAGTTATACATAAAAGATTCATGTTTTTACATAAAAATCTCTTTTCTGTTCTACTTTATATATGGAACTCTTCTCTTTTTCTGGATTCTTCAGGTCACTTATTTTTCAAATACAAGGTAGGGTCTGATTCTGTGCCAGCTGTGAGTGGTACAAAGAAGAAACTGAATTGGGAATTTAGAAGATCATGGAAATGTTATGGTTTGAGAAGGGCTTGAACCTGAAGAGTAGGTAGTCTTTGGAGCACTTAAGAGAAGACTGAAGGGCAAAAAGACTGATGATGCTGGGGAAGAAAATTATTGAAATCTCAGTCAGGAGATACGTGTTTGAATCCCAGCACTGGCTCTCAGGTAGCCTCGTAGCAGGACTTTATCCTCCCAATTTCCATTTCGTCATCTTTAATGTAATCTCTATCCATTCTAAGTCAGAACCTGAATTTAGATCTTCTGCTCTCTAGAGTACCTCCCACTGTGTGCCACCTTATCCAAAGGGATGAGTTGGACCCTGCTTCTCTTTGTCTTTCTCACTGCCCTTTTTCTCTATTCTCTTTTTCTCTTTGTCCATGTTACTTTGTTTTTCCTTTCTCTCTGTTTCTATAAGTCTGCCTGTGTCTGTTTGTCTCTCTCTCTCTTTCTGTCACCCCATTGCCCCGCCCAGCCACCAGAATGTCCTTCCTTTGTTTCTTCGCCTATTGAATTCCTCCATTAAAGTCCAACCCAAGAGCCATTTCCTCCCGCAGAGTCACCAGCATGATGGTGGCCACTGAGGAATTTTCCCACTTGGTTTGTTATTCAGTTTCGGAGACTATATCCATAATGATTTTTTCTCTGAACTAGTAACACTGCATACCAGCAAGAGACAACACTCTCCCCTGGCACTGAAAGGTTGACTAGATTCACAATGGCTTCTAAGGCAAATATCTGTTTGGCAAGTCTGAGGTGTCAGGCTGTTATTTCTCAAAACAACCGGACGTGACTTGACAAGCCAGTAAGACATTATAATGAAAGAGTCAATTAGTCATCCAAAACCAAATCACTTTCTTTTCTGTTGGGTAATTTTGCTGTTTTATTGTTTAAATGCTTACATAAACAAATAAATTTACCAGGAAGCTAAAAAAAAAAAAAAGCCAACAATGCAGTGGAAAATCTGTCCCCTGACTTTTCTTTTTGATCCAATCCAAAATATATAGGGTCAGAGGGCTTCTTCTAAATCACTAAGCACAAAGACACTGAGGGAGGTAGGGGTAGCTAGGGGTGGGGGTGAAGCAAGGTGACATAGATCAGCCCCCTCTAGATTACAAATTACTTGCATTAAATCTGGTCCATTCCATTGCACCTGCCCCTTATGGGAAAAAAGTTCTGATGGAAACTTTCTTTTAAGAGAGTGAATGAAATAAACTCTAAGCAACTAAGTTATTTTGACTATTATAAACGTCAAATGAAGAAAGACACTTCATCTAGAGAAAGAACTGATAAATAAATGTCTAGAATAATTTACATATATAAACATATATATGTATTTCTATTTTCCTATATAATATAATGCATATTTAATCATTACAATATGTAGATTACATAATTACATGTACAGCATAGTTGTATAAAAATATAATAATTAACCATTTATAAAATATATAAATATACAAACTTTTTTCTTTTTTTTCTTTCCTCCTTGACCTACCCCACCATGGCCTCCAGTAGACACAAAAAGACGTGTATTTATACATATAATTGTTATATTAAGTGTTATGCAACATATATTATATATACATATTAAACATAAATAGGTATGTGTGTATATGTAAAATTTTCAGTGTGAGTATTTACATCTCAGAAATCAGCAAAGGCTACAAATCACTGATGATTTTCTAGATTTGAGAAAATTATGGAGAAAATGTTAATAATACAAAGTAAATTTTAAAATGTATCACACGTGCATCCTTTTGTGGGGTGGAGGAGAGAGGATTGTTAAATATTTAGCAGCATACCCCTAATGCCGATCTGCTAAACTATACAGTCTAAAGCTATCTCTTTGGTTTCTGCTTTCTTTCTTCCTTCCCTTTACCTGAAAATGCCAGCTAATTGATTGATTAATTAATTCTGAGGAAATCTGCCTAGTAAGTTACACCCTTCTCAAAATTAGGGACTGATTTTTGTTGTTTTTATATTCCAGTGTCCCAGCAGAGGGTTAGAATGAATGAATGAAATTGAGATCCTAAAGGAGTTTATAAAATAATAATCAAAATCTAATAGTTGAATTTTAATAAGAATAAATGAAGATCTTGTCCTTGGGACCAAAGATCAAGCCTAAGATTTGGGAGGTAAAAGGAATATATGAAAAGAACTTGGGAGATTTGTGGGCATCAAAATCTGTGCTTCAAGAGTCTGATGTGGAAACCATAAGGGAGAGTACCAGCTTGGGCCTCCATCACGACAACTCTATTGAATGAATCAGGGGGTTGCCATCCCACGGTGCTCTGCTTCAGTCATTGCCCATGCAGAGTATCATATGTAGTTTTGGGGGCACTAATGTTACAACTCTCAATTGCAACAAAGGTGCCTCCCTGCTTCGGTTTCCTCAGCACAAGCCCCCACGTTGATAAAATCTCAAATATAACCAATAGTAATATCATGCAAGGTGGCCAAAACCAATCATGATCGCTCCAATGTAGGGAGGCAAATTGCAAACCAACAAAGAGGAGCATTTCCTAATAATCAGAACTACAAGGCAACCATCGCATGCCTTGGAGGCAGAGAATTTCCCTTCGCTAGTGGTTTTCCAACAGAGGCTGGGTGACCACATGTCAGAGACTTTGGAGGCAAGATTCATGGAGCTCCTTCCACTCCTGAAATTCTATTTCTGGGATAATTTCCTTGGACCTCTATGAAGAACAGATTCTGGTTAAGTTAAGGATAGAATTATGAAGTAACAAATAGAGAAATCGAAGTCAAATCTACAGTGCTTCAGAGGCTGAATCAGTAAAACATTATGTACCCATAACACTAGAGTAGGCCCAGGGGACACACAAAATTACTAGGGTTTTTTAAAAGACAACACAAATTTTTTCAGGTTTTGGAATATTATAAATGCTGGTCTCTTAGAAAGGCAAAGATCACAGAATCTTCGATTTAGGCCTAAAAGAAGCATTGGCAATAATCCTGTCTGTGTCTAATTTTATAAATGAGAAAATTGAGCCCCAGACAAATTAAGTGACTTTTCTGGAAGAGCTAGGGCTGTGAAATCTTCCATCTCTCGAGCTAGCCTTCTTTCCTCTGTCCCACACACATAAAATGGCCTTCACCTTAGGGAGAACAGAGCAGAGTTACCCAGAAAGACATCGGGAAAAATTGAAATTGAGCTATCAAGGGGAAGATCAGGAAAGCTGAAGAGATGGGAGTAAAGATGTCCTCCAAAGCTAGAATGAACATATATGGGAGTTTACAAGTGTAGTGAGCATGGCTCATATCTCCATTATATTCAAGAAATAAATTGATACTCTGGCAAATTCCCAAGCTGGACCTAGCAATTTTGGCACCTAGAACGAACACCCCTAAGCAAGCCAAGGGCAAGCATTAGGAAGCATAGCCAATGGAAGAGAAGGGGTCAGCTAGGAGGCTTGTAGAGGAGTTAACCTCACCCATTATCTAACAACTTCTGACTTTATTTAAAATCATCATTGCTAACTAGGTTCTGAACTCTTCCTTTAAAATGCTACTGAAAGATCTCAAATCCCATCATGATCTACTCAATATTATTGTTGTTTGAGTCACTTCTGATTCTACATGACCCCATTTGGGTTTTTCTTGGCAAAGATACTGAAGTGTTTGCCATTTCTTTCTCAAGTTCATTTTACAGTTGAGGAAACCGAGCCAGAATTGAATGATTTGCTCACAGTCATATAGTCAGTATATGTCTGAGGCGGGATTTGACTCAAGTCTTTCTGATTCCAGGGTCAGAACTCTATCCACTATACCACAGTATAAGCTGCCTGCCCTCTAAATCTGATTCCTTCTAAATTCAGCGCACTTTAAATTCTGCACCATGCTTCAAAGCCTCGCTACCCTACCTTAGTTACACATCTGAGTATTCTAATTAAGACTATCCAGAGAAAGCTGCCACAAAATAACAGACATGATCCTTAGGAGACAATGTCTCCTTTTAACAGGTGGACAATTATTTCCATTCCTCCATTTTTTAATGTGGTAAATCTGAAGCCCATAAGAGATTGTCAAAGGGCTTTTGTGTTGTCGAAAGACAAGCCCAGCCAATCTAGCTCTTCCATTGTAGATTCCTAAAGGCTAAACTGAAACAATTCTCTTTTCCCTTGGGTAGGAAAAAAATACATTTTTATCTCCCTGTTTCAGAGGGAAAAATCCATTGTTAGAGGAGTCTTGAAATTTGTAGGATTCTATTTTTTTCTTATCGCCTAAGAAAACCGCTTAGTCCTCGGAGAGATTTCAAAAGGTAAAACTGTGCCCCCCAGAAATCCTTAGGTTGTTTCTCTCCCAGAAGACTTGCTCAAGGCTGTGCTGCCCCTGTCTTTACAGGGAGAGCGAAGAAGAAGCTCAGAGGTCCCAAGTTTAACCCCAAGGTCAAGTGAAGGTTGAGGGGGCAGGACCATCTAAACAGAGGTCAGAGGTTAGTCATTTTCAGTTCTGAACCCCTTTCTCCTTAGTGACTCTAGGGTGGTGTTGTCAGGAACAATTTTTTTCTCCTTTATTTACCACAAAGCACCTCCTTCTGACTTCTGCCTGAATCAAGCCCAAACTAAGCCAGGATCTGAACAGTGAGACACAAAGTCATTCCTCTCCCCTGAAGTGCTGATGGATGTGATGGAATGGTCCCTGCAGCTGTACCTCCCTGAAAGGGAGCAGGTGGAGGAATCCTGAGAAGTTCTGACTTTGTACGGCAGCCAGTTATCTCCTCTCTCCTTGCCTTCCTCCTTCATCTAGAAAAGGCTTGGGATGGAGTTCTCAGACTAGAGTGAGGAAGATCTGGATTCAAGTTCTCCTTTGATTCTCACTCAATGCCCTTAATCCCTAAATGGGTGTTGCCTCAGTGAAACTGAGACCTGTTTGGTTTTTTAAAGACTTAAAAGGACCAAGGTCTCTTGCTGCATCTGGGGCCATCTCTGGTCATCTTGATCTAAATCTGGCCACTGGACCCAGATGGCTCTGGAGGGGAAAGTGAGGCAAGTGACTTTGCACAGCTCTAATTCCCTCACATGTCATGGGATCACCTCCCTGATGCCATGGTCCTCTTCAAGAAGGGAGGAGGAACAACAAGCTGTGCACCCATTTTGGGTTAGGGCTAGGGTTGATCACAGTTTCTGTAGGTCTCAAGTTCCTCGCATGCAAAATAAGGAACTTAGATTTCTTCATCTCTAAATAAAGAGAATAAAATGCAGATTAAAATGAGGTAGTTAAATTCAAAGTCATAAAAGGATACTCCATAAACTCCAGTGGCTCCTTATTACCCTTATGGTAACACAGGAACTCATTTAGCTTTCGAAGCTCGACACAACCCAGTCCCCACCTAACTTTCCAACCTCATTAGATGGTGCTCCCTAGCCTTTGTGCTGAAATGCAGCCAAACCAGCTTTCTCCCTGCCCCTCCCATACAGCCTTTATTTCCCATCTCTCTACATCTTGTGAGTCACTCACTCTTCACCTATGATGCATAAGATCATTCTTTTTTCCCCAAGATAAAGCTCAGTCACCACCTCCAAATGCCAGCATCCTTCCCCCCAATTTGCCTTGTATTTAACTGCTCTTTTTTTTATATTTGTTCTTTTTATATGTGTACTTGGCTTTCTTATGATAGCTACCCTTTACATAGCGCTTCAAGATTTGTGGTTATTATATCATTTTAATCATGTCGATTCTTCACGACCCCATTTACAGTCTTCTTGGCAGAGACACTAGAATGATTTGTCATTTTCTTCTCTAACTCACTTGACAGATGAGGAAGCTGAGGCAAACAGGGTGAAGTGACTTGCTCAAGATCACACTGCTAGTAAGTGTCTGAGGCTAGATTTGAACTCAGGAAAATGAGCTTTCCTGATTCTAAGCCTAATGCTCTATCCACTATAGCATCACTATACAAGATTTATAAATCACTATACAAATATTATCTTATTTTATCCTTCCAATAACCCTGGGGTGTGAATATTGTTATTATCCCAATTTGACAGATGTGAAAACCGAGGAAGACAGAAATTGTTATTTGCCCAGAGTCACACAGCTCAATAAATGACAAAGGCTGCATTTGAATTCAGTCTTCTTGATTCCAGGTCCAAGACTATCCATTGTTATCTCCAAGAGTTCTTAAGAGAAGGAATTGTTTCATTCTTTGTATCCCCAGAAATACAAAACATGGAGTCTGGTATATAGTAGTTGCCCAATAAATGCCTGTTGACTGATTGACTGTAGATTGATTACTAGGATTTTTTTTTCCTGAGGCAATTGGGGTTAAGTGAATTTCTCAAAGTGTTAAGTATCTGAAGTCAGATTTGAACTCAGGTACTTCAGGGCTGGTGCTCTACCCACTTCGCCCCCGAGCTGCTTCTACTAGGATTTTTTAAAGACAACAAGTTCCTTCATATTTGGAATAGTGTAAAACAGTGATGTCTTAGAAGGCCAAAGAGCCTATTAGTTTTCTTGCTTGTAGCTAATCTGTAAATTGAGCTAGCCCAGAATTTTTCCTACTAGGTCTCATTCACAGAACGTGAATCCTCTCCTAGGATTTCCTCTGTTGGGAAAAGGAAAATTCATTTTCCTCTTTCTCTGAAGAAGTGGATGCGTGTGTACGAGTCTGTGTCTGTCTCTGTGCTTTTAAACAAGGATTTTATTTCTAAAATAATTCAATATGAGCCTGGAAATTTTGCAAATTATATCAATAGAGGACTTTTTTGTATCCTTAAAGATCTTCACAGTGACTCTGCCTTTCTTCTCTTTCACAATTCTATCCATAACATAAATCAAGGATCTCTAAGATAGAGAATTCCCTGGGAGAATTTTACCATAATTTCTTATCCTGAACGAATCAGAGAAAAGGTCTTCAATCTAGTACACTGAGTATTCTTTTGGCTAAAATAATGCATCAAGTAAAACTGCCTTTGGAGGTGTGACCCCACAAATGCAATCACAGACCTGATGGAGCATCGAACTAGAGTGTTAATTTGACCAGATCTAGTCTGGAAGTCTGGGAATCTCATATTTTAGTTGTCAAACTTGTGATTCTTCTAAGCTGTGTCTTTCTCTCACAGATCCAACCGACTGCTGCTGGCTGACATGATGAATCTACGGTACGTGAAGGATTACTTTGCCTGGCTCTATTACCAGTACACCATCATCAGCTGCTGCGCTGTCCTGGAACCCTGGGAACGATCCATGTTCAACACCATCTTCCTCACGATCGTGGGAATGGTAGTGTACACGGCCTACGTCTTCATCCCCATCCACATACGTCTGGCTTGGGAATTCTTTTCGGAAATCTTTGGAGACCAAAGTACTGCTTCTGCCTCTAATTGAAATTGCTCAACACCGAGAGGGAAGGGCCTCTGCACTCTGTGAAGTTCTATTACGTAATGATATTGTCGCTTAGGCGTTTCTGATTCGTGTGAACATTGCACCTTCTTGAAACATCTGACCTGAAAAACAGACTCTTATCTATGCACTACTCTACACTTTCTGGGTTTGAAAAGATTACTTACTGATCACAAGTACCCACAATGCAAATTTCTCCATAAGAAAAATACTTTTCACATTCTAAAGGCTTTCAAAAAGAAATATTAGAACTGTCTGTTCCTCAAATCCATGATTTCAAATCTATTTTCTATCAGAACAATTTCTTATTTAAGTCTGTCTGGTAAGCAACAGGGACAGGCACTTATGAAAGAGATAGGAAAGAGAGGTTTGGGGTACTAAAAGAGAAGAGTAAATGATATTTTTGTAAGAAATGATGCAGGATAGGTATTGTCTATTCTGTTTGACGGCGTATGAGAGATATGTGCCCAATTACAGGAGCACCTCAAGGCAGCATCTCCTGGGAAGCTGCCCATTTCTTCCAATGGTTTCCCCTCCATCATATAAGAAGGGTTTAAGGCATCTATACCTTTACAGAAAACACCTCGTGTAATCTTTCCCCCCAAAAGCATGACCAACACTGGGGTCGTAGTAGTTTAAAATCAACGATGTTGGTTTTCCTGAAACATGGAATAATTGTAATTCAAGGTAACTGTGAGCACAAGAAACAGACTCTGATCAAAGCCAATTCAGCTACCATGTCTTCCAAAGTTGTCTTGCCTTGCATGTTACTACATAAATAAATTTTAATTTAAAAAAATCAAATTGCTTTCTTGTCATGCTAACACTCAGAGCAAGAAAAGCATGTGTTTGGGGGCTATAGGAGGACAAGCTGATAAATAGACTGGAAGTAATATTCTCACAGCAGGAAGCCTACAGCTCCAACTAAAAGCTTTAATACAGTGGCTCTATTGCAGCAGCAATGAAATTTATTAAATCATCTTGGAATGTTTATTACAGAAATGAGTTTCTAATTGTATTGCTGACTCAAATGTGAATGCCAAAGAATATGCTTTGTACCTTTTTTTTTTTTCCTTTACTGACATGCATTAGTATTGACGGAAGGGGAGATGTAAATAGTGTTTGGACAATTCCGACATATCAGGGAGAAATTATTTATTTGGGAGAGCTCGGGACAGTAAAATGTTCTGTGTTCAAAGGAAGGATTTTTGTATTTGTCAAAAATATGGGCATGTGCTGAAAGTGACCCAGTTCTGAACAGATAGATTGATTGTTTTTTGAAAAAAATAAATGTTAGTTTAGTTGTTGTTGTTGTTGTTGTTCTTACGTTAGCATCTTGATTTGTATTTTGTTTTTCTTGCTTTGAGAAACTTAAAATGTGTTTGATTTTCCCTGATCTGATCTTCTCTGGTTTATTGTCTTATATCTGAAATCTTATATCATATATATATACACATAAATATATATATGATATAGCTTATATCTGGATAATGTGAAATTTCTCTTAACAGAATTCAATAGTGAAAAGTCTAATCCAAACCTCTCACTCACTGTACAGATGTGGATACTTAGCAGAGAGATGGGAAATGACCTGCCCAAGATCACCCCAATAATCACTAGTAGAGATGGGAATCAGACCCATTCTTCTGACTCCCAAATCTAGAGCAGCACAAACTGATAAGGGACTTAAAAGTTCCTCCTCCTTCCCCAAAGCAGTGCCCAAATAGTCCTCCCACTGGAGGCTGCAAATCTAAGACAAAAATCAAGTCTTTGGAGGCATTTGTTAGGCTCTCACTTCAATGGGATTGTCAAGAACTGGGTTCAAGACCTGCCTCTGGCTTGTGTAATGACATGGTACTGGGCAGGCAGCCTCAGCTTCCAGAGCCTGGTTGAGCCTTTGAGCAAGGTCCCAACAAGTCAACGGCTGCATCTGGCAAAGGGTTGGACAGTAGGGACTGAGCCAAGAAAGTATGTATATACACATATGCATATAGGGACAGGGAGTGGCAAGAGGGGAGAGAGTCAGAGAGAGAGACACAGAGACAGAGAGAGATGGAGACAGAGGCACAGAGATAGAAACAAAGACAGACACACATAGAGAAGAGGGAAAAGAGACAGAAAGAGAAACAAACATAGAATGAGAAACAGACAGACAGACACAGAGAGACACTAAGAAAGATTCAGATACAGAGAGATAGAAAAGGGGGATGAAAGAGATAGAGAGACAAAGACAAGACACACAGAGAGACAGAGACAGAGACACAGACAGAGAAGGGGAAACAGAAACAGAAAGTTAGAGGAGAAAACAAGAGAGAGACAAAGAAAGAAAGAGAAAACAGCTGATGAGGGCCGGAGAAGTATGGGATGTTCCCTGGACTCCCATAAGGGTGCTACAAATAAGGATCCTCAATTTGGACTGGAGTTAGAAATGCTCTCAGCCCAGTGAAAAAAATGATGAAATCAGGATGATTTTAATTCGAATCTTGCCTAGCTATGTGCCTGGACAAATTATTTAATTTCTGCCTCAGTTTCCCATTCATAAAATGGAGATAATTACAGCATCTACCTCATGGGGTTATTGCAACGATCAAAGAAGATAACATATAAAGTACTTTGCAAACCTTAAAAGGATACATAAATGTTGCTGTTATTGTCCATCCTAAGAGCAAATGAGTGGGAGAGGAAAGGAGAGAGAAGGGAGAGGAGAGGAAGGAAAAGAACAGAAGGAAAAAGGAGGGGAGAGGGCAGGAACAATATCCTTAACTTTTTAAAAGTCTACATAAATAAGGGGCAGCTAGATAATGGATAGAGCACCCGCCCTGAAGTAAGGAGGACCTGAGTTCAAATCTGAACTCAGAGACTTAACACTTCCTAGCTGTGTGACCCTGGGCAAATCACTTGACTCCAACTGCCTCAGCAAAAAAGAAAAAAAAGATCTATATAAGCAAAGCACAGTTCCTACAGCATAGCTATTTTCTTTGTCAAGCCTTACCATTCAAATTCATATTTTTGTCCCTTTTTTCCTAGCATAAACTATATTCTAATATTTTCATTTCCTTCTCAATGCTGAAGTTGCAATTTTCTTTGCTAGAATGTTTCATTTTTATTCAAGATTGAAATAAGGATTCTAAACAGACTGGGCAATGGGTTTACTCACCATCTCCCAAATATCCTTTACATATTCCTTCTCCCGAGCTTCTGTCTATACTAATCCTCAGTATTTGAAATCTTCTCTATCATTCTGATTCCAAAACTAGTATCTGCCTCATTGAAATCTGACTGATGCTCCCAGATCCGGCTTAAATCCCACCTTATTAAGCCTTTTCTGACTAAATAAAACAGAAAATGTTTTCCCTCCCCCAGAAATCATAAAATCACAAAGTAGCAGAGATGGAAAGGACCTAGAAATCAGAACCAAAAGAGCTTATTCTACAAACAAGAGAACAAATTTCCATCTCAGAGATGGAAAATAGTTCATTCAAAGTCATAAAAAGAGATAACATTTGATGGCCCATTTCCTCCAATTAGTAATCCTGGGCTAGCCCACAGGCCATGTTACTTCCCTTCTGAAGTACTGGGTGTCTATCCACTCCATTGGAACTTCTGAGTTATCCTTTAGATCCCGGTGATTATCTGTCTTTCTTATCTTAATTCAATTAGACACTCCTATTTTTTAAAAAAAAACTGTCTTATATGTCTTCATAATTCATGGCATGTGGTAGTTTCTCATAAATATTTGTTCAATTAATATTTCAGAATTATTGAGAGACAGCTATATAAATTATCAGTTTTACACAATGAAATTTCAATACTATTTAGATCAAGCTACTGTTACCTCTGTTGTAAGTCTTACAACATTGTTATAACTCTTACAATATCAATTGTTTCAGTGAGTACTATTAATCAACTCAATGGCTATTCAGATCAAAGCACCCATTCTTCATGGTCATAACTCTTACCTCTTATAAATCTTTTTTCATAATTATCCCAGAATTTCAGGATTCCAAGAAAGCTCAGAGGCTAATTGTGAAGCAAAGAGATGGTACAGTGGATAAAATGCTGGGCCTGGAGTTAGGAAAACCTCAGCTAAAATTTGACAGACTAGCTATGTGACCTATTAATAGAGCAAGTCACTCAACTGCTGTTTGCTTCAGTTTCCCAACTATAAAATTGGGTCAATAGCAGCACCTACATTATAAGTAAAGATCAAATGAGAAAGTAGTTGTAATACAGTGTCTGCCTATTTTATAAAGACTTCTTCTCTTCCCTTCCCCCTTTTTAATTCTGAGGTAGAAATAATCTTGGATTTTTTTCATGCTTGGCTACCATAGTACAAGCAGGGCCTACAAATTAGAAAGGTTTTGGTTATAGACCCTTTACTGCACAGCCTGGGTCTGTGGGTCCAATCTACCTGGTTTGGAGGGGGGCTAATTACTAAGCAGTCTAGAGGACGGAGTATTTTTTTTTTTGCTCGATATGATATTTTTGGCCATAGTTTTTTTGATTGTCAGTAGATATGATTCCAGGACCTGTGGTCTTTTATTATGGCTACTGTTAAGTCTTGTACAATTCTAATTGTAGCTCCAGCATATCTGAATTGTTTTTCCCTGTTTCTTGAAAAATCTTCTCTTTGATCTGGGGATTTCAAAATCTGGCAATAATATTCCTGTTTTCCACAAAGGATCTCTTTGAGGTAGTGACTGATGAGCTTTTTTCTGTTTCTACCTTCCCCTCATGTTCTATTACTCCAGGACAATTTTCTTGGATTATTTCTTGCATTATTGTGTCAGGGTTCTTTTTTTGATCACAATTTTCAAATAGTCTAATTGTACTTATATTTTCTCTTCTTAATCTGTACTCCAGATCTGTTTCACATTCTGTTCTGTTTATTCATTCTTTATAATCCATTTTGTTATTTCTTGGACTCTCATAACTTCACTGGCTTCCCCTTGTCCAATTCTAATTTTCAGAGTTATGCATTTCAACTTTAAGATCCTGTATCTCCTTTTCTAGTTAGTTAACTTTTTTTCATAATCATAATTCTTGGATGATTTTTATTTATTTTAGTCTTTCCTCACTGTCTCTCATTTGCTTTTTAAATTCTTTTTTCAGTTCTTTAAAAATTCTTTCTGGGCAGGAAGTCATTTAACATTACTCTTTGGAGTAGAAGAGACTTTTTTTACTTCAGTGTACACTTCTGAAAATAAATCCTGGTCTTCCCTGTTCCCATAATAAGTTTCTATGGTTGGGTTCTTTCTTCTTTGCTGGTTCATAACTATAAATAGATATTAGTGTAAGCTGCTCTAATTGTGGGGTAGGGGGATAGTGCCTCTAGCTTCACTTCAGCTCTCCCCTCTGACCTGGAACCCAAACCAAGAAAGCCCCCTCCTGCAAGTGCCCTCAGCCAGCAGCATCTGCCTTTGCACCCCCAGTGTGCTGGCTCCTTCTGCCCAGGGTCACGTCTCTGCAGCACAGCTGGACCTGGCATTCTGGATCAGCCTACATTCCTCAGTCTTTCCTGACTCAGACTCCCTGGTAAGTTATTGCTGCCTGGTAAGTTAAAGTTTCTGTGGTTCCTGCTGAGATTCCAGCCAAACCCAGCATGCCTCAGGGTGTTTGTGTGGAGGTAGGCTGGAGGTGTATGCACTTCATACAGCTTAATAATCCCAGCCTGGGGTCTTTCTTCAGATCTTCTTGGGTTGTACCAGGAGAACTCCTGTTCTGCCCTAAGTCCTCTTGATTTTTCACCAGTCTAAGTTTGCCCTGAGGCACAAAATTTGTTCTATTTCTGGGGGAAATCTGGAGAGCTTGAAATTCACTGACCTATTCTGACCTCTTCCCAGAATCCTCCGAGGATGGTGTATTTTTTGGTTGCAAAAATAACAGAAAAAAGATTGTACAATAAGTTATAGACAGGTTGCATTTGTATTAGTGAAGGGATCCACAGTAATAAAACTGCAGATCCTTGGCATATTGGTTCCTGTCATGTAAGAGACATATTAGCTCTTAAATTTGATGGCAATCTATACTGGAATTTTTAAAAATGCCATATACATAATCATCCATCCTTTGAAGATATCTACCAAGTGGAAAACCCATCATCTTCCAAGGCAGGACAGCTCTAATGGTTAGGACATTTCCCTTGTAACAAACTTTGTTATTTGATCCTAATTCTGCCTTCTCAGACCACAATGAACAAGTTAAATCTTTCTTCTATGTGACAGTCCTTAGCTACCATAACCCTCAGCATGAACTACATTCTTTTCACCATGCTAGTCCCCCCTCCTCTCTAGATTATCTAGCTTGTCAACACTCATCCTAACATGTTGTCTCTACAGCTAAACAGAACATTTGAGTCTCACAAGGCTGAAGTTCAGTGACACTAGCACCTCCCGTGATAGCAATAGCTTTTTTAAGTCTTGTAACACTGTTGAAAGCTATTGAGTATGCAGCCCCTTGAGACCCTCAGAATCTCTTCAAATGATCTTCAACTTGGCCATATCTCCCCATGATCATGTCTCTGGAGAGAGGTCCTAATGTTAGCCAACATTGTTTCTCTCATCAGTAAATGTAATGAACGTTTCCATATGGAATAGAAGAGCTAAATTGTTCATAAGTTCCCTGGGGCTTTGTTCTGAATAATGATGTCAACCACTTTATGCTACATCATTTAAATGCAATAAAATATCTTAATGTATTTTGTGAGCACGAAACTAAGTGTAGATGGTCAGTGCATATATTTCTGAGCCTTGGGGAAATATTTTATATGTGCCCGATGATAAGACAAATGTATGTCAAAATAAAATTATAAGTCAGATAGTCACTACCATAAATACAACTATGAAATATTAATGTTTTATAGTTATATTAGCAGGAGATAGAGAGAAATAATTGCTTCTTTGGTTTTACATTGTGGCATCTGTAAATATCATTATAACATTTTTTTCCCCTTTTCATGTGTTAGTATATTCGAAGTAGCTTGCCCCAAGAGAGTTAGTAGCAGGAACCCTTCCAACCAAAATCCAAGTTGACCAAAAATAATGGCCTGAGTCAATGGCAGATCACAGGTTAAAGATTGAGATTTGAATGGGACCTCAGAGGCCAGCTCATCAAAAGCACACCAAATCAAGAATCTTTTCCACAACACACCTAGAAAGTGGTTTTGCTTGGCTAAAGATGGCTAAGATGACAGGAAAAGATAATGATGAATTTTGGAGGGGATGTGAGAAAAGTGGGACACTAATACATTGTTGGTGGAATTGTGAACTGATCCAGCCATTCTAGAGAATAATTTGGAACTATACCCAAAGAATTATCAAATTATACAAAACCTTTGATCCAGGTATGTAAGATCCCAAAGAGATCTTAAAGGAGAGAAAGGGACCTATATGTGCAAAAATATTTGTGACAGCCCTTGTAGTAGTGGCAAGAAACTGGAAAATGAATGGATGCCCATCAGTTGGAGAATGGTTGGGTAAATTGTGGTATATGAATGTTATGGAATATTATTGTTCTGGAAGAAAAAAAATCAACAGGAGGATTTCTGAGAGGTCTGAGGAGACTTACATGAACTGATGCTAAGTGAAGTGAGCAGAACCAGGAGATATTAGTACATGGCAACAACAATATTATATGATGATCATTTCTGATAGATGTGACTCTTTCCAACAATGAGATGATTGAGGCCAGTTTTAATGACCTTTTGATGAAGAAAGATATAGGGAAAGGCTGAGAAGTAGGAGAAACCTAATTAATATGGAGTAAAGATTCCTTCAGTCCTATCCTTTACAAGCCCATTATTGTCATGGATCCTAAAAGTTAGCCTTTGGGTATCCCTCTATCTCATTGCTACGTTCAGCAGAATGTCACGTTAGCCAATTCAGCTTAGCCTCTGTGTAGCTTTTCTATGCTACCGTCCAGTTGTTGTTGACCTCACAACAGTAGAGCATTTGAAGAGTCATTGAAACCAAACAAGAATAAGTGGACGTAATGGATGAGCCAAAAGACTGGGGCTATTATCATCTGTTATCAGTCAGCAAGAGGGTATCGGGATCAGTAAGAAGGTCCAGGGCCACCTAGAAGTATAATGAACACATTAGGTTTCCCCCCACCTCACTTCTGCCTTCCTTGCACTCTTTTCTGAGTCTGAGATCATCATTGAGTCAGTTACGAATGCCTGTTTTCCCTTCTTCAGCCAACTACACCATCTTTCCCATACCTGAGGAAAATCCGAGGCTATGATGATACTCCTGTGAGACCTTCAGGCCCATTTATCACCTTCTGGAGGTTTGTACTAAAACTTGTCTCCTGATTCTAATTGTAGGAGTTTGAATAGGTGACATAAAGCATCAAAGAGAAGCCTCCTACTAAGACAATTTTTTTCTCCTGTATGATAATAAGGAAATCGAGAGAAATAACCTAAGAAAGTTGTCTTCTTCACTCACCAAGATGGGAAAAGCAAGAGCTAATACTTGAGGAGAGGTGGATTGTGAGCTTGGTGTCTGTCACTCCCACCCCACCCCCACCCCCAGCACTACCACCACTTCCACAACAGCACTGTAGGGAAAGCTGAGAAACAAATCACTGAATTTGGGCTTGACTATGGAGGAAAAAAAGACAGGATTTGTGAGTGGAATATCGGCCACTGTTGAGAATTAGTCTCAAAGCCTCATCCCTACCCCATGATAAATACTAAATGTGTGTTCAAGATCTAGACTAGGGGAGAGGGCTGCTTTGAGGGAATGGTGGGGGTTAAGATGAAGACACATGAGTAAGGACAATCTAGCCGTCCTTTCCATGGTTCAGTGGAAGATTTTGAGCTGAAATTTTTAATTATGCCAGCTGCCTGAATATGGTATGGCATATGTAAGTACCATATGATCCGTGCTTGTTTGGGGACCCATTACTAGGTAAGAATGATGAAATGAAGAGTCCTTGTCAGTAGAGATGTCAACCAAGTAGCCAAACTTGCAGCACAAGTGAATCTTAAGAGCTTGGACAGTGACCTTGGTGCTGAAATGTGCCATTGACAGTCTGTGTCGGTCATCTTAGAACATCCCAGAGTTCCTTCTTTGTGGGCAGGGGACCAACGAAGTATGGCTGCCAAGCACATGCTGGCCGGATGCCCCTGGGAATGTGCTCTGCCACGGGTGCGGGACAGATTCCTTCCACAGATACATTGGACATTGCTACAGCATTGATTGGACCTGAATGCATTAGATGGACTCCACTTTCAGTAGTCCATATATAATGTTCAGAATGTTATGATGCACAATGTGGATATGTACCCAACAGACTACTGAGGCAAACGAAAGCCCTTGGGATGGGCTTTACCAGTCTTCATATTTCACAAGGTTTCATCGAGTAGAGTCCAAGCTTATGGGATGATAGAATGCAAATATCTTTCCAGAAAGGTCATGAAAGGCAACTGGGACCAAGAGCTGGGATCCCCAAACTGGGATACTTTTCACATTCCACCCATCTTGCTGCCACAGTTCTGACCACTGGGCTAGTCCAAGAATCTGTCCATATGGTGCAGTGCCCAATGGTTTTTCCCATATCACAACTGTGTAGTAGCATCAACAAACCGACCCTTAGTCTCACCAGGGAGATCTTATATTCATGGCCCCATTTTCTGCTCATGCTGGGGGCAGGAACAAGGGCTATTCCAGTACTCCTTATTTGGGACAGTGGTTGCTTTTTCGTATAGATTGTACACTCCTGGTGTTCGGACATGCTTGGGACTAAATGTACCACTTCTGTTTGACAGTAAAATGCTCACCTTTCTTGATAAGATCTAGTTATTCAGTACCTACTAGAGGATGGATATTACTGTTACAGATATACCTTCTGAAAGGACTCTCAGTCTCTACCAGAGCCCAAGGGCAAGCTAGCTAGAAGGGGCTTTTCAAAAGGCATAGTATATAGTAGGTGTATGAATCTCATTAGAGGTCAAGTTCAAAATCCAGGAGCCTTAATAAGCCTGTGGAGTTCTTTTTTGCCCCAGGCTCCAATCAGTTATAACAGAGACCTGTAATTCAGAGTAGTCCTAGGCATGCAAATGTCCTAGTGAGATAGGGCCTATTTAGCTTCCTCCTGGATCTATTTTTGTTCAGGTCCCCAGGAAAAAAGCAATGGCTATTGAGTCACCTCATACAAAGATTTGAACAAAAGGCTAAGGTAAGGAAAGTGTTGCCTCCAGTAACCAAACCGTCCTATCAGTTGCTGGATTGATCACTTAGTAAGTGCTTAATAAATGATTATTGACTGACTGGATCTCTTTTTTGTTTCTAGTGAAGGACATGACTAAGGTTTGTCCTTTACAAACCACAGTATTTGTGCCCTTTAAGCCTTGAGGACCTAACTTGCTTGGTGAGTCCCTGGATTTTAACTGGATTAGAATTCCAGCTATTCCCTCTCAAAGTTTTTGGGAGGACAACTTCAGTTTGTTGTATTTCTTGTTCCATTTGGACAATCTACAAAATGGCCCCTATGTAACATAGGGATGTAATCCCAGAGAAGAGGGTGATCTTAGAGACTGTTTACCCTGGTCATTGCTAACAAACTGGAAGATGATTCAAATATCTTTGGGTTATGTTTACTGAGATATACTGCTATCTTCATCAAGTGAAAGCTAATTAATTGGTCCTGGTCCTGCTCTCTGAGAAATACTTAAAAAAAGAATGCATTTGCAAGCAATCCCATCAATCAATAATTGTGTGTCAAGTATCAGGCATTGTCCTAAGCAGAGATGACCAAAGACAGTACCTTCCCTCAAGGAACTTACAAGCTAATAGCAGAGAATGTTCCCGACTCAATTTTCCCAAGAGACAAATATCTCCAGGAGGAGGAGATTCTGGAGCTGAGCCTTGGCCTTAAATAGAAAACCAAGTCTTGGAAGTGAATCGGGTCAGGAAATAGATTTGTTTTGGAAGGTTCTGGAGGCTATGTAGAAAAAGTAGCTGGAGGCAATTCATTGTCCTCATCCAATTCCCAGTCCATTCCCTCATCCTCTAGGTCAAAGAGATTCTTTCCCTCAATTACTACCTAGCCTTAATTACTGAATGGCTGTTGCCCCAGTCAAACTGGGCCCTGTTGAAGACCTTAGCTCAAAACGGCCATCTCCAGTCATTTTGATCTATAACTGGCCACTAGACCCAGATGGCTCTGGAGGGGAATGTGAGGCAGGTGAACTTGCACAGCCCCTCCCTCACCAAAATCCAATTCACTTGCAAGTCACAGCATCACCTCCTGATGTCATGGTGCTTTTCAAGAATGAAGGACACACTCTTCAACAATGAGATGAACCAAATCATTTCCAAGAGAGCAGTAATGAACTGAACCAGCGAAAGAACTCTGGGAAATGAGTGTGAACCACTACATAGAATTCCCAATCCCTCTTATGTTTGTCCGCCTGCATTTTTGGTTTCCTTCACAGGCTGATTGTCAGTATTTCAAAGTCTGATTCTTTTTGTATAGCAAAATAACTGTTTGGACGTGTATACTTATATTGTATTTAATTTATACTTTAACATATTTAACATGTATTGGTCAACCTGCCATCTGGGGCAGGGGATGGGGGGAAGGAGGGGAAAAGTTGGAACTAAAGGTTTGGCAATTGTCAGTGCTGAAAAATTACCCGTGTATATAACTTGTAAATAAAAAGCTATAAAAAAAATTGAAGGACACGCAACAGTCTCACCATCTTGGTGACTGGTGTCCTGCGGAGCTTAGACACAACCAGAACCCTCCTGCTCTATTCTTGGTCCTTAGTCATGTCCCTGTTCTTCCATAACATGAAGTCTGGAATTTTATCTACATCTTCCTGGAATGTCTTAGTCTAATCAATCACAAGAGGATGTGGAGATAATCTTCCAGACAAAATCACAAACTCCTGCGGAGTTTCTATTCCTTGGGATGCAGCTGGTGGGCACACCCACACCCACACACAACACTAACTATTCCTAGTGATCATTTATCTCTTGGTCCCTGTCTCTCTGCCAACGCCTCTGCTTTCTATTATCTCTGTTCTACTATAAGGCTTCAATTCCCTTTCAGTCGCTCTCTTCTCTACCTTGAACATGAATGTCTGACATTACTGTTTGAAGGGCAGTGGTATTTTCCCTGGTGCCAGGGCAAAGGTGGAGGGCTTTTGCCTTATACACTCTGCTCCCTACTTGTATTTGTCCATTAGCCCTGCCACATTTTCCCATGGAGACTCTTTCCAAACCCTGAGGATCTCCACTGCCTTTTTGTGTCAGAAAAACTCATCCTAAATCATACCAGTTATGAGGAGATCCTGGGAGACATACATGAAGGAAGACAGGTACCCCAGGATCATAAATCAGGCAGTGTATTACTCACAGACACGCAAGTGTGCAGCTCCCAGCCCTTCAGTCACCAAAGCAAGCGCAGATAGTGACTCAGGAGTACAGTGGGACGCCTGTACCTGTGAGAGCCTAGAACTCTTCATATCTAATTGCTGATGCTGGGCAGAATCACAGAGATCAAGTGAAAGGGAGAATTTAAAGAAAAGTCAATCAGAAAGCAGTTCAGCTGGGTCTCTCTCCCCTTATTAACCACCAGCTTTGGAAACAGGAAAGTTGGTTCATCTGATTCCGATCAGGAGAGTCTGGCACACTCTGCTTACCTGCATTCAATGAAGTTTGATAAACTTATTGTGATCAGGAAATCCTTGCATACATTGCTGTCAATAAGCCACGTGAAGCTGGTTTAAGCCAATTCTTGGATACTATATGAGGGTCAATTCTGATAGAAGTGACCCTCTTCAGCAATGAGAGGATCTAAATCAATTCCAATTGATCAGTAATGAACAGAACCAGCTACACCCATCGAAAGAACTCTAGGAAATGAGTGTGGACCACAACCTAGCATTCACACTCTTTCTGTTATGGTTTGCTTGCTTTTTTGTTTTTCTTCTCAGGTTTTTTTTCTTTCTTTCTGAGATCCGATTTTCCTTATGTAGCAAGACAACGATATAAATATGCATACATTTATTGTATTTAATATATACTTTATTATCAAACTGTGCATACCCTTTGACCCAGCAGTGCTACTACTGAGCTTATACCCCAAAGAGATACTAAAGAAGGGAAAGGGACCTGTATGTGCCAAAATGTTTGTGGCAGCCCTGTTTGTAGTGGCTAGAAACTGGAAATTGAATGGATGCCCATCAATTGGAGAATGGTTGGGTAAATTGTGGTATATGAATGTTAGGGAATATTATTGTTCTGTAAGAAATGACCAGCAGGATGAATACAGAGAGACTGGAGAGACTTACATGAACTGATGCTGAGTGAAATGAGCAGAACCAGGAGATCATTATATACTTGAACAATGATACTATATGAGGATGTATTCTGATGGAAGTGGATTTCTTCGACAAAGAGAAGATTTAATTCAGTTCCCACTGATCAGTGATGGACAGAAGCAGCTACACCCAAAGAAAAAACACTGGGAAATGAATGTAAACTGCTTGCATTTTTGTCTTTCTTCCCAGGTTATTTTTACCTTCTGAACCCAATTCTCCCTGTGCAACAAGAGAACTGTTCGGTTCTGCACACAGATATTGTATCTAGGATATACTGTGACCCATTTAATATGTATAGGACTGCTTGTCATCTGGGGGAAGAGGTGGAGGGAGAGAGGGGAAAAATCGGAACAGAAGTGAGTGCAGGGGATAATGTTGTAAAAAAAAAATTACCCAGGCATGGGTTCTGTCAATAAAAAGTTATAATAAAAAAAATTTAAAATAGCATATACTTTAACATATTTAACATGTATGGGACTGCCTGCCATCTACGGGAGGGGGTGGAGGAAAGGAAAGGGAAAGTTGTAACAGAAGTGTTTGCAAAGTCAATGTTGAAAAATTACCCATGCATATGTTCTGTCAATAAAAAGTTATAAATAAAAAAAAAACCCAACTGTTGGCTACATGGGCAGGTCAATCAGTGATCCAATGGAGAGTCATTTCTGTTAGCCAAGGCCCAGCAAAGGGGCAATCCTACTTCTATACCTTTCCCCCCAACCCCCCCCCCAACTTTCCCTATACATAATAAAATATAAGATCTTCAAGGGTAAGAATTTGGGGATATTTTTGTCTTTGTATTGCATTCAGTAGAAATGTATTAAATAGTTGTTGAATTCTGCTCAATTGCATTTAAATTGAAGAAGGTGTGACTACAAGGATGGTAAAGAAAGATATTGTGGAAGAAGAAGCTGAGCTGAGCCTTGTAGGATTAGTAGATGCCGGTCCAGTGGCCAGCACAGAAACAGCAGAGCTTGTTAGGCTAAAATGCATGAAGGGGGATAGAAAAGGTAACAGCATCTTGTGGTGGGTGGGGAGACCCACTCCAGAACCTATCATAAGACAGTCGGTAAGGAATAATGTTGTTGTTATTATTACTATTAATAGCTTTTATGTAGCACCTAATATGAGTCAGGTGCTCTGCTAAGTGCTTTAAAAATATTATTTCATATTATTTCATCCTCACAACTCTGACAGATAGATGCTATTATTACTCTCATTTTACAGTTGGGGGGAGGGGAGTGGGGGACATTCAGGGAGGACTAGCAGCTCTGATGGGAGTGCCTGCTGAGGTTTTTTCAGGGCCACTCATCCACCTTTGGTACCCACCTGACCTCCAGCTCTCACCTGTGGCTCCAAGAAGTTGTAGCATGTACAATGGTCACAACCTGACAAAAGTGTCTCGGCAGATGATCTAAATCAGGTCGAGGGAAACGACAGCCCTCAAACCCATCAGTGAATTGGTTTGAATTCAGGTTCTCCGACTCCAGAGCTGGTGCTCCATCCCCCTTTGCCAATGAGCTGCCCTAACATCTCTTGTTTCTGGGCAGCCAGAGGATTTCAATTTTAGTTTGCCCCCCCATACATTCAATAGCCTGGAGCAAAGCTCTAGTTCCCCAGACTAAAGTTTCAGTTCTGTCTCCACAGACCTGAGTCTCCTGCTTCAATATTCAAGACTGTTCAAATTCCACCTAGGAAGTCTTCCCTGACATTTCCTCCCCTCAGTCTTTACCCCCTTTACCATTTGTTTTAGAGTTAAGGAAGAGAGGAAAGGGAAGGAAGGAGACAGAGACACAGACAGACAGACAGGCAGGCAGGCAGGCAATGAAAATGTGAATAAACAAGATCGCTTTTGTTTACACCCTGATGAGGAAAGAGAACAAAGAAGTGCTGGAAAAGTGGAGTAGCAGGAAGGAACTTGTTCAGTGGCATGGAAAAGAGACTGGATGACATTCCATGGGAATGTCCCAACAAGACAAGGCAAAAGTTCACCTGTGGGAAGAGGGAGGGAAGGCAGGGCTGAGTCCAGGTTCCAGGGATTTGGGGCTGGCCATGGCACCATGGATAACTGGAAGAAGTTCATTTTAGCATTAGAGGGAAGTCTTGCATTTGGAAAGAGAAGTCTCCCACCTCCAACCATTTTCTCTGGCTGTGCCCCCTGCCTGGAATCCCTTCCCTCCTCATCTTTGGCTCCTTTAAATCCCAACCAAAATCCTACTTTCTATAGGAAGCCTTTCCCAGGACCTTTTAATGGCAGTGCCTTCCTTCCATTGATTATTTCCAAAGCATTCTGTCTATAACTTGTTTATATAAAAATTTTTGCATGTCCTGTTGATGATGATGATGTTTTTGGTATAGTGTGTGTAGTGAACATATACAATTATCTCTTCTTAGACTGTGAGTTCCCTGAGGACAGGGAATTTCTTTTACCTTTTTTTATGTCCTCAATATATAGTGCTTTCACATAGTAGATGCTTCATGAATATTTATTCAATTATAATATGTGAACCCCAAAGTCATTCTTTCATTCAGTTCATCAATTTTCACTATACCTGCTGTTCCAGGACAACAATGGGGACAGTGGCTGAATTTTGACGTAATTTTCCCTGAATCCTTGTGACTAACAGTGTCAAAGGCTTTTTTCAGATCTACAAATGTTGCGTGTGTGTGTGTGTGTGTGTGTGTGTGTGTGTGTGTGTATTTGTTCTGGATTTTTTTCTGGAGTTGTCGGGCAGTAAACATCGTTATCAATTGTTTCTCGGCCCCTTCTGAAGCCACTCTGGCTTTCAGGTAGATGACCTTTTTCTAGGTGTAAGATCAGTCTATTAGGGAGGACTCTGGCAAGAATCTTGCCAGCAATGACTAAGAGACACCCCCCACCTCCACTGCCATGATTGCCACAGAACAATCTATTCCTTTTACCTATATAAAGGCACCCTTGAACTCCCAGGGCCTAACCTCCTTTTGCCACATAATCTGGAAATTTTCAGTCAGCTTTGTAGGAGCAATGGACCCCCAGCTTGTAAATCTCAGCTGGAATAGAATCAGCACCAGGTACTTTGCCGCATGAAAGTAGACTAATGGCATTCAAAAATCTCTTCTTCAGTTGAAAATGATTTCAGCTTGAAGTAAACAGCCAAGAGCTTCTGCATTGATTGATGATGGTCTGTTGAGAACACTGGAAGTGTTCAGCCCATCTCTCCAGGATCATGTCCTTATCACTAATCAACGGGGCCCCATCAGCACTGAGTAGTTGAGATGCACCATAATTCTTTGGCCCATAAATAACCTTCAGTGTATCATAAAATGCTTTGGATTGTTGCTATCAGCATAAAACTGAATTTCATCTGCCTTTTTACTGAGCCAAGAATTTTGCATCTCTTGAAGTTTCGCTTGTACTTGACTTTTGATGGAATTGAATGCAATTTTCTTAGAGATGGATGGATGAGCCATCCTGCCGGTACAGCCTGTGGAGTTCTCATTTTTCACAGCCACAAGGACTATCAATCTGCGTGAAATTCCCATGAATCTAGAGAACAGGGTCAACGAGGTAAAACCAAGCAAAAACACATGCATGTTCATGCATACAGGCACTCATACATACACACACTACCCAACACTGAGAACTACTCATTTCAAGGCTTTTTTGCCGAATTTGCCTCCATCATGTAGACCAGCCACTTGATTTGGGGTTACCCCTTTATAAATTTCCTCAGATCTTAGTCCCCCTGGTTTTTTGCCTACTTCCATACCAGTCACCACCTTCTGCCTTCAGTTTTGTGAAACTACTCTGACTGTTTATAACATATCTGGGCCCAGGCTTCACAAAAATTAAGAGACATTGTGATACAGTGAAAAGAGCAGTGAATTTGTAGGAAATGGGTGGACATTCACATTTGGCTACATTTAACCTATATGACCATGGGCAAGTGTGACTTTGCCTCTCTGGGACTCAGTGTCCCCATTTATTTTGAAAATAAAGAAATTGACCTAAAAGGGTTCTATGTTCCCCTCAGCTCTAACTCAAATGATCCTTTGAATTTCCTGGGGATATCCCACTCTCCAATTTGGAAAGATATCACCCAGTATTATGTAACCCTCTTGGACACACCCCAAAGTCCTACTTCCTGGACAGGGACAGAAAGCACACTACAATTAAGGAATGACTATTTAAGGCTCTAAAAGCCAGTGCTTTTTATAATGACTTAATTAATTGCTTTTAAAAACACTTCAGAATTAAATGTCAACAGCATTGATGCTTTAATTAAAATTATTTAAAATTTCCTTTTCTAATTTTGTCACATTAACTTCGGATAGTTATTTGGCAAGCAAGATTTCTCAGTTCAGTTTCATTATGACTCATTTTGCTTTTGTCCAGAAAATAAATTTCCAGAATGATTTTAATTAAATATATTTAGAATGACTATTTTAAGACGTAATAGAAAATGCCATAGTAAACTATGAATTGAGTGTTCAGGGTACTATTCATGAAATTAAGTTACTATCTAATGCTATTTTACTTTATACTTCTCCCTAATGAATGCAAAGAACTTACCCCCTGTTATTACTGATCCTCCTAAAATTTTTGAGACTGTTACAAGGCTTTTTTTTTCTCTCTCTGATGCCTTGAATAGCTCAATTTGTTTTTGAGATTAAAGGCCAAGTGAGGATCAGACCTAAGACTTAAGAATTGAGTAACCTTGCTCTTTTCAGGCTTTTTTTTCTCCCAGTGGGTTTGCACAGATCAGAAATTTTCATACTTTTTGGTCTCAAAACCCTTTTAGACTCTTAAAAATTATTGAGGACTCCTCAAAGGGCTTTTGTTTTTATGAATTATATCTATTAATATTTACCATATTTATTGTTCAGTTGTCTCAGTCATACCCAGCTCTTTGAGGTTTTCTTGAAAAAGACACTAGAGTGGTTGGCCATTTCTTTTGCCAGCTCATTTTATAGGTGAGAAAATTGAGGCAAACAGGATTAGGTGACTTGCCCAAGGTGACAAGCTACTAAGTGTCTGAAGCCAGAGTTGAAGTCAAGAAGATGAGTCTTCCTGACTTTAGGCCAGGCACTCTATCCACTGTGCCACCTAGCTGCCCCCACTTACCATGCAGAAATTAAAACGTCTGCTGTTGTGGTTTTCCTATCTGCAAAATGAGCTAAAGAAGGAAATGGCGTCCAAAGCAAGTCTTTGGACAGAAAATGTCATCTGCATCTAGAAAAAGAACCAAGGAGTGTAAATCAACACATGCAATGTTCACTTCTTTTTTTCTGGGGTTTTTTTTTAATCTCCCATATTTTTTTCCCTTTTGCTCTGATTTTTCTCTCCCAACATGATTCATAAAGTAATATGTATTAAAAATAAGTAAACTTATTACAAAATAATAAAAAAGGAAATGGCAAACCACTCCAATATCTTTGCCAAGAAGACCCCAAATGGGGTCACAATCAGACACCACTAGAACAACACAACAACACCTCTGAGAGTGTCTTAGAGTCTTCCAGAAGTCTTTAAGCCACACTAAGAGAACATCTAGCCCAAATCTGGTGATTTGGGACTTAGAGTGTGGGAAAAACAGCCAAGTTGCATATAGAAAGTAAGGAGAAAATGTTTTCTAACAGCTGAAATTTTTGTTCCATTGTAGTTTCTCTTTCCCAGTGACACATGGCATTAACCACCTGGCTGACTGCGGACTCCCAAACCTACTTGAGCCAAGATTAATATATTTTCCCTCTGATACAAGAAGAAAGGTGTTTTTATATTTTATTGGATCTGTAGTCTTGTCAGTGTGTGCACTCTTCTTCTAGAAGGATAGATGGCAACCCCTCATTCTTGAATCTACAGGTGTCCATTATGTAAATATAGAATCACACACATATGTGGGAATATGTATATATATGTGTGTGTATATATATATATATGTATATGTGTATGAGTGTGTGTATACATACCCATTGAGTTATACACTGTATCTGCCACTGGAATGTAAGCTCCTTGAGGGCAAGGA
Source organism: Sarcophilus harrisii (assembly GCF_902635505.1). Classification (NCBI taxonomy): domain Eukaryota; kingdom Metazoa; phylum Chordata; class Mammalia; order Dasyuromorphia; family Dasyuridae; genus Sarcophilus; species Sarcophilus harrisii. The sequence continues at coordinate 19,177,530 of NC_045428.1, read as the reverse complement.
TTGTTTGGGTTTTTTCTTTTTGTCTCTAGAGCTTCACAGTATTTGGCATGTAGGAAACAATAAATACCGATTAATTAATTGTCTTGACTAAAGAACCTAACTCTGGCGTCCGAAGAACTGAGTTCAAATTCTGCTTCCAATCATTATCACCTGTATAAATTTGAGCAATTTGATTCATCTCTCTAGATCTTAATTTCCTCATCTGTAAAATGAGGGGCTTGGACTACCTAGCATCTGGGGTGCTTCCATCTCCAGATCTATGACCTTATGCTCCAACAATCCTCCCACACAGCCTAAGGCCTTCCCCAAGATCTCTTCACAATAAGAAGATACCGACAAAATCCATTTCTCATCCCTTGTACAGACCTGACCTGTCCACCAGTTTCGGGCAGTTTCACTTTCCCTGGAGGCCACCTTCTATACACTATTAATTATTGCTAATATTGTTCAGCCTATTAATCCACTATGCATTTTCCCATTTGACTTAGCACTTGGCACAGTGCCTAATAAATGCTAGTTGACTGATGAAATGTTTGTTATTTGAATAAAGAAATCTGCAAATGGCTATTTTTATTCTTAAATAATATTGGGATGTTGTGATTCATATTATCAGCCATGGTTTGCTGTTTTTTTTTTTTTTTTAATGGTTTGTTTCAGAAAAATCTTGGGATTATTTTCACATGCAATCTAGTCTATTCATACATTCCTGGATAAGGAAGATTCAGAGATATTTTAATAGTTTCCATTTCCTTCAGGGATAGGTGACTACTAGTATTTGCCAAGGAGAATAAAATGCTGAGCTGTCCAGGAAGTCTATTTGGAAAAGCCATTTCAGAGGATTCCTAATCTCTGTGTATGTCTCATGAGCTATTGCAACTTTTCAGCGGTAGGGAAATGAGGGCAACTCCATACTAAGTCATATGAGGAGGGCTTTTGATAAAATAGGAAGCAAATTCCTGGATTTCTAGCCAGAAGAAGCCTAGGGAAAAGGCAGTAAGACATAGTAAGAAAAAAAAAAAAACAAACAGACTTGGAGTTAAAAAAAAAAAAATTGAGTTTAAAAGTCCACTCACTATCTGTAGAAATTCATATAACTTCTGTAAGTCTCAATTTCCTTATCTGTAAAATGGACTTAAAACTGATACCTTCTTTTGCCAGAGTGGAATATGAATGTAATGGATATGAATGTATGTTTTAAGAAATAATGAGAATATGTAAAAAGAAGTATTATTTAAAAAACATAAAAACGTACCAAGTAAACAGAATCAGAGGAAAAATATACGAAATGATAACAATAAAGTCAGTAAAAAATATCAAAAAGATATGATACAATAACATTATAATACAATAATGCAAAGTTACATGTGATAAATATATACGACTAAGCTTGTCTCCAGAGATATGAAAAAGCACTTCTCTCCCTTCTTTCCAGAGGAGGAATAGGACATCCAACACTGGACTTGGTTAAGGTCTCAGTCAGTCCTGCTGAAATTTTATTTTCCTCTTTTTTAATTCTTTGCTATAAAGAGTCCACAATGACTCATGCAAAGGGCTAGAAAGGTTCAAGAATAATCCAACAATGGAGTTTTTCATCTGTTAAAAGAAAGGATTGAGTGCAAGAAGGTCCCAGATTCAGAGCTCAAACATTACCTAGCAGAGTCCCCTTTCTACAGATGACAAAACTGAGACCCAAAGAGGTTATAAAGATGTTTTTTTGAATGAAATCTACTTCCCCAAGGACCCATAGCTAGTTAATAGCAAAGCCAGAATTTGAACCCAAAATCTGCCTTCTTTCTATTACTACATACTATCTCTCTAGGTAGGGATAGAAAAAATATTGACACTTCTTTACATACACACACACACACACACACACACACCAACCACACCTAGTATTTGTCCTTCGTAAACTTTCCCATTAAGATATCATACACACCCTATATACTCATCAGTCAAAGTGTGAATATTAAACATCCACTAAGAGCCTAGAACGGTTGCAGGCCTTTGGGGAAAAACAAAAGGGCTGTAAATCATGGTCTTGCCCAAAGAAAGCTAATAGTTAAGTTGATTAACACAATAAATGACAAAGATATGAAATCATATGCTAATGTGGGTGGGGCTGATCTCCAAGATATGGACCCATCTTGGGATTTTACAGATAGAGGGAATTCCACAAAAAAGCAGCTTCCTTCACCAATGCAACTTACCACTTTAGTAGAGTTTAGTAGAGTATTATTTAGAGTCCTTAGAGGTAAAATGACTTGGCCAAAGTCACACAGCTAATAAATGTCAGGGCCAAGACTTGATTCCTGGGTCCAAGGATACCTCTCTCTATGTCTACTACAATGCAATGATTAGAGCATAACAACAATGAGACAACACCCAATTTTAAGGATGCAGACAAAGTGGTGCTTAGGATAACTGCATGTCTCTGGAGATTTTCATCAATTAAACAAAGTGCAACTGTGCTGAGCTCATTGGGCTGCAAAGAATAGACGGGCAGAGAGAAGAAGCAAAGGAGAGAGCACTGATCTGGGTGTCTCTCACTATTGCCCATAGATGGAAGAGAATGTTTAACACTGAATAGCCTATTTTGGCAAGGATATTGATGTAAAGAACTTCAGGATAAGGGCAGCCAAAAGAGAGAATGTCCTTGAATTCATTCCATAGAAAGATGAAGGAAAGAAATAAAGATCTTTAACCTGGAGAGGAGAACCATCAGAAAGGACACAAGACTGTCTTGAATTCTCTGAAAGAATTTCATGTGGAAGTACAATGAACCTTGTTCTGAGTACCCATAAAAAGTGAAGAGGATGAGTGATGGATGGAAGCTCCAGTCAGACACACTTAGGCTTTCAGAAGCAAAAACGTCATTAGGTTTAGAGCCATCCAAAAGCAGAGCAGATTCTTGCAGAGAGTTAAGGGGTTGTCCTCATGGGAAAGCTTTAAGCAGAAATTGGATGCCCAGTTATCGGGCAAGACATAAAAGGAATTCCCGTTCAAGTCAAAGCTGGAAAAAATGGATTCAAGTTCCTTCCAACTTAAAAATTCCTAGTTCTGTGTTTGGGGAAACACCAGAGTCAAAGGATTCCTCATCAAGCAACTAAGTGATTGGGAATGACCCTCTCCATTTTTGGCATCATAAATCTAAGAGCTAAAAAGCACCTTAGAAACAATCTGATCCAGTTCCTTCATTTTGCACATAAGGAAATTAAGGCTGAGGGAGGTCAGTCCATAATTAACATCAACAACAGGATTTAGACTGGATCCAGAGCCAATCTTCTTTTAATTGTTCCTTATTCCTTACTTGGGTCAGTCTTCAAAGATCATACATTCTATGACATTCTATTATGGGCAGAGAGAAGAAGCAAAGGAGAGAGCACTGATCTGGGGGTCTCTCACTATTGCCCATAGATGGAACAGAATGTTTAACACTGAATACCCTATTTTGGCAAGGATATTGATGTAAAGAACTTCAGGATAAGGGCAGGCAAAAGAGAGAATGTCCTTGAATTCATTCCATAGAAAGATGAAGGAAAGAAATAACAAGTGAACAAGGTAACAAGTGAAGGGGAATTAAAAAACCTCTTGATGAGCATAAAAGAGAAGAGTGGAGAAGCTGACTTGAAGCTTAACATCAAGAAAAAAAAAATCCTAAGATCATGGCAACTGGTCTCATCACTTCCTGGCAATTAGGGGGAGAAGTAATGAAAGTGATGTAATGAATGATGGGTTGTGATTTTGAGGTCCTCAGATCTTGGGGTTTCTATTCTAATAAATCCTTAGTCTTCTGGCTTTGGAATCTGCCTCAGGAAACTGAGCACACCCAGTCTATCTGAAGACCACCTTTAATTCATCTGGAGATTACTTTCTAGGCCTACCATTGAGCTATAGAATTAATATATCTATGATTGAAAGCTGTATCTCCTTGGTACTGTTTCTTTACTGAATTTGCTTAGAATTCAGTCCACTCAGTAATGGTGTCACATTGCTTTTAATAAACTTTGTCCCTTGACTAGGAGGTGGGTTCAAAAGGTGGGTAAGAGTCAAAATCTTACAAAAAAGAATGCTGAAAAGTATCTTTGCTTGTAATTGGAAAAATAATATGCCATTAAAATGAAAGAAAGAAAGAAAGAAAGAAAGAAAGAAAGAAAGAAAGAAAGAAAGAAAGAAAGAAAGAAAGAAGGAGGGAGGGAGGGTAGGAGGAAGGGAAGGAAGGAGGGAAGGAAGGAAGGAAGGAAGGAAGGAAGGAAGGAAGGAAGGAAGGAAGGAAGGAAGGAAGGAAGGAAAAAAAGAAACGAGAGAGGAATGTAAGGAGGGAGACAGAAAGGAAGAAAGGAAGGAGGAAGGAAAGAGAAAAGAAGGAAATCTAGTCCAATCCCTTCATTTTACACATAAGTCAGAAAAAGAAAGAAACAAACAAAGAAGATATAGAAAGAAAGATTGAAGCAAAAGGAAAAAAGGATAGCAGAGGATGAAATGGATACATAATGTCAAGAAAACAGTGAACATGAACTTGGGCAGACGTTGAGACATGGGAGAGGATAGAAGGGCTGGTGTGCCATGCTCCATGAGCTATGAAGAGTCATACATGACTGAACCATGACAACAGAAACTGAAATAAATCTCTGAAAGCAAAATTCCTGCTCAGTTTCAAAGCTTTGTCCTAGGTCATTTTTCCCTCTTGAGTCAAGCAAGTAAGTGCCTCCTATGTGGCAAGCACTGTGGGAGGGATACAAAAAGTTTAAAAAATAAAGCACCCCTCTTTTCAAGGAGCTCATAAACCCATAGGGAAGACAACCTTTGCCCCATGTTCAGACAAGACACAGGGGAAACTGGGGATTTCCTTAAAGGGAAACGTTAAAAAGGAGCTGGGCAGGATTCCCTCAGCAGGTAGACTTGTAGTTGGAAATTCTCCTTTCCCTTAAGTAAGCCTTGTCTCTACACACTACACATTTCATTTCTAAGCTCTTTCTAGGCAACCTAATAAAATGAAAACATTCCCTACTAGAAATATGGAGAGAACTAAATTCAAAACTGAAAGGGAATGTTTGCATCCTTTAGGGAATGCTAAAATGAAAAAAACTATGGTTTTTCAGTCACATTTGATTCTTTGTGATCCCATTTGGGGTTTTCTTGCAAAGGTTCTGAAGTTGTCTGCCATTTCCTTCTCCAGCTCATTTTACAGATGAGAAAACTGAGGCAAACAGGATGAAGTGACTTGCCCAGAGTCACATAACTAGTAAGTCTCTGAAGTCAGATTTGAACAGGGGGAACAGTGGGGGAAAGGACCCCTGGACCCTGAGTCAGGAGGAACTGTGTTCAAATGCAGCCTCAGACCTTTCGCATTTATGGTTACCTGGGCAAACCACTAGCCTGTTTCCTCAACTGCCAAGATGAGGATGAGAATACCACAGTACCGGGCACATGGCTATACAGATTAAACTATATAAATGTCTATTCTCTTCCTCCCGTGTGTAAAGAGCACAGCAGTCATACAGACTCCTAGGGACAATCTTATAATACTAATAATACGGAGTGAGAACAAATGTCAAAACTATAAACATCTTCAATCTGCCTTCAGGAACTATGTAATCCTTTCTCAATAACTGTCATTCATTTGTTTTTAAATCCATTTATCCTACCAGTCTTGGGAAAAGTCAAAGTGTCAGACTGAATACAGTCTTTTTTGGTGACTGATGACCAAATCTTATTCCTTTTAGTGTCATTAACCTCAGCATCTAGAACACCTGTTTAAGTCTTGTCTGAAGAATACTGAAAAATCCCAGGCAACTCTTTCCAATGGCGTTGATAAATAATAACTGGTTCTAAAAAAAAAAAAAAAAAAAAAATTTAACCTAATTATTAATTAACTTAAATTATTATCATTTTCTCCAATGTAAATCACCACAAGAATCAAACCATGAGGTTGAGGTTGAGAAGGGAGGGGCGGTCCCAAAAGTCCCAAGGTGTCTCAAAAGAATTTGCAGGCTTGGGGGCAAAGTTCAGTAAAAATCAATGTGACCCATTTCTAAGAGAACCCAGTAAAGAAACTGAAGCAAGAAAATACACTTATACAGCTTTCAGTCATAGATATGTTACCTGAGGCTAAGGCTAGGAAGTAATCTCCAGCTGAATTAAGGGTGATCTTTAGATAGATTGGGTGGCCTCAGTTTCCTGAGGCGGATTCCAAAGCCAGAAGACCAAGGACTCAATAGAACGGAAGATCCAAGGTCAGGGGACCCCAAAAATCACATTACATCGTTAATGTGTAGCCTTTGCCATCGTTCAAGGCATGAATGTTTCTGAAGATTTGATTGACTCTCAGGCACAGGGGCTCCAGCTCACCCCAATTTAATATCACAAGTTTTCTGCTTCCTACATTTGGAGTTTGCGATGCTGATTTCAGAGCCAAAAAAATGATTCAATTGGTACTCCTGGCAGTATTGCTCAAGTCATAGGCTCGGTTCAGTTCACAGGATTTTGTAAATGAATATTATTTTCTAGGCACTATGATGCTAGGCACAGAGGACGTGAAGACAATGCCAAAACAGTCCCTCCCTTCAAGAAATGGATTGGTCTTTCCTGATCCTCCCACTTATTGGAGCCTCTCCCCAAAACTACCTGGGGTTTCCTTTGCATAGAGTTGGTGTTCACTTCCATCTGGGGAGGCGGGGTGATTAACCCATTCACATCACCCCACCCCACTTACAGTGAATGATAAGATATCCAGACACCCTCACGAGGTGAAAGTATGACTCAGTTAATTGAATGATTAGTCACAGACTACAGACTCCGGGCAAAAAAACCTCTGCCTTGGTGCACTGGTAAATGTTTAACAAGTGATTTTGAGTGACTAGGAGGAAATGTCCACAGGACTCACTTTGATTTCTAGGCTACATCATTAACATTGGTTTCCTATCACTTTCTTACAGCTAGACAATCAATAGAATAATGAATGTGTTTAACATGTATGGGACTGCCTGCCATCTAGGGCAGGGATGGAGGGAAGGAGGGGAAAGTTGGAACAGAAATATTTACAAGGGTCAGTATTGAAAAATTACCCATGCAGAAGTTCTGTCAATAAAAAGCTATAATAAATAGATTTTAATAAATAATAATAATAATAATAAATATTAAAAATAGAATAATGAATCAAGCCCTGAATTGTAGGACTGATGCTTTTCCAAGGTGTAAATGCTCACACTGAAAACTTAATCTGTCCAGCACCTAGCTCAATGCCTGGCATGTAATAGCTGCTTAATCCATGATAATCAATTGATTTTACGCTGGAAAACATGGACACATGTAAGTAAATACAAAATATCTTTTTAAAATTAAAAATATTAATAAATGGAATGGAATCCTAACAACCAGGGAGCTAAGAGCGGGAGGTAGGTGTTTTCTGCTCTGAGATCCTAGAGTTCCATTCTTCAAGGGGCATCTCATCCAAGATAGCTTATCAACTGTCAACATGCCGTGTTTAATTTTGAAAAACTTATTCTAATGATTGATTAAATACACACAAGGGCCCACACCCAAAGGAACAGCACACCTGGGCACAGGAGGGGCACAAGGTACAAGGATGTCAACAAGCTTTAAGTTTCCTCCCATTGTGACCTTACTACTAATTCTTTCTCCACACACCCATCCATATACCTACACCTATTGACTTCTCAATCCTTCTTAGCAAAAATCTTCTAAAGTGATGGTATCAAACTCAGATGGGACCATATATAAGGATTCCTGTGGGCATTATATTGACTTAGAAAACTACATATTAACATTATCTCCGTTCTATTGTATTTAAAAGAGTGCCAGGTCTAAAGGTAGGAAGACCCCATTTTCTGAATTCAAATCTGGCCCCAGAAACTTACTGCCTGTGTGACCCTGGGCAAGTTATTAATCCTATTTGCCTCAGTTTCCCCATCTGGAAAATGATCTGGAGAAAGAAATGGCAAATCACTCCAGGATCTTTGCCAAGAAAACTCCAAAAAAGGTCATGAAGAGTCACCCGACTGTACAAATGAACATCAGCAACAACAACAAATTGTATTTTTATTTATTTTGTTAAGTATTTCCCAATCACATTCCAATCTGATTCTTAGTATTGCCATGTGTTTAATACCTTTGCTTTAGAGTACTCTAATTTAATTTTGTTTATTTTTTTGTTATATTTTAGGTTCTAAAGTGTCTCCCTCCCTCCCCACCCCACACTAGAGAAGGCTACCACTTGATACACATACAGATATAGATATATGTAAAACCATATTTTACATACTTCTATTTATCAGTTCTTTCCCTTAAGGTGGAAAGCATCTCCCTTTGTAGGTAAGCTTTGTTTTGATTTGAGTATGTTTTAGAGCCCAGCTTCTTAAACTGGGGGTCATGTAAACAATGTGACAGTTGCAAAATCATGATTTATTATCAATAAACGTTAGATTTGCATACTTCTTTTATATATCTATATACCCGGGGTCATGTAAAAATTTCTCCAGTGAAAAGGAGTCACAAGTGGAAAAGAAATTAAGAAACCTTAGTCTAAATTACTCTAAAGCACTATGCCCAGGATTGTTCTGGACCTGACTCAGATCGACTTGAATCAATGGTTAAATGTTCAGTGTGAGCATTTGCACCCTGAAGTCAGCAAAGGCTTGGTTTATTGTTTTGTTGATTGTCTAGACTTAATAAAGTGATAAAGGAAATGATAATAAAGATTAAACTTAAAAGTGTGCCCTGCCTCAATTCAATCAATAAACAAACATCAATATCATCAACAAATCAATAAAATAAATCCTAAATGCCTACTCTGTATCTGGCCTTAAGCTAAGCAAAAAGAGACAAATGACATTCCCTGCCCTCAGGGAGCTCACAATCTAATAGGGTAGATTACAAACACATAAATATTCATCTCTAGCTATATCTGTATGTGTGTCAAGTGGTAGCCTTCTCTGGTGTGGGGTAGGGAGGGAGGAAGAGAGACACTTTAGAACTTAAAATATAACAAAAAAATAAACAAAATTAAATTAGAGTTCTTTAAAGCAAAGGTATTAAACACATGGCAAGAAAGCTATTATACAGGATAAACAAGAAATAATTAACAGAGGGAAGACTTTAGAACTCAGATGAGTTAAGAAAGGCTTTCTGTTAAAAAAAAAAAAATGAGATTTTGCTGTATAAATTTTTCCCCAAGAGTCAGTTGTTAAACATTTACTGGCACGCCTCTAGGTGTCTACATGAGGGGTGAGATGGAGTTGGTAAAAAGAAAGAAAAGAGAAATTCATTTTCTTGTCCCTTCTGGCTTCCATCTTCAAGAAAGATGATGAGCAATGTCAACCTTACTTCAGGTTGCTGAAGGGAGAAAGAGACTCTAGGCAGAAGCTGACATGAGAAGGGCTGTCAGGGTCCAGAGCGTTCCTGTCTTCATTTTGTTTCAGGGAAATTTCTTCCTTGGACATGATCTAGGACTCTCTCTAATAGTTGTGCTCAGTCACCTGACTCTCAATGGCAGAATTCCTTCAATCTATACATTTTCAAATGTATGTTTTCTCTGATTTCTCTGACTTGGACAAATAAGTTTCTTCTGTTTGCTATACATATTCATGATGAACCGAAGTCTTAGATATAGAACTTAGGGTTCTCCTTTCCCCATTAGTAAATAGCAATCAGGAATATAGCTTGAACCTGGGAACTACATCCCCTAGAAGAATAATATTCAGGGGAAAAGATGTAATTCTAGCCAGTGCCCCTCTTCTTGAGGAGAAAAGAACAGTGGCCACTCTCTGGATCCTCCTACGGGAAAACTTTATTCCTGAAAAGAATTAAAATGTCTCAGGGGATAAGAAATACGTCTAAACTTCATCTCATGGCATATACACTTGATGAAAAGTTATTTTCAGATTCTAATCTGTCATTGACATCCCTTGCGGTCTAATAACCCAAAATTTGGATAGATAAGGCAAAGCAAATGAATCATTTAGTAACTTTATTTTGGCATAATTCTGTTGTTTTCCAAAAGCCCATTCTCATTTTGGATAACTTTCATTGTTAGGAAATTTTTCTAACATTCCATCTAAAATTCTCCTGTGCCAGCGTCTTGATCTTCATCTGGGCACAATTAGAAAGAATGAGGATGGCTCACATCCAGCCCAGCCCAAACAAAAGCTCACCTCCCTATGAATCCATCGAAGTGGAATTTTTAAAGGTCATCTAGTATAGTTTTCTTCCACCTAAATTCCCGGGTATTCAATAACTTGAAATTGAAAGCTTATCAAGCCTGGGTTTTGCACTGCCCTCAGAAATCTACTGGCATTCAATAAAAAACCACAAGGATGCTTTAAAAAAATAATAAAGCTGGAAAGGCCTCAAATACAGAGCTTGTCAAGAACAAGATACAGACGCAGGAAGAATGCCAGATTTTAAGTCCAAGAACCTCAGTTTGAGTCCTTAATGTTGTTAATACCTATGTATCCTAAGGCAAACCTCTTAATTTCTCTGGGCCTCAATTTCCTCATCTATAAAATGAAAGGATTAGATTAGATGGCCTCTGAGGTCCCTTGTAGCTCTAAAGGGATGGTCCCAGAGGGAGTGTGCTGGAGTCAGCTCTACCCAGCTTTCAAGAGTCAGTTTGTTCACTTTTCAGTGTGAGCATCTATACCTTGGAAATTGGGAAAGGCTACAGATTTAGGCTGGACTTATTGTCTTGTTGATTTTCTAAACTTAAGAGAGTGATGAAGAATATGTTAATAATTCAGATTAAGCTAAAAAAGTATGCCATACATATGCTTTTTCTGAGAGCGTTGTTAAACATTTAACACCACATCCTTGCCCATCACCATTCTTAAAGTGAATCATGTATTGCCTTGAAGGCTGTTCTTGGAAGTCCAAAAGGCTAAAACTTACCTTTCACTTTTGATTCTTTATTTATTTATTTATTTATCCATTCATTCATTCATTTATTATTTTATTTATTTATTATTATTATTATTTAGGTATTTTATTGTATTTATTATTAGTTGTGTGATCACAAACTATTCAACCTATTTTAACCTCAGGAAACTAAGACTTAGCTACAAATTTCTTCACACAGAATCCAAGAATGATGTCTAGTCAAATATATCTGACACAAAATGCAGTTCTGTCCCTTACATGTTTATTATTTTATAACACATCATTTATGTAAGTTAAAGATGCTCAATCCAATCAAAAACACCAAATGTTGCCAACGTTCCTACTGTGTGTGGAATAGCAAGGATACAATTCTATTTTAGGAAGCAGCATGTATAACCTCTATTTGCTTTTGATATAATACAATGGAAAACAGAAGAACCCTATCATGGAAGAAAGCTATCACATTCATATACAAATATATGTGTGTGTGTATATATATATATATGTATATATTTATATATATTATATGCACACATATACATATTTGTATGTATGTGTATATATGTAGATATATGATATATATGCATATACATACAAAAACATATATTATATCTTTTCCCCAATTACATTAAAACTATTTTTTAACATTTTTTAAATTTTGAGTTGCAAATTGTATCCGCCCATCTCTCCCTGAGATAAGCCATCAGATGTAGGTTATACATGTACAATCAAAAGCTATCACATTTATATCCTATTTGTTTTGTACTTTCACTTCGTGATCTTGTTCACTTCTTATCAGAACCATAATTAAGGACAGTAGGAGTAACCAGAGACAGAGGCTTTGCCCAAGGGCACCAATATGAAAGCAAAGCTTCATTCCAAAGATCATGCATTCTGGCATTGCCCAGTGTGATTGCCTCACCTCACCTGATCTTAGGTTATCATTCCCCAAAGGCCCTGTTACTGGAACACCTTTCTCTGAACAATCAATCAACAAACATGTGGGATACGTCTGCTACATACCAGGCACTCTATTGAGCACCGAAGAAGAGAAGATAGTGAAAGAAAAAGAAAGGATAATGAGAAGAAGAAGACAAAGAGAAAGAAGAGGAAGAAGAAGAAGAGTAGGAGGAAGTAGAAGGGGAGGAGGAAAAAGTAGAGGAGGAGAAGGAGGAAGAGAAAGAGGAGAAAGAAGAAGAGGACAAAGAAGAAGAAGAGGAAGAGGAAGAAGAAGAAGAACAAAAAGAAGAACAAGAAGAGGAAGAACAAAAAGAAGTGGAAGAGGAAGAAGAAGAGGAGGAGGAGGAGGAAGAGAAAGAGGAGGAGAAAGAGGAAAAAATTATTCTAATTTCAGAACTAACGCAGCCACACCTCTATTGCTAGAGATCCCTCTGTGGAGCTGTGCTATTCATTAAAGGCACAAGCTGGTGAGGACTCTATCCCTGTGCACTCTGCCCCCACCTACCTGAGCTGCTGAAGCCTTTTTGTAACCCTCAGTCTTCCTTCAGTGCCAGGAAGGAACAGTGAGTGCATTTCAGGCAATGGCAGACAGCTTTATGGTCCAGGCTGCCAAAGTTTACCTACCTCTCTCAAGTGCCCAAAGATGCCCCTGCTGAGCCTTCCAGTTCCCATCACTCTCTCCTGGCTGAAAACTGAAACCCAGCAAAGCCTTGAAAAATTAAAATGGCCCGAGGTCTTGTGATGCTCTGTGGAGATAACAGAGCCAGCACTGAGAAAATAAAAATTTCTTCCTTTTCTCATTTCAGACACATATGTACCCTTAAATAATCCATTTGGGTCTGTAAGAGTGCAGGTCTCCAAATACCAGGGAAGGAAGGGGAGAAAATGAAATGAGGGAACAAGAAATCAGATTTTAAAATGTTAATCGAATGAGTTTTTGACCAACTTCGGCCAAGTGCCAAGTTTTCTATGTTAGAATCCCAGAATTTTAGTTGAAAGGAACTTCAAAGCCTTTTGGTTCATCTCATGACCAAGACCATAACCCAAAATAGAGCCACTCATTCTTTGCTTTTTGTTGTTGTCATTGTTGTTGTTGTTTGTCCTGTGTTCTAGAAGAGGACCGTGACATGAGGGAGGGAATGCAATGGAGATTTCCATTCCACTTTTGCAAGTCCCAATTGGGAGTTTTTCCTGATTTCAGACTTAAATGTTTGTAACTCTCTTCATTTCTTCTGGTTTTGGACCCCAGAGCAATGAGCACAGATATAGTCCCTATTCTACACTCATCCCTTAAAACTTCTGCATCCAAATTTACCCTCCTCTGGATGATCCCAGACTATAATCAGCTCAGTAGTATGCTTACTACTAGACACTTACTGAATGACTCTAGGCAAGTCGTTTGCCTCAGTATCCCCAAATTGTAAAATATTAGCAAAGTTGTTGTGAGAATTAAAGGAAATAATATTTGTAAAAGTGCTTAGTCAGTATCTCCCATATAGTAAGTACTATGTAAATAAATACTTATTCCCTTCCCATCCTTGCCCTGGTATTATTTTCTCCCTGAATTATAGAACGAAAAAGGTACCTAACTGACCCATCCATTCTAATGCATACCAGAAACTACACTACAACATCCCTGACATGTGAGAACTGTCCTCTACTTGAAGACCTCCAGTGAGAGGGAACCCATGACTTTTCAAGATACCCATTCCACTCCGGGATCATTCTAATGGTTGAATTTTTCCTGATAGCCACCAGCTACTCTTAGTCCTTCCTGCTAGAGCCAAGTACAACAACTATAACCCTCTTCTATATGTCAACCCTTCAATATTTCTTGAAAATTCCCGATAAATCAGTAGAGTCACTTTGCTGTAGTCATACGTTTAGTATGTATGGAGTATCAAAGCCCTCAGTATTTGTGGTTCCTTGTTCTGAGAAACATACGCCAAAGAGGAAGCTGAAATATCAAAAGTCTTGCCAAGTCCCATTAAATCATTTGTTCAGATCTTTCTAGATAAAATTCAATCAGGATTTATTGAGCACATGCTAGAGCAGAGTGCTCTCCAAAGAGCCAAGTCGCGCAATAATTACTTTAATACTAAATTCAGTCTATAAGCTCAGCCCTGGGGTTCCTCTCAGCTTCTGACAGGTCATAATCTATCCAGGATTGTCCATGTTTTCCCAAGGAGGATCCACCCAATATCCTGGAGATCCCACTCGGAGGCTTGAAACATTTAACACTTATTTGGGTTGTCCATCTTTGTCTCTTGGAGAATTGGTCCAGAGCACAAATAGTGGATAAAAGATCCCTTGCTGACCAATAGTGGGATCAGACTCACTTCCAGTCTGAGCAGAGCGATAGATCCAGCCTTGGAAGAAACAAAACCAAGATGATGCTTCCTTCCTAAACCACCATGGTCTCTGGATCATCTGCAACCTCAATCCTTTGACTCTCTTCCTTCTACTCCAAGAGTTCTTAATCCAGAATCTTTGAACTTTTAAAAATATTTTATAACCATATTTCAGTAAAAATTGCTTTCCTTTATAATCCTGTATATTTTGTAATTTTATTTATTTTATTTTGCACATTGAAAAATGCTAATCTGAGAAAGGTCCTTTAGGGTCCATGGACTGCCAAAGGAGTCCATGACTCAAATAAGGTAAAGAATATCTTGAAAAGAGCCTAAAAGAGGGAAAAGGACCCTATGTACAAAAATGTTTGTGTCAGCTCTTTTTGTTGTGAGAAGGAATTGGAAACTGGGTGGATGCCCATCAGTTGCAGGATGGCTGAATAAGTTGTGGTACCTGAATGTAATGGAATAGTATTGTTCTACAAGAAATGATGAGCAGGCTATTTCAGAAAAGCCTGGAAAGACTTATGTGAACCAATGCTGAGTGAAGCAAGCAGAATCATGAGGTCACTGTACATAATAACAGCAATATTGTATAATGATCAACCATGATAGACTTAGCTTTTCCCAGAAATACAGTGATGCAAGACAATTGTAATGGAAAATGCCATTCACATCCAAAGAAAGAACTATGGATTGAAACATACTACTTTCACACATTTTTGTTTGTTTTTTCTTTCTCAAGGTTTTTCCCTTTTGTTCTGATTTTTCTTTCACAATGTGGCTAATATGGAAATATGGGTTAAATGATTATACATGTATAACCTATATCAGATTTCTTGCTGTCTTGGGGTGGGAGGAGATAAGAGAAGGTGGGAGAAAAAAAATTGGAACTCAAAATCTTACAAAAATGAATGTTGAACCGTACACCAAGATAAGGTCAAAATGGGTTCATGATCTAGGCATAAAGAATGAGATCATAAATAAATTGGAAGAGCATAGGATAGTTTGCCTCTCAGACCTGTGGAAGAGGAAGGAATTTATGACCAAAGAAGAACTAGAGATCACTATTGACTACAAAATTGAAAATTTCGATTATATTAAATTGAAAAGTTTTTGTACAAACAAAACTAATGCAGGCAAGATTAGAAGGGAAACAATAAACTGGGAAAATATTTTTACAGTCAAAAGTTCTGATAAAGGACTCATTTCCAAAATATATAGAGAATTGACTCTAATTTATAAGAAATCAAGCCATTTTCCAATTGATAAATGGTCAAAGGATATGAACAGACAATTTTTAGATGATGAAATTAAAACTATTACTACTCATATGAAAGAGTATTCCAAATCACTATTGATCAGAGAAATGCAAATTAAGACAATTCTGAGATACCACTATACACCTGTCAGATTGGCCAGAATGACAGGGAAAGATAATGCAGAATGTTGGATGGGGATGTGGGGAAAACAGGGACACTGATACATTGTTGGTGGAATTGTGAATACATCCAGCCATTCTGGAGAGCAATTTGGAACTATGCCCAAAAAGTTATCAAACTGTGCATACCCTTTGATCCAGCAGTGTCTCTACTGGGCTTATACCCCAAAGAGATACTAAAAAAGGGAAAGGGACCTGTATGTGCCAAAATGTTTGTGGCAGCCCTGTTTGTAGTGGCCAGAAGCTGGAAAATGAATGGATGCCCATCAATTGGAGAATGGTTGAGTAAATTGTGGTATATGAATGTTATGGAATATTATTGTTCTGTAAGAAATGACCAGCAGGACAAATACAGAGAGGATTGGCGAGACTTACATGAACTGATACTGAGCGAAATGAGCAAAACCAGGAAATCATTATATACCTCAACAGCGATACTGTATGAGGATGTATTCTGATGGAAGTGGATTTCTTCAACAAAGACAAGATCTAACTTAATTTCAATTGATCAAGGATGGACAGAAGCAGCTACACCCAAAGAAAGAACACTAGGAAATGAATGTAAACTGCTTGCATTTTTGTTCTTCTTCCCAGGTTATTTATACCTTCTAAATCCAATTCTCCCTGAGCAACAAGAAAACTGTTCGGTTCTGCACACAGATATTGTATCCAAGATCTACTGTAATCTATTTAACATGTATAGGACTGCTTGCCATCTTTGGGGAGAAGGCGGAGGGAGGGAGGGGAAAAATCGGAACAGAAGTGAGTGCAAGGGATAATGTTGTAAAAAATTACCCTGGCATAGGTTCTGTCAATAAAAAGTTATTTAATTTAAAAAAAATGAATGTTGAATGTTTACATGTAATTAGAAAAATAAAATACTCCTAAGTAAAAAATAAATAAATAAATGTCATTAAATTTTTAAAAATAATTTCTGACCTACTCAATTGGCCCAGATTGTTGTTTGATTGAAGTCCTTGTTCTAGAGAGTTATACTACCAAATTAACTCAATGAGTTATTCACCCAATTGCATGCCATAATCTCAATGATATCTATTCTTTTTTTCTTAATAAAGCTTTTTATTTACAAAACATATGCATGGGTAATTTTTCAACATTGACCCTTGCAAAACATTCTGTTCCAAATTTTTCCCTCTTTCTCCCCATCCTCTCCCCTAGCTGCCAGGTAATCCAATACATGTTAAATATGTTAAAGTATATGTTAAATCCAATATATGTATACATATTTATACAGTTATCTTGCTGCAATGGTATCTATTCTTCATCCACTTGTTTTTTTTTTCTTATGTGGATTATTAAATCAATTTCTTTTGAATAGCCATGGACCATAGGGAGATGGACCTCTAGTGTTTTTAAAGATATAATAGGCAAATGAAATTTATAGAGATCAGAGAAAGTGGGAGATTTTAGCCCCTCAAATGAAACAAAATTAAAGAATTATGCATATTTTAATCCCTGAGATTAAGAGTAGTGGGTAGATATAGCCTAAAGCCAAGAAAATCGGGATTTAAATCCTGCTCTGACAAACTCTGGCTATATGCCCTTGAGATAATCAGTTAACCTGTCTGTGCCCTAGGTAATTCCAAGACAATAAGTTATAAAGGATGTGCCGATCTGCATTGATAGGGGGAGTTTCTGTGATAAATGAAATCACAATCCCTAGGTAATTTTACTAATTTTAAGGGTGAAAATTATTTGTTTTTTAATTTAAAGACTGTAAGTGGAGACTGAATGAAACTATGGGAAACTGGCTACCCTATACCTGCCCACTTCCCCCTCTATTTCCTCCCCATAGACCATTTCCGCCTCATCCATGAATCTCCCTGCTCTGAGAGGGGAGTTTTGCCTTTTCTTGCCAGAGTCCAGGCTTCCGCCGGTTCCCAGTGGTCTCCTCACCAATTCACTCCAACACTTTCCAGTAATGCTTTCTGGATTTCACTCAACAAAATGGAGGTTCCCAGAGGCAGGGATTGTCTTACTGTTGTTTGTATCCTCAGCAACTAACCCAGAGCCTTATACCTAGCAAATACTCCATCTTTATCTAAGTCTTCGTTGGTCAGTCTGTCTGTCCATCCATCAGCCCATTTTCTGTACCTATCACAAAGGGCTGGATGGGCTGGACCAGGATTCTAAGCTGAGGACACAGTGTCAGAT
Organism: Sarcophilus harrisii; assembly: GCF_902635505.1. Taxonomy (NCBI): domain Eukaryota; kingdom Metazoa; phylum Chordata; class Mammalia; order Dasyuromorphia; family Dasyuridae; genus Sarcophilus; species Sarcophilus harrisii. Next base: position 19,159,713 of record NC_045428.1, on the reverse strand, counting down.
ACTGTGAGTTCCTTTGTGGATAACCAAGCATGGCTCAAAAGTGGGGTTTGCAAAAATGAGAACTTCCTGGAACAGTTTGATGATAGCGACAAGCAATGTTCCCTTCATGTACCTTCTGTCCCAGTTTAAGGAATCACAGAGCGAAACAATTGACCTCCCTCTGCCTTATGGAAGATTTGAGAAGCCTCAAGCTAAACCATCTAAGTTCTCACCGCTTTAAGGCTGGAAAAAAAGCCTTCTGGTTTAACCTGCTTGTTTTAGAGAAAGAAAATTTAGACTCATGGGAGTTCTGCCCAGATTCACAGAAAGTAAGTGGAAAAGCTGATTCGAACTCAGGTTCTCTGACTCAAAATCCAATCATAGTCTTTTTTTTTTTTTTTTTTTTTGGCTTTTTTTAGTCCTTGACCCAAAGTTTAAAAGTCAGAAAATAATTAAGCAATCATAGACAGGAATTTCTTAAGCGCCGACTGTATACCAACCATTGTACAGAGAATTGGAAAGTGTCAGTACAAAAAATAAAAAGTCTGTGCTCAAAATGCTTAATGAGGTCAGACAACACATGCATACGTATCTACATATATTCAGAATGTATATGAAACATGGGGGCGGGGAAAGCAAAACATACTCATTGTAGGTGATATTTCAGGTTGCCTATGAGGGCCTAACCTCAGACACTCAGCAGCTGTATGTTCCTGGGCAATCATTTCTCCCTGTTTACCTCAGTTTCCTCATCTGTAAAATGAGCTGGAGAAGGTAACAGCGAACCCCTCTAGTCACTTTTGCCAACATAACTCCAAATTGGGCCATACAGAATCAGACAACTGAAAAGACTGAACAACAAAAGGCCGGTGGTGGGTAACCAGAGGCAAACATTCCCTGTCTCTTCACAATGGATGTGACTCCTCCAAACCCCCAGATTTCTCCTGGAAGGGAAAGTCTCTAACTGACCCACGACCTCATCTCAGGGTCCAGAGGAAACAAAAACCCGGTGTTTCCTTAAAGGTGGCTCAAGCTCAGGCTGCCCAGCTTGGGCAGAGGCAAACAATCTTTCTCTTAGTGGGTAGTAAAAAAAAAAAAAAAAAAAAAAGGCACTGGTTTGGGCAGAGGTCATTCCCCAGCACGGCGGGCCAGTCCAGCAGAACAGTGCAGGTATCCACAAGGCCCCGGCCCAGGCTGACCTGCCTGCCCAACAACATTTGCAGCCAGGAGCCCTCCCCCACCCCATCCCCAAGGCAAACCGGTTTCATTCATGCAAATGTAGGGAAATGACATGCGGCTGCCACATAGATCAGGGGTGTGAGCCTCGTCCAGGAGTTTCAGAACAAGGCTGCTTTTGTAGGCCAGGATCTGGTTCTGCTTGGAAAAGACTCTGCTCCAGGGCTTCCTGGCAGACTGGGGATGGACCTCGGCTTTGGGGACCATCAGCAAGTCATCTCACCTTTGACTTGGGGACCTTGTTTGTAAGATAAAACAATCTGTATAGATTATATAATAGATAGATAGAAGACTGAGTCTGGAATTGGGAGGAGTTGATTTCAAATCACATCATGGACTCTCACTGGCTGTGCAATCCTGGGCAAATCAGTTAACTTTTATGGATCTTACTTTGCTCATCTTTAAAATTAAGATGCTGGACTCAATTAGCCCTAATGTCACTTCTAGCTCTAAGGCTATGATTTATCTGGTATAGTAGATAGAGGGCTGGATCTGAGTTAGAAAGCCCTGAATTCAAATCTAGCCTAAAGCCCCCATCCTGGGCAAGTCACTTTGAAGATGCTTGAACAAGGATATTGGTCGTCCATATCTAGGATGCTCTCTCACCTTCTTCTCTGCCCACTCCACAGCTCCTTCTCCTTCTGGGCTTCTCCAGTAGCTCCGGCCCACATTACTCTCTCTCTCCTGATATCCTAGTCTAGCATAGATTGGCGCTTGATTAGGCAAGAGTACTGTTCCAAGATCTAGGAGCCTCAGATTCTAATCCTGCCCCAGCCAGGTGGTCTTAAGCAAGTGAATTTATCTCTCAGGATACAATTTCCTCAGACTCCTAAACAGAGAGGTGAAACTTTGGGCTGAAAAGTCCCTTCCAACAGAGCAAGCACTAACATCATGGGACCATAGAGCACGGCTGGGAAGAGTCCTCAGAAACCACCCAATCAGAGCCCCTCATTTTACAGATGATTAAGGCCCAAAGAGGTTATCATTTGCTCCCAGTCACACAGGTGGGAAGGCTTAAATGCAGCAGGGAAAGCACACATTATTCTGTGCAATGGTCAAATTTGGAACATTCTTTGATATGTTTTAAAATCATGGGCTTTTTTTAATTTCCTAAGAGGCAAGCACATCGCTGTTGTCAACTCTTCAGCAATAGCGTCCATCATCCTAGTAAACATTGGCTAATTGGAACAAAAGGTCGTCCTTGAAATTAATTCACAAGACCATTCAGAACTTCATTGGGATCCAGCGGAAAAGGAGAGTATATTTAGAGTCCTAAAAACTGGGCTGGGATCCCAGGTCTGGCATTTTCTCACTTGGTGACATTGGGCAAACAAATACCTTACCCTTTATAAGCCCCTGTTTTCTCATCTGTACGAGAATTTTCTACAATGATGATGATAGTCATGGTGATGGCAATGGTGACACCGCAGAAATGATAGACCTGGTCCATCTTGGATCCCATCCAGGAAGATTTAATTACCGAGTGAAACAAGCCCATTCTAAAATGATCTTGTGAATGAGAAAGTCCCATATCATAAATACTGGGAGTAGAGGAATAAAAATGGGTGTATCACTTCTAATCCACTCAATAATCTTCTGATTTCACCTTCCGGGCATTTTTAGCCCATTCAATTAGCATTCAGTAGCTCTATCTCAGTGCCAACTATGGATTTTTATGGGAATGCTTGCTAGAAGTGTTGAAAGCTAATAGATCAAAAAAAAAGCTTTCAGCTTTATTCCTTCTTTTACTCTTTTAGCCTGAGAAGAGAACAATAAAAAATGGAAAATGCTATATAAATGTGAGTTATTAATAATATCATTATCATGAATTATGATTATATCAGACTTTTTAATTCCCCAAAGTTCATGGGCTCAGGAAAACCCAGCTCAGCGATCCCAGGTTAGGAGGGGCCTCACAAGGCTTCTGGCCCAACCAACCCTTGTCATTTTCCAGAGGAAGAACTCAAGACCCGGAGAATATAGGTGATGTACACAAGGTCACACAAGTTTCAGGACCAGGAACCTAACCCAGATTCCCTGACTCCAAACCCGGCTCTCTCTCCACTACACCAGATAATTAAACCCATTTCCTACCTGAGAAGTATGAACAGCCGATCAAGAAGTGCCATCCAAGTCTATTTTGATCCTGTTTCCTGGCTTATTTTTAGTTGGTGAATTGAGTTGGTGGAACAGATTGCCATTTGACAGCTGTAGCAACATAAGCCCTCGGTGTTTCTGCTCGGCAGAGAAAGGACAAGCTGCTCCAAGGACTATTCCTGGCTCCTCTTCCCTCTGTGCACTAATACCTTCACCTCCTCACTCCCCCAAGCTCAAGTCTGCTTTAGCACTGTCAAGGTACTTCCATGGCCAGGGGCTCCTTCCTGTTGAGTCCAGTCTTGAAAAAAAGAACTGGCTTGGAGTTACAAGTCAATTAAAACACAAACAGAAATCATGGGAGGCTGAATAGAAATTGGGCCACATATCTTACTGAAAACTGTATAGCAGTCCTAAAAATAATGTTATGTCAGATTTCTTTTTAACAGAAATTTACTGCTCATATCACTCCATCTTATACAGAGGCTCACATATTGGGCTTGGGGTAAGATCCGTGTTAAATCCTAGCTCTGGTTTTTACTGGTTATGTGATCAGGGGTCTTTACTTCTACTGTCTTATCAGCAAAATGAGCATGATACCTGGCATATCTTCTGTCCTTCAGGGCTGATGTGAGACTCAAATAATAGAATACGTATTAATCACTTTAAACTTTAAAGCATTATAAAGGTGGTGGATGCAAGATGGAGGAGTAGAAGCAACAACCCAGGCAAACTCTCCCAACATTCCCTTCTACACAACTTTAAAATAATGAGTCAAGTCAAATTTTGGAGTGACAGAGCCAATAAAAGCTCAGAATGAATCATTTTTCCAACCCAAGACAACATGGGAGGTCAGAAGCAGAGATCTGTGGCACTAGGGCAGAGGCTAGCCTAGAGCAGTAACATAAAATGAAAGTGGATAACCGAATGGATTAGAAATCAGAAGCCAACGATATGCTTACAACATACAACAATAACAATATTGCTTACAAGAAACATACCTGAAACAGAAAGACTCACAGGAAGAATATAAGGGGCTGGAGTAATATCTGTTATGCTTCAGCTAAGGTATAAAAGATAGAGGTAGCAATCATGATCACTTGCAAAGAAAAAGCAAAAATAGACCCGATTAAAAGGGATAATCAAGGAAATTACACTTTGCTAAAAGGTACCATAAACAGTGAAAAAATATCAGTACTAAAAATATGAACACCAATTGACAGAGAATCCCCCTTTTTTTTTTTCAGACTTGTCAATGTGGGAGTTTTATTGCTGGACAATGATGAAGATTTTCTCTTTTTCTCCCTTTCCCTCTTCCTCTCCCTCTCTCTCTTCCTCTTTCTTTTTTTTTTAAATAATTATAACTTTTTATTGACAGAACCCATGCCAGGGTAATTTTTTACAACATTATCCTTGCACTCACTTCTGTTCTGATTTTTCCCTTCTCTCCCTCTACCCCCTCCCCTAGATGGCAAGCAGTCCTATGTATGTTAAATATGTCTCAGTATATCCTAGATACAATATATGTGTGCAGAACCGAACAGTTCTCTTGTTGCTCAGGGAGAATTGGATTCAGAAGGCAGAAATAACCCGGGAAGAAAAACAAAAATGCAAACAGTTTACATTCATTTCCCAGTGTTCTTTCTTTGGGTGTAGCTGCTTCTGTCCATCACTGATCAATTGAAACTGAGTTAGATCTTCCCTTTGTCGAAGAAATCCACTTCCATCAGAATACAGCCTCATACAGTATCGTTGTTGACGTATATAATGATCTCTTGGTTCTGCTCATTTCACTCAGCATCAGTTCATAGAAGTCGCTCCAAGCCTCTCTGTATTCATCCTGCTGGTCATTTCTTACAGAACAATAATATTCCATAACATTCATATACCACAATTTACCCAACCATTCTCCAATTGATGGGCATCCATTCATTTTCCAGTGAGAATCCACATTCTTAAAGGAAAAATTAAATTAGTGACAAAGGAAATAATAAAACTATACTAGTGGAAGATCCCAACTTTCCCTTATCAGGATTAGATGGACCTAATCATAATGTAAATAAGAAAGAAGTTAAGCAATGAATATATTTTTTTTAAAATTAGGCATGTTTAAAAAATTTCTATAAGTGCTTTCATTTAACTAGGTTACATTTATGTTGAATTACTTCTACTATACCTATTTGATATGTATTCATACATGTGCATGTTGTGTCCTTCAAAAGATTATGCTTCTTAAGAGAAGAGGTTGTTTCATTTCTTATATTTGTGTTATGGCTGATTTACTGATTAAAGGAAGTGAATGACATATGCTATTTTATATCATATGCATGTGATATATATGCATATATATGTTTATGATGTTATATATGTGTAATCTATGTAAAGCAATATCAATAAAATATATTCTTCTATTTTAGTGAAAATTTAGTGGAAAAAAATTAGGTATGCTAGACATCTAGAGAAGATTGAATGAGAATAGAAATGAGTCTTTTCTTAGCATATACTTAGTATATATTTACAAAAATGGACATGTATCAAGGCATAAAAATTCACAGACAAATGCATCACCAGAAATAGAGAATCAATTCATCAGATGATAGTGTACAAAGGGAACTCAGAGATCATTCCTCCCCACCACCACCTATACCCCCTCCTTTTTTTTTGGCTAAGAAAGATACTAAGGCTCAGAGAATGTACATCATTTGCCCAGGTTCACACAGCTAAGTAAATATCTGATAAAGGATTTGAACTTGAGTCTTTGTAACTCCGGATCCTACATTCTATCTGCTATCTTTCTCCTTAGCAAAATTTTATAAGGATCATAAAAAGTCTTGTAAGTCTAATTTGTGGTTTCCTTTGGTGGGGAAATCCAGATAGTGATATTATCAGTGATGAAGTTCCATCAGGTGTCATGGTGGCTAAAATGATGAACCTGAAGTTGGGAAGAACTGAATTCGGATTTGCCTCAGATACTTAGGAGCTGTATGATGTTGGACAAATCATTTTCATTTGCCTCGATGTCTTCAAGTATAAAATGAGAGCAATAATAGCCTCTACCTCCCAGGATGGTTGTGAGGATAAAAATATGTGAAGTATTTTGCCAACCTTAAGCTATTAAATAATTATTATCAAGCAATATAATTATTATTATTATCATTATTGTTAATATAGAAGTAAGATACCACTGGGGAAAGCTATTGATGCCCCTGTTCTGCATATAAAGCCTTTAGAGAGTTACCTTTTGGCACTGGAATTGACTTGGCCAGGACATGTCAGAGATGAGACAGGAACATAGGTCTTGCTGCCTCAGAAGACAACTTCCTGGAGCTGGGATCAGTTATTGTTGCCCTTAGAACCAGATTAAAATCAAAATATTTAGCAAAATAAAAATGTAATAGACCATAGATGTTTATTTTTTAATCATTATGTAGCCTTCAAGGATAATTAAGTAATTTAGTAGACCCAGTTTTTCTGAATTTGACTCCATTGCAGCCTGTTAAGAGTCCAAATTATTTTAGTACAGCTATACAGTATGTCCCAAAAATTCTAGTGCAGTTGAAACTTTAATAGCTATTAAAACACTGAGTGTGAAACTAGAGGTACTGGGTTCAAATTTAGCCTTGAACCCTTACTGCCTTTGTGACTTTAGATAAGTCTCCTTCTTATACCTCAGTTTCGTGACTTATAAAGTTACAGTACAAATTAACGTCAACTGAGGCACAAAATTCTGAGCACAATCAATTTATTAGTTAGGCTAGCAATAACCAACAAGTTGAGTCAGTGGCTCTCTTGATGACCAGAGACCTTAAATGAGGGATGATGGGGTCCTTTATTTAACAATTAACAAGATGACAGAGCAAAATTGCAAGCAACATAGGTGTGTCTTCTTCTGGGTGCTACCTGTGACAGTCAGAATTGAGATTATATTATTTGAGCCTCCCCTTCTTCAGAGCCAAGACATGTCACAAGACAGAGATTCACAGAAATGGGAGTTACTACAATAATTAGGTCATTATCCCTAAAGCTGAATATCTGCAACTTTTTGAGCTTTTCAATATCTGGTGACATGATTTCAAAATCATTGTCACTTAGAGAAGGGCAAGTAGGAGAGTAGAAGTTTGCAGAAAGAGAATTTTTATTCAAATTATTTTAAGTCAAGTCAAAGACCTGCATGGTTGGTAAAGAGCCAAATCCTCAGGGCAAAGTATTTAGCCTGTTCAAACCAAGACTTGGTGTTTGAGTTTCTGGAGGCTCCTGATTCACAAGGGCAACTCTTGATTTTATTTTTTTTTATAATTTTTTTTAATGAAAAAGTTCAGCACTTCCAAATTCTGCAGTTCTGCCACAGGAGGGACAACTGCTAATTCGTTGTGGCTGAGAACCAGTTGTGTTATTGGGATAAAGTTGTGGGCATCCAGAATGTTAGAGATGTCATGTTTACACATGTCCACCTCGAGCTTCCTCCTCCAGCTTTTTCACAGCTTTGGACATGGCTGTGGAGGGCATCAATATCGGGGGACCTGCACTGATCAAGGGGGAACCCAGAAGAGTCGTTGGTATATATAATCTTGCTTCTGACCTTGTGCTTTCCCAAAATTTTCCGCTCCAGTTAATTCTTACCTTAAGAGGATGAGATATTTAAGAAAATCATGATTATACAGTTATCAGTATTCTTTAACAGTAGGTTATTCTTATCCCTAAATTCATTGGCTACACAAATGGACTTGTATATAAAAGCCTTATTTAATTTCATTTGTAACCAACCAAAAAAAAAGTCTTACAGTGGGATCTATAAAAATATCTCAAATGACTTGTTCACATGTAAATTGCCTATAGTTCAGAACATGATCTACATACAGGTTTTAATTCCAAATTATATAATAAACCAAAGTAAAACTGCATTTCCCTTTGAGATAACAAGAGATAGTTCAAAAGTTACTCTCCTCTAAGACAACTGCATGGAAATTCTTTCCTTTAAAACAAAAGATGTTATACATTAACATATTTAATATGTATTGGTCTACCTGCCATCTAGAAGAGGAAGTGGAGAAAAGGAGAGGAAAAGTTGGAACAGAAGTTTTTGCAAGGGTCAATGTTGAAAAAGTCCCCATGCATATGTTTTATCAATAAAAAGCTATTTTTTAAAAAAGATGTTTCTGATTTTAATCTTACAAATTAATAGATTTATACCTTTGTTCCATAATCTTCTTCATCTTTGTCTAATTTCTCCCATTCCATCCTGAGATATTCCAATGATCTTATCTTACATAGGAATATATAACCATTAACAAGGAGATGATAAGTTCAAGAAATAATTTACTTGGTTGCTTACAAATTCAGATTGTGAACAGCAAGACCTTTCATACTTGTTTCCCCTCATAGCACAGCATGCTAGAGTATTGCATCAACAAGATTCATTATATTAAAATATATATAATTTAACCTGCCCAGATCAGAGAGACTTGCAATGCAAGGAAAAAGCAAGGACATAGTTATAAGAGCATTAACTGGTCTTTTAGGCATAAGTGTAAGGATCCAGAATAACTCAATATATATATGTGATAGGATACAATATCCCTAGTTCTGTTTAATTTCAGTAAGAGTCATAGTAACCATATCAGAAAGCCAATAATACAGCAAAATTCTACCTTATTTATAGCATATAATAGCCAGACTCAGACAGGAAACAGTTCTGTTCAAGAAAATAATACCACGGGGAAACCGGTGTCAAGAGGATCCTACCTTAGTACCTCCACCATTATCCCCTCAAATTTTCCCAGGCACAAATATCTGCCTGTGATAATTCTCAAGCTGGATTTCTTTGAGCAGTTACTGGCATCTCCCTTCAATGGTGAATTACTGACAAATTATTAAACAATTATACCATATATAATTCAAAATTCAGAATAATATCAGATTGTAGTCCTATGAGATTTCACCTCAAATAGCAAAGTTTCATTAATTATAGTTTAGGACTGGATGCAGTTATTATTACTTTCATGTTGCAGTAAATTAGCAACAAAAGACCTTACGTACACATATACACACATAGGCAAATCACTCAATATCCATTTCTTCTGCTTTTTCTCCTCCAGTTTAAACTCATCTTGGTATAAAAATCACTCATTAAAAATTAAGAAAATAATTACATTTTGAAATTTCCTATAAATAATAGTAAAGAATGAATATATGATTGTTCGCTTTAAAGAATGAAAAACACTATCTAATTACTACAAGTGACTCAGAATGACAAGTATCCATTTCCTAAGTATTGTATATTAAGCCCTTAGGACAAAAACCTTTAAGACTAAAGTCTGTTGGGATTAAGTTGGATCAAGATGTAATTTCAACATATAGTAATCATTAATAGATATAGCTTCATAATTTTCATAAATTAGTCAAATAATCTTAAAGAAAACTCATTCTTTGCTATAAGCAAGTTTGTAAATTTTCTTCTCTCCTTTTAAAATAAGTAAAAGAGGGGATCCTAGTTCTGCAGTTAACCAATTCATTGTCTTGGAATTCTACAACATTCAGGAACTTCTAGTACAGGGTTGTTAAGGTTTCTTGACCTTGCTCAAAAAGATGGTCCCAAGAAACTTGTCAAGTTTACCAATAAGAAGATTTTAAAAGATCTCTCCTCCTCCTTTTCCCCCACACAACTCAAGTCTCACCACCTTATTACATGTGATAATAAGCCTTTCCTTATTAGTTTCCTCTCCTACTTGAACTTTGGATTTATCTATAAATGTAAATGATGGGGCAGCTAGGTGGCACAGTGGGTAGAGCACCAGCCCTGAAATCAGGAGGACCTGAGTTCAAATCTGACCTCAGACATTTAACATTTTCTAGCTGCGTGACCCTGGGCAAGTCACAACCCCAATTGCCTCAGAAAAAAAGAAAAAAAAAGCTTCAATAAATATAAATATTATATCTTTCTAGGCAGCTAGATAGAATACAGCATTTGAAGTCACAAAGATAAGTTCAAATCCTTCCTCAAGTCTTCTGGCTTACACCCAGCTGGGTGACTCCAAGCAAATCAACATCTCTGTGACTAAGTAAAATGTCTCAGAAAAACTACCCTGTGCCATCTGTAAAATGTAGATAACAATATCACCTGTCTCACAGTGTTAGTGAGAGGATCAAATGATTTAATATATGTAATATACTTTATAAACCATACTATGTAAACTTACATACATACATATATATATGCATATATACATATATGTATATCTAGGCCTGCAATACATGAATTATATATATTAATTTTTTATATTTCAATATAATACAAATAATTTATATATTTTATGTATATTTGTAGGTATGTGTATCTGTACATACACATGGGGAGGGGGGGCAATGTAGTGTGTGGACATGAGTGTATTCCATGAACGAGGTATACAAAGACAGAATAAAAATTTCCTGCTCTTAAGGAGTGTACATTCTACATATATACGTGTATGTACGGAGGAGAAAGAGAGAGAGACAGAGACAGAGAGAGAAAAGGAAGGAAGAGAGAGAGAAGAAGGGAGGAAGAGAAGGAAGGAGAGCAAAAAAAAAAATGGAATAAATTAAGCATTTTGCAAATGTTTAAAAATAAAAATAAATTGAATCTCTTAAATGACCAAAATATGAGTCATTGAAAATATTACTTCTGAAGCACATGAAGATTTGCAAGAGGTGAAATTATTTCTGACAATCATGTTGTCGATAAAAATCTAATGATGGATGTATTAAAATTAAAATGAGGAGAGGTACAAATGTCTGAAAAATTCAGTTTACAGTAATATGACCATCAGGCACTACTGCCATCTGGTGGAAGTTTTAATTAATTATGAAAATTCATTGGTTCCTTTCACAAGTATTCAAGTATTTCTATAGTCTAACAACTTAAAAATCCTGTGCATTGTGAAATTTAAGCGCTGTGGGTTTTTCCTTTTGTTTGTTTTTTAATTTATCATGATTTTCCCCTTTTGTCCTGATTTTTCCTTCCCAACATGACTCTTATGGAAATATGTTAAAAATAAATGTACACATATAACCTGTATTAGGTTGTTAGTTAGCATGGGGAGAGGAAGAAAGGTAGAGACAAAGGAAAGGAGAGAAATAGAGACAGACAAAAGATTAGAGTGATTTTAGCACCTTGTTCTGTATCTTCTACATTTCCATTTTTAAATTAGAGAACTTGCTGGGGAGAGAAGGGGAGAGAGGAGAGAGCCATCCCAGCTAAAAGCAATGTTGCATCATTTCAGCTTTGCTAAGGCTTCTTCTAATCAGACCTGATTCCAGCGAATTACAACAGGGCCACACCTTTTCTCCAACTTTTTATCTAATTGTGAAATTTAATCAAATGGGCTCCTGCAGGTACAATCCTGTTGCTTTTTAAATAGATAAACAGGAGCAGCAGGGTAGCCACCCACCCTGGAGGAAGGGAGGTATCCAATTAAAATGGCACCATGGGATTCCAGAGCTGCACAGGGAAAGGAAGCTTGAGGCTGGAAGGAAGACAGAGTTAGAGGTGAAAGCCCCACCACTTACTACAGATGGGACTTCAGCAAGGCCCCTAACCTGCCCTCAGTTTCCCTGTCTGTAAAATGAGATCTAATTAGATGGCCTCAGAGATGGATCCCTTCTAGCCCTGGACCCATTAACCGCTCCGAGCCTCAGTTTGCTCATTTGCCAAAATGAAAATATTAAACCAGAAGCTCTCCAAGACTTCTTTCTTCCAGCTTTAAAACTATGACCCACACTCTTCTTGAAGTAGGAGGCAGATGGATAAGACGAAGATCTGTGGAGCTAAAACTAAGTTACATTGGGGGTTTTAAGGTCGACTCGAGGTTATTGCTAAAACTGTCAAATTTAGATTTCCTTCGCTTGTCTGCAAGAAGCAGTTTTAGACACATAGATCCAAAAGCAAATGTACACCTAGAGGCACTTGGATCAAAAAGCCTTTTTGCAAAATTTAAGCTGTTTTTGGTTTTGAGCTCGTTAGATAAAAAGGAGGAGGATAGCAAACCCAGATATAATTTCTATGCCCTTTTCTGTTCTAGAAAGAGAGAAATCATCCTCCACAAGAGGGCCATATCTCAGCAGAGATAGAACCAAGCCATATGAACAAATTCCCAAGAGAAGAACTGCAACAATTAACAGCCACATGAAAGATGCTTCAATTGATGAAAACAAAAGAAATGCACCTCAGAATGCTGAAGTTTCACCTCAGAGGATTTGACTGAGATGATAAAAGATGGAATACTCTGTGTTAGGGAGATTGTGGCTGTAGGAAAGTGCCTGAAAGACCCCCTACCTTTGGCCCCAGGGATTCTCCTGTTGAGGCACTTACATCCAAGAAGATGACTGTCAAAAAGTATAGATAATAGTGCTTTTAGTGGGACCAAAGAGCAGGAAAAAAGCCCAGCAACTGAGAAATGGTTAGACAAATTATGGAATTTAAATGACTTTGCCTTAAAAGATGGTGAATAAGACAGAGAGGCAAGCATGGAAAGTCTTTATGAATGGTACAATATGCAGTTCGATGGTGTCATGGTGAATTGAGACTCATTTTGTAGAATTCAAACCTGTCCTCAGAGACATTTATTAGCTGTGTGACCCTGGGCATGTTGCCTTTTCCAGTTTGCCTCAGTTTCTTCACCTATAAAATAATCTGGAGGAAGAAATGGCAAATGACTTCAATATCTTTCCAAACGGGATCACAAAGAGTCAGACGCAACTGAAAAATGATGGAACAATGTGAAATAAATGGAACCAAATTGAAGGTAGAAAAATGACAATGACTATGTTTGGCCCCAAAGAAGAGGGATGATAAGGCACCACTTTCCTTTTTTTTTTTTTTCTTTTTTTTTTTTTTTTTGCAAATTGGGGGATCATGGATATGGGTATTTCATAAAAGGTCAGATTTTTGCGAACACATTGTTTAGTTTTATTAAACTGTAGTTTTTTTGGGGGGGTTGCTCTTTTTTTATTCTTTATTATAAGGGACATTTCTCTGGGAGGATGAGGGAGGAATGCATCAGGAAACATAGGCAAAACTAAAAAATGTCAATTATCAGTAACAATTTAAATTTTTAAAAGTAGAAAAATAAAAAAGGAAGAAACTTCCAAGAAAAAGAGAAAGTTGGAGTCAATCTGAATCAATATATTTCCAAGTAAAAAGAAACAAGCAGTGCAAATACAAAAATTTCACTTCACACAAGCCTCGAATTTTGTCTATGGCCTAACTCAAGACTGGAAATAATTACTAATGTTCCCTGAAGCTGATGTGCCTTTTGTCTGAGACTCCGGTTCTCTTCCTTCCCAAAAGGAAATTAATCTACTCAGCTGAAAGCAATATTCCGAGAAACAAAGACAAATCAGTTCAAAATCAGATGATTTAAATTTAAGCTCCTATGTTATGTCATGGCCTCAGAGTTAGAGATATACATATTAATTAAATATGTACATGAATTCAAAGTGCCTGATGGGTCTAGTTCCATTTGAAACCATAGTGCACAATCTCTTACGGATGTGTTTCCTTTTGTTTTAATAAGCCAGGGGCAGGTTGTATAACAGATAGAAAGATGGCCTCAATTGACTTTGTAGTCAGTCAAAAAGACCTGAGTCTTAATGTGACTTCTTACACATGCTGGTTAAGTGACTCTGGGCAGATCACATACGCCCAAAGTATTTCTTAATTTCCCAAGACTATAAGCTGCCAAATGGGTACAACTCTGTACTTCTCGAAGGAAGTCTCTAAAAAGGAAATCACAACTCCCATTTAAAAAACAAAAAGAAAACAAAATCTATTCAAAGCCAGAAGTAATTAGTGAAATAGCATACGTGTTACATGTATCAGGAGGAAATTAAAACTATTCTGCAACAACTAATAATTGATCCTGTAATTGACTCTATTCTGTAGTACTGCCCCAGCTTGGATAATTGCTCCACCATATTTCTCTAACCCTGAATTAAGCTCAGAAATGCAATTCTTCCTCTGAATTGCTTTAAAGTTATACATTAACTTAATACCATCCCCAAAGTTATATCATTCAATCTTGCCTCGTCTTGTACAAGTAAAGAGAGATTTAGTTATCTCCTCAACAAACTCTCCTGCCTGCCAAGGAGTCTGCTAACACAGGTCAAGTAGCTCTGCTAACAAGAATGGGCAAGATGCTGATGGATCCCATAAAATAATTACCATTTCTTAATTGTCAGAGAGGGATGGCACACTTGCCCCTTTCTTTAAAGTAATTACTCATGGGGCAGCTAAGTAAAACAGTGGGTAGAGCACTAGCCCTGAAGTTAGGAGGACTCGAGTTCAAATCTGTTTTCAGATACTTTACACTTCCTGGCTGTGTGACCCGGGCAAGTCACTTAACCCCAATTGCCTCAGGGGAAAAAAAATAAAGTTATCACTCATATTATCCCTAGCCTTATGCATTACCTGTAAACAATTATATTGTCTTCCCCACTCTGTATTCCCCAAAACTATTTTAAGGCTGGTGAGCCCAACAGGGATCTTTCCTCCCAATGGAGAGGTCCCCAGACCCACAAGTTTTTCCATTCTCCCATACTGCAAGGGAAGGAGGAGAAAGCAAAGGATATGGAAATATAGGAAAAGTAGGAAAAGTTCCCAGAAGAGGTGGGGCTTTGTCTGGGCCTTGGGCCAATAAGGTGAAAAAGGAGGAGAACAAGAGGTGAGGGCAAGAAGCCAGGATAACATGAGCAAAGGTGAGTCATGACTCTACAATGTTTACAACAGTTTTTTCAAAAACAATTTTTTTTGTACAAACATCTGTAGATAAATGATAAGCAAAAGAAAATATGAAGTTGGCCATTGTAGAGTTAGCTCCATCCAAAGCACCTTCCACCATATTCATTGCTACCCCTGCTAGCTTTGAAGAACAAGGGAGGGCGGCCACACCTGCCCTTACTTCCTCAAAATGACAAGTACAACTTACTAATTTCACCAAGAGAACCCTCTTCCCTTCCCACTGGGCTAGTTCTTTCAGAGTTTATCGGGAAATGGAGTAAAGGACAGGAAATAACAAACAAATCTATCTTGTTGACTATTCAGAGCCTCGAGTCCCAGCACAAGGTGGATAGACCTAAAATAAATACCTGTTAGATTAAAGAAATACAATTAAGCTTCTAATAAATGAAACCCATTCACAAATAAAGCAAGATAAGAAAAGAGAAAGGTTGGAGCTGTGGAAGTTAAGGCATTCAATAATCAGAATTAAGAATGAGCAAACTGAGTGTACCCCCAGTCCTGGCCCTGGGGCTCAGGTTCTCCTTCTAACTTTGGCATTGGTATACTGGGAAACCAACCCTCAAGAAACCAAGTTTCCTCTTGTACTTCAGCTTACTAGGGTGGACTTCATGTAGCCTTCATCTACGTTCAATCCCTTCACACCCCCAGCCCCATCCTGAATGAAATGGCTCCCTTTATTCCAAGCGCTCCTTTTTCCCAGCCATCCTTGACATAACTATCAAAATAACTTTACCGAGTTCTGACCACATCACAATGCTATCACAATAGCCTCTAGTGGGTCTCCCTGGGTCTTCTCTTATCATCCAGGACTCCTTCATTCAGCTGTCAAAATGAGGACCTTCCCAAAGGGCAGCTCTGAACAAGTCACTTCCTCATCCCTTATTCATCTAACTCCAGGTCTTCCTGTTACATCTAAGAAAAACCTGAAATCCTCTGTTTGGTCAACCTGTCCACTCTTCTCACACCATACTCCACATACCCCATTCTTCAGTGATTTGCTGTTGCTTGCACTGTGCAGCCCCACTACTTGGAATGATCTCCCTTCTCACCACTGGCTTCCTTGGAAACATCTCAGATCCCTCCTTCTTTTTGGGATTTCTTTTTTTTTTTTCTTTTAAAAAAGTCTTTCAATAGTATTTTACTTTTCCAATTACATGTAAAGATAGTTTTCAAAATTCATTTTTGCAATATTTTGAAGTCCAAATTTTTTTCCCTTCCATCCTTTAACTTTCCTCTTCCCAAGACAGCAAACAATCTGATTATAGGTTACACCATGTATGCACATTTTAAACATATTTCCATATTAGTTATGTTGTAGAAGAAAAACAAACAAAATAAATAAAAAACAAATAAAAAAGGTGAAGATAGTATGCTTCAATCTGCATTCTCTCTCTCTCTCTGGATGTGAATGGCATTTTCCATTCCAAGTCTTTGGAATTGTCTTGAATCACTGTATTGCTGAGAAGAGCTAACTCTATACTACTTGAGCATTAAATTTAATCTTAAAAATTAAGTTAATCTTAAAAACTGATTCTGTTCACTTTACTTAGCATCAGTTCATGTAAATCTTCTCTGACTCTTCTGGAATCAGCCTGCTCATCATTTCTTATAGAACAATAATATTCCATCACATTCATATACCATCACTTATTCAGCCATTCCCCAATTGATAGACATCTATTCAATTTCCAATTCTATGGCACCACAAAAAGAGCTATGAAGCATGCTATTTTTTCTTTCTTTGTCTGTTGTTTTGTTTCTTTCTGTTTGTTTCTTCTTCTGTTTCAGTCTTCTTTTTTAATTTTTTTTAACTAAAGCTTTTTATTTTCAAAACATATACACGGATAATTTCAACATTGACCCTTGCATAGCCTTGTGTTCCAAATTTTCCCCTCCTTCCCCTGCCCATAGATGACAAGCAATCTAATATGTGTTATACATGTTAAATATAGGTTAAATCCAATATATACATAGTTATACAATTATCTTGCTGCACAAGAAAAATCAGATCAAAAAGGAAAAAATGAATAAGAAAATGAAATACAAGTGAACAACAACAAGAGAGAGAATGTTATGTTGTGATCCATACTCAATTTCACAGTCTCTCTCTGGATGTAGATGACTCTCTTCATCACAAGATCATTAGAAATGGTATCAATTATCTCATTGTTGAAGAGAGCCATATCCATTAGAATTGATCATCAAATAATACTGATGTTGCTGTGTACAATGATCTCCTGGTTCTGCTCATTTCACTCAGCATCAGTTCGTGTAAGTCTCTCCAGGCCTTTCTGAAATCCTCCTGTTGGTCATTTCTTAACGAACAATAATATTCCATAATATTCATATACCACAATTTATTCAGCCATTCTCCCACTGATGGGCATCCACTCAGTTTCCAGTTTCTGACCACTACAAAGAGGGCTGCCACAAACATTTTCTTTTTTAAAATCTCTTTGGGAAGTAAACCCGGTAGAAATACTGCTGGTTCAAAAGGTATGCACAGTTTGATAACTTTTTGGGCATCTTTCCAAACTGCTCTCCAAAATGATTGCACCCATTCACAACGTTACCAACAATGTATCAGTGTCCCAGTTTTCCCACATTTCCTCCAACATTCATCATTATCTTTTCCTGTCATCTCAGCCAATCTGAGGGGTGTATAGTGGCACCTCGGAGTTGTCTTAATTTGCATTTCTCTGATCCATAGTGATTTATCTTTTGAGATTTCTTCCCTCATCCCTCAGCTGCTAGTATCTTTGTTTGGAGATTTCCTCCCATTTACTCAGTATCTATATTTATATGGCCATTTGTTAACATATAAATTTATGTACATATTTGTGTTGATCTGGGGGTGTGTGTGTGTGTGTGTGTGTGTGTGTGTGTGTGTATGGTTTCTCCCTTTAGATCATGAGCTCCTAAGGGCAAGAATTGTGTTTTTGGCTACCTTAGTATCCCCAACTGTGAGGACAGGGCCTGGCACAAGAAGAAGGGCTTACATCCTTCTTGATTCAGTGACTGACTTTCCACCCTTGTTTTATCTTTTTCCTGTTCACCAACTCAACTTTCCAGTCAAACTGGCCTGTATCGCCAGACCTGACCAAACTTCCCTTCTAGTTTTATAAACCTATGAAATCCAGCCTCACACAGACAATCCATGTGCCAAGTTATTTCATTCGGAGAGCAAGTGGCAACCTAGCAGCCTCGGCATCCATCCTGTTTTAATGGTTCCTTCATGGAGGTACCCAACTGCTATCGGGTTTTCTGGATTTTGAAAAGCAAGGCTAGCTAACTCATCACATTCCTTCTAAGGACCCAACTCCCCCAACAATGAGTAATAATGATTCACCAAATTCCAAATGTTCATTCGCTTAAAGACTATTTTATGGAGAACTTCACAAGGCAAGTGCTCAGAGGAAGGTCAGGAGAAATAATATAAGGATCTTAAGGTTTTTCTAAAGAACTCTGGAATCGATGGTGTGACAGGGGAGATGCTGGCAAAGGACAACCATGGCATGCCCACAACAAAGAAGAGTTGGAATAGCTCAAAAGCAACATGAGATGGCCAAGTTAAGAGACATCTCCACTCCAAATGTTCATCTGAACTATTTGTGTCCAACCTGCGGTCAAGCCTTCTGAGCTCCTATTGGGCTGATCAGCCATAGTCGGACACAAGATTGAGTGACCCCAACAGAGTGATGTCATTTTGGTCCACTTCAATTATCAAGGACAATGACTATACGATTCTCTATAAAGACTCTGAGAATTTTTTTTAACTGGGAAATTCTGCATGGCCTAATTATTTGAGGGATTAAAGAGTCCAATTCTATAGAAAAATTTTCCATGGCCTATCAGGTATTCCCAGGAGCCATGGTGCAGAATGATAGATTGTTAAGAGCCTGGCTCCAGAGTCAGGAACTGGATGCCTAATCCTGCCACTGATGCTTGAGACCTGTGTGATCCTGAGCAAAACACTAAAGCTGCCTGCACTTAGTTGCCTTGCCGGTAAAATGGACCATTTGAATTAAATAATCTCTAAGATCCTTTCTTCTCAAGCTGTGATTCCTTCAAGCTTCAATCAGTATTAGCAGAATTATCCACTTTATCCTATCATTACCTCAGTGGGGAAAAGTTAGGAATGGGCAAATTTGAACTTGATATCAAGGAAAATTTTTCTAACAAGAACTTTGTTGACATGGGTAGCCTTAGCTCTCCCTTCTTAGGGATTTTATAGCAAAGACTGAAAGGCCATTGCATACCACAGAGAAGATTCCTGTGAGGTTCCTTCAATCCATATTTATCAGCCAAACAAAATTGTTGTCTCTGTTATCCACTGATCTCCAAGACAATCTTCCTTCCTCAGAGCTCACTGCCAAGCTCTTTGCCCCCAAACTCTTACCCTTATCCCAGGCTACTTCTATATACATACCCTAATCTCCCAGCTCCTTACCCATGACCTCCTCTTCCACCCCATCTGAACCACATACATATTCTTGCCCTTACCATCAACCGCAAGGGTTCCACATCTATATTGAATTCTGAAACTCTTGTCATGGTACCTTTCCTTCTGCCTGTAATATCTGATCCTAATGTTCATCCTCGTCATGATCTCTCATTTCTCCAACCATCCCTACACTGGTCATATTTCCCTCTCCATCATCTTGACTCCTTGGTGAACCGATTCAAGTCTACACTAAAATCCTCTTCTCTTGAATTCTTTACCTCTTTATCCCGTCTTTGATCTTGCCAAGTCTCAGTCTTGAATTACTTCCACCATACGCAGCCTTTACTCTCATTTCCATGCTGGTGAACAAAGCTAAAGAAAATCGTGAAACTGTGCTAAGTGGGTGCACTGCAAATTCATGGTATATTATCTCAACTGAGTCCTCACTGGAGCGAGGCAATGGAGTCATTATCCCCCTCTCCATGAGGGTATTTTTCAAACCTTTCCTTTGATCCCCCCTTATCACAGGGCCTGGCTTACAGCTACTGTGGTGGTGGTTGTTAATCACTTCATTTTCAGAGAGGACTAATATCACCAGGTGATATCTTGACTCATAAGTGAACTAAAGTTAATAAAGCTGCTCAGAATCAGTGGTCTCATTCTCTCTTCTGGGGTTATCAAAATCTAAGCATATATATATATATATATGTAAATATGTGTGTATGTATATATGTATGTACGTATATGTATATATATATACACATATATATATATCAACAATATATGCTAACAATATATATACAACAATACATATATATCAGCTATATATATATCATCAATATCAATAATATATATATATATATCAACTATATATATATCAACAATAACAACAATATATATCAACTATATATCAACAATATATATATTAACTATATATATCAACAATATATGTTAACAATATATATGTCAACAATGTCAATTACATATATATATCAATAATGTCAACAATATATCAACAAATATATCTCAATAACTTGAATTTAAAGCTTCTTTGGTATTTTCCAACTGTGAGATGCTGAAGGTCTAACAAAACCAGAAAAAATCTATCTGAATTGTTTCAAAAGAATTTTGTATTGTTCTTCTTCTTCCTTTGAGATAATTAGTACCTTCCCAACAAAGATGATTTGGAGAAAAGGAAGCTATAAAATCTGCTGAAAATATCACCAAGGACAAAGATAAAAAGCCAGATTTTATTCTGTACTGAGAATGAGAATCAAAAATTTATAGTCATGGAAAGAAGCTTGGAGGTTACTTAACTACAATGTTTCATTTTACAAACAAGGAAACTGAGGCTCAGAGGGGAAGTGATTCACATAAAGTAACATAGCAAGTAAGTAGCAGAGAAGGGATCGAACCTCAAGCCCCCTAGCACCAACTATGGTGTTCTTGCCATTACCCCATGCTGCATTTCCTATGAAAGCAATTTATTTTCTAGAGGGCTACAGCCAGAATTCAAGGACCTCTTTCAGGATCAAAAACCATCTTTTCTCCTCTGCCCCACTCAACCCCAGAAACAGAACAGCTCAAATACTGCTGCCACAAATGGATATGTGACTCCCAGAGAAATTCAAGGGTATTTTTCTTTCTTTCAAGTAAGCATTTTTGGAACGGAGATTAAAAGCAGACAGCTGCCCGGTCCCTGCTGGACCAGCCTCCTCATTCAGTGTGTGTGGATGAAAGCAGAGAAATTAGCTGTTGACTCTGATCTGAAGATTTCCCCGGGCCTTTTTTTCTCTTCTCGAGCTGAAACAGTTGCCTAACTTGGTTTCTTCCCTGTTTTTCCTTTCAATGGCAATATGTTGAAAAACGATGAAGGAGACTTTTATGGAAAGTGGGTTTTTGATAAGAAATGCATCCTATTGATGTGGGAAGCAAAAGATGCATCGCAAAATCGTAAATATACTTTTGGCTACGGCTCTAACCGATGGAAATCTATTTATGGATGTGCCAGACTCTGAGAATGACACCAAAAAGCACAGCTTCTCCCCTCGAGGAGCTCATCTCCTGCGCCACATAAAGAATCAATAATTTAGAGCTAGAAGTGTTCTCTCACAAGTCGCCATGACTAACCCCCTCATGTACAGATGGGGAAACTGAGACCGGGTGGGTAACAGTGATTTGTTCAAAGTAACTCAGGCAGCAAGTGCCAAGCCTAGCTCCTTTACTTTCAAATCCCTTGCTCTGTCCAGTGGATCGTGCTCTCTCTGCTAAAATACATTTAAATGTGTATTTATCCACATGCAGTAAAAGTCTGTTTGATAAGGCATTTTCCAGATTTCAGCTGTTTCATGGAGCTGTTAATACAATTCTAGGTACCAAAGTGAGGGGAAATGGGGTAGAAGAGAACGATCATTCTCCTCCTCAAAAGCCAAGTTGCCCAACAATATGGTCATTTGTGTTGGTGGTATGTTCCTCCTCCCCTCCCACTAATAATAATGGCTAATATTTACATAGCACTTACTTTGTGCTTGGTGCTGTACCAAGTGCTTTACAATTATCTTATTTGATCCTCACAACAACCCTGGGAAGGAAGTGCCATTATTATCCCCATTTTACAGATGAGGAAACTAAAATTAAGTAAATTTCCCAGGATCACATTGTCTGAGGCTGGATTTGAACTCAGCTCTCTGATTTTAGGTCCAGGGCTCTAACCACTGTACCATCCAGTTCCTTGTACAGAGGAACACAAGGTAGATCTGGAGGCAGAGGACATCTGGCTATTGACAGAGTTGGACCTAATGAACTCTTATGCCCATCCAATGCTAACCCTTCCCATCTCCCTTATCTAAGATTAGCACCTTCCATCTACCACGGCACTATGCCTGGTATACATCAGGTGGTTAATATTTATCAGCTTCTCTAACTCCAGCACCTCAAGATGCCCTGAAGGAAGACATCACACAACATTAAGAGCATGACTCCTGACTGCATCTTCATTCTAAAGCCTTTGATGGATGACAAAAGCCCTGCCAAATAAACAACTTGATTTCTGCTGTTCTCACAGATTAGACGCCCTTCCCCTACTGAGACATTGGAGGCACTGAATACGGAGGCAGCATTCTACCATGTTGCAGCG
Organism: Sarcophilus harrisii; assembly: GCF_902635505.1. NCBI lineage: Eukaryota > Metazoa > Chordata > Mammalia > Dasyuromorphia > Dasyuridae > Sarcophilus > Sarcophilus harrisii. The sequence goes on along the minus strand of NC_045428.1, from coordinate 19,137,054 downwards.
GAAACAGAATAAAAGCCGGTTCCCCCACCTCTGAGGACTCCTTCAGACTACCCTGGCTATTCGCACTACACTTTTAGAAGGAAATCACCCCCTGCTAGAAGTGACCCAAGCCCAGCTGGACCATCAGGGGGGATCTGGGTACTCCATCCAGAGGCGGGCTGCTTCCTCAGCCCCCCCAGCTAACCGTAAGTCATCTTCTCCCCAGCCCAACCACCCACCCAATTTTCCTCTACTTCCTTTACAGGAAGACTCTTAGGTCTTAGAGTTCAGTCCTTGAGAAGAGACTTGACTTGACCAACTGATAAGTAGCCACATCGAGGTTCAAACCCAATTTCCCTAATCCCTTAATTGAAAATCTAATTCCGTCTCCTCTGGACACATGGAAAGGAGAGTAGCTGCATTGGCAAATTGCGGTGGAATTGACCTGTGAGAAGCCACAGAATTTCATACCTTCCACCTCCTCTTCTCTAAACCATGCTCCTGGTGCTTGGAAGTCTTCCATAATCATTGAAGGTCAGGATTCTCCGGCTCTCGGGAAGCCAGAATTTATTTTCTCCATCTTTCCAAATGGATCTGTGAGGCAGGCATTCCCTCCAAAAATGGAAATCTACAGTCCATCCAAGCATTCCCTCCGTGGGACTCTCCCATAGTGTCATCCCATGTGTTTGCCAACCATCCCGGTGCCCGTCTTGCCATCTCAGTACCAGTGGAACACATGGGCTATCCATTATTCCCTTCCCTCATCACTTAACAAGCCCATCCTCTTCCCATCACCTATTTCTGTAATGAAATCCTTTACTGTGTTTTTTTGCTAATCTGTTCTAGGTTGATCTGCCTATATTTACCATGTACACCTCCTCTTTGCTCCTTGAGTAATACCAGGTTTTATTATTATTCTTTGGAAGTTGAGTCATCCCATGACATTTCTATAGCACTATAAACATGCAATCTTATTTAAACTTCACAGTTCTGTGAGGCAGGTACTAACTGTGTCTACCTTATAAAGAAAAGATCAGACTTAAATCTTGGTTACCAAGCTAACGTGTCCAGAGGTAAAATCTGAGCCCAATTGTCCTCTTATTTCTCATTTTAAAATCTAATCCCAGAATTATCCAACACTCTCATTTCTCATTATGATCTGAGCCCAAAATTGTCCAATACTTTTATCTCTCATGTTATAATCTGAGCCCAGAATTGTCCAACACTCTCATTTCTCATATTATGATCTGAGCCCAGAATTGTTCCAATATTCTTATTTCTCACATTATGATCCGAGCCCAGAATTGTCCAACACTCATTTCTCATATTATGATGAGCCCAGAATTGTCCAACATTCTTATTTCTCATATTATAATCTGAGCCCAGAATTGTCCAACTCTTATTTTTCATATTAAGATGAGTCCAGAATTGTTCTAACACTCTTATTTCTCATTATGCTCTGAGCCCAGAATTATCCAACACTCATTTCTCATATTATGATGAGCCCAGAATTATCCAACACTCTTATTTCTCATATTATGATGAGCCCAGAATTGTCCAACATCCTTTTTTCTCATATTATAATCTGGGCCCAGAATTGTCCAACACTCATTTCTTATTTTAGACTACCTCTAACAAGATGGGCAAGGCTGACTGTTGCGTCGTTACTAACAGGTGTAAAAACTTGGAGGCAGGATTCTAGTACCAGAGATAGCTCCTTTATGAGGGTATTGATTTTTTTTAAATGGCACTTAAATTTTAAATTTAAATTAAAAAGTTTTAAATAAGCTAAATTTTAAAAAAAATTAAATTTTTTAAATGTCAAAAGGTTGACAAGGCATGGGTGGTTTACAATCTGTACTAGTGGATATACACAGCCCAGCAAAATCAAATTCATTTTCATACTAAAATCACCTTAAGTCACATCTATTTTGAGATAAACAAACTAGGTCTAGTGGGAGGTTACATGGTCATTTCAGCAGTCTTTGTGATGGATGGTTCTCATTATAGTCACCTAAAAATAAACACTGCTACATCCAATCGTTTCACTGAGAAATGTTCACAAGAACACGTTATTCAGTCTGGACTTGGGTGAAATCTAGCACTCAATTCAACTACTCCTTCCACCCATGAAGCCTGGAACCCTCCTCCTCCCTTTCTCATCAGATGTGATTCTTCTGAATTTTTCAGTATCTTTTTAATCAATATTCTGTATTCTTCGATACCTTCTTTTTAATAAACATTTAATGTGACCATGGAAACTAGTGTAATACTGAAGCTATTCAAACTGTTTTCTCTTGGTCTTAAAGCACAACCGACGCTTCTTGTTTTTGAGCTGGGCACCTCCTTGGCAAATTCCCTTAGGCCATTTCTTGGACGCATCATAGGTCATAACATCCTACAACCCACTTGTTTCCTACCTGTTCGGTCTTTCCTTTGACATTTGAGGTGGCCACAGTTAGTTCTACCGAAAATGCTTTCTTCCTCCAAGTCACTTTGGGACCATCTTGTCGTACCTGTCCAAGAGTTCACATGCCCATCTTGGATCTCACTGAGGTACCCCTATATCCCAAGGGATAATGCAAATGGTGGAACATGTGAAAATCCAATTGTCTGGGGAATGTTACATCTACGGGGAATACCTCGTTTGAAGAGAACGTTTCAGGAAAGACCCACCCAGCTAGCAGCTCCAACTACTGAACCCGTTTCGCCAACCATTGAGAAACAACCCCATGGGTCACATGAAAGATCCGTTATTTGTCACAGGATGAGACAGAAGGGAGGTATGAGACTCAGTCCTGATAGAAGCAGTTTAATGGAGGATGAAGAATCATCTGGAGAACGTTAGAACCGATGTGGGATCTCTTCTGAATTTCACAAGACACCTCCACAACAGTGAAGAACACCCAGCAAATCTACATCTCCCTCTTACATGCCTTAGGATTCAATTCAGGATTTAGTTCAGTTGGTTATTACCAATTAATAACTGAATTTGGTTATCTTGATTCAGCTATTATACTAAGTTTCTGACAAATAATTTTTTACTATATATTGACTTGGTTTTAAAATGTTTAAAATGTTACCTGTGTTTGATTATCTTTTTAATCATTTGTTAAGTGTTTCTATATAGCAAGACATGGACCACTGATTGACAACAAAAAAACAAGCATCACATGAATAAAAATGGAGAGGCCCATGGTCTATGTTGTTAATGCAACATTAAAACTCATGAGAAAGAACAGGAATCTGGGATGCCATGAAAGAACTAAGAACAGATGGAATAGTAACTATGAAAGACCAAAGGGATGATAGATGATAGATGATAGATGACTACTTTATCCAATGCAATCCAGAAAATGATGGGAAAAAATAGGAAGGTCTCCAATTAGCAAGCATTTATTAAGCACCTAGTGTGTTCTCACAAGTTGGGTAAATGCCTCGTGGCAAACTTTGGGAAAAGCTGTGGGCAGCCACAGGTACCACTGACATCACTGAAGGAAGTTCCCAAGTAATTAAAGCCCCAGAGCCATATATATGTGAGAATGTAGGAAACAATACAAAAGCTTTTTACCCAAAAAATGCATTTTTAATAAAAAGGACCAACACTCCTCCGAGTAGTGTCAGACATCTTTCAAAATAAAAACTGGGGCCCCTAATCCACTAAGAAGACTCCCTACAGACTACGTATTGACTTGGTTTTAAAATGTAATGTTACCTGTGTTTGATTATCTTTTTAATCATTTGTTAAGTATTTCCCCTTCACATTTTCATTGGCCACTCCTGGGAGGTTGTGGTACCTGTTTTGACACTTCTATTCTAAAGCACTATTTTGAGGGACTTTGGTTTTGGAAGAACTGAAGGGGATGGAGCCTGGGATGGCTGGATTCTCCCAAGGGTCTGGGTAAAAAGGCAAAGCTCATAGGGGGGAGAGAGAGGTGATGTGGGTAGGAGGCCAGAGGATCATCCTGGCCAGTGCAAGAGAGAGAACAGACTAGAAGACATGAGGGGTAAAAAGAAGCTCAAAGGTAAATATATGGAAATGTGAATAACATAACAGGTACTAGAAGGTATCCATTTTTTTCCTAAGATATTTTTAGTTCTTTAAAAAATATTTCCCCCTTTGGAAACCAATCCCAAAGTTATGTATGTGTAAGTATAACTAGGCTGCCATGTATCCAATAGACACTTTCCCCAAAAGCTGAAACCCAATATGAATTTTATTTCTCTATGACATGCAGATAAACATTTTCTACTCAATTTTTTAGACTTCAAACATTTTCAAAAGGCCTAAAATTTTATAGAAACAAATAATTCTAGAGCAGGAAGGGATCTCAGAGATTCCCGGTGCAAGCCCTCATTTTCCAAATGAGGGAAGCGTGGCCTGTGATGAAATGCATCTCATCAGCTCATCATGGATGCCCCTTCTCCCCCAGTGGCATCTTCAGAGATGTGGAGGTCCTCGAGCATCTCAGCCAGGCTAATCTGAGGGGCTCCCTCATCATCCGTGTCACTCTCCACGGGGGCTGTCGAAGCTGAGAAATCACCCGGCAGGAACAAGGCGGAGGAGAGATGGGAGAAAAAAGAGGACAATTAGAGCCCCGGCTCCACGCGCTGTCCCAATTCCAACTCTCAGCGACATCAGTGAAAGAGAGGGGCCGACCCCCCAACCCCCTGATCCCCAACCCAGCATGGTCCCAGCCACTGTCTCAGGAGCAGACAATTAAGACTGCTTGGAGAACCGACCTCCTCCTGGCGACCTTCTCACAAAAAGAACCTGAAGGACTTTGGTTTTATGCCCAAGGTCCATGGGAATGCCACGGCATCTACAACCAGCAAGAGCATCCAAGCAAGCTCCTCCAACTGCCAAGGCAGGGGCTTCAAGTTAGGAGGGACATACAGGGACCCCCGTGGCCTCCAGACCTGTGCAATGCAGGCCTTAATGGAATTCTGCTGCTCTCCAAATATATTTAAGGAAGCCAAGAATTAAACTCAAATGCTGTGGAATAACTAGATGTAAAAGGTAAAGGCCCAAGGAGACTATCAACTAGAGAATGGCTGAATACAAGGATGGCAGAGGAATGCTGTGAGAAACGAGGAAGGGGATGATCTCAGAAAAACCAGAGAAGATCTGGGTGAATTGATGCAAAGGGAAGTGGGTAGAACCAGGAGAAAAAACGTACACAGTAAGACCGCCATTGTAAAATGATTACTTTTGAAAGATTTAAAGTGCTTTGATCACCAGAATGATCGGCCATATTTCTAGAGGATTGTTGATGAAGCCGAGAGAGAGAAAGAGAGAGAGAGAGAGAGAGAGATGGATGGATGATGGATTCCAAATGCAAACTGAGACATATGCTCTTAGGATATAGCCAAGAGGGGACTTTGTTTTGCTTGATTATACATATCTAAAAGTTGCTGGGGGGGAGGGAGGGGGGCTGTTCTTTGAGGAGAGGGCAGGGAAAAAATTACCAAATGCTAAGGAATTGAAAAAAAAATTTAACTTATCTAAAGGTGACAACCCAATCAACTGCTCCCAATACTTCACTTTAGTTATAGAAAAAACATGACTTTTCAATTGACTTAAATTCTAACCTTTATAAATATTGACATTCTTTCTGATTGTCTCATCTTCTTCCAGATCCTCCAGAAAGTCCTGGTACTGCCTGCAGAAGGAAATTTGCAGAGGTTAACAGACCAACAGTCCATATTAGCCCAATTCTAAGCACAGAGAATAGGAGATCAAGGAATCTGCAATGATGAAAACTTAGGGAAAGATTTCAAGGTTGAAAGTTTATAAAGTTAATAAAACATAGTGATTTTTTTAATAGGACCATATTTTACTGTGGGAAAAGTCAGATGGTCAAGGGAAAAAGAAAGGCAAATCCATTTCCTATGGTCCATTTCCCTACTGACGTTCTCAGATTTTGCCTCCGTATCACCGCCTCTGTAAAACAGGGATTCTAAGAGCATTTCCTTCCCTCAGGGTTTGTGATGAGGATGAAGTGAAGTAGCAAATGCAGAGCTCTTCCCAAAGCCAACAGCGGTGACTAAAGGCCAACTGTGGTGGCGAGGTGACCCTGGGCTTGTCAAAGGCCAGCAGGTCGCAAGCTCCGGGAGCTTTATCAAACTGCAGACACCGAGAGGAATCCTGCCGTGGGCTGGGGGGTCTGAGGACCAACCCAACTCTGTTTAAAGAGGCTTAACTATGGGCTGCTTATTAGTCACCCAGCACCGAGATTTTTTTCCCCATAAACCATCCCCAAGAGCAGCCCCCCAGGAGGGAGAGCTGCTCGGTCTGTAGGGGTGGAGGCAGTGGCCAAAGAAAGGAAAGTGTAGATACTTCAATGTGATGGAGTACTGCTCCTATTGTAATATTTAGTAACTTCTTTCTTAAAATGGCTAATTAATTTTGATTGACCTGTTTTTTAGCATTAACACATCTAACAGACAGAACAGTTATCTCCTACTTTTTAAATAAATTAGAACTTCTTAAAAATCTATCACACTTTTCCATTTTTCAAAGTGAAAATAATTAATTAGATCCAAACTATTCACATTCCAAGTACTTTCATTCTTCTTACTGTCACCCTTTATGAGGCTACATAAAGCTTGAAGATTAAAATGCTTGGAGTTCAAAAGCATGAACTTGCGGCAAAGTTAATTATTTCTCGCCAGTTAGACAATATCTTTGCTTTTTACTTATTATTCATCAAGATTTTCCTTTTTATTACACACTAAAGAGAGCATATCTACCAAAGTTACTTTTAAAATTCAAGTTTTTAGGCTTTTCATTACTTATATCAATAGTAATAATATAGCCAACTCTCAATTTATCCAAATTACTTTTAAGCACCTTCAACAAAGCAGGCAATAACATTAAGGCTTTTGGAGACATAAAAAAGCTCCTTGAGCAGGAGCTGGGAGAAAAAAGCTTTTAAAATTCAAAATTAGTCGCTTCCCCTCCCTTGGAGAAGGTGAAAGCTGCTCCCCTGGAGCGAGGAGTCTGCTTTATGCCGAGAGCTGACTTATTTCATCCCAGCAGTGGGACTGGAAGCAAAGAAAGGGAGAGGAAGGGAGGCGGCCCAACAGGGCTGACCGGCTCTCTTCCCCCTCTGGGTTTAGAACTTCCTGTGTCCTGTCACTTCCCAAGTCGATCCCCAACTCTAGGGTTGGTCTTCAAGTACCAACCACAACTCACCTTTTTCCAGCTTCACTTGGGCTCACGGCACCCTTACTTCTAGCGCTTTCTCCATCCCTCTGTCCCTAAACTCTTTCCTGTTAAGCTCCAACCCAGCACTCGGGGTCTGGGATCGGGTCAGCCGCCTCCCCCACGTCTCCAGGAACTTCGCCTTCCCTCAGCTTAAGCACCTGACATTGTGGACGGAACCTTTTCTGGCGCATTTCCCTAATGCTCCAACTAGTGTTACCCTGAAGGTAATGAATGCCCATGTCCCCTGGAAGCTGAACAGCCTCCAACTCTGAGGGTCACCACAGGCACCAAAGGCAGAAGAAACGATGCTGTCTGGGAAAAATGATTCCACCTGAGCTAAAACGGCCTTCCCAAGTCTAAGCTTCTCCATCCCTTTCCTCAAGTGAGCACAAGGGAGACGGTGTTAGCTGTGCTTTAGCCAGTATGGGGGCTCGCCCAAGACCCTCCGCGCCATGGCTGAGGACCCACAACCAGAGGAGCGCAGGCCTGGGGCCGGTCTTCCACTGGGCCCAGCCCCTGCTTTTTCTCTTGGCAACGTGTGCCCAGGCTGGCGTGTGTGTCGGCACAGCCTTCCAGGAGCCCTGCCCTCTGAGATGGAAGAGCAGCCCCCGCCGCCAAGGAAGGCGCACCCGAGTGCAGACAAGGATACACTGTTTACCTCAATCCCCTTTTTTTCCCATTTAAAAGATGATGTTCAGCAACCCCAAAATTAGGTATTTCTTATTTCATTCTTATCAAAAAGAGCCTCCCTTTTCAGATGAAGATAGCACAGTTAAAGAGGCCTGAGATGACTATATCAGCAGCAGTAACAACATGAAGGGGGACTCACGTCCATGGGCCGTTACAAGGGGCGGACGCTTGACCCGGCACTAGCCTTACGAGAGTGGTGCCGGGCAGGAGCCCAGGTCACCGGTTTGAGCACAAACTTTACTTGTGGAACAGCTCAAGATAACCTGAATAATTATAGACAATTCCAGCAAAGACGATGGGAGGCAGTAAGAACATTACGGCTCCTGTCAGCAGTCCCGTCTCCCAGGCGAGGGTCTCCTGGGCATCCTCCCCCCACCACCCATCCCTTCCCACGTACACTTGGCCCGAGCTTGGGCCTGCACAGCCTGAGCTCAAAGCAACAAATCTGGGAAGCCTGTTTATTATTTTCCTCAAATTCTGAGCCAAGTGTGATCCAGGGCAAGTAAAACCCAACTCCAGAGAACAGCCTTAACCCAGAGCTGCCTCGTGCCCACCCTGGAGGCCTCCTACTTATTTCCCTGCTTGGTCTCTGTCCAGCCCATTTGTGTAGGTCACCTGATTCTCACTCCATCTACCTGCTCTGGGTTCCTGCAATGACTCGTGAGCCTGCACTGATGGGCTTTGGTTTCTGTGATTAAGCTGAATGATGTGACTAACCAGAAGCTGGGCAGGAAGTCTCACCTCTTTAATGCTCAGGGATTCTGGGACTAGTGACTTTCTCCTAACAGGTGGGAAGATCTTCTGGGAGGCCCCTCCCACCCCCCCCACACTCCCAGGGAAGCTCGCCGGCCCCCTCCCTTTCCATTTCCCAACACGGAACAAGAAGCAGATTAACTGCAGCCGGCATCTCTCCCATGTGCCAGGCCCGCTGCCCCTCGTTGGGGGAGGGGAGGCAGCCACGATACCCAGAGGTGAGCCCAAGAAGTGGCCCAAGGGATCTGACGGGGCCATAAGCAGAGGTGCCAGTCTGGCAAACTGCCCTGGCTCATTCATTTTCCAGAAGCCCCACCCTCCTCTATCTCCGCAAAGCCCAAGAGCCTCAGGGCCAGAGAGAGCTTCCCTGACCACAAGGTCAGCATTAAGAGCGTGAGCCCGGCCCGTACCTCTCATCATCTGTGTCCATGGTCTCTTTATCCCGATCCAGCTCCTTGAGCTTCCAGTTCCTGCGACGCTGACGTTTGACACGATCATAACTCTTTTTGATCAAGACCTAAACACCAAAGTAATCAGAGTGTTATTCAGAAAGCAACAGCGGCCTATTGGAAGCCCAGAGACTCTAAAACCCGCCGCGGAGACCACAGATAGGGCGGCGTGTCCCCGGCGGGGGGTCTCCCTCTAGCCCCAGCCCCTCAAGGGGACAGCTGGCCCATGTGGACACAACCGCGCCGGCCGGAGGCTGGCGGAGAGACACTCATTAAGCGGACCTTGCACTTCTGTTAGCCTCACACCTACGCCCCGGCTCCGTCTCCTGTGTCTCTGAAAACAGCCAAGTAAAAACAGATGGTTTCTCTCCCTCCATCACCTCGAGTTCACCTCCACCCTCTGCTGAAAAAAGCAGCACCTGTTTACTCCTATTAAAGGAGCAGGTAGATGGAGCCTCGCCGCACCAACTTTGCACAAACTCATCAGGGTTTTAAAGTGCCGTCAGGTTTCAAGGCTTGGGAGATTGTTGACAACCGCAATTCCATTCAAGTGGGAGCACCGCCTCAACCTTTCGCCCCAAGACCCACCCCTGATCACAGAGAATACAGAGGAGGAAAGCGGGCTCATCCATCAAGCCCAATATCATAAAGGTTTCCTCCACCCTGGCTTTTGTTTCTAAACAAACTCTGGCTGCTCCAGGGAATAAAGATGGAGGCAAGTTAAGAGTGGATCCCAAATACAGCCTGCAAACACTCCTGTGACTCATTCTGCTTTTGTGTCAAAGGGGTCTGAAAAGGTAAATTAGGAAAACTAAGGCATTTTGTGGGAAATGGTTGATTAAAAAAAAGGGACCAAAGTCTCGAATTCTAGGAAAAGGAGGTAACCCAGCCCCTTTCAAAGCGTTTTCAAAAGGAAAGGTCTCATTTGATCTCACCTTCCCACTCCACAGAGACCCCAAACAGCCCCATTCTTCACAGAAGAGCAGGTACCTCTCCCTCCCGGGTGAAAGCTCCCAAGGGGACGGAACACTCACCACGTCAGGGACACGATGCGTGCTCATTTTGTTGGCGTACTCATCGTTCAGGTTGCAGTTGGCCAAGTCAAAGCTGGAACAGAGAAGACAAGAAGCGTAATAAGGAAGATGTTCACCTTCCGTGCTGGGGGTCTGCTGCTTTACGGGCTCCCCAGACAGGAGAGAGAGGAGGCCCCCACCCCGGCCCAGGCTCTGCACAAGTGGCCGGGCGAGAAGTTGCAATGAAGGGGGCAGATGCTGCGCACGAGGCTCTGGGCTGAGACTGGACAGGCTGGTGTCTCCTCCACAGAACCAGCACCAGCACAGCCACCCAAGGGCCAAAGTGCATGTGGAAACCAAACCAGACCTCCTCCCTCTCCTATCCCAAGCCTCCTCCCTGTCTGTCCAGGCCCAGGCCTCCTCCCTGTCCTGGTCCCGGCCTCCTCCTCCCTGCCGGGAGCTTTCAGGGAGCAGCCCAGACCAAACTTTAGCCGGGGACCCCAGGTGCCAACGAGAGGCCCCTGGCGTACCCACCCCAGCACCAAGTCTCCGGGATTCAGCAGGTGTCCCAGGTGAGTCCGGCAGAAGTACTGGTTGTCCGTGTTCATCTCCGATGTCTTCTGCACCCAGACTTCGGCGAGCATGTGCTGGGCAGGAACAATGAGAGGGGCTGCTCAGTCAGTGGCCATGAGCTCCTGCTTCCTGATGGACACCTTCTGAGCACCACTAAGGGACGCCTGAGCCCCTTTAAGCCCACAGGCTTCCAAGGAGGGGGACGTCCCCTGCTGCCCACCCACCATCAGTGCCCTTGCCCCATCTGTAACACGGGCCCCGCCCCAGAGCCGGGGGAGCTTCTCCTGCGGGCGTAGGAGGCCTCCCCTGCCCAGGAGGCTCCTGATGGAATATAGGCTCCCTGAGGATAGACGCACACGGCAGCAAGTTAAATGCCTTCTGGCTGATAGGCTGGACATGGGGAGGGGGAGCGGGGCCTCGGGCTGGGACAAAGGGAAAAAGAGGGAAGGGACAGAGGTGCCCCCATGCCCAGGCCCTCATGGAGTCCTTGCCCAATGGCCCACCACTGCACGGAGTGGGACTAGGGCCCTCGGTCCCTCAGCAGCGGAGCCCAGGCCCGGGGCTCTGGCCAAAGCCGGCCAGCCCCTGGTGGGGAGGGGGAGGGGGGGACCCGGACGTCAGGAGCACAAGTCTGGAGGAGAACTTGGAGTGGCCTTGGTGGAGGCGGCCAGAAAGCGCGAGCCAGAGTCTGGCCTTCAGGGTCCTGGCGTCCACCCTAGTACAAAGCCCCCGGGCGCCCAGCAGGCCAGTGGTTCTCCTCCTGGCCCAGCTCCGGGGACCTCGTTTGCTCTGACTCCCACTTCCTGCCAGAAGGCCTGGATCCAGAGCAGCCCAGCATAAAACTGCAGAGAAAACGAGCCACGGGGGGCGAGGGGGCCTTACCTTGTTGGACCGCATGCCGGCCCCCGCCACGGCCTTCTGGTTGTGGACCAGGCTGCACTCCATCACGATGAACTCCTCCAGCTGCTTGGGGTGGCACAAGCTGCTGAAGGGGTACCGCCAGTAGGTGTTCCCATCGATCTCGGCGACTGCGGAGAAGGGGCGAGGAGAGCCCTGAGGGCCGGGCGGAGGACATGGGCCCTTGGGGGAACCCCAGCGATGCAGAAGAGACATTCCCGGTCACCTCCATCCCGGGCTCCGCCCCCATGTGCCCGTTTCTCCCCCAGCGTCCACAACCCGCCAACGGGCCGAGGGACGACCAGCACTGCATGCGGGAGAGGGAGAGGCCCCTCAGTGTGGCCACGGGTCTGGCCAGTCTCCGCCATGGTCCATGCACAATCCCTGCCTAATCCCCAGCAGGAAGAGCCTCCAGGGTGTACACCTTTCCTGCCGTCACTCTTGCTCTCCATATGGATTGTATCAAGATCATTTGTGGTTTCTTATCTAGAGACTTTCCATTTCTGTTCACTGTGTGTTAAGGAAAAATTCTAAACCGTTTTGTTTTTTAACTAAAACTAGAATTTTTTAAAATAAAAGCAGGCCGAAATGCATCTAAATAATTAGCCTTAATAAACCGTTCCTCTAGGATGGAAGTTTCCAAATGAGTTTTATCTAAACTCCAGGAGCGACGGAATGAGCTAACCACCCGAGCGCCGCCACATCCCCACTCCATCCCGGAAAGCAAATTGCTTTCCAAAGCCTGAATTGCTTTCAAATACACTGAAATGTGGCCATGAGGCTTTAAATGAATTAGACACAAAAATTAAATTGGAGAACAAACACAATCCAATTCCAGTAAAAGTTAATGGAACGAAACAACTATACAAGAAAAGATTTTAAGGAATAATAGAAGAGATAATTTCTATAAACATTATCAAATGATAGAAGAGAGCCCTTTTAATCAAATGCTTTCTTCCCAATCCGATCCCCATTCACCTTTTGTAAACACGTTCTGCAGCTAGGTTTATAATTCTCATTTTGAAAAATGAGGGTTTTTTCCAAAAATTAAAATTCTGTAATTCAAGGGCATAATATGAATAGTCTTAACTATAAAAAACCCCTTAAGACCATTTTTTCCATACTCCTTCCCCAAAAAGTCTTACTCTGCAGCGTGTTCGGATCAATGAGGTGGATGGCGCTGGTGACTCGGATGCAGACACAAATCTGGCTCATGTTTCCCAGGCTCTGCGCCAGTTTTGGAGAGAGACACACAACGTTGTCCTGCGCGGAAGCAAAAAGCGGCAGAGGTGAGTCCCACATCACAGCTCCCCACACGATTCTTTCCCAAGTCTACCACCCTGGCCCGTCCTGAGAACTCCTTCTAACAACCAGACGTGAAAAGCTCCTGCGCCCGCTTCTCGGAGATCCCTTCTCCTCCGCAGCCCAGCTACAACTTTATTACCCTGTTCTTCAGATATGGAACTGAGAGTCCCTCCTCACATTAACGTTTCTATCACACAACCACACGCTGACATTCTATAAACACACACCACATCTTTGGCAATTCATAACCTCTACAAACATCTACAAGAATACAAATTCAACTAAAGCAAAATTTCTCTGAGAACAGCTGTAAATGTCTTTCTCCAATACAATTCCCACTGAAATATCTTTTCTCTGTCTATATTTACATCTACATAGAGACACACAAAGATACTTGAGAAGAACTAGGAACTGAAACGCCAAAGTACCTAATGGTAGAATTACAGACTCGGAGAACAGAGAATGTGGAAGGGACCCTTTTTGAGAACAACATTAAAAAAAAAATCAAACTGATCTCAAGGACAGAGCACCTCCTTAGTGGGGGAAACAAAACGTTGATGAATTTCTAGGGTTTTAAGCTCTGGTACCAGAGTGGGAGCCCTCAGGGGCTGCCTCCATTAAACTACAGGCTCCGAGGACAGGGTCCCCGGCCTTCTTATTCCTCCGAACCCCAAACACAGGAGCAAGGGCATAACCCGCTGTCCACAAAGGTCTATGGTGTGAATGAAGAGACACTGAGGTTTCAAAGCTCTCATTAACTTTCTACCCTTTTTATTTTCAACTATTCCTAAGGTAACATCAGAGTCCAAGCTTTAATCTAAATATAGCGATGGAAATGACAGATGCACGGACTCCACTTATTTCCATCTGACAAACCCAGGACACCTACTGTCAAGCTACCAGCAAGCGTTCAGGAAGCACCCAGGGCCAGACGCGATCCTAGGCCCAGGTACAATCTAACAAAGAGCCGCTGACAGAGCGCCGAGAGGTTCGCAAAGCCTGTGACTTAATTTGTTAGATCTTAGACTTAAGTTAGATTTGATTTGGACTTAATTTGTCCCCCTCACTGACTGTATCAGCCCCATGGGACGGTCAGGGAGGGCTCTGCAAACCCCAGGGCATCCCTGATGACCAGCCTGGCCACAGAAGGCTCGCTGGAAGGCGGGAAGACACAGGCACAGACTTGCCGCGGGCCCCATGGGCCCCACAGCCAGGCCGGTGCACGACCAAGGCAGCCTCAGGGCAGGAAGGAGCATCTCTGTGGCCTGTGGGGCTGGGGCCAACAACAACCTGGAGAGTCTCTGTCTCCTGTTTGTAAGCTCTGAGCCAGACAGAAAAGAAAGGCCTTTTCACTAGAGTGGGAGGGGAGGGGCTGAAAAGCTGCTCTGAGCCCATGAAGTACAGGAGGACGAGGTCTGTTCCCCCCACAGCACTAGCTGGAGAAAGAGGGAGGGGGACAGGGGGACCTAACTGAGCCTGCCTTAGGCCCCGGGCACATCCCTCAGCCTCTCAGACCATGCTCCTCCTCCTTGCCCGTGAGACAGGGCACCCACGTGCAGACCCACGGTGGCTCCGCCTTCCACAGCCAGGCTGCTTTCTTCCCCAAACCCTAAAGAAAGGAGAAGCCCCTAACCACAAGCTGCCATCCCTGCCCACAGGGGCTTCCCCGAGGCCTTCTCAGGCCCACCAGCGGCAGGGCTGGGGCTGTTCTCACCAGGGCAGGCCTTTCAGAACCGGGACAGCGCCCGGGCCCACCCCACCCCCCACCCCCAGGTTCCCCCCGGCCCAGGCGGTCCCTTCTAGCCCAATCGCAGACACTTCTCCCCCAGCTCTTCTGGAGCTTCTAACTTATGTGAACTCATGAGGCTGCTCTTCTAAGTCACGTTAATGGACGCTGAATTCAGATTCAGTCAGATTAATGGGGCGGAGGAAGAGTTACCTTGCATATGGGAACAATCTCCACAGAAAAAGTGCTTTTGTAGTTATACGTATTGCTGTGAATGTCATGGGAGATCAGTCTCTGCGAAGACTTGGATCTAAAAATTAAAGAAACGACAAGGTTACCCTTAACCCCCACAACTGCCCTTGTCAAGCGCAGAGCCTGCCCCCCCCACCCCAGTATCCTTCCCCAGCTCCTTGTGGCCCCATTCCTGGGACTGTCCTTGTGTTCCCGGAGCCGGCTCAGGCCCAGCATAGGGTGGCACTTGGGTACTGCTGGATAAACCAATTTACCCCTGGAGATACCCCGGCCATGTTCCAGCGGGGGGCACCCCCCCGAGCTGATTCCCGCCCCCCGTGTCTGTACCGCCCCCCTCCTTCCCAAGCCCCCGACAAGGGCCTGCCTCCACCCTGGGACGCGCCATTCCTGCCACATTCACGCGCCCGGCTTCCCCGCAGCTTCTCACCCCCCTGCACTGGCGCCTGCGGCCCCGAGGGCCCCCCTGCACCCATGAGGTGCTTCAGAAAGGCCGGCCCGAGGGGCAGCCAGAAGGCCCCACCCCCCACCCCCCCTACCTGCAAGGCACCGTGCACTGCAGAAAGTCCACCATCTTCTGCGCATGCTGCTTCTGGGCGTAGTAGAAATCCAGGCCGTCTAAAAGGAACAGGAGGGCGGCCCTGAAGGGGCTTCCACAGACCCAAGGGGACAAGCGCTTCTGTGCATTAACTCCCGCACAGAGGGAGGGGCTCTGCAGGGCGCAGGGGGTCCCACGAGGGAGGGGGTCAGGGCCAGGCCCAAGCAGGGTTGCCGGCCAGAATTTTAGCCAACTCTGCCCATCTCTGCTCTCTGCCCCCTCCCCACCAATGCTCCCCCCAGAGCAAACCAAAGTCCCTTTTTCAGCTGCAAGGTCTCCCCGAGCCTGTGCTGACTCATTATGCCAAGAGTTCTCCCCAGGAGAGCGGGGCGCCCCAGCAGACAAGGAGGTCCCTTGGGGTCTGGGTACTCCTGGATGGGGCAAGCCTGGTGCCCAGCGGAGGCCTTCCTGACCTGTCTAACAGTCCACGGGCCGCAGGGGCTAAAGATCCAGGGGGTGGCCAGCCTGACTTTGAGCAAGTCGCTTGGCCGGTTCTGCCTCAGTCCCCACCTGTCAGTTCTATTTACGGTCACCATAACCACCCCCAAAACGCTCCTTCTCCCTAAGCCTTCAGAAACACTCCCCTGAACAAGGAAGCCGACCATTCCCAACAGGCGCACAGCTCCTCAGGGGGCCTCCCATCCCACGGAGCTGACAGCCCCAAGCTGGCATCAACAGTCCCATGAAAAACGTACTCGCCATCTTTGAATGCTGTCTTCCCATCAATAAATATAATTAGGTCATTATCCCTAAAGCTGAATATCTGCAACTTTTTGAGCTTCCCAATATCTTTCTTTTAAATGATGACTTTTTAAAGACATATTAGAAATCAATCTCTCCCCAAGCGCTCCCAGCCTATTCTAATGGATGCAAGCCCTCCGAGGCCTCGGCTTGTTTATGTCTCTGCGCTGTGCTCATCACAAGTGCCCCGAGGCCTCCACAACAGTGACAGCGGGAGAGCCTGTCATTCCCCACTCTCCCAAATAAAAGGCGCGCAGAACGTTCCATAAGGAACACGACATCTGGGGGGATCGTTAAAATGAAATTTCAAACGGGGAAATTCAAGGGGATCCGCAACTCACCGTGAATCTCCTTGATGCGGAGGGTGTTCTGGTGTGCTCTGTGTTTCAGGATCAGCTGCTCCAGGTAGTAGAAAGTTTTTTTGTGTAGGGTCTAGATAGAAATCCAAGAATAAAGCTGGATGATTCAACCCAAAACAAATATTAGAGGTCAAAGAGGAACAAAAAAAAAATCAACTCCGGATGGCACATTCATGCAACAGACAAAAACAAAATGGCGCTAGAGACATTTTGGTAAAAATGTGCCCTTGACTCATCGATGTTCACGTCTCAAAATAGCCCAGGCCCAAAGACCCCTGGGGGCTGCCAAGCTCTGGAGAAAGGGGGAAAGGTTCAGCCTCCCTCCCTCTCTCCCAGCTCTGGCGGCTCTGGGGGACAAGCAGGAGGGCCTGGGAGGGGCCTCTGTCAGACTGAAGACCCCTGGGAGCTGCTAAGCTCTGGAGAAAGGGCGAAGGGCGGGTTTGGCCTCCCTCCCTCTCTCCCAGCTCTGACGGCTCTGGGAGACAAGCAGGAGGGTCTGGGAGGGGCGTCTCTGTCAGACTGGAGACCCCTGGGAACTGCCAAGCTCTGGAGAAAGGGCGAAGGGTTCGGCCTCCCTCCCTCTCTCCCAGCTCTGGCACCCCTGGGGGACATGCAGGAGGCCTCTGTCAATCCGCATCATCCTTACCTTCTGCCTGACCTGAACCACAGCCTTCCAGAAATCCTTGGCTTCCACCCGATGGCAAGCATCGCACATCTGGGGCTGCACCACATATTCCACCACAAACACTTGCTGAAGGATGGCGCCATTCAGGACCTGGAGGGAGAAAAAGAAGTGTCTTCATCCATCTGTCCCCAGAGAAAGTCGCGTCCAAAGTCTTCTCACCTGTGGCTCCGAGACTTTCCATCACGTCACAGTTAATACCTGAAAGGCCCATAAACCTGTGCGATCTCATCATTTCTTTAATTGAAAATCTGTTCGCATAAGGACCTTCAGAATGTATTTCATATTAATTAAGGATAAACTACCCAGATTTAACATCCTATATGTAGAAAATGGTAGATTATTTGATCAAAAAGGTAAAAAGACATAGTGATTAAGCCCCAGGATGTCTTACATTAACATTTCAAAGGCTCTGAAATATTCTTAAATTAAAGCAGTTTCACTTGGGAATATTTTCTTTGAAGAAAGACGAGCTATATATAATTCAGCTGTGGAAACAGAGAGGGAGGTGGAAAGAGCATCTTCAAAAGAAACAAAAGCGTCTCCTGCCTGATGTTTTTATTTTAGTTGGAAACAACTGTCAGAAACTAATGTAAGCCTCCATTCTACCTCCCCTCCGCCATGTGTTTTCCCTAAGGACCAGCCAAGTGGACCCGTGACCCCAAAACAAGCAGAGAAGGAAGAATGACGGAATTAAACGAATCAGCCGGGAAATAACCCTCACTGGTCCTTGTCTGAAGCACACGCAGTGCAGCAGGACTCCGGCTCCCCCTCCGGCCGGCTTCCCCCGCTCACCTCCTTCTGGATAGTCAGCTTGACTTTAAGCCGCTTGGAATGAGGTTCTGTCCAAACAAAGCCAGCTTCAATCAGCCGTACCTTCAATGGGACAAATAGAAAACTAAAGTAAACTGTGAAGAACTCGCCCATCTCCCTGGAAAAGGGGAAACAAGCTCGGTGATGCACCAAATCTCACAAGATGTTCCCAGAAAGGCCAAGGGTTCCCCCGGAGCAGCTACAAGGTTTGGTGGATCGCGTCGGACCTGGAATTGGGGATATCGAAGTTCCAATTCAGCCTCAGATACTTGTTGATTGTGTGACTGGGGAAATCCCTCAACCCTGTTTGCCACAATTCTCATTGATAAAAGAAACTGAAGAAGGAAATGGCAAAACCCTGCGGGATCTCGGCTAAAAGGAACCCCCAATGGGGTCACAAGGAAATGGGTGGACATCAACAAAGGGTCCCCCCAAGGCCACAGGAATCACAGGCACTAGGGCAGGGCCAGTGAGGGAGAACAAAGGGACTGTGGGACCGGGTCACCCTGCACGTCCTAGGGTTCTCTGATTCTAACCCCCTCAGCCAGAGGCCGGGGGTGCTCCATTCCGATCACACTAAGTCAAGAGCCTTTGGTCACCATTTTTAGCTCTGAAATTCATGGCTGGCTACTTCCTGACCAAGCTATGACACAGTGTTAAAAATCCAGATTTGCAATCACATCCAGGACTGACAGTTTCTGCTTAAAAAAAAAAAGAAAGAAAAAGGGGAATGGGGGGAGGAGAGAAAACCAAATATCCATGTGCCAACCCTCTGGGAGTGTAGCAGTTCTGACAAGCTTGGGGGCTCTCAGAACCCTCAATATAAATTCTGGTTACTGAAGCAAGCAATTAAATGAAACTAGACTTCATTTAATAAGCAGCTGGGGGGGAAGGGAGGGGCAGTGGATAGAGCACCAGCCCTGAAGTCAGGAGGACCTGAGTTCAAATTTGGCCTCAGACACTTAAGTGTATGACCCTGGGCAAGTCACTTAACCCCAACTGCCTCAGCAAAAAAAAAAAAAAAAAAAAAAAAAGAATAAAATGTTTAAAAATTAAGACCAATTTTGCCTCTTGTCTTCTCTGAACTTTATCATCTATGTAATATCTTAAATAATCAGTTCAAGTCTCCAATGACGCCCAAATGCAACAGTTGTCCACTAATTCCAACCTTAAATGTCCTTCTTGGCTTGCTAGCTCTCCCGCCAACCCCTCCAAAAACTCTGTCCATTTGCTGTTTTGCTACTTGTATGTACGTCAGTGTAATATTCTTCTCTAAAATGTAATATTCTCTGTTGAGGTTTTCTTGGGGTCTCTGGGAGCAGCCTTCGTTTCAGTTCAGTAATCACCACACGAGTAGTCAGGGGTTAAAGTCCAAATCCTTTCTTGTCTCCTTCAAAGTCTTGTCTCCTTCACTTGGGGCTCGGCTAGTTTTTTGGAGGCCTCTGGATCTTGGTTTCAGTGGAGAAGCAAAGGAGGAGAACCTGCCGCTACTTCTGTCTTCCCTAGTTCTGATTCTGGCTGAGTTTGTCTGAGCTTATATGCTCTCTTATCAAGGGTGTGAATCTTGTAGGACTATAGTAAGTACGAAGTACATGGACTGAACTAGAGAACTAGTAAGCACCTGGCTAAACAACCACTGTCTCCATCAATCCCACTGACTTAGCCCCTTGTTTCAAGTTCTGGCCCATAACACGTCGGGGTAGGTCAGTATGGCAGAGGACAGAATGCTGGTCCTGAAGACAGGAAAAGCTTAAATCCATCCTCAGATAACAGCTCTGTGAACCTGAGCAAGTCACTTAACTAACCTGCCTGCCTCAGTTTTCTCAAAAGTAAAATGGGAATCCTAACAGCACCTACTTGAAGGGATTATCAGGAAGACCAAATGAGATATTTATAAAACACTCAGAACAGTGGCTGGCATGTAGTGGGTATTTTTAAAATGATTATTCCCTATAATAATATAAGTATAATAATATTACATTGTCTATAACAAATGAAAAATTGGTTGATTGCAGAAAAGCCTAGAAAGATTTCCATGAACTGATGCTGGATAAAGTGAGAGAATATTATACACAGAGATAGCAAGTTTATATAATGATCAGCTGTGATGGACTTGGCTCTTCTCAGCAACACGGAGATCCGAGACAGTTTCTACAGACTTGGGATAGAAAATGTCATCCACATTCTGAGACACAACTATGGAGACTGAATGTGGATCAAAGAACATATCCCCTCTCTCTTCTTTTTTGGTTCTTTTTCTCTCATTTTTTTCCTCTTTTATCTGATTTTTCGCACACCTCACAAATGTGGACGTTTAAAAGGATTGTATGCATAACCTATACCAAATTGCTTGCTCTCTTGAGGAGGGGGAAGCTAAGAGAGGGAGAAAAAACTCTGAAACACAAAATCTTACAAAACTGAAAGTTGAAAACTATCTTTTTGTATTATAGGAAAATTTTAAAAATGTTGATTCCTACTCCTCCCTTCCCTTCCCCCATGGCTCTGCCAGGTGCCTGCCCGTGTCAGGATTCAGGAGGCTTCCTTTTCATGGCAATTCCCTTCCATCTGTTCTCAGGACAGCGACACAGCCAACATTCCCACTTGGGTCCAATTCACATTTTCATGCAACAGCTTCTTCCCCCTCACCGGGACGGAGCTGCCTTTGTCGCGTACGACATCTGTCTCTGCTGACCTTTCTTCTCTGGCACTGATGTGGCTCCTGCTAGAGCTAGCTGGATACCGAACCACAGAGTCACGGGCTCGGGAAGCCTGCTTGTTTCCTGTCAAGAGCTGGAAATTTTCCCCCTTTAGCTGAAGTGACAGTGTCCGGCCCAACTGGGGTCTCCTGGCTCACCCCCCCACAACCTCCATGGGGAAGGTTGCCAAGCTTCTCCAAGTCCTGGTCTGAGCCCAACTTCCCAGCATGCTTCTTGCCTCCTGCCTTTGCCAACAGAGACATTAGGAATCGGCCCCGCTGACTCTGGATGCATTTCCATACGCCTTTGCTCTCTCCCACGGGCGGAGGTGCACCAGGTGTAGCAGTCACCCTCGTTCTCCACGCCAGTGGGCACCGGGTGTAACAGTCACCCTTGTTCTCCACGCCGGTAGGCACCATCCTTGGGCTGCAAGCTGGGACAGCCCACAGGGAGACACCCCAAAGGCTTCAGCCCATCCAGCTGCTCCTCTCCCATCTGAGGAGGACGTGGAATCGAGACCCGCTTCCCTCCACTGGCAGCACCTGCAGGCTCCTGCTCCTTCAGCTGAGACGTTTCAGGTCCTGCATCTGCTTACAAATAACTGGCAAAACCCCGCCTTCAGGGGAGCTGTGCAGAGCTCTGCGCCCCACAACTTTCTCGACACCTCTGCCCCTTTTTGCACAAAAGGACTGGGAAGCACGGTTTTGTATTTTCTGATGGCGGTTTTGTATTTTTACCTACGCAGCCTTAGCCAAAGTCTCTCCACTCCCAGGCAGACCATTCTCCAGGGAGCAGGAAGCCTGACACTGGAACCACACAAGCCTTCCGCTGGGGGAGAACCTCCCAGAGCTTCAGCACTACTCAGGCAGCCTTTGAAAACCCCAAACCCCCTCCCGCTGCCATGAGCCCAGGAAGTGGAAGAAGGGACTTCCATCCAGGACAAATCATCAAGACTTTCAAACGAAAGCCAATTTTCCTTTTTAAAAATTTCCATGAGAAAGCTTGTAATTATAAATATGAAAAAGTGGATAAAAACTTGACGAGGCAAGGTTGTGCAAACAATAAAAATGAGTTTAACGATCCTTAGCCTTACATGACATGAACTTCTTTTAACCTAAGAAAGCGTTTATAAATTCAGCTTTGATGGAAAAGAGCAAATCTATAAAATCTGATGATATTTATGCTACTGGTGTTATCTACTTTGCATAATGCAAAGGGACAAAGATGCTGGACTGAGTTGAAAGGTCACCGAATGCTGCCATAATTTACAAAATTCCATTCATTAAAGGATGAGTGAACTACTTTCTTAAAAAGCATTTCCAGAAAAAGGTTCTACAGGCATTACTGATAAATATTCTCATTAGTAACTTTAACATGAAAGGTTTGATTTAAATAATAATTAATTCAAACATCTTGAACTAACTCATGTAACCAGAGAATTAAGTGATTTATCAGTTTAAAAGGCACATAAGTGCAAATACATGCACAAACACACACAAGTATTTTGCCAAAATAAAATTTAAATTACATTCTGCTTTCCTTTTTGACTATTTTGGTACTTTGTAAAGAACCATACAAGAAAAAAAACAAACCCCAGCAAATCAGAATAATAATTTTTGAATCTTAAAATTTCTCCATTTTCTTCCAATTTATCCCCTGCTATCAAGGTCTGATCTTTATACCAAGTTCCAGAAGATAATTAATCTACCTTACTTAAAGAAGCCTTGATTTTTTTCAAACACAAAGTAAGAAGTTCCCTTGACTCTAAGGCACACTGTATCCATGTTCCCGGTGGCTGAAGATATCTAAGGATAAACAAAGAGAGAGTAAATTATAACTCTGCATGAACAGACAGGTATACACAGAACAATCAGCTGAAGCATTTAAAACAATTTCTATTCCCCAGGACAACTCAATCAGGAAGTTGTTAACCAGGTTAACAAAAAAAAAAGTCATTTTTTTTTTATATTAAAAGTCTCATGATTTATGTATGTACTTATTAAAAACCCAATGATAGGTCATCTGACTTATTTTGTATAAATACATAACATAAATTTCATTTTGATTTCATTAAGACAGAGTGTTCCTGGTAGGGTTCCTAGAAGATCTCCTTTCAAAGATGGGATTTTTATCAGTGTTCTCACTCTCATCACTGACACCGACGGCTGCCCCTCTGGTTGTAGGACCTGGAGAAGGGCGTGTCTCTGTCCAACCTGTGCAGAAGCTTCTCCCCAGCTGCCTGGGCTAATTCTCCAGCTACCTGCCGGTTGCCAGGTACTGACACATCCGTGAGGACACACTCCAAGCCTTGCCAGGTCATGGGCCACGTCAGACCACTGGCTGCTCCCCAGGCTGCCCAGGCTTTGGTTTAACACCAGTACATCCACATCACCGGGCCAGCCATGGGAGGGTCCCAAGCTTGTGGGATTTGTGCGCAAAGCCAGGCTGTCAGAATGCTGACCTTGTCCCTGGGAAATCTCCTTCTCCTACAGGATCCCCCCAACCCCAGCACACCTGCCTCATCAGGACTCAGCCTTCTGACTGAGGGCATGGCCACGAACGCAACGTTCACTGAAGCAGAGAACAGGAGAAAGATCTTCTGCGAGAGCCCCTTCCCCACCCTGCCCTCATTCCGGATTTCTTGGGTTTCTCTATTTTGTCATCCCCTCCCCCCCTCCCAGCCAGCAAGTCCTCTTCCAAGTCCCACATCCTCCCTCAAGCTTTCCATTTGGGGACTGGTTCTTCCTTTTGCCTGGAAGCTCCCGGGGGACGAGGGACTTTCTTTTTGTATCAGTATCGCCGGCACTGAGCAAATGCTGGCATTTTGTTGTTGCTGCGTCGTGTCTAAGTCTTCATGATCCCATCTGGGGGTTTTCTTAGCAAATGCTGGAGGGGTTGGCCATTTCCTAATCCAGCTCATTCTAGAGCTAACCCAGGGTTAAGTGACTTGCACTTGTATCTGAGGTCAAATTTGAAGATTAATCTTCCTATGAGCCCAGTACTCTAGCCACAAAGGCCACCACTAGCTGTCCTTATAATAGGTATTTAATAAATACTTATTATCAAAATAGGAAGAAAAGTTAACTATGTTTTTAAGTATTTAACACATATACAAACTATTTGTATTAAAGATAAAAATTCAACTGTATCCAAACTTAATGTTGATTGTTTTCATTTCACTCAACTAGTTAGAAAAAACTCAAACCAATGGTAATAGCTACATTCTTTCTTTTATTTTTATTTCTCCTTCGCATAAATCAATTTCTTAAAAACACCTACAGAAAAGACATTATAACAAGAAACAAACACCTTTATAATGATCTTATTTATTTCTTAAGAACTAGAAAACAGTGTAAAATTTGGGGCTCCCAAATATTTGCCCCAAATTTGTAGCTCCTCTCACTCTAGATCTGGGAACCTCCAGTGTGAGGGCCATAAAAGGCCCAAGAAATCATCTGCTTAATCAATCAAAAGCTGAAAGCTGGATACAAAAACCTCCCACTGCTTGAGTTCTCTAAGTCGATAATTTTATGTGGCCCTCAAATGACGTTATAAATATCCAAATGGCCCTTGGCAGGAAAGAGGTTCCCCACCCCTGCCCTAAATGAAAATCAGAATATAAAATAAGCTAAAATATCTTACCTTTCACACTGTTTGCAGAAGTTAATTGAAACTTGTTTGGGAATCCCTTCACTAATGTCCACTTGCGTCCGCAAACAGGCCACACACATGTTGGCTGGATTGGGGGGGATGGGGACACCGCACTCGCAGCAGAGGCTTAAGTAAATGGAACAAAATTAAGCACATTTTAGATTTCTGAAATGGGACAGTGACAATACATCCTTCTGAGAGCTCGGGGTGCACTATTAAGTTTTAATTTGAACTTTGACCATCTTTCTGATAACTTTTCCTCAAAAAAATTTTGGATATGTTGCATTCATTATGTGTCGGGATTGACTGAGAATAGCTGCCTACAATCATGTCTCAGGATGTTTTCCCTATGATGTCATTTCATTCTACAATCCAAGTGTAAAAATACTTTCAAAGGAAAAAATTACTTAGGGAAATAGTACTATATATCAAAGTTATTTTATTTATCCTATACATAGCTTTGTGGTGGGTATGTATACACATACATGTAGATGTATATATGTATACATAAATATTTAAATAAAATAATTTAAATAAAAAAATTAAATAAAAATTTACAGATGGTATCTCTCATAAGAGTGTAAGCTTTTTGAGAAGAGTGGTATCTTTGGACTCTTTATAGTTCCAGTGTTTAGTACAGTGCTTGGTACACAGTAAGCATCTGATAAATAATTATAGAACTGAATTGTAGAAGTAGGAGAGGTATAAAACCTTATTTTATGTCATCCCATTTTTAAGACTGGCAAACTGAGGTGCAAACATTATTTGGATCATCCAAAGGAGCTAGAATGGAGAATTCAAGCTCCGGTGACAGACCTGGGACTGATACTGGTCTGTTTGCTGGTGAATGATAATTATTTAATAAATCACTCTGGTCACTTTAAAATCCTGCCGGGTTCTCGTCCTGATTTTTTCCTGTTGTGGTCTCATTTTCCAAACAGTCACAAGTATTTGCATCTTTAGCCGAGTCTTGGGCCTGAATAAGAAGCCTAAGCCCCGGTGCCCCGGTTCTCGCTGCCGCACTTTCCGAAGATCTCTAAAAAACTCCGAAGTGAGCATCGGACCAATGGGCACCGAGCAGAAACCACAGAGAAGCGGCTCGTCCTCAGAGCCCCCGCCTGGCCCCGGCAGCCAATCCGGACCCACAGCAGACGAGCTCATGGCTCACCATGGAAACGCTAGAAATTACTCGTAATAGTTTGTGCCCAACTCGGGCGGGGACTCGCAGCGGGCGCCTGCCGGCAACCGGGCGGAGAGTCCAAAGTTCGGACCCCGTGAAACAGACCAGGTGAAACTGACAGAGAAATTGACAGGACAAAGACTCCGGTAACTCACACGCAGCCGGGGCTGCTCGCCGCGGGGCCCTTCAGATACTCCATGGTCCCGAACGCCCTGAAAAAGGGAAGGGGGTGAAGCGCATTCTTTGCCCCCCGGCTCGAAGGGACCCCCTCCCTCCCTCCCAGCCCCTCCCGGGCTTCTAACTCGCGCCATGTCCCACGTGATCTCCCCACCCCACCCCGGGCGCGGGCCGTTGGGACCCCCGAAGGGCCCGAGCCGTCCCGCCAGGTCTGGCTGCCAGCGCCCGAGGTTCTGGCCCGAGCTGGGCAGCCGGGGGTGCCCCGGGCCTCAGTCTCCTTCTCCGTAAAACTAGGTAGGGCTCGATAGCCGAACTTCCGCGACCCCGAGACCCTACGACATCGGCGTCGGCTTTCTCCTCCTCACGGGGGAAGGGGTCTCGAGGGTCTCGCTCAGCTCGCGACCTATGAGTCCCCGGCTCGGGCCTCAGCCCCGTCCCCGACCTCTCGGTGCCTCAGTTTCCTACTCTGTAAGGGAAGGGGAATCCCAGTCCCTCCCCGGCCCGACTCTCCTCACCCACCGCCCTAGGGGACGAGTCACGGCCCGGAGCCCCCGCCCGTCCCGGGACTGCCCTGCTCTCCCCCCCCCCGTTCTTCCCCAGAACTGACCCCGATCCTTCACGGGCTCTTCACACGCGGCACCGGCACAGTCGCTTCCGGGAAGAAGATCTCGCGCGAGAGAACGCATGAGACCTTATGAGAGTCTGTGTTTTCTTAAAGGGGCAAGTGTTGGAAAAAGAGAACGGAAGGAAAGGAGATAAAGGGAGACAAAGGAAGGAGAAAGGGGTTGTCTGTCTCTATAGTCAAGAGCCAACTCCCCCAGTCCTAAATTTAGTGGCTGCTACAATGTTATCCCTAGCAAGAACCTCAGAGCCATTTGATAGATGAGAGAACAGAAGACCAGGGAGCTGGAAGATTTTTTTTACTCTTTAAATGATTTATTGATCGGTTTTCTTTGCATCCCCAGCGTTTAGCTGGCATACTGTAGGTGCTTAATAAATGCTAATTTTACTTATTAAAGCTCTCTGCCACTTCCCGGCGACTTCTCCACATCCCCCAAAGAAGCCTTCCCTTAGAACAAATAAGAACAAAAGACAAATCAAGCCATTTGTGTGTCTAAAATTGCCTAAGAAGCTGAGTAGATCAGTTGGAGAATGGCTGAATAAGTTGGGTATATGAATGCTATGGAATATGTTCTGTAAGAAACGATCAGCAGGATGGCCTTGGAGAGACTTTCCTGAACTGATGCTGAGTGAAATGAAAAGGGAACATTGTACACAAGATTGTGATGATCAACTGTGATGGACTGGGCTCTTTTCAACGGTGAGGTGATTCAGACCAATTCCAATAGACCTGTCCACAGAACTAAATTGTATGAACACCGGTCACTGCACTGATTAGAATTCTGAAATTTAAGTGACTTTTCCAGGGTTATTACAGATAAATGTGAGTGAAAGGGAGGTAACCACTCCCCCCCCCCAGGCAATTGGGGTTAAGTGACTTGCCCAGGGTCACACATCTAGGAAGTGTTAAGTGTCTGAGATCCTATTTGAACCCAGGTCCTCCTGATTTCAGGGCTGGTTCTCTATCCACTGAGCCACCTCGCTACCACCGTAACCACTTCTTTAAGCCATTTTCTCTGACTCAGAATTTAGGATTCTTTCCACCCCACCTCCACACTGCCTCTCCAACAGCAAGAGAAGATGCATGCAATACAATGTGATTTTAACACATATATTAACACATGTTTAATAAATAAAAAACCAAGACAAAAACACTTATTGTGTCCAGAACATTGTAATTGTTAACAGGAAAATGACTTTAGATAAGATAGAATACCAGCCTTGTCCCGTCCAGCGGGACTCAGTTATTCGGGGGATCGAGGGGGACCCAGCCTGAAAGAGAAACGGGAGAGAAAGAGGAGGGAGACCGAGCAAATTTTGTCACGGCTCAACTTTATTCACGCAAAGGGTCTTGTTTTTATGCTATACTGCTACGTGAGACCATTATCTCTGTGTCAAAGTTCACATGGTCCTTGTAGTTAATGTTCTTCCTAGGACCCCTCGGGTCATTGTGCTCTGTGGTTAATGTTCTTCCTGGGACCCCTCGAATCATTGTGCTCTAAAAGCATTCTTCTTCAAACAGGTGTGTTTAACTAAGAGTGCAGTTGCCTTTGGGGAGGGGAGAAGGCCACCTGAACAAAGATTGTTAAAGGAGGGGGTGTTGGTTCCTGACACAGCCTTTCTTAGGCTTAAGGTATAGAAGGGACATATTGCACCAACCTAATAGTTATGAGTATAAAAATACTATACTAGTTATGTACTAGTATAGTATATTAATACAAGGTCAGTAGAAGGGAGATATTGTACTACCCAGATCGTTGTAGGATAAAAATACTCTACTAGATATATGCTAGTATAATATATTAATACAAGGTCAGTCTGTTGGAGAATAGTCCAAAACATGTTTTCGAAAATAAATTCCTTTAAGGCAGCATGTTGCCTTACATTTAATAGTATTGTTGAATTGAATTAAAATCCAAGAAGAATGGCCTTTAGGGACAGAATGTTCAGAGAAATCTTCCCTGAGCATCTGACATTTAAGTTGAACTTCAAAGGATAAGCTGGGATGAGCAGATAAAAGGGGTGCAGAGGTGAAGAATATTAGAACAGAGGGAATAGAAATCAAAACCTTAAAAGTATAAAATCAGTGAATTGCAGAGCCATTAGGGGAAAAAATGCTTTTGGCTGGGAATGTCAGATGGAAAGGTAGGATGAGGCCAGATTGTGGGAGAGCCACTGAAAACAAGTGAGCCTGTAACTTTAAGTATCCCACAGGCTCCTCACCTGAGTCCTTTCCTTCTCCCACTCTATGCTACTTCACCCATGAACTCATCAGCTCCCAAAGATTTAGTTACCATCTCTGGTGGTAGCCCATCTCTGGGCTAACAATTCTCCCATCTATCTATCTTGTCACAATCTCTCTTGACCTCCAATCCCACACCTCCAACTTCCTTTCAGACATTTGAAACTGGGTATTCGTGGACATCTTAAACTCAGTATGTTCAAAACTGAATGCAATCTATTTCTTCCTGAACCCTTTCCTCTTCTACCATCCTTATTACTGTGGAGGGCAACACCACTTCCCAGTCCCTCAGGCTCCCAATCTAGGAATCATCCTGGACTTTTCACTCTCTCTCCTCTTCATATCCAAGCTGTTGCCAAAGCTTATCCATTTCACTACTACATCATCTCTTGTAGAAATCACATCTACAGCATCTACTGTATATTTCGCTACTACAGCATCTCTTGTAGTTTTAATCTCTACATCATTTCTTGTAGATTCCATCTCTATATCATCTCTTATAGATTTCATCACTATACCATCTCTTGTGAATTTCATCTCTGTAGTGTCTCTTGTAGATTTCACCACTACATCATCTCCTGTAAATTTTACCTTTGTAGTATCTCTTGTAAATTTCACCACCACAGCATCTCTTGTTGATTTTATCTCTACATCATCTCTTGTAGATTTCACTTCTATATCATCTCTTATAGATTTCACCACTACATCATCTCTTGTGAATTTCACTTTTGTGGTATCTCTTGTAGATTTCACCACTGCATCATCTCCTGTAAATTTCACCTTTCACCTCGAATCTCTTGTAAATTTCACTACAGCATCTCTTGTACATTTCACCACCACAGCATCTCTTGTAGATTTCACCACTACATCCTCTCTCTTGTGGGTTTCACCATTACATCAGCGCTTGTAAATTTCACTTCTGTCATATCTCCTGTAGATTTCACCTCTGCCACATCTCTTGTACATTTCATCTCTATAGCATCTCTCAGATTTGCTCCATTCTTTCCTCTGAAACTACCCTCTCATCCTGTCACACTTGGTCTACTGCTATAGTTACTGGTGGGGTCTGCCTGCCTCCAGTCTTATCCCACTCTAATCTATCCTCTACTCAGCCACTAAAGTGATTTTCCTAAAGTACAGATTCAACCAATTCATCCTTTTACTCAATAAACTTCAGTAGTTCCTTATTACCTCCAGAACCAAATGCAAAAAAAAAAAAAAATGCTCTGTTTGACATCCAAAGCCCTTCATAATCTGGCTGCTTTTTACAATATTCTTAAACCTTACTGGCCATCACGTATTCTTTGATCCAGTGACATTGGACTCCTGGTTGTTCCATGACACGATGCTCCATCTTTCAACTGGGGCATTTTCTCTGGCTGCCCCTCATGTCTGGAATGCTCTCCATCTTTGTCTCTGATTTGGTTTCCTTTAAGCTACATCAAAACTTCACCTTCTACAGGAAGCTTTCCCCAACCCTTTTGAATTCCAGAATTCTCTGTTAATTATGTCTTATTTGACATAGCTTGGTTGATCATATTTGTTTGCTTGTCTCCTCCCATAGATTATTAATTCCTTAAAGGCAGAGACTCTTTTGCCTCTTTTTTGTATTACCATTGCTTAGTAGAGAATCAGACACTTAAAAGGCACTTGAAGTTTACTGGCTGACCTCAGTTTTCCCATCTGTAGAATGAGGGAATTAGACTGCATGATTTCTGAAGTTCCTTTCAGCTCTAAATCTTTAAGCCCATGCATCTTTCCTGTAAGATCTCACAAAAAAAATTATCACATAATATTTTATATCTGGAAATCTGTACTCTTCTTATTCAGCTTAACTCCTGGTATCGAAGAACAAAATGTTTATTCTCTAAACTTTCTCTTTCAGCACATAGCACATACAGTAGGTTCTTGGTATTGAGTAGCTAAGTGACACAGGGCCCTCCAGCCTGGACTCGGGAAGACCTGAATTCAAATACAGCCTTAAACACTTATTAGCTGTGTGACTTTGGGCAAGTCATTTGACCTCTGTTTACTTCAGTTTCCTCAACTATAAAATGGGGACCCTGAAAAAGGAAATGGCAAACCACTCCAGAATCTTTGGGGTTGTGAAGAGTTAAAAATAACTAAAAAAAATTATTTAATAATAACCACAAAGGTATTTAATGTTGAACTCCATTTTTTTCACATAGCAAATGAAGTTCAATGATCTCAAAACCTTCTTCCAACTCTCTTTGGTTATCCCACTTTTGCTAAGCTCTGATTGTTGGCAAGTTGTTTTTTTTTCCTCATTAAGCCTAAATCTGCTTCTATTCAACTTACCCAATTTTCTCCTAGGAGAATAATCTAAATCCATCTTCCACTTGACAGTCATCTTAGTACTTAGGAATGTGAAGTTAGTCTATATACATATCCAATGTGTTATAAATACCACATAGGAGATTGGCCATGGAAACAATGTTAACAAAAGTCTGGCCAGCATTGTATTAATACTACAATAAATTCCAAATAGACAAGATATATAAATTTGGGGGGGGGGGAAATAACATCACAAAAAATTAGAGACAAATGGAAAGTCATATCTTTCACAGTTATAAATAGAGGAAAATTTTGTGTACAGATTAATAAAAGACAAAAAAAATAATAAAGCCAAAATAGAAAATATCTATTAGTTATTACTGAAGTTTTGCACAAATGAAATTGATGGTAAATACAGTGCTTGGCATAGAGCAAATACTTAATAAATATTGACTGATTAATATAGTTAGAATCAGAATTAAACATAGGAATGGAGAAAATTCTGACACCCAAAATATACCAGAGTTTACAAAAATCTAAAAAAGTTAATAACCATTCTCTAGTAGCTAGATGGTCAAGAAATGTGAATATTTATCAAAAGAATTATAAATTATAAAAAAATCTATCTGAAAACTGTTTCAAAATCACTAAGAATTCTATAAATACATATATTTTGATGTAACAAAGTAGCAAAAATGGTAAAATCTGGGAAATCTCTTTGTTGTAAGGGCCATGGGGAGATGGGCACATTAATTCATTGCTGGAGAAGTTGGGAAATGGTTTAACTATTTTGGAAAATGATTTGAAATTATGCAGAGCAAGTTACAAAATTATGCATAGTCTTTGCATCAGACGTTCCACTACTGGGACTATCTCCCAAATAGATTGTTGAAAGCAATAAAATGCTCACAAATAAAATTATTCATAACATTATGATTTTAAAAAAACAGGATAAAATATGTGCCTAACAATTCAAAAATGGTTTAGATAAAATGTTCTATATGTATGGAAATATTACTGCAGAGTACTAAATGAGGAATGTGAGAAATTCAGAGAAACATGGGAATATATGTATGGAGTGATGCAAAATAAATAGACCAGAGTCAAAGAACAGTATACATGACTACAACAGTGTACATAAAGTTGACCTTGAGAGGCAACAAAACTGGTCAATTGTGATGATCAACAGATATCAAAGTTAAGGGACATAATTTTCCTCTATTAATAAATCAATAAATTGTGATCAAGGAATGTGTTTTGAATCAGAACTTCTCTGGGAAAATATTGGAAAGATACCATTGTATCAATACAAAAAAGTATTCACAAAGCTGAATAGTTTTGTAAAGTGGTAAAAAAAAAAAAAATGCCCACA
Organism: Sarcophilus harrisii; assembly: GCF_902635505.1. Lineage (NCBI taxonomy): Eukaryota > Metazoa > Chordata > Mammalia > Dasyuromorphia > Dasyuridae > Sarcophilus > Sarcophilus harrisii. Next base: position 19,104,783 of record NC_045428.1, on the reverse strand, counting down.
AATGCAGTTATCAGCTCAATCATTTGCCTAGGGTTAGAGGACCTTGAGTCGTAAATATTAATGGTTTTGATGATGATAAACAAGAAAGCAAATAATTAAGTTATTATCAAGTAGTATTCATTTTTGTGATATATTATTATTTCCGAAGATTGAAGTGGTCTGAAGAGGATACTCATCTGCACATTTTAGAAACCCTATTAATTTTTACAGATTCAATTTCCAAGGACAATTGGGATAGCTGATTAGAGTAAAATCTGATTATTTGTAATTCATGCTAATGGATGGAAGTGCAAGGGAAGGAAAACACAACTAACGCCCCAGGAACTGATGGGAATGACAGAAAAATCTAGAATTTTTCAGCAAGTCTTTATTACACAGTTTTATAACTTTCAAGGATTCAAAGTAATGATTGCCTAGCATAGCCTTTACCACCATGTTTTAATAAATAAATAATGGTGGATTGCAACTGGTACATTAAATGTATATAAATTGAGGTAAGTTGGTACAATGGAAAGAACTGTGAAGTGGGCTGAGTATTGAAGTCAGTTATTCTGGATTTAAATCTTGACTCTCTGATGCTTACTATTTACTAAGATTGTTGGTATAACACCTCCTAGTGCACAGTTTCTTCTAGAAACTGAAGGGATTAAACTAGATGGTCTCTATGCTTCCTTCCAGCTCTAAATAAAAATCCATGAGGCTTCCAAAGCACTTGAAAAGTTTATTTTGCAATATTTTGAACTCTGCCCCATAATGCAGTACTAATTAGTAACATGAAAAACATCACTTTCTATGACTATATATTCCAAACATAGATACCAGAGTACTTAAAAGAGTTCTTTAACAAGATTTTATTGTTGTACTTTGTGAGAATTATCACTGACTGATGACATATAGTCCTGGAGTGTTTTGAGTAAGAAAAAAGTGGGAGGAGAGAAAATATTTCCTAAAAATAGCCTTCATTGGTATCCCAGGACAATTCATTTAATTCTGCTTGCCTCAGTTTCCTCATATGCAAAATGAACTGGAGAAGAAAATGCCAAACCCCTTCAGTGTCTTTGCCAAGAAAACTCCAAATGGGGTCACGAAGAGTTAGATACAACTAAGCAACAAATAACAACATATATCTTAGAAAGTCCCTGTAACTGGACAGCTGAATTAAATAGGAAATTGGGAGCTTGCTGGATCATATTTGAGATAATTCTGTGAATTTTTTCTTTTAATAAATATATAATACTAAATTTTAATTTAAAAAACTTATCATTTCTACACTCACAAGATCCCTTACATCTATCTCCTTCTCTCCAATTACACATTACCTCTCACCTAGATATTGCAAGAGAATTCTAATTCCTGTTTTAAATTCCTTCCCCACTCCATCACATCCTACACACAGCTAGAAAAGTAAGTTTCCTTAAACATAGATCACCATGTGATTTCCCTTCAGCTCCAATAGCTTCCTGTTGTTAATTCAACGATACAAGATACAGATTCCCTCTGTTTATTAATAATATGCAATATTTGCATAGCATTTCAGGGTTTGTAAAGAGTTTTGTAAATATTATTTAATTTTATCCAACTACAACCTAGAAGCAAAATGCTATTGTTATTTCCATTTAATAGATGAAGAAACCAATGTAGAACGAGCTTAAATGGTTGCTCAGAATCACACAGCTAAGTAACCAGGTCCAGTGATTAAATCCCTGTGCAACGTTGCTATTTCTTATTTTTAAATTCTATGCAATTTGGCCCCAACACAACTTTCCAGTTGCAATGGACATTGCTCCTCCTCCAAAGTCCAGCCACATCTGCCTCTTCTCTTCCTGGTACTCAAGCTCCATTTCCCATCTCTCTGCTTTTGCACTGACACACACCCCCCATTCTTATAATGGGGACTACCTTCTTACCCCCACCTCCCAAATCCTCTCTCTTCCTTTAAATTTTAGGCTTTAAATTTAAGCCTTTAAAATGCAGGCTTCATCTTCCACACGAACCTTTTTCTGATTCTATCAATTGCTAATGTTCTCCCTTATTCTAAACTGCCTTGGATTCATCAGCTACTTTGTACATACTTATGTCTATTAGCTTCATATTCATTATTTATATAATCTATGTGTACTTGTTATTCAGAATTAGAATTTTCTTTTAGAAAATACCCATAGAATATGAAAATTAGAATATAAGTTTCTCTTATTTCCTTGTATTTGCATTTCTAGCACCTAGAACCTGTCATGTAGTAGGTGCTTAATAAGTGCTGAGTATGAACAGTGCAAAACATCAGAAAAGCCTGGAAAGACTAACGTGAACTGATGCTGAGTGAAGTGAGCAGAGCCAAGAGTTGCAAGCAGTAACAGCATGACTGTGCAATGATCTTAGCTCTTCTCAACAGTACATCGATCTAAGACAATTCCAATAGACTTGGGAAAACGCCATCTGCATCCAGAGAGAGAACTATGGACACTGAATGCAGATCAAAACATCATATTTTCACCTTTTTTTTTCACTTATTTGCTTTTTCTTTCTTGTGGTTTTACCCTCCTGTTCTGATTTTTCTTTCACAACATGACTAATATGGAAACCTGTTTAAAATGATGGCACATATATAACCTATATCAGATTGTTTGCTGTCTTGGGGAGGGAGAGGTGAGAGAGAAGGAAAAAAGAAATTTTGGAACTCAAAATCTTACCAAAAAATGAATATTGAAAGCTATGTTTACATGTAATTGAAAAAAAATACTATTGAATTAAAAAATAGTAAAATATCTTCATAATGACTTTCACACACAAAGTAACTAAAAAGACTGAGAAATGGTGGGACATCTACCACCAGTCTAGGAAGGTGAGCCAGCCAGCCAGGTCAGAGATCCAAGAGAATGGTGAGCAAGTATAAGGGAAGGAATCAGTGCCCTGGGTCCCTTGTTGGTTCTCTTAATTGATCTGACATTCATCCTCAAGGGAGTACCAGCAGCACCCTCGGAGTTTCAATTGGAATATAACAAATGTTTGTCATTACTCAATGTTGAAAGCTGGTTTTTTAACATGTAACTGAAGGAAAATAAAATACTAAATCAATTCCAAAACGTTAAAAAGAAAACCTAGGATTAAAAAGAAGAGTAATGTAGGGGAAGCCCCATCCCTTGCTTGAAATGAGTGTCCCACAGCAGGAGGTGTTAGGTCCCAGCAGAGAGCTCATTTTCACCCCAAGGGGCTAGGGATTCTTTCTCCTGCCTCCTCCCCTCCAGCACTAAATCTGATCTCTTGGAACATGTCACAAAGACTTGGTGCATCACAAAATGAACATGGTTGGGGAGCCCAGAATTAAGCAATGGATTCAACCTCTATAGCATCACCTTCTTGCTAAGTGTTTATAGGAAAATCTGCAGACCATAATGAGACATTAATAAACATTTATGAATAGAAAACACAGAACATGTCACCCACCACTGAGTCAATCATTCCAGGATCCTTGAATCAGTAGCGGGACCTTTGGCTACTGATCTGAGTCCTGGGGATACCAACAAAGGCTCCTGAGCCCACATAGCATCTTTTTGTGGATGCTACTACAGGCTGACTCCATCAGCTGCCCCATCAGTTATGTCCTCTATTCAATAACCTCCAATCCACAGTACCAGGTGAACAATCAAAACAATGAATTTAGCTTAGCAAAAACAGATTGGGATTCAACCAATCCTTGGCTATATTCACCGAGTTTCCACAGGAAACTTCCAAAAGGATAAGTGATGGCCCAGAAAATGATTTTTATTCATGAGTTGTTGTCCTGCAGCCACAAACCCTCAGTTCCCATGCAAGAAATACATCTAGCTTTAAGTACTTTGGTTTCCTTTTCCAAGAAAGACCAGACCCATTTTCTTCCTAGAGCTATAATGGCAAGGAATTGAAGAAACTCGGAATATTTCAATACTAAATAGCAGCTACTCTGATTTGATGACAAATATTGCCACATGCTGTACTCCAAAGGGCAATCTCCATCCCACAGGAGAAATGACTAATTGTCTTGCGTTTCACTGCAAAAAGGCTGCTGACAATGTCTTAACCTTTCAGCAGAGATCTGTGCCCAGAGGACAGTATATTCTAGCTTCGTGAAAAGCTTCTAGATGTAAAATAGAAAAAGAATTTTTTAAAAGACAGATAATTTTGTGGATAGATTGCCAGGCCTGGAGGCAGGAAGACTCATCTTCCTGAGTTCAAATGGGGCTTCAGACACTTACAAGCTTTGACCATATGCAAAAGTCACTTAACTTTTTTTTTTTTGCCTTAGTTTGCTTATCTGTAAAACCAGCTGGAGAAAGAATAACAAATCACTCTAGTTTCTCTGCCAAGAAAATCACAAATGAGGTCATGAAGAGTCAGAAATGGCTAAAAATTAAACAACAAAAATGTTAGAATACACCTTTTAAAAAAAGGTTTACATTTACAGTTTCACATGCAATCCATTTTTATTCTTTTTATACTGAAATGTATGCATTTGTTGATGAATAGTCAAAAAGCAACAAAAAAAGGTTTTTTAAAAGTTTCTGAATGTTTCCAATAGAGGATCCCAGATCAAATATTTTCAGGTAGCTAGGCAGCACAGTGGTTAGGATGTTGGGTCTTGAGTCAGAAACATCTCAATTCAAATGGTAGCCTCAGACACTTAAGTAGCTATATGGTCCTAAAGACCAAAGTTACTTAACCTATAGGTTTGCCTCAGTTCTCTCTTCTATAATACGGGGATAATAATAAAATGTCCCTCACAGGGTGGTTGTGAGAATTAAAGGAAATTATATTCACACAGGGCTTTGGAAGTCTGTTATTATCTATTAAGGTTTCCTTATGATGAAGATAAAGAAGATTACTCTTTTGTGTCTGAAAATTTGGGATGGAAAACAGGAAAATTAGTATCTACATTGTGCCTACTATGTCCAAGTACTGTGTTAAATGCTTTATCAATATTATCTGCTTTGAGCTTCCCAACAATATTTAGAAGCATGTGCTATTACCCCCATTTTATGGGGGTTGAGAAACAGACAGATAGAGGTATAATGATTTTTCCAGGATTATCTAGCTAGTAAGTATCTGATGCTGAATTTGAATTCAGGTCTTTCTGATTCCACTGAATCATGTAGCTTCCTAGATCAGATTAAAAGGAAGAGTATGTTGAATACCAATGGATATTAAACGAGAGAAAATTCGAAGATGGTCAGAATCACAGAAATACAGAGTTTGAAGGGTCTTTTCTAGTCTAGGGATTCTTACCTTTATTTGTATCCTGGACCACTCTGGCAGACTCGGGAAGTCTATGGATTCCTTCTCAAAATAAGACTTTTAAATGAAAATAACAAATATAAAAGGAAATCAATTATATGGTTCTAAAATTTTTGTATCAATATCCTGGGGAAATGGTCTATAATTTTCTTTCTCTGTTTTAGCTCTTCCTGGTTTAGGTATCAGCGCATTTGTGTTACAAAAGGAATTTGGTAGAACTCCTTCTTTGTTCATTTTCCTAAATAGTTAACATAGTATTGAAATTAGCAGTTTTTTAAATGTTTGGTAGAATTCACTTGTAAATCCACTTGGTTGTGGGGATTTTGCTTAGGAAATTCATTGATAATTTGCTCGATTACTTTTTATAAGTGTTCTATTTTCTGTACTGTCAATCTAGGCAACTTATATTTTTGTAAATATTGATCCATTTCACTTAGATTATCAAGATTACTGGTATACAGTTGGGCAAAATAGCTCCTAATTATTGCATTATTTCCTTCTTCACTAGTGGTAAATCCACCCTTTTCATTTTGATATGGGGAATTTGGTTTTTGTTTTTCTTTTTTAATCAAAGTAAGATTTATCTATTTTTTTCCACAAAGCAGTTCTTAGTTTTATTAATTCAATAGTTTTCTTATTTTCAATATTATTCATCTCTCCTTTAATTTTCAGGATTTTCAATCTAGTGTTTAATCAGGGATTTTTAATTTGTTCTATTTCTAGCTTTAGAAATGTAATTATCAATGTATTTTTTAAGTTCATGAACTCCAGGTTAAGACCTGGTCTAATTCCCCATAAATAACCAAGAATCCTCAGCATTTAAAGCAATCTTCATTTGAAGACCTTGAATGTGAAGGAAATCAGTGCCTATTTGAGGCAATTCATTTCACTTTTGGACAGCTCTCTTTGTTATCAAATTTGTTCTAATACTGAACAAATCTGCACCTCTGTCCCTTCTACTCAGTGCTTTGAGATCTACCATGTGGGATCAAGTATAGAATCTAATTCTTTCCCATATGACAACAAATATGGAAAGATAATGATCCCATCTTCCCGAAATCTCTTTTTTTTTCCCAGTTAAATACTCAGTTTTTTCAACTGACACATATATGGAAAGGATCGTGGTCCTCTCGTGACTCCTGCTGCCCTTTCTGTATGTGTTTCAGTTTGCCAATCAATGTCTTCCCTAAAAAACTGAAAACAATATTCTAGTTGTGGCTGGATCAGGGTAGAAAACAGCAGACATATTATTAATGATTTCCTTATTTAGACAGGTGCTCAAACAGCTGTTTTATTTTTGTTGTCCCGCCACCATCAAGTGATTCAAAATTCTAATTTTTCCTATATTTTTTTGCTTAAAGATCATATGAGTATGAACCATTTCTCTCAAGTGATTTATGAGCCATGACTGTAGATAAAAGATTACTTTTGAAATATCGTAGTAAGGTCAGGAGTTTTTCTAAATAACAGCTGGTGTAGAAAAAGACCTGGAGATTTTTCTGGGCTGAAAGTTCACTACAAGTCAACAGATACCCTCCAAATCTGATGCCATCTTTTTTTTTTTTTTGAACCAAACCTGTGATTTCACTGATGCAGGGGAGCACCCATGAGGAATTTCCACCATAGATCAATAAGCATTTATTAAACTCTTACTGTGTGTCAGGAAAGGTGCTTAACTGCAGTTCCCATATGAGTTCTAAAATCTTAAGCAGTTAAGCTGTGCAGTGAAGTGAGCATGAGACCCGGAGTCAGGAAGACGGCCACTGCAATCCCACTTCAGACATTTATTAGGTGTGTGACCCTGGCCAAACCATTTAACCTCAATTTCCTCATCTCTAAAGTGGGGGTGATAATAACAGCATCTGCTTCACAAGGTTATTGCAAGGATCTAATGCAATCATAAATGTCAAGCTCTTTGGGAACCTTGAAATGTTACATAAATGTTAACTATTAAATGACTCACTCAATATCCCTCACCAGGCAGTTTGAGTGAGTGGCAGGACCCAAGTCTTCCTGATTCTCTCCACGGTACCACGCTACCCCTAAGTTTGCCTTAGGTCATATTAAAAGAAGCAGTGAGAGTCTAGGAATCAGGAGATCGTCCTGCAGCATTTCCTACCCAGACCCCATTTGCAATATTGCATTTGGTTCTGGGGAACAGCATTTTGGGAGGCATCCAGAAGGAGGCAAGTAGGGATGCTGAAGGGACTTGTTATATGAGAACTTATTGAAGAACCATAATAAGTCTTGTTGACTAACTGGTTACTTGATTGACTGTTGAACTTGGGCACGTTTCAGCCTGTAGAAGTCTTAAGGAAGGAGCCAAAAAGAGTCATTTATAAGTGTCTGAATTTACAAAATGCAAATTCAGGTTTGCTGACAGGAAAAACTTCCTAACCTTACAATCCCTCCAAAGATCAAATGGGCTCCATAGGGTGACTTGAACCAACCACCCAATCAGCAGGTACTCATTTGGTGTCTATCATGTTCCAGACCCTGTCCTAGGGGTTAAAAGGGATGAGTTCCTCCTCACTGGAGGTCTCCAAGCAAAGGAGGGATAGTGATTGTTGCTGGACTATGTACTCACTGAAGTCCCTTTCTACTCTGAAATTCTGGGGTTCTGGGTATGTTTCAGGCCAGAGGCATCCATCCATCAATAGGCACTTCTCTGTCAAGAGAGGAGTGAGCTTCTTTCTTGAGTTCTTGCAGGGAAGGTTTTCTACATTCATCTCAAGTAATTATCCAGTCATACTCACTGAAGAATTTCCATTTATCCTTAAACCAAATTTCTCTAAGTCACTTGCAAAGAAAGGACAGTCTAGGACAAAATGGCTTCCATAAAAATTTATGAAACATGAAATGGGCTGTAATAGTAAACCGACGTACCCGAACAAAAGAGTTTTCATGAAGTCGTTCACCATTGTATCTTTGATGGTATTTTGGCATGCTGGAAATTGCCTAGAATGCTGCATCCAGAAAATATTCTCAAATTATTCATTGTCCATGTGGAAATAGAGGAGGACTCAAGTGCCATTGCATGGACACTCATTATTTCTGCTCAAGATTTCCATCTACACCTTATAACATCTAATAAATGGACACTTTGTTCCAGCAGAAAGTTCTATTTTACCTCTTCTTTCTACTCACAGCTTTCTGACCCTGCTTTTACCATTCACTGAGTCATTTAATCATATCCTGAAAAGGTTTTCCTTCCTCTTTTTATTTTATTAAAACGTATTTTCCTCCCCTGAAGCCCAGCCAATAGAAACTGCTATTGGTTTTTTTTTTCATTTTCATTTTGTTTTAATTTTTATTCATTTTGAACTTGAATATAAAAAAGAAATATTTCCCTGTCTAAAGTATAACTTAAAAAGAATTCAGTATAAAACCATTCATAAAGTTCTATTTAATACTATTTACTTTTTTAAAAAAACTGTAATAAATATTATATTGTTTTCAAAGCTAACCTGCTTTTCTGTGCTTCCTTCTAAATTTTCTTTTGTTTTCTTCTGTGAGCTTTTTTTTTCTCCCTCCCATCCCAACCCAGCCTGGGGAAAACTACCATTAGATATAAATGTGTATATGTGTGCATATATGTGTGCATGTGTATATAGATAGATAGACAGACAGACAGATAGATAGATAAAACCAAATTACATATACTTCATAAATTCTTCCTTTGGATGTGAATAGAATCTTCTTTCACAGGTCCTTTGGTAGTCAATTTAGTATTCACAATACTCAGAATGATTTAGTCATTCCAAGTTGTTCTTAGAACAACATAGCACAACATTCTCTTGGTTCTGCTTATTTGCTAATTGTGTTTTTAAAGCAATCAATCTGCTGAGAGATAGCAACTGTTGTTAGAATTGAATTCCAGGAATCAGCAAGACAGGATGAAATGAAATAGGATCAGGTGATTTCTTTGTACTAGATGATTTCTAATGTCCTTTCTGGGTTTAACTCTGAGATTCTATTAAAGCTACTTTGTGATAGAACTTAGCTTAGGTAGGACCTTACCATTAGAAAAGGTCAACATCTTTACTATTTAACTTTGCTTCAATAATTAATTGTTACTGCTATGTTAAATTTTAAAAAGTGGAAGCATAAAATGAATGACATAATTTGCACAGAATCTGAGTAAGTAAGGAACCACAATGGCCATGAATTTGATAGATGAGCTTGTTGTTTTCTTTTTCTCTTTTTTTGAGAGGCAATTGGGGCTAAGTGATTTGCCCAGGGTCACAGAGCTAGGAAGTGTTAAGTGTCTGAGTCAGATTTGATCTTTGGTCCTCCTGACTTCAGAGCCAGTGCTCTATCCATTGTGCCATCTAGATGCCCCTGAGCTGGTTGTTTTCAAGAACTGTGACCAACATAAATCTGTCATGCTCAGGGCAACCTGGTAATGAACATCTTTGATCTTAGCTGGACTACTCCTCAGATTATTATTAATCAGTTAATCAATAAGCATTTATTAAACGAGCCAAGCATTGTAGACAGCCTTAGATAATGGGCATATTATAAATTGCCTAGGTACTACTCTTACCACGTTTAGCTTATTGAATTTGCCAAAAATTCACTTCATTGGAATTGTCTTGGCAACACATAGTTGACAAAACAAAATGGAAAGACACTGGAGAAAGACTTCAGTATAAAATTTCTCTAATATCCATCTTAAATAAGTAAATTTTGCCAATTATATTTTAATTGAAATTCTCAGTTTAGGACCTTCTATGTTTATTGATACGGATGTTAACCCTTCAATTCCAAATACATTTTACCAATCTGGTCAATTTTTCATACAGAAAAAAATTGTTTTATGTGGTAAATGGATAGTTAGAATAAGACCTCTGATTTTATTGGTATAGGGAGTTCTGAATGAAGAAACTCTTCTATCATTGCAGGCCAACACATTTTCTCCAATTTATCATCTTAGAGAACACTAAGAAGTTAAATGTGTTTAAAGGTCACACAACTTGTATGTATCAAAGGCAAAACTTGAATCCAGGCCTTTCTGTCACTGATATCAGCTCTGTATTCATTTTAAAACACTGCCTAATTCACTTCAAATTAAATCACTAAATATTCCTTGAGAGCCTACTCTATATGTAAAGGCATTGTGCTTGAAGCATAGGAATAGATTCAGTTTGGGGGGGATCGTTTAATCATCTGCCCACGTAATCCAACTTTCCTATTTTATGAAGGAGAAAATGAGGCTCTACAGAATGAAGTGATTTATAGACTCCCAGAAAAATAGATTTAGAACTAGAAGGACCCTCAGGTCAACCAAATCACATATCTTGAGTGCCTATTATATGCCAGAAATTGTGCTAAATCCTGGGCATACAAAAGGAGGTAAGAAGGACTTTGTGCTCTGGGCGCTCACATTCTAATGGGGAAAGTCAATGTGTGAGTTCCTAGATATGTACATGACATATATATGGAATTGATGGGAAGTCCTCTCAGAGATACTAGCAACTAAAGGGAAAGGAGAATATCCCTTGATTGATTTTATAAAATACTGGGGGTTTTTCTTTTAAATAGTATTTTTTTCAATTACACATAAAGACAATTTGGACATTAATTTTTATATGAAATTTTAGATTCCTAATTTTCTTCCTCCCTCTCCCCTTTCCTTCTTTCCTCCCTAACACGGTGAGCAATTTGATATAGGTTTTATAAACACAATCACGTAAAACATCACTTTACTGCTTTCAGGAAATTCAAGTCAAAATTGATGCTTTTATCAGGACTGTGGGGTTTGTTGGTGTTCAGTTGGATCTGACCCTTCATGAGCCAGTGGACTATACTGTCCATGGGGTTTTCTTAGCAAGGATACTAGAGTGGTTTTCCCATTCCTTCTCCAACTCGTTTTGCAGGTGAGGAAACTGAGGCAACCAAGTTAAGTGACTTTCTCAAAATCACACAGCTGTAAGTGTCTAAGACTGGATTTGAACTCAGCTCTTCCTAACTGCAGTCCCAGTGATCTATCCATTCTGGCACCACCTAGCTGCCTCCCAGGCAAACAGAAATTAAGTTTCTTGCCCAAAGTCACACTGGATTTAAGAGTAGAGAAAGTCAAAAATAGTCATTCAAGACTTGAATGAAAAGGCAACAGATAATGGTAAATAACTCTCCATGAACATAGATTTTATTGTTAGGTAAAGTCAAGAAAAGTTATGAAAAAGAAAAAGTCAACTCATAAGAATATAATTGTCTTCTCTAACTTCTTTTACACTTCTAAAAGGGGAGGGATGAAAAGAATACCAACACTGTGTCAAATGCCAGGCCTGTCACTTACAGTTTGAATGTGATCCTGGGTAATCTGAGTCCCAAATTGTTCCTTCCTGAAAAATGAGGGGATTCTATCTGATCTCTAACCTCATGTCTATGATTCTACATAAAGCACAGAAGATAAGCCCATTGTGATCTTAGCACCAAGGACAGCTCCTGGCATATCAAATAGATGCTTAATAAATGTTGTTTAGTCTTTTCAATGGGATCCCACTCTTTCTGACCCCATTTGGGGTTTTCTTAGCAAAAATACTATAGTTTTCCATTTCCTTCTCCAGGTCATTTTACAGATAAGGAAACTGAGGCAAACAGAGTTAATAGTTCCAGGCCTAGTGCTCTATCCACTGTGCCATTTAGCTGTTCCTGATACCCCTAAGCTTAAAAAAAAAAACACACATCATTTAATTGGTTGATTGCATATGTAGAGATGGTATGATTCTCCTGGTCCATTAGATGATATTTAAAGCAGGACCTGACCTTCCACCAGAGGGCATCGCTTCCCTATTTTGAGCATTTTAAAATTAAGGTAAACTCCTTTTCAGCTCAGCCTTTTCAAAACAAAAGAACCATATAATTGAAAAGACCCAGATTAGACCAAGAATAAACTCTTGGATTTAGGCAATACGACATTTCTATGGCAAAATAACAGATCATTCTATGACTAAAGATCTCATTTCAGTCCAAGAAATATAAATTGAGAGTCAAGCGCCAAGGTGGGTGCTGTGGAAGATCACAAAGTAAAACATAGCATGATAAAAGTAGCAATAATAATAACTCATTTATAAACACTTTAATGTTTACAAAGCACTTTCCTTACAATAACCTTGTAAAATATTGTAAATTGTATGCCCATTTTATAAATGAGGAACATAAAGCAACTTGCCAAGGATCACACAACTAGCTAGCATTAGAGTATTGTTTCAGACCCAGATTTCTCCATCAGCCAAATCCTGCCTTCTTTCCATAAGGACTTTGCTACGATTTCCCAAGAGCCCTTTCCCTTCCTCCTATGCTATTCTAATTCCACTCATTTTCCACTTTTAGGACAAGAAATTTGTGTATGTATATATACACACACACATACACACACAATATGCACACATACATATAGGGAGGTAGAGGAAAGGGGTAGGAGAGATTGAAAGAAGGAAATGATGGGGGGGGAGGAATGAAAGAGAGAGACCAAGGAAGAGACAGAGACAGACAGGCTGAGACAGGGACAGACAGAGACACAGAACAATGGAAAGGGAGAAGGAAGAAAAGGAAACAGAGGATAGAGAAAGGGAAGAGCAAAAAAGGGAAAAGGGAAGAAAAAGAAGAGGCAGAGATGAGAGACATGAAGAAAGGAAGAGAGGAAGAGAAAAGGGAAAAGAGGAAGACAGAAGGAGAGGGAGGATTAAGGAAGATAGAAAGAGGAAGAGAGAAGAAGAGGCTGTGGTTAGAAATTTGAATTTCAAAGGTCAAGATCCTGGAATCTTCTCATCTTAGAGAGAATATGGTTTCATGAGATAGTAAATTCAAAGGCATGGCCATGTTCCACTACACACTTCTCACACTGACTGAGATGAAAGGAAAAGATAATGATAAATGGTGGAGGGGGATGAGGTGAAAAGTGGGACACTAATACATTGTTGGTGGAACTGTGAATGGATCCAGCCATTCTGGAGAACAATATGGAACTATGCCCAAAGGGCTATCAAACAGTGCATATCCTTTGATACAGCAGTGTTCCTATTGGATCTGGATCCCATCACAAGAAAAGGGAAAGGATCCACATGTAAAAATGTTTGTGGCCCTTTTTGTAGTGGCAAGGAACTGGAAACTGAGTGGCTGCCCATCAGTTGGAAAATGACTAAGTTCTGGTCCATGAATATTATGGAATATTATTGCTCTATAAGAAATGATCAGCAGAAGGATTTCAGAAAGGTTTGGAGAGATTTATATGAATTAATGCTAAGTGTAGTGACTAGAACCAAGAGAACAGGGTACATAGCAACAGTAAGATTATGTGATGACCAACTTTGATGAACTTGGCTCTTTTCAACAATGAGGTGATTCAGGCCAATTCTAATAGACTTGTGATGGAGAGAGCCATCTGCATCCAGAGGAGACTTGGACAATATGTGGACAATAATTGCTATTCAGCCCATGTGGGCAATGGATGAATAGGCTAGATTTTTCATAGGTGGGTTTGGTTAAGTCCTCCTCATCCATCTACTAAATGTGAATCACAGCATTAGTATTTCTACTTTTTTGCGTTGTTTGCTTGCTTTTTTTCTTTCTCACTTTTTTCCTTTTTGATCTGATTTTTCTTGTGCATCGGTATAAATGTGTAAAGAAGAATTGCACATGTTTAACCTATATTGGATTACTTGCTGTCTAGCAGAGAGGGTGTAGGGAATGGAGGGAGAAAATTTTGGAACACCAGGTTTTGCAAGGCTGAATGGTGTATGTATTTTGAAAATAAAAGACTATTATAAAAAATAAAAAGCTGTGACTACGTCAGTCTATAGCTGAAGTAAGATGGAAAAATTAACCAGAATCAGAATGTCTAGGACTTATGTGTTTGGGTGTATCAAAATAAAAATGTGATAGGGTCAGGTAGTTAATGCAATGGATAGAACACCAGCCCTGAAGTCAGGAGGACCTGAGTTCAAATCTGGCCTCAGACACTTAACACTTCCTAGCTGTATGACCCGGGAAAGTCACTGAACCCCGATTGCCTCAGGGAGAAAAAAAAATGTGACAGAAAGAATCCCCTTTCATCTCTAAGTTCTACATTCCTACCATTAGTGAGACATGGAGGTTAACTTGGTTTTCCCAAGGGGAAATTGTGTGATGTAAAGAGAATATTCTCCAGAATCTATTCCTTTGGAGGAAGTTTGCCTTGGTTTTCTCATTATTGCCCAAATAGAATTCAGACTCTGAAACTCTAAACTATACTTATATACCTGAGCACACAATGACTATATTTTCAAAACCAAAAATTGAGGCACACGGCCTAACAAAGCATATTGCTTTTGGAAAGCCACATTCAAAATGCACTTTATTTTCTTGAAATCTCCTCATTTGAGATGTTTCCATTCTATAAATACCCTGTAAATGTTTTTACTGCCTTGTTAAGAAGGAGAGAGGAGCTACCCACCAAAAAATCATAATCTCTGGATTCTCAATTGGAAGGGATAACCCCTCTGAACTGCTCATTTTATAGAGAAGTAAATTGAGTCCTAGAAAGGTGAAAGATTTCCTTTGGCTCTTAAGGCAACAACAGACACGATCCATTGGTTGATCCATAGTTTATCCCCATGGTACACCAGAGCATGCTGGGAGACCTATGATTTAATTGGCATAAAAAACAACCAGTGAGCAAACTCTCTTTACCAGTGTTGATCATTACTTATCCTGAAACTTATAGCTCTCAAGAGAGGCCAGTTTCACTGAGAAGTTATTTGACCTACCCAGTGTCACTAAGCCAATATATATAAGACTCATGACTGGAGAAGTTATTTGACTTAATGTCACTAAGCCAATATATACAGGGCTCAAACCTGGCGTCCAGACTTCCAGCCTGACTAGATTTATAGCCACTGTGTCATGATGCCCTTCATCCTTCTACAAACTGAAGATATGCACAAGTAGCAAAGAGCCCCCTACGACCACATAGGAGAAAGCCATTAAAACGGAGAAATCTTCAAAACTGAAAAAGTCTTTCCTCCACTGAGAAGTATACACTCATCATTAGGCTCCTTCCTAACCCAAATCTCTTCATAAAAGTTTAAGAAACAAAGACATGTGAACGAAATGTCAAAGATAGTGTTTTCAAAGCTTTACATATAAATTTCCCAGAGGCTTCCGATTTTGATGTTGTCTTTCTTTTCAGTTACCTTTAGAATTTATGGAAATATTTCTAGCTGGAAACTGAGCGAATTAATAAAATTTAGACTTATAGAAAGGGAAAAAAGAAACTCCTAACTAGAAAAAAATTAAAAATCCAACTTAAAGGGTTTCTCCTCCACGCCACCTTCTCTAAGCTCAGTAGGAGGGCTCTTCTCCACCCACTCCTCAAAATCTAGGATTTCAATAGTAATTTGTGCCATACAAATTCAATGCACTTATACTGAATCACTCTGTAGAATGTACATTATTCATGTTTATAGAAAGTACAGCTCATGATTATAAGCTCTATGATGGCAGAGATTGAGTCATCCAAAATTTTCTCTCCCCCTACTCCTAGTATGATTCATGGAGACAGAGTAGACAGTCAATAAGTATCAAATTGAATTGAATTGGTTGAAGGAAATTAGGTTTTTGAGATTAGAGAAGAGGAGATTCAGGGGGTGGGCCTGATAATTGTGCAAGGACGTTCCAATGAGGCATATTTAATCTTGATATCATAAGAAACATCCTGCCAATGGGAGCTGTCCCAAGGCAGATTGAGTGGTTTCCAGAGGTGGTGGGTCTCCACTCTCCAGAGGTCTTCAAGCAGAGCTTGATGATTTAAGGGGACAGGCTTAGATAATTGCTTAAACATCTCAATTCTGTAATCCTGTTTTCACAGAAGCAACTTGATTAAGTTACTCAATCAAATTGTAAACTAGGTAGGGTGAAATCTCCTTAATTTGAGAGGAATAAAGTACTTTGATAATTGCCTGAAGACATATCGAATATCCTGTGATGAGCTAAAAGAATTGGATGAAACTCCAGGACTATGTAAAGCATGACAAGTCTTTGGAATCACCTATTCCAGCAATGGGCCAGTGAAGTGATGGTCAAATCCAGTGATGAAGGATCTGAGAGACAAAATTCCCAAAGTGGGGGTAGGGGAGAGGGGCTATATAGAGTTTATTTCCTCCCCTATTGACCCAGTGAAGATATTATGAACTTTGACAGCTAAGAAGAAATGGAGTTCCCATCAACACTGATAGCAGTGTCTTAAGAGCAGTCGTAATTAATGGCAGCTTTTCTACATTGGGAGCTAAAGACAAGCTGAGGAAAGGCAGCTTTAGGACTTCACCAGGGCACCAGTCCTTGGAGCTGGCAGAGATCTATTTCTTAAGGGGATGTTATAAGAATTTCATGAGGGGGTAAAAGGATTTAGAATCAAAAGAAGTAGTGAATTTGGCTATATATGATCACTAAGTTTGATTCTACTCTCCCCAGGAACCTTGGGTGTACAAAGGGAAAGTGTATCCCCCAACCTGGAGGGATGTTTCCATAACAACTCTCAGCAACTGCTTAAATTCTCTTTTTAAAAAGTTCTGGCTGATAATCATTGAGAAGTATATGGACAAAGACTGATGAGTAACAATGCTAATTAGTACTAGAAACAGACCTTTTCCGGGTTATTCCCTAGAGACATGGGGGGAGAAAGATTCAATCAATCCCTAGGGACTTTGCCAGTTAGGATAGGAACTGAGATTAAAGAAGGGATGACACCATAAGTCTTGTTGAACATATCTACATTTATGAAAAAAAAGCTGTTTCTTCTTATAGAAATGCAGAAAACATTTCACTAGAAGAAAACAAGATGAACATAAAAAAGCATCTTTATCAAGTTCCCCTTCTCATAAATAATCATGTCATATTTGTTCATTTTAATAAAAGTAGAGGAGAAAATATGACTTCTAGTTTGATGTCCAATATAGATAGGAAATAAATGTGTTTTGACTTTTGAAAGTGTTTAAAAAGTCTTTGGATCCAAGAAGATATCACTGATGGATAAAATTTATATTCCTCCTGCTCCCCTTGGAGCCAGTAGCACAGTGGATAGAGCGCCATGCCTGGAGTCAAGAAGATCGAATTCAAATCTGACCTGACACTCAACAAACTGTGTGACCTCATGCAAGCCACTTGGCTTTGTTTGTCTTAGTTTCCTCATTGATAAAATGAGCTGGAGAAGGAAATGGCAAACTTCTGAAGGGTCCCTGCCAAGGAAACCCAAATAGAGATACAGCTGAACAAAAAAATAACCTACCTCCCTAATCACTGTGATTGATCTGCCCCATCAATAAGAGAAGTGAGAACCTTCCCCTAGGACAGTCCTCTATTACTCCTGTTCAGTTCAGCACTGGCCTCATTCCACTGCCTGTTATCTTCTGCCATCCTCTTCCACAACATAACAAAGGAATTAGCCCTACCCTATCATTAACAAATTCTTCTTATTCTAGATTTCTTCCTTTCATACTTTTTCTGTCTTCTGTCTGTAGTAAGAAACTACAGAGTGTTCTCCTGTGCTGCTGGTTAGGATCAGGGCTGATAACTCTTTGCTCCACACTGACATTTTTGTTGTCATTAGCTCCCTTGAGGTTTATTCCTCAAGGTCGTCTTCAAATCCTGTTTTTCTATAGCCTTTCAGCCTCCTGGGTCTGTCTCCTTCTTTTGTTGAGGAGCTCATTCCCTTCTCTTCCTCTCTACCCCAATACCCGCCTTCATATTTGGGGACCATTAAAATCCTAGCTTCCTAACTCATCCACCTCTTCAGCCATATTACTTACATCTTAACTCTTATGTCAGCCCCAGTCAAGCAGGCCTTAGACCTCATCTTCAACTATTATTGTAATATGGAAGTCTCCTGTCTCTGATCCTAAGTTCCCCTGGTTTCATCTCCTTTGCTCCTGCTAAACCTACCCTCCTCCTCACTATAGCCTGTCCCCCTCCCTTCTGATTCTCCCAATCCATCACTCCTGCTCCCGTTTTTATTTTTTCTCTTTTATTTTGGACCTTGGGATTAACTAGTTCAAAAATCCTTTAATCTCTTGACTATTTGTCCTGCACTATCTATATATTGCCCATCCTCAATCCAACATCACCATCATCCACCTTCTTTGTTCCTGCTCCAGAATTGTTGGATGCTCTGCAACTTGGCTAGCTGGGTTGACCCTAAATTCAAGTTTTACAAACTCACTGCCACACTGAGATTTTTTTATCCATCTCTCCCCCATGCTCCAAAGCTTCTCTCCCTTCAAGGCCCCAGTGCTACCCCCAGACCTCTCTCTCTGAACACATGAGGAGGCTGCCTGTTTTATTGATAAAATCAAAACCATGTTTCATCAGCTAACTGTTCTAGTGGGCTGGACTGCTGGACATTTCCTGAACTTGTCATCTTTGGCTTCTGTGTGTTTGTATAAGCCTCCCACTTCCTATGTTTGAAATCCACTTCCTTCTCACCCCCCACTTTCAGCATCTCTCTCTTCCTTTAAGCTTTAAAGCTCATTCTCCTTCCTCTGGGAAGCTTTTTCTAATTTCACCACTTTTTAGGGGCTTTTTTTTCCTTTCACAAATTACATTGAATCGATGCCTCCATGTACATATTGTATCCTCCAATAAACTATGTATACTACGCCGATCTCTGGGGGAGAAACAATGATAGAATCAGAAATCTCAAAGCTGGAAGGGACCTCAAAGGCCATCTGGTCCAACTTGTACCCGAGCAAGAATTATCTCTTCAATCTTCTTGACAAGTGGTCAAACAGGCACTACTTGAAGACTTCATGAGGGAAAGAAAGCCCAACAGGAATGCCCTGCTACAGGAGTATTCTAACAAATACATAAGAACCAGCTCTTTGAAAATGTACAGTTTTCATTTAATCTGAATTATTAACATTTCTCCCTCACTTCTGTATGTCCATGAAAGGATGCCTTGCTCCAAGAATATTCTGACAATATTTAACAAGCAGCTCCCTGAAAAGGTATAGTTTTAATTTAATCAGAATTATTTACATTTGTCTCTTTTTAAGCCCAAGAGCAATGCCCTGTTCCAAGAGTATTCTGACAATATTTAACAAGCAGCTCTCTGAAAAGATATAGTTTTTTTTTTTCTGAGACAATTGGAATTAAGTGACTTGCCCAGGGTCACACAGCTAGGAAGTTTTAAGTGTCTGAGGTCACATTTGAACTCAGGTCTTGACTTCAGCACTGGTGCTCTATCCACTGCACCACCTAGCTACTAGAACTATAAAAGGTATAGTTTTAATTTAATCAGAATTATTAACATTTCTCTCTTTTTTAAGTCCAAGAGGAATGCCCTGCTCCAGGAGTATTCTGGCAAATACTTAACAACCAGCTCTTTGAAAATGTACAGTTTTCACTTAATCTAAATTATTAACATTTCTTCCCCACTTTCTTATGCCCACCAGGGATGCCCTGCTCCTAGAGTATTGTGACAATATTTAACAACCAGCTCTCTGAAAAGGTACACACTTTAATTGAATCTGAATAATTAACATTTCTCCCTCATTTTCTTAAGTTTAGAAAATCTTCCAATTAAGCTCTGACTTGTAACATTTGCTAATTTCCAGATTATAAATACATTGAAAATTTTACAATCGGCTCTCTGGAGCTGATCTAAGACAGGTCTGCACAGCTTTGCCCTCCTGTCAAGGAGTACAAAGTTCAGCAAGGGAGAGGAGATGTGTGCTCAAGCAATAATAATACAAAAAAAAAAAAGAATGTAATAGTTCTTGTGGACTGGGCCAGTTTACTCTGGTTTTCTGGAGGCTTTAGTCCAAACATTGGTAGGTTATTCAACATATAATAGCAGACGGTTGGTTGCTCACTTAGAATATCATATTGGTCCCACTGAGCACGACTTCCCAATATCACTCATTCTGCCAGTCCACTGACAGTTGACTGGGAGAGAACAATAGAACTCCCTGTGAGCTTTTGAATGCAAGTGATCAGGAAGCCACATCAATGGTCTTTACCCAATCAAGTCTCAAGGAGAGTCTCCATATCTCTTAGTGAAAAGAATTAGCTTAACTAATGCTGTTTAGAGCCTTAGGAAAAGTTTGCTTCATCTACAGGGCAGAACTTTAGGAAAGGTGACCTTTCCCAGAGTAAGACAGAAGCAAAGCAAGTGCCCTTCCAGGTCCAGAGAAGAGCCGGTCAATTCTGATGCAGGGACAATTTCCCAGGGTGGACAGAGTCCATGCTATATCTTACAAGGTGGGAGAGAATTCAATAGGCAGAGATGGAGAGTAGGGAAAGGCAATGAGGAGTGTCCTCCATGGCTAGGGAATTATGGATAAAAGTCCCAAAGTGGAAAGTGTGAATTGTTCTCAAAGGAGAAAGAAGGAGCCTTCTTGAAATGTGACACTCGAATAGAGCACAACGGACGGATCCGTCATGAGCACAATTGATGCCATCTCTTTGCAAGTCCATGAAGCTTTCAGACTCCAAGAGCTATTTTTATACTCAATCATGACAGACATGAATTTTTAAAAGCCCTCTAGAGGATATGAGTGTACAGTTCTTAATTTGGAGTGAGGAAAATTGCTAAGGGGATGAGCAGAAGGGCAGGAAATCTCTTTTAATTGTCCATGATTGCTTCTATCTTTATTATTAATGATGAGGATCAAAGGCTTTAGAACTAGAGGGGACCTCTGAGATCATCTTGTGCAGCCCCCTCATTTGCAGGGGAGAGAACTCGGACTTAGAGAAGCAAGTGATTCATCACGTGACTGTCCTTATCACCCAGCCCGTATTAAGTGCCTATTATGGATAGGTGATTATTCCAGGAAGTTGGGAATACAAATAGACAGGAAGAATCTTGATACTGTAAAAGCTCACAGTCTCCTATATGGGGAATATGCCCCTATACTGGTTGCCTACTTGAGGAAAAAATATATATAATATATTAAAATATTATATATATAATATATATATAATGTATAAAAATATATAAAAATAATTTAAATTGCATTCTGTTCTCAAGCTTTTTAAAGGTGCTTCTACTGAAGGGGGAGGTATGGCTTCTCTAATTATAAAGCCATGTTTGTAGACTAGAAAGAAATGGTGAGAGTCTATTGAGGTTTACTCCTGACAGGTGTGCATAATAAGGCAGGAATTTAGAACAAAGAGTCTAAAGCTTAGAGCTGAATCCAGCAAGTTTCACCTGCCCCTTTTTTAATTCTAATCTCCAGGTTTATTGGCATGTCACCTGTGAACATTATGGGGGATTAAGGGGAGTTTCATCCTATCCAACCACATAATCACCTTCTTAATGGTTTTGTTGAGTGAAGGGTTCAAAATGGTTTGAAGGGATGTTGAATCATACTCAGAATTTGACAGAAATTGGAAGGATTATTTTTCCAATTTTTAAACATTTTTATTTAAAGTTTTGAGTTCCAAATTTTATTTCTCATTCCCTACCTTCACTTCCCCCTTTCTGAGACAGTAAGCAATCAGATATAGGTTATACATGTGCAACTATGTAAAATTTTTCCATCTTAAGTTATTTTGTACAAGAAGACTCCAACAAAAGAAAAATGAAAGAAAGTAAAAAAAAAAAAAATAGCATGTTTCAATCTGTATTCAAACACCATGAGTTCTTTCTCTGGGAATGAATAATATGCTTCAGTATTAGTCCTTTAGGATTGTCTTAGATCACCGTAGTGTTGAAAATTGCTAAGTGATTTATAATTCTTCACCCAACGATATTGCTGTTACTGTATACAACATTCTCCTGGTTTTGTTTCACTTTACTATGCATCCATTTCTGTAAGTCCTTCTAGTTTTTTCTTAAATCATCCTACTTGTTATTTCTTATCGCACAATAATATTTCATTGCAATCGTATACCAAAGCTTGTCTAGTCATTCCTTAATCGATGGACATACCTTCAATTTCCAGTTCTTAAACACAAATCACAAAAACAGCTGCTATAAATATTTCTGTACAAATAGGTCCTTTTCCCTTTTTGGGATGTCTTTAGGATATAAACCTGGCGGTGATATTGATGGATCAAGAGGTATGTACAGTTTTATAGCCTTTTGGGGACAGTTCCAAATTGCTCTCCAGAATGGTTGCATCAGTTCACAATTCTACCAACAATGTATCAGTGTCCCAGTTTTCCTACATCCCCTCCAACGTCCAGTGTTGTCCTAAAATGAAATTTATAACCCAAAATTATAGCGTTGGTTGGGACTAAAGATTGAAAAAGAAGTGGGAAGAAAAAGAAAAGTAAGAGAAGAGAGCCTTGAAAATATAAGCATTTAATCCACACCTGAAGGTTTCTGTTGGACTTTCTTAGTTATTATTATTATTATATTAGATGTAACTGTCATATCATTAGCCTATTTAGACTATAAGTATTTTAGCTCTACCTAGTAAGAGAGAGATTTGCTAGACAATACACCCCAGAAGATAATAGCAGGGCACAGCAACTGGCCAGAAGGACGTAAAGACCAACAACTGGTAGCAAGAAATACTCAACAAATGTCAAAGGTACAAGTCTACCTCCAAGCAGGGACTGCTTCATTTTTGCCTTCCAGAACCTATCAGTGCCTTGCACATAGGAGGCATTCAAGGTGTGTGCAACTGAATTCATCTGAATCTATTCCTCCTCCTTGAATTATATTGAAAGTGCATTTTCCAGTTCCCTTAAAACTGTGGTATCTACAGAAGGAACTTCCTCTCTATGGGATTGTCAGGTACAATCAGATATCTCAACTTTATCAGAAAGTATCCTTACTTATACCAAGAATATGCTAGAGCTAGCTTGAACTGGCTCAGAGAGCTGATTGTTAAATTTTCAGAGCAATTACTTATACTTCAGAAATCATTACGCAACATGGCTTGATTTATTGTTTTATGGACTACCCATCATTTAAGAGAGTGAGAATAAGATGCCAACAATATAGATTAAGCTTAAAAGTGCAACAGATTACCATGTGTCCCCCCAAGAACCAGTCATAAACATAACACATAAACACATATAACACACATATATTATGTATGTGTATATATACATATTATTGTGTGTATAGGTATGAATATATACATGATAAATATATTTATCTAGATATTCATCTTCCTGAGTTCAAATCTGGCCTCAGTCACTTACTTACTAACTGTGTGACACTGGGCAAGTCATTTAACTTGTTTGCCTCAATTGCCTTACCTGTAAAATGAGACAGAGAAGGAAAGGCAAGTCACTTCGGTATCTTTGCCAAGAAAACCCCAAATGGGCTCAAGAAGAGTCAGACGTGACTGAAATGACTAAACAACAACATTGATAATATATTATTATGTTATCCACACATGTATATCCATACACATATACTTGTTGTTCCAATAGAATACATTTTTTAGAGGGTAGAGACTGTTTCAATATTGTCTTTTAATCTCCCAGACCTAGAAAAGCATCAGATTTTGTGCTTAGTAAATGTTGGTTGGTTGATCAATCAACCAATCAATTACTTGATTATATTTTGCAAATGAGTTTGTACTTTAACCTAGTAATTCAATATCCGAGTACCTTAACACTTCACAAAGGTGATTAAGTGTCTGCTGTCTAAAGTTTCTGGCATCATCTGGACTCCTTTGAGTGCTGATGTTGTTTCCTAAGCTAAGTTTGTCTAAGAAAAGGCTAGTCCCAAAGCCATGATTTTTCCTTCTTTTCACTTCCCATTTTAGGGATGGGGAAGAGAGAGCTACAGAAACACTAACCTCCACCCACGTCTCCTCATATTGATCTTTTCATTAAATTTGGTTTTGATTTGGGCCTTTGTTTGAACGTGTTGATCACCTGATGTTACCAGACAGCCGATACTGAAATGATCGGCTGCTTCAGTATATTTAGCTCTGGTCAGTTTTGTTTCTCTCCTTCACTGCTAACTCCCTCTAGCATCATCTTTCTCATTGAAGAAAGTATTCGTAATGCACAAGCTTCTGGTTATCCTGCAAGCTACAAAGTAATCCAAATGAGAAACAATTCAATATTAACTATGCAGAAAACCTGTCAGCCTCATACATTTAAGATGCCCAAATTTTGCTAATTTAGAATTCCCTTTATTTTGTTGTTTTTTGTAAAAAGGTCAAATTCTAGGTTGATTGCAGAGTTAGCTTCAAATATGTAGCTGAATAAATTTTCTATTTTTTTCTCTGAACTAGACCCTGATTGTCTCTTTTTGATGAGTTGGATGACTATTCCCAATTTGAAAATATAAAATAAATGAGACAGTGGTCTGATACCAAAGACTGCCAGACATCCAAAGAAACACTAAAAATCTGATTTTTATTCCAACTCATCAGAAACCACTCGTAGTCTGTGGGACGTGTGTCTTTTACAGTTTCGGTGCCATGTACAAAATGTCTGTAACCTCTAACTCCAACTTGCTTTAGATCAAGAGAATGGAGTGTCTGGATTTTATTAGCTAGTTGGAGTTTATGGTTTTATGATCATTGATTTAGAACTGGGGGGCAGCTAGGTGGTGCTGGAGTGGATACAGCATCTGCCCTGGAGTCAGGAGGACCTGAGTTCAAATCCAGCCTCAGGCATTTATTAGCTATGTAACCTTGTGCAAATTATTTAACCCTGATTGCCAACACATATACACACACACACACACACAAACACACATACACACACAACCTTCGAAATCATATATTCCAAATCCCTCACTTTACAGATGAAGAAACTGAGACCTACAAAGTTTAAGTTGGCTCTTCAAAATCATATACAAGTAATGAGTGACAGAGCTTGAAATTAAGTCCAAAAACTGGCCCTGAGTCCAATGAAATTTCTGTTATACTACATCGATTCCAAAGTGAATCTCCTCAAGCCTTAGTTTCCTCAGTGATGAAAGGAAGGGCAGTTGAAATCTAGCCTAGCCCTCTGATCCCTAATACTCTTTCTGTTATCTCATGCTTTCCTATTAATCCTCGTGCCTTCTGTTTGTGGATTACTTCCCATTCATCCTGCATATGACTTATGTGTACATAGCTGTTTGCTTGTTGTCTTTCCCATTAGGTTGTGAGCTTCTTGAGGGAATGGCTCACCTTTAATTTCTCTTTGTATCCCCAGCACTTTGTAGAAGGTCTGACACATAGTAAGCACTCAATAAATGCTTATTGACTAAGAAAAATAGTTAGAACTTAGGATTTTAGGTTTCTAAAACACTTTATATATATTATTTCTTTTAATACTCTTAACAGCCCTGTGGAAAAGTTGAAATTGTTATTATCATTTTACTAAAAAGGAAAATGAGGCTAAGAAAGACTGCAAATTGTCCAGGATCACATAAACAGTGAATGTCTGAGGCAGAATTTGAACTCAGTTCTTCCTGTCAAGTGAAGTAGGTAGTATATTGGGCTTAGAATCATGAAGAAATCAATTCAAACCCAGCTCCATCACTAACTGTATGATTCTGGGAAAGTCACTGAACCTTTGCCTGACTCAGTTTCCTCTTATGTAAAATGGGAATAATCATAGCACTACCTCCCAGAGTTGTTGTGGGGATCAAATGAGATGATTGTAAAGAGCCCGACACAAAGTAGCTACATATTAAGTGCTTATTTCCTTCAGGTCTCTTAGTCCAGCACTCTACACACTAGACCGTTTAATTATATAAAACTCAGTCTTAAATAAAGATCAGAACAGGAAATGATGTGGGAAAGTGATGTAAAGAGATTATCCCGATGTGGAATTGTTTTTCTTTGTGCAAAAGGCTTCCAGTCCTCTCCCTGCCAGGAGTTACAGGAAATGAATTCTTTATTATTAACACCATCCCTTAAAATCCACCTAATTCAACTGGCCTCCTTATGGTGTGGACGGGCCCAGGATTTTTTAAATGAAGCCTAAGTTCTGAAAGATTCTAAGATGCTAGAAGGGCTTTGAACATAGCACCAAAGATAGTATTTTCCTAGGAAGATCAGCTAAGTTTTCAGAGGCTCCCCCTCAGAAAGACCAGATACTAAGTGATGAATATCTTGGCTCATAGCAAGTCATGAAGTCATCTGCCTAAGCTGGGGATAGGAGGACGTTTTGGAGAATTCATAGCTTCCTTCAAATCTCAGAGGAGACCTGTTCTGACAGACTTCACTAATACGCCAATGACGGCGCCCATTCTGGGAAACAATTTGTAACTGTTTAAGAGATCTCTCAGCGGTTCATATCCTATGACCTAATATTCCCTGCTGAACTATAGGACAAGATCAAATATAAAAAGAAAGTTCCCCTAGATAGCAAAACATTCATAGCAACAAAGAACTCTTTCTGGTAGCAAGAAATTCTAAACGAAGTATCCTTTTGATGGGGATGGGAAACAGCTAAACAAATTGTATTCTATGAATATTGTTGGCTCATGAGAAAATAATATGAAGAATCCAGAAAGCATCAGAAAGCATCAAAGGTTGTAGCGTGAAATAGGCAGGTGGAAGAGAATAATATATAGAATGATCACCAAAAATATGTAAAGAAAAAACATCAGGAAACTTAAGATGAAACATACCCACTAATTAACCAGAGAAGGTTAATTATAAGGGCAGAATGAGGCACGTGCTATTTTCCTTAAATAGCCAATAAGCATTTATTAAGTGCCTACTATGTGCCAAACTAATTTATTTTGATTAACTATTTGATTAATTGTGATACTGGGAAATGATGTCAAAAAAGCATTTCAATAAACATTAAGTAAGCGCTTGTTACTTCAAAGCCACTAGACTAAGCACCAGGGACACAATGAAACAAAGCCCCTGCTTTTAGGAAGTTTACAATCTCATAGGATATACATTTCATCATATACACATGTAGGTACATACAAGACACCTACAAAGTAGACACATGGATAGAAAAACACTGGCAATTGGCAGGACCAGGAAAAGGCTACAAAAGGGGGCATTTGTGCTGAAGGAAGCCATGGATTCCTGTTGGCACTCAGTGATTTTTTTTTCTGAGAACTTTCTTTCGTTGAGAGATGAACCCACTGGGTGTCTACTTTCCAGGTCAAAATGTAGAACTTCATAAATCTTGCTGCCAGATCCACTTACAACACATTATATTGCAGCATTGGGGATACATTTTGTGGCTCAGTCATGTCTAACTCCTCATGACTCCATTTGGGGATTTCTTGACAAAGATACTGGCGTGCATTTCCTTCTTCGGCTCATTTTACCCATGAGAAAACTGAGACAAACTTGGTTTTTATAACTCTAATACCCCTAACTCCCAACCTAACCCTAACCCTAATTCTAGCAAGCAGCAATGAGTCAACAGAGTCAGGAACCACTGAGAGTTAAGTTAGTTGGGCTCACACAGCTGGGAAGTACTTGAGGCTAGATTTGAATTCAGATCTTCCTGACTCCAGGCAGAGCCCTCAATCCACTGAGTCACCATATTTCCCCACCCACAACTCAGGGCACGCCATTCTACTGCTCTAAATATCCAGGAACAAATGGACACCAGAATGGCAGCTTTGAGGAGAATGACATCCCAAACCCAACAAGGAGTGAATCATTGGGGAGAAGATAATGACTAAGATGTCACTTTCTTCTTCTCCCCAACAGTTCTGAAGCTGTCCCATTCTCATCCCTCTTGGAGCTTATCAGCAAGAGACAACAGAGACATGCTTTCTATCCCTTTGCCTGGCATCCTGCTGGATGAAATAATCAACCTTGAGTAAGTGCAGAGAGTAGAGGTGAAAAGTAAAACACATTTGTTTGGGATGCTCTAAATCGCTGACATAGTCGAAGCAATTGTGATGAATGCTCAGCCCTGCTGATCCGTGAGCCCCAGGCTCCAACAAGAGCCTGTGATAAATGAGCGATCTTCATTTAACAGATGACCTGTCTACCTTTGCATTTTTTTATTTATTATTTTTTGCAGCTCATTAAATAGTAGCCTGCTAATGCTGAACCCCCACAGGAATACAAGGGAAGGGCAGGGGCAAGTTTTTCCTGGAAAATGTTGTTCATTTGTGGAGATGAATGAGAAGCCCAATAAGAAACCTGATGATACAGGAGCATTGTTGCTTACTAATCTACAGAAAAGGCAGGAACAAAGACTTCAGCTACAGACATGGAAAGAATGAGGCAGAGTAGCCATGCCAATGGAGCTTGGTTCTGTCAGAAACTTGAGAAACATCCTTCTTCAGGGACAACGCCTGCCCAGATGGGCTTTGTTTTGAGTTTGGATGGGGCCAGAAGGAAGATATTGGGAAATCGCTGGGATGCGGTATTTACTTTTCTTTGTTTTGTTTCATCAAGAAGAAGCAGGAAAGAAAGAGTTCCACACACTGGAAATGTGTCAGTTGGGATCTGGAGATTTTCTTCAGATCTTTCCAGACAGCTGAAGGGTGCGTGCACAGAATGCCAGACAAAGTTGGGAAGATCTGAGTTCAAATTCTGCCTCAGACTTTTACTGTTTGCATGAGCCTGGCCCAGTTACTTAACTCCTGTCTGCCTTGGCTTTCTTAGGTTTAGACTATGGATGAGAATAAAAGCACCTCCCTGTGGTGAGGACATTTGAAGTACCTTGTCAACTTGAAAGCATTCTATCAATGTTGGTCAGCAGCAGTAACAAAAGTAGTTGGAGGAGAAGGAAGAGGAGGAGGAAGAGAGAAAGAAGAGGGGGAGAAAAGGAGGAGGAGAAAAAAAGAGGAAGAAAAGAAGGAAGAGGAAGAGAAAGAAGAGATGGAGGAAAAGGAGAAAGAAGAAAAGAAGGAAGAAAAGAGCAGAAGGAGCAAGAAGAGGAAGAGAAGGAAGAAGAGGAAGAAAAAGAGCATGAGGAAGAAGATGAAGAGGAACAGGAAAAAGGAGGAAGAAAAAGAGAAGGAGAAAGAAGAGCGGGAAAAAAGAGGAGGAGGAGCTGGTCTCCACAAGTTTTGTGGCAAGCAAAATCATTGCCTTCTAGTGGCTAAGTTTCTGATGATGAATGCGTACAAAAGCATTTAATAAGTGCTGATTATGCATCTAGTGTTTTGCCACAGTTCTCTTTTATTGTCCTGACTCAGTTTCCCTAAATATCCTGACTCAGTTTCCCTAAATTGTCCTGCCTCGGTTTCCCTAATTGTTCTGCCTCAGTTTATAATTGTTCTGTCCAATCCTGCAAAACCTCCCCTCCCTCTTTATCAGAATATTTGAAAAGGACAAAAGAGTTTATGTTTTAGAATATCAGAATGCCTCTCCCCATCCCAAGTTATCAGAATGTCAGATACTGTCTTATCAAGATGCCTCTCCCTATTTCCAGAGGCTCCCCGCAACCTGTCAGAGTCCTGTTCCACTCTCAGCACTCTGACTCTGCCCCCGCCTCGTCTACCCCCTGAGTCTGAGCCAGGTGTGTATACAGGTCATTGAGAACTCTCATTGTTGGCTGGATTCTTGGAGACAATAGTTTCATTCAGCCCTGGGACCAAATCATGGATCCATCTGGTCCCAGTAAATCTCTTCCATTAAATAAAATACTAAATACTCTCTAATCTCTATCTTGCCTCAGTTTCTCCGGCATTACACCAGCATTGTGCTTCCACATTTACTCAGGGCTGATTCTCTGTCAGCAGCAGCCTTCCCACTAAGTAGATCTTCCAGAACCAGAACTCTAGTGACTTTAAAATCCAGAGTCACCTCTGGACTTGCCAGGGATTTTAGTGAAGGGTTAATGGCACAGCGGGGAAGCATTGCTAACCTCATATAACTGGCCGAGTGACTTTTAGAGAGTACAAATTCAATACAATAAATGCAACCTCTGAGAACTTGGTTCCAAAAGTCAACTTCACAAGCACAAGATGGCGTAGGGAAGCTTGGTTCAGACAGCAGTTGGTTCTGAAGATCTGGGTGGGGAAGGGGTGTTAATGTTGGTCAACACCTCGATCAATATAAGTCTTCAGAAGTGGGGTGTAATAGCTTCACAATTCTTTTTACAATTACTATTGCTA
Source organism: Sarcophilus harrisii (assembly GCF_902635505.1). NCBI lineage: Eukaryota > Metazoa > Chordata > Mammalia > Dasyuromorphia > Dasyuridae > Sarcophilus > Sarcophilus harrisii. The sequence continues at coordinate 19,074,575 of NC_045428.1, read as the reverse complement.
ACTGTATTTTCTTCTCTATTTATTCTATTCTCTCTCTCCTTTCACCCTGTCCCTCCTCAAAATTGTTTTGCTACTGATTACTCCCTCCCTCAATATGCCCTTTCCTCTATCACTTTCCCCCCTTCCTGTGTCCCAGGGGATTTCCTGTGGGAAATTTCGATTTCTATGCCCATGTTGAGTGTGTATCTTATTTTCTAGAAGTGGGATGTATTAGGTGAAAGTAGCTAACATGACCCCAAGATCATTAAGAGGGGCATGGTCTTCAGAAATAGGGGGGCAATGGTCCAGCTGTCCTGTCCTTGCTAAACCTCCTCTAGGACACTGTTTCCAGTTCTTGGTGCCAGTTTGGGAAAATCACTGACAAACTAGAAAGGGTTCAGAGGAAGGTAAATCAAGATGGTGAAACAATGGCGTGCTGGCAAATATTTAACAACTACTTCTCTGAGGGAGAAAAGAATTCAGGGCACACCTTTAGGTTCAATATGTGTAGTACACAAACAGCAAAACAGAAACAAGTAGCTCAGTACTTTCCCAAGGTATAAATGCTTACTCTTAACCCCGGCTGGTTTGAACCACCTCCAACTCACCCCAAGAAAAATGCAGATCATGTAAAGATCATTTGAAGGAATAGGGTATATTTAGCCTGGAGAGCAGATTTGAGAGCGAGACAAGGAGAGAGAAGATAACCATCTTCAAGCATTTGCAGAATGTGGGGGAAAGAACCAGGTGAACAAAATGGGAACCTGTTTTGTTTGACCAGACAATTGGTCATGAGAATTTTCTTTTTTCCTTTTGAATTAAGGGGGATGGAAGGCAAAGAATATAAATACTTGTTAATTTAAAAAAAAGAAAAGAAAAAAATCAAAAAGAAAAGAAAAGAAAAGAAAAGGGATTATACTTGTTCTGTTGGATTCCAGAGGGAAAAAAACTCAGGGCAGTGAATGGAAGTTGCAAAGAAGAAAATTTAGATTTAATATCAGAAAACCTTTGTAACAGCTGAATTCTCTGAAGGCAAAATAAGCTGCATTTTAATGTGCTGAGTTCTCAGCAGATACCAAAGGAACTGGATTTTCCCATGGTTTTCCCCACAACTGGCCCATCCTTTTTTTCTTCCTCAGTCAGACATTTTTCTCCAATCACATTTTTATGCTACCATGTATTTCATCATTTGCAATGCATTAAAAAGCTGGCTCCTGCCCACTATGAACCTTTAAAAAACCAATTTATCAGCCTATTCATCCTATTTCACTAGAGTTATTAAAATCCAGTTAAAGTTACTTTCCAACATCATTTATTTTTTGGAGGCTTTATCCCCAACTCAAAACATGGCGAGGCTCACTTACTAATAATTTGGGGAGTGGAATCATGCAGAGCGGTGAAGGAAATTGGGTTAGAGATCAAATTGTCTTATTGTTACCTTGCAAAGAGTTATCGTGGGTTCAGAAAACGGGTCTTGAAATCCAGAAAAACAAAGTTTGGGTTTTTTGTTTTTATTTTGTTTTGTTTTTGCAATCCCCTATTCATTTCTTGGCTCATAGCATGGACTTGGTGAATGCTTGCTGACTTCCTTACTGACTAACAAGAGAGCCTAGACTAGATTGGGGAGATAAACCTCCCCCCCAGCCTCAGTCTCAATATTATTCAGGAACCTCAGGGGGTTAGAGAAACACTTTCCTCTGCCATTGGCTCAAGTCCCCATGTAGGATATTTTCCCCATTTCAGGAGGTTATTGGATAGCACCCAGTTCTAATCAACTACTTAACTGCAGGTTAGTTTTTATAAATGGATATTTAGTTTAAAAAAATGGCAAAAGCAAACACATTTTCACCTAAAGATATAAAGGGCATAATCCTAAACCACCCTAGTCTGGGAAAGGGAGGAGTAGATTAGGCTCCTCATTTAGCTCAGTTCCCATGTAACATTGGTCCTACTCCATTCAAATCCAAAGCCAAACCTGCCTGCTTGTATTGGGCTAAATGAGTCCTGGAATTGCTGGTCCTTGGGACCTGACTGCTGACTTCATTATAATATCCAGCCTGAATTTCTACATTCCTACCTCCCAATGGCCAGATCTCCCCGGGACAGATGGGACACTCAATCCTTGGATCTAGAAGACGAAAGAATGAACAAAAAGGCCATACGGCCTCTTTTCTTAGTGCCATACGGCCTCTCAGAAGGGGGAAAAAGAGACCCTTTTTTTTTTTTTTTTGCAAGGATGCAAAGGCAAGTTTTGCAAGGGTGAATGTTAAAAATTATCTTTGCTTGTATTTTGAAAAAGAAAAAGCTATTATTATTTTTTAAAAAGGAAGACTCTAGGACCTTCTCCCTTACCGACCCTCAGATAGGAATTTAGCAAAAGCCTCCTCAACTGATACAGAGCCAGGGCTTCCAAAGATACTACCACTTCTAGCTTCCCAATGGAAATCAGAGTATTCCCACCTCTGAGGTGACCAGTACTGCAGGCCCTTTTCCTCCAGACTTGTGAAGAGGTCCCCATTACATTAAAATTATATTTTCATCTTATTCTTTTTCTTTTTAACATTATAAATTTGACACACATCAACAAATCTGGAAAATGCAGAAAAGGTGGGTCGTGTATAAAATGGTAAATCTCCACTACACCTACCTGTCTTTTTTTTTTAATCACATATTAAATAGAACCTAGTAGTATTAACACTGTTTTGCTTTTTTGGAATCCCTTCTGAGCTGTCTTTCATGTTTTTTTTAATGTTTTATTCTTTTTTTCTTCCTTTCCTAACCTCACTATCACTTCTCCAACTTACGGCCCTGTCGATTATCTTTCCTTGTTCAATGCCAGATACTTTATACCATACCCCTCTCCAATTTTTCCTCATGAAAAACTCTCCAAAAATCACCTTCCATTCTCCTTCATCTGACAGAGAGCATAGAGTTAGAGCAGAAGTGAAACTTAGAAATATAGTCAAACCATCTTACTTTACAAATAAGGGAACTGAAGCCTTGAGAGGCTAAGTGATTGTAGGTAGTGGATGTTAGGCTAGAATTGCACCCAAGTTCCCCATTAAACCACATTTCTACCTCAAGGGGCTTCCTCTCACTTGCAACTTGGGAGCTCCAATTCCATCTCTAGGACTGTGGTCCATCCCTCTGCATCAGGAAGTACACAAGAAAACAATACCCCCAATCCCTCCTTTTATTCCTGTCCTCAAAATGCTATCTATTTATTTGAAAGTCACATAACTAGGGGTCAAGTAAGACTATTGAACATTATACAAATATTCAAGTTCTATCTACTGTACTGGAGGATAGCTGCGTGGCTCATTGGATGGAGCACTGGGTTTGGAATTAAGACACTAGCTTTGTGACCCTGTTTGTCCCAGTTTCCTCAGCTATAAAATGGAGGCCCTGGAGAAGGAAATGGCAAACCACACCACTATTTTTGCCAAGAAAACTCCATTGAGATCATAAAGAATGTAACTAAAAAAAAAAACCCTCCACAATAATAGCTGGAAAGAGAATGCAAATTACATCATCCAAATTAAATAAACAGAAAGAAATTTTGGGCCACTTCCATTATAAAAACAGACCCAAGTACACACAGCCCAACTGGACTGGCAAGTTATGGGCACAACTGTGCAATTTATGCATGGTGCTTATCACTCCCTCTCCCAGGTAACCCCAATGTTTCAGCACAAGAAGGAGACAGAGTCGGTTTCACTCTTTTAAAATTTATCTCATAAATTTTACAAAGAAAAAGCCAGAGTCATTCCCTGGAGCACTATACATTCATTACCTACTCTATTAAAAATGGATGGGCCACGTGCTTTACATTTTCTCCTCAATTTTCAGTAATCCGGGGGTTAATTTTATATTGATGGATGGAAAGAGGACAATTACTGGAAGACTGTGTATAAAAAATTTACAAGCACAATTGAGCCTCCTGCTCCTTACGAGAGAATTAGCCACTGGAGGTTTGATTAAAATGTATAGAATTCTAGTGCTTGCTGACCTTAATAGGAAAGCCCAAATCCTATGTTCTTAATCTTGCAGGCCTATAATTTGAGCCAGAATTTGTCTGCAGAAAAATATGGCCATTGATTAGTTTCTTTTTGGAGGCTTTTTCTTACACGGGGACAAAGAAAATACTGTTCACTGCAAAGCCTAAAGTAGTAATATTTTAACATCAAGCACGAGAATCAGCTTTTATAAGACACAGAGAATCTATGATGAGGAACAAATGTGGAGAATATGTTTTACATGTTATTGAACTCAATAATTCTTCCTTTATTCCTTGTAGTCTGTGGTAAACTGTCTGGTTTCAAGTGAATTCAGTCTACTTATAAATCAATTATTATGGGCCAGGCACAGTGCTGTGTGCTGGAGAAACAAAGACTGTAAAAATCTCTGCCCTCCAGGAGTTTATGTTCTTCTGAGGAGATACAGGCTGATTGGGAGGGGGGAAGGGGGGAAGAGGAAGAGACAGAGAGGGAGAGAGGAAAGGAGAGGGAGAGAAAAAGAGAGGGAGGGAAAAGGAGAAAGAGAGGGAAAGGGAGAAGGAAAAGGAGAGGGAGGGAGAGGGAAAGGAAGGGAGGAAAATGGTGGGGAGAGAAAGAGACAGTAACAGAAAGAGATACAGAGAGAGACAGGGAGGAACAGTAAGGAAGGAAAGGAAAGAGAGAGAGAGAGAGAGAGAGGGAGACAGAAATGGGGAGAAGGAGAGGGAGAGGAAGAAGGAAAAGGAGAAGTAGGGAGGGAGAAGAAGAGAAGCAGAAAGAGGAAAGGAGAGAGAAATGTGTGAGGGATGTAGAAGAGCCTTACCCAAAATGACTACTCAGAGATCACTCAGTAGAAGGCAGAAAAGTTGTTTATTTGAAAACCTGGGTTGGATGAGCCGTCCCATCACAAGATAAGAGAAAGCTTGCGGTAGGAGGGCTAAAGAAGTAGTAAAGATACACAGTTTTTATACAAGAGATTACATCCCAAGTAAGAGAACATTGAGAAGGGGAGGGGAAGCATCTAATTGGTTGTTGCTATTTGAGGAGATTGGAATGGAAGGTTTCTTTTACATCATAAGTTGGGGAGCATTGAGAAATAGGGGCCCTCTCCCCTAATTGAATGTTAAACATTGGTGCCAAAGGCAGATTAGAACGGAATGCTTTGTTTCCCTGATTCCAAGAGGAATCATCAGTCAGACCTTCAAACTTCAGATAACTGAGCTGATGGCATGTAATAATCCAAATATTGATAACATTGAACAAGGAAAAATGGCATCATTTCTGGTTAAGTAAATATATCTAAAGTTTGAAGTAAATATCAGCTTGCACGCACCGGACTTATGCAGGTCACGGAGACATAGAAATAATAAAAAATACAGAAAAAGAATTTAAACATTCCTGTAAGTTCTTCACTTTATCTCTTCATTCCACACAAATGGGAGGGAGGAGAAAGACACAGAGGCAGAGACAGATGCAAAGAAACAGAGACAGAAAGAGAGAGAGAGAGAGAGAGAGAGAGAGAGAGAGAGAGAGAGAGGGGGGGGGGGGGGGGGGAGAGAGGGGGGAGGAAGGGGGAGGGGAGGGGGGGAGGGGGGGAGGGGAGGGAGGGGGGGGGGGGGGCAGAGAAAGGGAGAGAGAAATGAGAAAGAGACAAAGAAAGAGACAGAGACAGAAAAAAGAGGGAAGCATGGATGGAAAGAGACAGAAGCAGCAAGAAAGAGGGGGAAAGGGAAAGAGAGAGAAAAAAATGAGAGACAGAGAGAGCAAAGGTGCACCTGGGAGAGAAGATAATAGGTCTAGAAGGGCTAAGATTTAGGGAAGAACGCAAAGAAGAGCTGGTGGTCAAAGGGACATCAGAGTTCTGAGAAGGGGAGACACGTTGGGGGCATGGCCAACCCTCTGTGGCTGAGGACCATGGAGAGGCGGGTCTTAAGGAATGACATCGTGGGACACCGGGGAGTTTGAGGCATCAGTGCCCTGCAATAACACTTAGATAGCTTACTTAATTTTTGTTTTCACAGAAAACTCAGGCAGAAAGAGTTTAAATGTCTGAAGGTCATACAACAAACAAGTTGGTGAGGCTGAATTTGAATTCAGATCTTCCTGATTCCAGATCCAGCGCTCCTGTGTTCCATAGTGTCCTAGTTACCCTTTGAGTTATGAGCATGAGTTTGATTTATGCAAGACCACTTGGTTAAATTGTTTGGAACTCTCAAATGAAAACTTAGTGATCAGATCAACTCTTAATTATTCTTCAGATCAAGGAGGCAGCAATTTATAATTTAGATGAGTCCAGGTTCCCACAACCAGAGCAAAAGAGTTTAAAAAATGTGGCAACACAAAAAACCCAATTTCTGGTTTACAGAATTCAGAAAGAAAGTCACTCGGTGCATCTGGTTCTGAATCATATGGTTGGTTTCTTAGAAAGGCATTATTCAAATTCACCGGTTGCATAATTCTCTATTTATTTTAGCCTGCGTGGCCAGATCCTGCAGATATATAGATATAGATATAGATATTTTACAACAAAAAAGCAAAATATGCAATATTACAAAAAAAAACCCAAAACCAGAACCATAAAATCCAAATTATTTAGCTTTTGAGGCTTTGAGGATTCATGATTTTGCTGATACAAGTGCTTCCCGCTCCCAAACAGATTTCAACATTTCCCAGACTCAGGAGGTGGGCTTCAGGAGCTATTGTAACATCTCTGGTGAGCTCTGGTGAGCTCCACCATCCATCTGGTGGAGATGTAACATCCTCCACATTTTGCTAGGCCATTTCAAACCACCACCGCCTGCATTCTGGCCCTCTCTCCCTTTTCTGACTCAAACTCCCTTCTCAGTATTGTCTTCCCCTATTAGAATTGTCCAGTGTCGAGGGCAGGGATGGGCTTTGTTCTTGATTTGTATCCCGAGCCCTTAGCCAAGTGCATGCATTTAATAAATGCTTTTTCTTTTAGCTATTCCTTTTTTTTGTCCATCTAAATTTTAATTTGTCTGAATCTCCACAGTTGAAAAGTCAGAAGCTTTTGCCACAATTACTGCTGTTCGGCAACAGTGTTAAGAAAGTTGCATATTAACAACAATGTACAACAATGTACAATTTGACAACAAGTCAAAATGTTGAATCTCATATAGTCATCTTCAGGAAGGGCCATTCACTGCAAATAAATACCTTTAGATGAACCCACAATCATGCTGATAGAAATTCTCCCAGGAAAGTATAATGATCCTGGGTTTTGTCATTCAATCACCAAGGCTGAAGCATTGGCTAGAGGAAGATGAAGATATAAAGGATGAAGAGAATGACGAGGATGATGGAAAAGAGTCTTATTTAGTGATTCAGTGTTTACAACCCTTGATGGTCACAATAACTCCTTGGTAATAGTGCTTTTACCATCCTGTTTTCCAAGAGAAGAAAGTGGATATAAGTGAGTGACCTGTCAGGGACTCGTCTGCTTGCCCATATAAGTCAGCCTCTTCCTGGGAGAATTTCTATCATCATGACTGTGGGTTCAGCAGGTTTTTCTGGTTCCAAGCCTAGCATTCTATCCCTAGAGATTATTCCAACCCAGAACGTTGCCCTCACCTCAGTGACTCTCCATGAATACCAGTGATGGCTACAAATGACTTTGAGCTTCTTCTCCCAAGTCCCAGGTCAGTGTTTTAGGTCCACGAAACTGTGTTTTGGCTTTGCCCAAGTTTTATTGAATGTTTATATTTACTGGCATCCTTCTCAATCTACCTGGCATGCAAGTTACTCCCTCTGGCAGTGTTTGTGCAGGTACTCTTGTTAAAATGCTACAGGAAAAGTCAACCACCAAGAGTTTACATTCACTTTTTTGACTCCTTCTCCTCCACCAAATGACTTAACAAATTTCTTTCTAAACTATTCCAGATTGGGAGGTTTGTTCTCCAGCACATGCGTCATTTCTCAGAGGCTCTGAGTCACTTGTAATCGGTGATTTCAAGCCGGAAGAAACAGTTTGTCCTTTTCTTTATCAGTCATCTGGTCATAGATTGTAGCTTTAGAGGTGGAAGGGATTGCAAAAGCTATGGAGGTACAGATGAGAAAAGGGAGAGCAGGAGACACAAATTTGAGTTACAGAATTCGAACCCAAATCTTTTGAAAGACAGATCCAATATTCCTTCCATTAATCACATCGCTTCCCATTTCATGCTGCTAAAAAGTCTTTAAGTCTGGCTATTTTAAACTGAGAGATCACTTACTCCTTTATAACTTGTAATGCATTTCAAGGGATATAAGGCAAGTCAGTTTAATTTTTTATATCTCATCTTCTCATCTTCTCTAGGGAGGATGAGCAAATTTAAGCAGCTTTTTTCTGTTCCAAGTCTAGAGAAGTGCAGGAAGGCTTCTTTTAAGCAGGATATCATAGGATCAAAAAGTCCAAAGAGACTTTAGAGATCATAATGATCTCCTATGTGCCAAGCACTGTGCTAAGTGTTGGGAATGCAGAAGAAAGGTGAAAGACTTATATAATGACTTGTTTAAGAGAAGTGAACCACAAAGGGAAGAGAGACAATCATCTGACAAGGATGAATGACACCTAAGTCCCAGAGAATAGCTTATGCCCTCTCTCCTCTCAGCATGAAGGTGGGGTATTAGAATTGGGTGGGGAATGATGATTAGGCTATAAAATGAAGGCAGAGTTAGCTGCTTTGCTCTGTTAAAAGGGAGGAAGAATGAGTCACTAAAGACAACCTGGACAAAGAAGTTGATCTACCTCAGGTCAGTGGTTCAAAGTGCTTCCTAGATGTGGAGTGAGCAAATCAGGCACAGAGATCCAAGTGACTTCATGTCCACTGTCATCCAGCTAACAGATGCAAGAGGCCAGATTGAGACTTTCTGCTTCAAAATCCCTTTAGGGATGGACATAGAGAACACAAGATGCCCCACCCCCCCCCATAAAGGACTTCCTAAAATTTGGAGAGACCACGAAAAGTCTGCTAGATTTGGAGTTACAAGACTTGAGTTTGAATCCCAGCTTTGTGATTTGGGGGCAAGTCACTTGACTTCTCAGCCTCAGTTTACTCATCTGTAACCTAAAGGCACTAACTAAAGATAATGAAAGATCCCTTCCAGCTCTATATCTATGATCTTACACACTTAGGGCTCTGCAAGAGTCAAGGAATGAGAACAGCTTCGGTAAATGTCCGTTAAAATCATGGAAAATCCATTCTCCAGCTGCACTTATCAAACTGAATCCTGATCTGTTCGGTATGTCTTCATTTGGCTTTTGCTTCTCTAAGGACCTGAATCATGTTTTTCTGATCTTTTCTACTACCTTTGGGCCTTAATTCAACTAACTGGCCTCCTGCATGTCTAGCCCTACCTTCATTTTATTCCATTTTACAGAATTAATGGGGAAAATAATAAAAATTAATGAAAAATATGATAAAATCCCTAAATTGGTTGAATATGTCATATAATTTGCATGTTATGATATATACGTGCATGTATGAGTGCAATTACTCATGTTTGTACACATGTGTGTGAATATAGAGGTGTGTATATTGGTACACTGCAAGCATGTACACATGTCGGCATATGTATACACGTGTGCTGTGTATAGCATAAACATATATATACATACCTATACACACCTATGCTGTACATACATACACTGCTAGGCTTGAAGTTAAGAGACCCGAGTTTGTAGCCCAATTCAGATGTTTACTAGTTATGTGATTATGCTCAAGTAACAACAGTCCCCAGCCTCAGTTTCCTTCTCTGTTAAAATGCAGATAATGCTTACATGGCCCATGTGTCAGCTGAAAACAAGCTCAAGCAACCAAGAAGCATTTATTCCCAGGGAACCTGGGAACACGCCAAGTGCCGTAGACAAAAGACAAAATGAAGCAGTCTCTGATCTCCAAGAGATCCTATTTGGGGAGGAGAACCATGAACATACGTATTATAAGTATAGGCATATGTTTATTTATACCTACACATAGATGTGTATATATCTATTACACACACAAAGTGAATACATGGGAGATGTAAGCAGCTGAGGATAAAGGCATCAAATATATAGAAAGTGGCACTTGAATAGAGCTTTGAGGTAAGCAATTCAGTGTTTCATGTCAGCCCCCACCAAGAAGTCTGCAAGAAGCTTTAAATTTTCCTTGTTTCTAGTTTTCCCCTAGGGCTATTCAGTCCTTCATGCAACAAGTTGGCATAAGATTCTCTCTGTCTCTCTGTCTCTTCCTCTCCTGTGTCTCTCTTTCCCTCCCTTACCTTTCTCCTCTCTTCTTTTCTCTCTCTCCATTTCTGCCTCTCTCTCTCTCTCTCTCTCTCTCTCTCTCTCTCTCCCTCCCTCCCTCCCTCCCTCCTTCCCTCTCGTCTTCTTCTTCTTCTTCTTTTCTCTCTCTCTCTCTCACTCTTTCTCTCCCCCTCCCTCTCCCTTTCTCTCTCTCTCTCCTCAAGTAGAGCATCTGATAAAATCTTAAATTTCATTTTGCAAAAGATGGAAGAAATGTTAGGGAAACCATTATTTCGGGGCTGACTTTGACCAACACAAAGGAAATTTTTGCTAATGTAAACTCATTTGAAATCTTTGATGGAAATGACCAGTTCAGCTTGGAATTCATAACAAAGATGGAGAGAGTCAGTTATGACTATCAGGCACCCTTGGCTTTGGGAGAGCAGATTTCAGAGTTCAGAAAAAGGACAGGTAGAAACTCATTAAATTATATAAGAGAAATGGATCCAAGGGGGAATGAAGTTTTGAGAATAAAATTTTCATTTCGCTAAAACAAATAATTCAGAGGGGATAGAAAGGAAGGGCTTGTCTGGAGAGAATGATCTGGCTGTGGAGGGAAGTCATTGACTAACTCAGATGGGAAAATTACATTTAAAGAAATGGCTGTCGGTGCAGCTAATAGAGTGAATTCAAGTGAGTCACATGGCTCTGTAAAAATAGAGTCAAGCAAGTTAATTTTGAGAATAAACTAAAGCTACCGATGAAAGCAAAAGAAAAGGAAGCTTTTTTTTTTTAAACAAAAGGATGATTTTAAAAAAGGGTGCAGCCCACTTAGAATATCCTAGTGGTCCTATAGACAATGATAAAGACAGTTCTCAGTTGCTACTTTGGTTCTATTTTCTTTCCCATGGGCATAATTTTGTACTGGAAAGAACACAGTATAAATGTCTAAAAGGGACTTGAAGCTGAAGACAAAGTGAAGAGATTATAGAATACAAGATCATGGAGTATAAAAGAGAGACCAAAAGGAAGGGACAAACACGATTCCAATTTGTTTTTAAAGGGAAGTCTAAACTATAGAGACCAACAAACTTGACTTTTGATTATGGCAAATTTTTGGAATATATTGTTAAAGGGACCATTAAAGGGGCAGCTGGGTGGCATAGTGGAGAGCACCAGCCTTAAAGTCAGGAGGACCTGAGTTCAAATGTGACCTCAGATGCTTGACATTTATTAGCTGTGTGATCTTGGGCAAATCATTTAACTCTGCCTCACCAGAAAACAGGGAGAAAGAGAGGATGGAGAAGGAAGAGAGAAGGGAGGGAGAGAGAGGAAGAAAGAAGAGAGGGAGAGGGGGAGAGAGGAGAGAGGTAGGGGAGAGACCATTATAAAGGAACCCCCAGGTCCAGCGTTGCTTCTTCAAGAACAAATCATGCCAGAATAACCTGATTTTCTTTTTCCCCTACCAGGTTACTAAACTCTTAGTTTGGAGGAATGTGATCGATTTACCTGGATTTTAACACAACATTTGAAAAAATCTCATGTTATTCTTGAGTACATGATGACATTATGTGAATCAGACAATGAATTTCAAGTAAAACAGGACTGGGTGGCCACTTGTCAGGAAAATTCTAGAGGAAAGGGCGTGTTCAGGTACTAGCTCATGAGGTTCCTTCGAGCTCTGAGAGCCTGGGATTGTGGGACCCCTCAGCAAACAAGCGCAAGAGAGAATTGCTAGCGACCCAACAAAATCCTAACATCAGTGATTGAGAACTAGCTACCAATTAGTCCATTATTTAGATGAGGAAACTGAGACCTGGAAAAATTACTGACTTGGTAATTAAATAATTAAATAATGATTTAATAATTAAATTATGATAATTAATGATAATTAAATTATGACTTGGTCAAGATTATACCATTAGAATGCAGCAGATATGGGAAGTCTGACTATATTGGGAAATGGGAAATATAAAAACTGACTGCAAATTAGATACCATATATAAGCAATAGCAAACCATCCTCAACTCTTGAAAGCCTTCAGAACTCTTCTTCTTTCAGCACTTCTGTAAGTCTCTACTTTTCCCCTTAACAGAACAAATCATTTTTAAGCATCCGAATACAGCATAAAATCTATTGTTTCTGTTCTTTTTAAAAGTTTATTTCTGCTTTGAAAAATATAAAAGGAAGTATTTCAATAAAAAATGCAATTCTAAATGAAACCAAGAATTTCCACTCACTTCAAGTTAAATTTTAAAGAAAACTCAAAACAATGACTTATTTACAGGTTATGTTCCTGAAATTACTGGGGTTTATTTATTTATATTTTGTCATGAAAGTGCTACTATCATCTTAGTCTCAGGTCAACACAAACAACAGTCAAAAAACACTCATTAATCATCTATTACGTGCCAGGAACTGGGGGCTGGGGACACAAAATAAAAAATGAAGCAATCCCTACCTTGGAAGGTAGTTTGAAGTAAACATTGAAGGAGACAAATCGATCCATCAGAGGGTAGCTTTGAGGTTGTACTTTGTCTAGACGTGCATGGGCAAGTTAGGACTCCAGAGTACAGCCTCATTTCTCCTTTCCCTCCTCTCCCTTCTCCCCTAATTTCCCAACTTTCTAGAAGTAGTCCCTAAGAGACTGTGGAGTATTTGTCTAACACTACTGATCATGAACCACGATCTGGAGTGTTCTACTAATATCAGTGATCAATAACCTAATATTTTAATACCTATCCTAATATCTTAAAACCTTTCTAGCACTGCTATTGAGGAGATTACTATTCAAAATTACATGGGGACAGTAATTATTAGTTATATGACATAAAGCAAATCAATTAGTGACATGATTACCCAAAACAGTAAAGAACTGCTGGACTGGCTAATCTCGAAATCTATTCTCATATAATCCTTTAAGATCTGACAAGAGAAGTGGGGAAATGGTAATTATAGTGAGGGACCCCACTCATTAAATAGTAGAAATATTCACAACCTCACCAAGCCTGAATTCAGAATCATTAAGATTGTTTCTTAATTTCTGAATGCATGAATCCCATATCATCAACTATTGCAGGGCTCTATACATCTATAGATGGAGTGAAGGTTAAAAATCTCGAGTTTTCTTGCTTATAATCAGGCTCATATCATCCTGCCTCCTGATTACATGTTTGGGTAGCTGTGGCAGATTGTTTTCCACCTGATTGATTAGACCGTGTGTGTGTGTGTGTGTGTGTGTGTGTGTGTGTAAATGTATGTATTTGGATGTGATTGTACCTGTATGTGTGTTTGAATGTGCTTGGGAGTGTGTATATATTTGGGTATGAATGTGTGTGTGTGTGTGTGTGTGTGTGTGTGTGTGTGTAAATGTATGTATTTGGATGTGATTGTACCTGTATGTGTGTTTGAATGTGATTGGGGGTGTGTGTATATTTGGGTATGAATGTGTGTGTGTGTGTGTGTGTGTGTGTGTGTGTGTGTGTGTTTGGATATGACTGTGTGTATATGTGTGTGTGTTTGAAATAACACAAAGAGCTTTTTCCCAGGTTGTGTTCAATAGATGCTAGTGTTTTACGTGTGCTTTTATACTTCTCCTTAGTGAGCAAATAAACCAGTTTTTTTTAAACACCCTCTTCAAGTTCTTTTTGCTGATGCCTATTGAAGAATACTAATTCAAAAGGATTCCAGATCGATCAGTCAATATTTGTTATACTTGTACGATAAAAAAAAGAAAAAGGAATATTCTTGTCCTTAAATGAGCTATTGACCTAGTAAGAATACATGAATAATGTGTAAACTTTTTTTAAGGCATAAAAGACATTGAGATGAATTCATTTCAATGGAGTGAACGTTAAGCCCCTATTCTGTGACAAGGACTCCCTCTCCTCACCTGGTTTCTTGCCTTCCTTTGGGACTGAGCTCAAATTTCACCTTTGGCAGGAGGCTCAACTTCCCTACCACCCCCCACTCCAGCCTGATCCCAGAGAGGACTGTCCCTTTCCACTGTACATAACTTGTATGTACATATTTATTTACCTGTTGTCTCCCCCATGAAAATGTGAGCTTCTGGGAGGCAGGGAGCTATTCCCCACCCCATCCCACCCCCTTTTTTTGGCAACCACAGTTTAATAAATAATTCCAGCTTGACTGAGTGTGCTGGGGGCTGGACATAGCAAGAAAAAGATCATAGTCACTACCCACAATGGATTGGATTATTCTGGAATAAGTCATTTTAAGTCAACAGAGCCCACAACTAATGAGCTGACCCTCCAAGGTCCTTCCAACCCTGAGAATCTGTGAGTCTAATACAAGAAAACCTCCTCCTCAGCCTACAGCAGCCCCACACCCCCAGCCTAGGAAACAGTGGGAAGCTGTTCCTTAGTCCTCCCACCCTTGGTCATTCTGCTGATAAATGACACCAAAAGACCGACTCAGCAGAACCACCGGGCAATCTTCGAGACTGGATTCTCGTCCTTTTATATCTCCCCCTGCCCTGCTTTATTTTATCAGGGAAGATCTGGGACTGACGAGCTGTTTTCCATCGGTCTCTTTTGCTTCCCAGGTTGCTTTAAAAGAATGAGTAGCAGCAATGAATATACATCTCCAAGTACCCACTGGGCATTTCAACAATAAAAAATAGACAGAGGCTGGGAGGTTTATGAGAAGACAGGGTCTGTGAAAAATAATATTAATGGCCTGAAGCGTCCTTGCAAATATAGAAAGGATTTTTTTTCAGTCCATTAATTGAGTTGCCAACAACAGATGACAAGATCTGTTATTAATAGGCTTTCTTTCCAACTGGCTGCTGAGGTGGGGAAGAAGGTATCTGCCTTGTTGTAGTTATCAGCCTGCTGAATAGAGAAGATACAGGGGTATCTGCTGTGCCCAACTGGGAGGGAAAAAAATCACTGGTTGAGTGCTTGATTTGAATATTTATCAAGTTTCTATGATAGACCAGAAATAGTACAGAAGACTGAAAGTCTTTAAATGCACAAGAGTTTAAACTCTTATGATGTTTGAAATGACAGAATCCCAGAATCTTAAAGGTGGAAGGGATTTTAAAGGTCATCTAGTGAATTCATGGAGCAGCTAGGTTTGGTAGTGGATAGAGCACTAGATCTGGAGTAAGGAAGAGTCATCCTCTTGAATTCAAATATAACCTCAGACACTTATTGGCTCTGTGACCCTGGGCAAGTCACTTAATCCAGCTTGCCTCAGTTTCCTTATCTGTCAAATGGATTGGAGAGGGAAATGGCAAACCATTCTGGAATTTTTGTCAAGAAAATCTCAGATGGGATCACAGAGCTGAAAAATGGATCAACAGCAGCAGCAATAACAACAACAACAACGACTTGAATAAGAATCATCTCTAAGGGGAAAAAATTAGATAAAATTAAAAAAAAAAAAGAAAACTCTCTAAGACACCTCAAGTTTTTGCTGGAAGACCTTCAGTAAGGAAGAGTCACTACAGGCCAAAGCAGCCCTTTCCACTTTAAGATCAGATCTCATTATGAAGAAGTTTTGTGGGATTTTACTGACATTGATGCTAAATCTGCCTCACTGTACTTTCTCACTCTTTTTTTCTAATTCTGGGGCCAAGCAGAACATAAATATAGATTTAAGTCTTTTTCCAAACTGAATATCCTGAGTTCCTTCAATCCAACCTGACATGGAATAAATAATTTTTAAAAAGTGGTATTTACTTAATTTTCTATTCCTTTATGCTAATGAGGGGCTTTAATAATTGGGACAGGATCAAAAACAACCCTAGAAAAATGTTAGGAATCAGTATCATAACTAGACTATGTTCTAGAGCCGTGGTCCTCAAACTTTTGTTCTCAATATCTTTATCCTATTAAAAATGATTGAGGATCGGTCCAAAGAGTTTTTGTTTATGTGGGTTATAGTTATAGATATTGATCACATTAAAAATAAAAACTAATTATGAATTTGTAGTCTCTCTGAAAGGATTTTGGAGATTCCCAGGCTGCTCTGGACCATATTTTGATAACCACTGTTCTAGAGACAAGTCAATCAGAAGCAATTTTATTTAATTTAACATCACCTAATTTCCAAGCATCTTCTAGATGAGAGGCTAAAATGTCTGAGCTGTCATTTGAACACACCCTTGATGCGTCTCTATTTGAAATAGTACTTCTAGGGACCTTGAACTAGGGGAAAAGTCCCAACTTGTTAAAGAACAGTTTGGAGGGTAACAATTCCGTCTCTACAAGTAGGATGAATGGTCCCTGAATAACTACTCAACTGCATTCTTGATCCCCTCCTCTCCAAAGTTTCCCAGGAGTAATAAGGGACCTCCTCCCATAAATCAACCTTAATCCTTTCAAACAGAGAACTGGGAACTACTCATGAATGGGTCTTGCTTTCAAGGTTGGGGACAGCTAAGAACTTTAATGGTCTGGAGGGACTTCAGGCTTCCACCTGTTCCAAAAGACTTCCTGTTTCCACTCTTAATCCACCTCCCTAAAAAAGGCTTTTCTTCTTGACTGGCTACGCATTTTCAAACTGGAAAAAAAAAATTTAGACCAATGAAATGTTTATTCCTTGATATTTCTAGAAAAACTAGAAGGATGTGGGGGTTTCGTTGTTTTGTTTTTTTTTTTTTTAAATATCCTTCCACGCCAAGACAGACTCAGCACTGACAAGTAGGGGTGACCAGGAGCATTCTGATCTCAGAGTTCTTATACTGATCTGAATTAATGGTACCCACTGTGTGTTAGACACCATGCTCAGCCCTGGAGCTAGAAATACAGAAGGAAAAAAAAAAAGAAGAAGAAAAAAAGACAGTACCTGCCCTCATGAGGCTTACAGTCTAATGAGGGAGAAAGCTCAAGGAAGGGGGCAGGAGAAGGTCCCCAAACCAGGGAGAAGTTAGAGAAATAGCAAAGTTTAAGAAATCAAGATATGGCTGAGCCAAGGTCTCTCCTCAGATGGAAGTTTAGAGTTCACGCTCCACCCTCCAATCAGAGGCAGAGGGCAATGATGAAGTGAAACGCCAACCAAGGCTAATTAGATCTTAAAGGATAATAAGATTATTTCAATCATGAATTTCCTGAGCTTGATGAGGAAGTCGGAGAAGTCCCAAGATGGTGCTGCCAGAGGAGAAACTCTCCTTCAACCAAAGTTTGGCCGCTTTGGCCCTTTGGACGCTACCATAGGGTAAAGGAGAGCAGCCCGGAGACTTTTTGGCCAAATAGGTGGAAATCAGGACTAAGGAAGGTCAGGAAAGGCCCGTCTGCCAAAGCTGAGGAAGACAATCAGCACGATTCACAGAATTGGGTTTGTTGACTTACTGAATTGTTTCCTTCCTGACTTGGGGATTTGGGGGAGTATAGGCTTGGGGTGGGGAGGAAAAGAGGTGACTTTGAGAAACAGTGAGGGGAGGGCGAGCTGCTGATTTTGATGCTTCACATTCACGGGGCACTTTATTTTCAAAAGAGTGGTTTTTGCTTCGCTTTGAGGACACATGTTTAGCTTGGACTGGGCCAGGGGGAGTGGGAGCTATGAGGAGGTTTGTGTAGGTAATCCTAACAGCGGGCACTTGCACATCCCGTTAGGGCAAAGCCCTCAACCTCCCTGAGGTCACTGCGTCCTCCCAACCACCCTGGGAGGTCGGTGCTCTCGTCATCCTCGGGAAACTGAGGCAGGCAGAGCAGAAGTGACCGACCAGGGTCATACAGGCGGTGCGTTCTCGGGCCAGAGCCAGGGCTCCATCCCCAGTGCCAGGGGCTCGCGTGGCCTCGGGGAGAGCTCGCTGTGCCAGGGGCTCCCTCACTGAAGCTGCGCCAGAGAATAGCAAGGCGATGTGGACCAGGGCCAGTGCAGGTGTGAGGAGATTAGCGGCCGAGTAAAGGTTCGGAAGCGGAAAACTACCCTCGGAGGGGCACAGTCCGCCGGGGCTGCCCTCAGCGAGCGGCTTCCCGGCCACCCCCCAGGGAAACTGAGGCAGGAAGCGACACCCCTCACCCCCCGGCCCCGTGGGCCTCCGGGTCTCAGGCGGCTCGCGCCTCCAGGGGCCAAGGCAGAAGGGCCCGGGGGCCCGAGCAGGGTCCACACCTCGCCAGTGGGCGCCGGATCTCCGAGAGTGGATCGGGGGCCGGCAGAGACTAACGGGGTGGAGCATGGAGGGAGTCGCCCTCCTCCCCCCGGGCCCCGCCCTCCGCCCCGAGCGTGCCCCGCCCCGGAGGGGGCCTTACTCGCTCTTTTGGTCCAGGGGGAGCAGAGGGTCTCGCGGGTAAGTGACCCCCCGGGCTTCGGGGGCCCCAGACAAGGCACGCCCTCACCTGAAGGCGCGTCCTGCGCGCCCTCGGAAGGGGGGGCGAGGCCAGTGAGGAAGGGTAGAGGCGTCCCGCCGAGCCCCGGCTGTTGCCCGCAGAGACCGACGCCGGGAGCCCCGGGCCGGCTGAGGCGGGGGCTCGGTGCCTCCGGGCCCGCGTGGGCCTGGCCGCCAGTCCGGGGCTTCACCTCCCGAGCGAGGCGCTACTGACAGAAAAAGAAGAGGGGGAGTAGGGGCCCGGATCAGCTGGACAGCTAGGGCGGGGCAAGGAGGGAGGGTCCTGCTCCGCGGCCCCCTCCCCGGGACTAGCTGGGCCTGAGGGGAGGGGCCCCCTTTCTCCTCTCTACCTCCCGGGGCCGGGTAGGTGCCCGTGGGGCTGTCGGAGACTCCGCGGGCGGAAAGTTAGACTTGGGCGTGGGAGGGGCCTTAGAGGCGATCTGGTGCCCCCGCAGCCAAGGTCACCCCGGAGAAGACCGAGGATTTGAACTGGGACCCCCTTTGGCCCGGGTTTTCGCAAGGACCCTCCTTGGGGAGGGGGAGGGAAGTGCGCTAGCCGGGGCGCCCCGGGGCCAGCTTCTCCCCAAAGCCGGAGACCCCGTTGCTTCCACGAGCAGAGGCCTCTGCCCTGTGGCCGGAGCCGCGGCTGAACGGCCCCTCCCCTCTCCGAGACCCCTGATCTGCGGGGAGCTGGGCCCCGGCCGGGAGCTACAAACCACTTCGGCGCTAAGAAAATGCTTCCAACACAATCGCTGATGTGCTGGGGAAAGGGGGAGAGTGGGGTGGGGGAGGCTGCCGCTGCCAATCCCATCCAAACCCCCCCCTTTTTTTTTACAAAGGAGGAAACTGAGGCACGGCTGGATTGCCCGGGGTCAGCCGAGGAGGGAGCCTCGGGCCGGGGTTGTTTGTGGAATACTCGGCTTCCTGATAACCGAGCTTGTGCTGCCCCTACAGCCAAATTTCGGCAGCCCGCGAAAACCCGGGGCTCGCCCCAGAGAAATTGCTCCGGCTTTGGGCTGGAGGGAGGGGAGGAGAAATGTGTTTCCAACGAAAAACAGCCCCAGACGTCTTGGGTCAGCCCATGAAGTGAAAGGGGGCCTCCGACCGGGGCCATTTCTGTTTTCCCGGTAGAGTCTGCGGGGGATGGCATTGCCCACGAGAACCCAGGATGGAACTAGGCCTGTGCCCGGCCCCGAGAACACCCGGCCCTCCTCCTGTGCCCCTCTGAGACAGCCTTGGTAAGTTCTTGAGCCGTCTTGTCTCTGATAGGATAACCTGGAGCATCCGAGGCTGGGGGGTGGGAGCTCCCTTATTCTGGGGCACCTGGAATCACAGGAGGTTGAGTGGGAGGACTGGGAAATACTCAGATTTTTTGTAGAACTTCCAATCCCCCCAGCTAGCTCTTTCTGCCCTGTGTTAGAGCATTGTCTGCTGGGCAGGGAGCGGGGAGAACTCTGAATCAGCCTTCTTCAAACCTTTTTTAAAATCTCTTTGTGGTTATTCAGTCCTTTCATTTGGGGTTTTCTTGGTTAGGATCCTGGAACGGTTTGTCATTTCCTTCTGCAGCTCCTTTTACAGATAAGGAAACTGAGGCAGACAGTGAGTAGTCCAGAGTCACACAGCTTGTATGTGTCTGAAGCCAATTTTGAACTCCTCTTCCTGACTCCAGACCCAGCATGCTGTTCTGTGTCACTTAGATGCCCACATAACCCTGCTACACTCTGAACAATGATCCAGGGCCAGCATTTCCTCACCCCCCCCCAACTCTAAAAGTTTTTGTTCCAGTGAGGCTATATCCACTGATGTCTAATGACCATTAGAAAATTAACATATATGAATCATGATGTTATATTAATAATATATACTACATATGAGAAATTAGTATCATTATGAACATAATTTTGACTTCTTCGTATGTGGAAAAAGTCTTAGGGAATTTCCAGACCACATTTTATGCAAAATAAATCATGCTTAAGAGGAATTTTCTTCTCAAAGAGTTTTTTCCTGTCAACAGTCTCTATTAACTTCACTGCCCAGTGTATCACTGAACTGTCTCAATTGTTTTTGTGTGGGATGTCTTCCCTCCCTCCTCCCAGATTAACTCATCCAGTTTTTCTTAAAATTGGCATCCTTATCAGTACAAGAGCTAAAAGGAGGACCCGGTTTTTGGAGTCAGCAGAAATGAGCTATTGATCCAAAATATTCCATATAATGGCCAGCACGGATACCTTAAGTAATTATGTATGAGAAGAGTGTTTCCCAAAAGTTTTAAGTTCCAAAAACCAGGATCAAAACTCAAGAACAGTGTTACTGAGAAGATGAAGAGAAATTGTTATTATATAACTGAAATGAATACAGTTTCCACTTGATTCTTTCCATCCAAGAAGATCCGTGCAGTGCATGATCATAATTATTTAGTGTGGTTCTGCCAGACACTGTCTGGAGATACAGAATCTGCCCCAGACAAATACGGATTCTTTAACCTTCTTGGTACTTAGGCAGCTTTCTGAAAAGCTGTGCTGTGGAGCACTTAGGGATCTAAATTGCTTAGAAGCAGTTCCCTCCACCAAAGAAGTCTCTGGCCTAGAATAGGAATAACAACAACAATTATAATAATAGACAGTAATTTAAGGTTTGCAAAATGTGTCACATAGATGATCTTCTTTGATCTTCACTGTTAGCCCCATTTTGCAGGTGAAGAAATTAGTGTTGAATAAGTTTTCCAGGGTCATACAGCCAGTAAGTGCTTGAGGCAGGGCACCAAACTCAGATCTTCCTAACTCATGGAATCAGAGAGTTTATCGTTTTTATTTTTGTTTTTTAATTTTTAAAAAAAATTTAAATATTTTTGGAGGCAGTCAGTGTTAAGTGACTTGTCCAGGATCACAGCCAGTTAGTGTCTGAGGCTACACTTGAACTCAGGTCCTCCTGACTCCAGGGCCAGAGTTCTATCCACTCTGTCATCTACCTGCTTCAATTCAAAAAATTTTTTAATTAATTCATGATGCTTTGTTTGAGGACATTATATCCAGAACAATTGGTTTGTTTGAAGGAACGATTCAAAAACACAAGTAGATACACTTACAAAATCTTTCCCCTTGGAAATAGTTCTAATGACCAGGATTTATTAGATTATAAGCCCCTTAAATGCAGGGACAGTCTTTGTAGCCCCAGCTCTTAGCACAATGCCTGGAACTTACTAGGTTCTTAAGCACATGTTTGGTTAAGATTTTAGAGCTTGAAGGGAACTTGGACATCAACGAGTCCTGCCCTTTCATTTTACAGATGAGAAAACTGAGGGGAAGGGGGTGTTTTAAAAGATTGACCTAAAGTTTAAAAGGTAGGGAGTAAGCCTGGGTTTTTTTTTTTTTTTGAATACCCTGAGCCTCTGACTTCAAGACTAGAGCTTTGGCTCAGTCTCTCTCCGGTCCCATCTCAACAGGAAGATTTGGCTCCCATATGCTCCTCTCCAGTAGGGGTCTAAAGCCCATTATAACAAATAACTTCCTACCTCAGGCAGATCTTTTCAGTTTTCCAGACCTCCTTTTCCTCATCTGGACAAAGGATGGGACAATCTGGTATTGTTGTTCAAGTCAGTAATCACGGATCATTCTGTTTATTAAACAAACTTGTCTTTAGATCTGGGCCAACACTTTTGGGTGATGTGGATACAATAAATTAGATCCAGTGGAAAGATCTGGCATAATGGAAAATTCAACTTAGAACCTATCATTCGAGGGAGAATAACAGTGTGAATAGAACGCCCATTGAGGAGACTGAGGTTCATGGCCTCTTGGTGATCTGGTCAAGTTCCAACAGAATGGGGGAACCACTCCATCACACCTCCTCATGAACTGCATATTCGCTAATTTAAAATGTAATGTGATTTATGTTTTGTCTTCAAACTTATTCTGTTAAATATTTCCCAATTAAATTTTAATCTGCCTCAAGCCCCTCTAGGGAGCATTGTGGACACTGATGGTCCAGCATCACTGGAGCTGGGGTAGATGAGAAAGGGCTGACCCACAAGGGGAGGAAAAGTTTTGTACATGGGGATTGAGTCCCTCAGCCAATGAAATGAGAGCCCCACCCCTGGTATTTGGCAAATTTCTTGCTCCTTTCTGAATAATGTGTTTCTCAGACCCATAATATCCAGAATTGGTGTACACTAATTGAAATTTAATGCAGAGAGCACAACATTCTTCAAGAATCATGAATCCTTTGTTTTAATTTTTTTTTCTAAAAGAAAAGCAAGTGAAGGACTTTAAACTTAGCTGAAAAGAGCTGGAAATGAACCCCTTCAGGATCCTTCTGTGTCAGGATACACAGAACAGCCAATGCAAGGGGGAGGTTGAATCAACAGTCTAATATAACCTGTCGACTCCCTCTCAGAATATGCATATATTTTTAAATAATATCTTTTTATTTTCAAAATATATGCAGAGATAATTTTCAACATTCACCCTTGCAAAACCTTGTGTTCCAATTTTTTCTCCCTTCCCTTTACTCCCCCTCCCCTAGAAGGCAAGTAATCCAATATATGTTAAACATGTACAGTTCTTCTCTACATATGTCCACAATTATCATGCTGCACAAGAAAAATCAGATCAAAAAGGGAAAAAAAAGCAAACAAACAACAACAAAAAAGTGAAAATCCTCTGTTGTGACCCACATTCATCGCCATATTCCGCTCTCTGGATGCAGATGGCTCTCTCCATCACGAGTCCATTGGAACTGTCCTGAATCACCTCAGTGTTGAAAAGAGTCAAGTCCATCAAAGTGATCATCCCATAATCTTTTTGTTGCCGTGTACAATGTTCTCTTGGTTCTACTCACTGCACTCAGCATCAGTTCATGTAAGTCTCTTGAAGGCCCTTCTCAAATTATCCTGCTGACCATTTCTTATAGAACAATAATATTCCATAACATTCAGAATATTTTTAAAATTTAATTTTAAATGAATTTTCACTTAAATTTACTTTTTAAAAACTAAAACACATTATTGTTGTTCATTCATCCTCAAAGTGGACCAATGTATGAACAACAACAAAATTTGGTCACTTATATTCTGTAAGACATTTGGGGATTTGGGACCTATCTTTTTTAAAATTGATTTTTTAAAAATTTGTATTTATTTAAAATAAAATCTGATGACAAAGGAAACCATTTCTATGGAAACTCAATTCACAGGGAAACTCGTTCACATCCCGGGTTAAGAACTGCTGAGGTAATAGAAATGGCACAGCAGCTTTCCCTAAATAACAGTATTATGGCATGATGCTCAAAGATCCCACCCTAGGCTCCATTCCCCGTGCTAGTAATATGTGAGATGCAAACTTTGAACCAGGAGAAGGAAAGTATACCCGCTGATCCATTTTTCCTTTTTAAATGAAAAATATGTCAAGCTTTAGAAAATGCCATATGAATCAAAACCTCATGGGGTGATTTTCAGGCCCATGACTATTCCACAGGACCAAGTGTCCCTCCCTCAGTTTCTCATAGCCCTTTCTAAGGGACTGTGAGACCCAGAAACAGCCTTCCCTCCAGGTGGGACAGAATGCAAAATCTACCTATTAAATTAGACCCACCTGGAGATAATGAGGGGGAAGATGACACAATGTCAGGTTTTTTTCATAGTTTGGTGGACTTTGTCAAACTAGTCTTCCTCCCCCCCCCCCTTTTTTTTTTAAATTTCCTATTTTAGTTGAAGATAAAAGATTCCTACACTGAAATAATTTAAGAAGAAATGTATTAAGTTGCCCAGCAGAGGAGGAGAGACAGAAAAGAGGTGCCCCCCTAATATCTGTAAGTTACCCATTGATTGCTTTCCTTCAATCTGGAAAGGACCAAATAACCTCCTGGGTTAGAGTCAAGTTACAGTGTGACTGACTGGCTGATCAGATCAATACGAGCTCGGAGTGCTCGGCCACAGGTCGGACATAAACTTCTCTCATTTTGCTCCTCTCACTTTTCTTCTGGGCTAATTCAGTTCTACTTCGCTCACAGAGCACTGCCCCTTCTCCGATGGGGATACGCCGTGCTGGGCAGTCTTGGGTCAGTGTCTCCCATGTCATACAATCGATTTTAAAGTTCTTGAGAGTGTCCTTGTATCATTGTTTTCTGAGCACCTTGGGAACGTTTGCCATGTGTGAGTTCTTCATAACATAATCTTTTTGGCGAGCGAACATTTAGCATCCAAATAGTGTGGCCAGCCCAATGCACTCTCTGCAGTAGAGTTGGGATGCTGGTGGGCAGTTTAGTTCCAGAAAGGACCCAGTATCTGGCACCTCATCCTGCTAGGTGACCTTCAGAATCTTCCTAGGACAATTCCAATAGACACGATCCAGTTTCCTGGCACGTGCTAGTAGATTGTCTGGGTTTCACATGGATACGACATTGAGGTCAGTTCAGTGGCTCTGTACACCTTCAGTTTGGTGGTCACTCTCCCCATTTCAAGAAAACAGTAACCGATGAGCCAGCACTGTAAGATGTTAGGGTTGCTTTAACATGTATCTTGGGTGGTTTTTTTTTAATTGAAGTTTTTTATTTTCAAAACATAGGCAAGGATAATTTTTCAATATTGACCCTTGAAAAACTTTGTGTTCCAATTTTCCCCCTTCCCCCAACCCCAGATGGCATGCAATCTAATATGTTATACATGTTAAAATATATGTGAAATCCAATATATGTAAACATATTTATACAATTATCATACTGCATAAAAAAAGCAAATCATAAGGAAAAAATAAGAAAAAACAAATAAGAATGCGAGTAACAACAACAAAAAGAATACAAATACACTGTTGTGATCCACCCTCAGTTCCCACAGTCCTTTCTCTGGGTACAGATTGCTTTCTTCATCACAAAGTCATTGGAATTGGCCCGAATCATCTCACTGTTTCGATCTGACTGAGTTTCTGAACAGCATAACTGGGGGTCCTGAGTTAAACATCAAACAAATCTAGTCTCTAAGTCTTTTTCTTAAACTTTTTCCACTTGTGACCCTTTTCCATTGAAAAAAATTTTCCATGACCCCCCAGATATTAAGGTATGCAAATCAAACATCTATTGATAATAAATCATAATTTCATGACCCCCACATTTCATTATTACACATACTCCCCATATGGGGTCACAAACCATAGTTTAAGAAAAAGAGCTGTATGTGACAAATCTGACTTCTCAGCCATGCAAGACTAGATTCAAATAATGTCAAAAAGTTTTCCCACATCTAAGGGATTGCTCTCTAGGACAGATATTTTGGGAAATGTAAGTGATGCAAAAAAAAAAAAAAAGACAGTAAGTGAAAATGTGTTTAAAGATAAAGTATATGCTCATACTTATCTCTTTTTTTCTTCTTTTTTCTTTTTCTTTTTTTGGGGGGTAAGACTTGCTGAGGATCACACAGCTAGGAAGTATTAAGTATTTGAGGTCATATTTGAATTCAGGTCCTCTTGACTTAAGGGCTGATACTCTATTTGCCCCATCTAGCTGCCTTCCTTTTTTTCTTGATAAAATTATTAGGAATAACTGATATTTTGCTTAAATTGTTATGGGTACTATAGTTCATTTCAAAGCTTAAATGGAAATGCTACTTGAGATAAAGTAGATTTTCAAGTATTTGGTTTTTCACTGAATGATTTATTTGGTTTTTCTGTATTGAGCCTTTAATTTGTCTTCCTGTGTAATCATAACTGAAGCTACTTTCTTATTCTGAAGGTCTTTCTGTGTTTCGCTGTATCCATCACATACATCATATCTTACAGCACCCTAATATTCCATTGTCTTCATATATCATATGTTTGGGACTAAATGTAATTTGTTTCTTTTGGGGACTGATAGCTAGCACAGCGTAGAAAGTGTCAGGCCTGAAGTCAGGAATCCTCATCTTCCCGAGATCAAATCTGGCCTCCGACACTTAGTAGCTGTATGATTCTGGGCAAGTCACTTAACTCTGTAGCTAGAGAAAGAAATGGCAAAGAGTCAGACATGACTTCAAATAACTGAACAACAAAAATAGTTGTCTTTTTACAAAACTTTGAATCACCATTTCTTAAGAAAATTTTTCATTTAAAGCATGAACTTATGAACAAAGCAAACTAAACTTTTCTCATTAGTTTCTGAAGCTTTTCCACTTATTTAATTTCCTTTTGAACTCTTTAAAACTCTGAGCATTTTTTAAAAAAAATATTCCATTGATCTATTTTTCCTTTTTTTCATTACTATCCCTTGTCTTCTCTTCTCCTTTCACTTTAATCATGGCATAATCACAAAATAGAGCCCTGTTTTAGCCATGGCCAGCAAGTTTCATCCTCAGGTTGTAGGAGCTAGGCTCGATCATTGTCCTCTTCGGAGTTCTAAAGTCTTCCAAAGTTGTTCATCTTTAAAGTGCTGTGATAATTGTGCAAATAGTTCTCCTGATTCCATTCACTTCATGCTACAACAATTCATAAAGGTCTTTCTGTGTTTCTCTGTATCCATCACACACATCATATCTGATAGCACACTAATATTCCATTCTTTTCATATATCATAATTTGGGCGTTCTAATTGATAAACATCTACTTTGTTTTTAATTCTTAGCTATCACACCCACATACACACAGAACCAACTGCTATAAATACTTTGGCGTAGAGGGGACTTTTTTCTTATCAATGGCTTTGTGGGGATATAAGCCCAGTAATGGAATCTTGGATTCTTGGACATTTGCTTTATTTGCATAATTCCAAATTGCTTTCCAGATTAGTCACATTAATTCACAGCCTTACCTTCTACAACCCATTAAATATTGCTGCTATTTTTAAAAATCATTTTTGCCAGTTTGCAGGGATTTTAATTTCATTTATTATTAGTGATTTAGAGCACTTGGTTGTAAATATTGTACAGTGTATTTTGGGTTGGGTTTTTTTTTAACTGTTCATATCCTTTGTTCATTGATTTACTGGGGAATGGCTGTAGTTTTAGATACATTTATTAATTGTTTATTAAGCTTAGATACCAAAACTTTACCAGAGAAATTTGATAGAAAGGTTCTTTCACCCTCTCATTAAATGTTGTCTATGCAGAAGCTTCTCAGTTTCAAGATCCCTCTTCTGCTATAAAGAGAGTATTATGTTCCTTCCTTTCACTTTAATCTTTTTAAAGGTAGTCATATTATAACTGACTCTTTGCCCTTCACCCTGGTACCCAATTCTCTTTAATAATTGCCCCTCCTCTTTTCCCCTTCAGTTAGTCCTCTTCCTTAATCTTTTAATTTCTTCTTTTGTACTCCTTTCCAAAAAGGATTTTTCTCTTTTCATTATTCATATTCTTTTCCTGTTTATTCTACACCCTCATTCTCTGATTCCTGGCTCTTGTAAAATGATCCCTACTCTCTCTTTTCTCTGTAGTCTTTATGAAATATAAGCTTCCAAAGTATTCATTCTAAGCTCTCCCTCGTAAGCAGTTCTGCCAGTGCCTTATAGAGTTTGCCCATGAGTCCCCCCTTTCCATTGAGCCTTATTCTCAGAATAAGGCCAATTATTGCCGTTGTTGGGACACTGGCTCATGGAAGAGTCCCTCCCCCACCACATTTCTGCTTCTGCAGCCCACCGCAGATCCGTAGTCTCTCTTTGATTTTCTTTTGACATTTGCCGATATCTCCTGGTGTCCGTGCTCTCCCACTCTCCCAGATGCTGGTTATCCCCTGGGAGAGGGGGTGTCTAATTCCCTCTCTCCCACTGTAGGATAAGTAGATTTTTCAAGCACCAAATCCTCCGAGCTTGATCTGGGGCCCATCTGTCTTCACTCATAGGAGTATTCATTAATGGAACTCCTTTATGCCTCCAAAGTAAGACCTTCCTCATGAGCACTACTACCTCCTTCAATATTTTCTCCCTTCTCCCACTCCCCTTTAGGCTCTTCTCTTTCTGAGACCACTTTCCCCTCATTGCTAGCCTTTGCTCCATTGCTCTTCTCCCATTTTCATGTACCCTTCCAAGGTGTACTGTACCTTTGATTTACCTGTCAGCAAGGTAGTGTCATGTTCTATGCATAATATCCCATCTGCCTCTTCACTGCTACCTCTGTCAGACATCCACCTTCATCCTGGTCTCTTTGTGTACTTTTAGAAAGAAATTTCTTTCTGTCTCTGTTGTCACTCTCCTGCTTTTGCTGCCCTTATCTGTTGAATGCAATCATTCTTCCTGCATTTGTGCTGTTCGAGATGTTAGAGAAGCAAATAATCTCTTCATTTTTTAAATTTTCTTTCTAAAAATGTTTCTTTCCCCCTTTCTCTCTCACTGTCTCTCTCTGCATCTCTGACTCTCACTCTTTCTCTATCTCTCTGTCTCCATTTCCTTCTCCTTCTCCCTCTTTCCTTTCCTCCTTTCCTCCATTCTTTTCCCTCTCCCTCTCCCTCTTCCCCCATCTCTGTCTCTCTCACTGCCTATCTCTGTCTCTTTATTTCTCTGCCTCTCTGTCTTTGCCTCTCCATTTTCTCCTCTCTTTTTCCTTTCCTCCTTTCTTCCTTCCCTCTCTCTCTGTTTCTCTCCATCTTCCTCTTCTCCTTTTCCCTCCTTCCTTTCCTCCATTCTTTTGTCTCTGTCTCTGCCTATCTCTTTGTTTCTCTCTTTTTCTATCTCTCTCTCCATTTCCCTCTCCCCCTTCCCTCCTTTCCTTCTTCCTTCTCTCCCTCTCTCTCCTTCTTCCTCTCCTTTTTCCTCCTTCCCTCCTTTCCTCCATTCTTCCCTCCCTCCCCCACCCCCCTTTTCTTTGTCTCATCATGTATCCTTTTGTCCTTTGTGATTAGGTTCAGACTTGCAGGATGAACCATTCTGGACACCAATGCCCTTCAAAACACACTATTCCATTCTCTAGTCCTTTTTCTAGTGAGTGCAGAATAGTCTTGTATTATTTGAATTATTTCTTTATATTTGAAGGTCTTTCTCCTGATGACAATTTTTTATTCTGTAAATTTAACCACTAAGGGTCTGGAATTTTCAGCCTTGGGTTTTGTTATTTTGTGTTTTGTTTTGTTTCTTTCTAAAGAAGATCCATAAATTCCTTTATTTAGAAGTACTGATATTTCTTTTGAAAAAGGTCTGATATTCCTTTTGTTGGGTTATTAATTTTTTGTCTTACCATGTTCTCCTGGGAGATCTATAAGCCTTCAGTTGTCTCCATGTACCCTGTCTTTGAGATCCATGTTTTGCTTGCATAGTGATCATATTTTCATTTAATCTTTTTATTTTCTGTTTCTCTTCAAGGTTGTCTTTCATTTCCGTGTATTTCCATTTCTAGTCTATTATTTCACCTTGTTTCTTTGGTGAGACTCACCATTACCGATTCTAGCTTTTCTGTTCTACTCATTATTTTTGTTGAACAGGACATAATTCTGCTCTCATTCTTCCCATTTCTCTTTTGAAGCACTCAGGAGCATCATATCACGATTCCAGGTTTTCCTCACGTGGGATCCTCTGCCTCCTAAATGTTAGTTTGGTTTCCTTTGCTTTGTAGTTTTTATTCCTAGATGCCTGATCTCCAATGTATCCTGCACATGTTTTGTTTACCTGCTGTCTCCTGTATAAGTTCCTTGAGGACAGGGATTCTCTCTATCTCCATTATCTCTCATGCCTTTCTCTCTATCCTTAATGTTTATCCCAGTGCCTGTACTGGGCATTTGGGAGGTACTTAATAAATACTTACTGGCTTTGAGGAAGGTCGCACAATTATTACGCTCCCCATTCTACGGGATCACATAGCTAGCATCAGAGGTGACACGCGACTTCCTAAATACACATTGTGTCATACTTAATGATGGCATTCATAGAATGGAATGAATCTGGGTCCTTTTCTCTGCCACTGCCAAATTCCTCCTCCATTTCCAAGGGAGTATAAGGGCAATAAAAAAAAGTAACATCATTTTTAGGTTCAAGAGACTAAAAAAAGCTGGATCACTGGATGATCTCTGGGTCTAGAGCTGAAAGGGACTTTCCTGTGGTGTGCTGAACAGAGCTCAGAACCCACCGCTGTTTCAGAAATTCTCACCTTTTTTTGTCATGGAACCCTCTGGTTCCATGGGGATTTCTGCTCAGAATATTGTTTTTAAATGTGTAAAATAAAACAGAGGAGTCCGATTGTAGGAAAAATAAAGATGCCTTTTCCCCCACATTCACCTTTACAAAAACGCCCTCCTCCCCAAATCTCCCATGGAGCCAGGGTGAGAGCTGCAGCTCTATTATTTTGACTTAATTCTAGAAGAATATGAAGCGCCTGTTCTTGTGCAGGAACTGGGCTCGGTACTGGGAATTACAAAGGCCAATAGAATCCACAGGAATCCCCCATATCAGATCTCTAAATGCCGACTCGTCCCCCATCACTGTGGTGATTCTAGGCTAAGATATCGGACAGCTGACTCAGCTGTCAGTACATACAGAAACCTTTCAACCTGGAGGGTGACTCTGGGATAATCTGCACACTGTCAGATATTTAGTACCAAGCTTGTAGTAGATGCCTTGTAAATATTAGCTGTTATTATGAGGATTATTTTCAACAATTTTCCATTGGGGAGGGGGGTTATCTTTGTATCCCTAGCATTTAGCCCCATCCTTGGCACATAGTGGGTGCTTCATAAGTACAAGTGCAATCACAGAAGGGACCACAGCAGATAGAAAATTGAGATGAGATGCAGATTTTGCTAATGGCATTTTTCATCCCTTCACTTTTTTGCCTCCTTGCAGAACTGGAAGCGTCCCCCACTGGGGGCCATTAAACTGCACAGAAGAATCCCTGTAGGCTGCATATTGACTTAGGAAACCACATATTGACATTATCTCTGTTCTATTTTACTTTTGTTTATTTGGGTAAGTAGTTTCCAGTTATATTTTAATCTAGTTTAATCTCAGGATTATTTGTTATGAGTTTGATCCCTAAGATCTACCTCACTTTTGTTCTTCACATGACAACCTGTTTCCATCCATCCATCAATCAATCAATAAACATTTATTAAGTACCTTTTATACGACAGACATGGGGATAGAAAAAGAAGCAGAGGAGAATCCTGTCCACCAGGAGCTCACAGGAAGACCCTTAGGAGGGGTGCTCTCTTAGCATCATGGGATAAAAGGAAGGGTGGGTAGGAGCCATGGGGAGAAGTCCTAAGGCCAGTCTGGAGAGGAAGGAGGAAAATGAAGGCATTGGCCTGTAGGCAGCCAGTGTGTCAGGAACTATTTAGAAGGGGACTAGGACTGGGAAAGCCCTCATCCAAGCCTCCTTGGGTTGTTTTTTTTTTCAGATTTGGAGGCTCTCCTTTCCAAGCCCCCAAACCTTCATCTCCAACCTCCCATCGGAGCCCTGAAGGCACAGAATGTCTGTGAAATGCCTGAGATGGAGCCTCTGGCTACTCTGCTTCCTCACGGTCGCTATGCTCTGGTACCTCAACCTCCCCTCCTACACCGTGATCGAGAACCTCAACTGGATGTATTTCTACGAGTACAAGCCCATGAACCATTCGGAATTCACCTTCACGCTCCGGGAGCGGGAGACTTGCTCCGAGCGCAGCCCGTTCCTCGTCATCCTGGTGACCTCGCGCTCCGCGGACGTGGAAGCCAGGCAGGCCATCCGCATAACTTGGGGTGCGAAGAAGTCCTGGTGGGGGCAAGAAGTCCTGACGTACTTTCTGTTAGGCCAACAGACGGAGCCGGAAGAGAACCTTTTGGCCTTATCCGTCCAGGACGAAAGCATTCTTTACGGCGATATCATCCGTCAAGACTTCATAGACTCGTACAATAACCTGACCTTAAAGACCATTATGGCCTTCAGGTGGGTTACAGAGTTTTGCCCCACAGCCCAGTACGTAATGAAGGCCGACTCGGATGTTTTTATCAACCCTGGAAACTTAGTAAAATATCTTTTGACCCACAACCAGTCTGAGAACTTCTACACGGGCTACCCTCTCATAGAGAACTTTTCTAATAGAGAATTCTTCAAAAAAACATACATTTCCTACCAAGAGTATCCGTTTAGGATGTTTCCCCCCTACTGCAGTGGTCTAGGCTACGTGCTGTCTGGAGACCTGGTTTCCCGAGTTTATGGCATGATGGCGCACGTCAGACCCTTCAGGTTCGAAGACGTGTATGTCGGGATCGCTCTGAGCATCTTAAAAGTGGACGTCCATCTCCCTGAGTCCGATGACCTCTTTTTTTTGTACCGGATTAAGTTTAATGTCTGCAAATTCCAGCGTTTGATTGCAGCCCATGACTATTCTCCCAAGGAACTAATCCAGTATTGGCAGCTCGTGCAGAAGGAAAGCAGCTGTTGACCCTCCATCCTGCGGTGACCACGTCCAAGACTTTGCAGAAAGCCCGTGAGGTTGGCCTGGGAGCTTGCCAACGGAGGGTCCTTTCAAAGGCGGGGCTTGTCCCGGCACCCACGTGGCTTTCACGCCTTCGGATCCCACCCCTCCTTGCAGGGGCCACCTCCTGTGTCACTGATTTTTGCTTTTGAGGTTGACAGCGCAGAAGAGTTGTCTTGTGATACTCTTAAAATAAAGAGATGAGTACTAAAAAAAAATCTCCTTAGGAGGAAAATGATAGATTTTGCCAACCACACACAAAAAAAAGGCCTAAAGATCTGAACGTGTCATGGAAAATTTTACTAGTAGGTCCTTCATAAAATTCTGGTTTATTTATATTAGACTTATTCAGGACTACTGGTAAAAATGAGATTATTTGGGAGAAAACAAACTTTAAGGTTAAAGAAGAGTGTTGCTATAGATGGATTAACCATTTTTGAAGAGTTGTAATACCTTAAACACTTACTGTTGCACTGAATATAATTAAATTCTTTTTCTTCACATGAAAAGCTTCAGTATGGCCTCTGTAACAGACCAGGCTGGCTTATTATGGGAAAGCACATCACCCATAGCCTGGTTGCTTAACGATGACATTATTTTGGCCAAACATAGGAAACACAGGCACTCTGTGTCATTGAAGAGAATTAAGGTTAGGATTTTATTTGAGTTGTTTATAGATAGGACCCTCTAATTTTGCATTTAAAAATAGTGGTCCATAGACATTTAAATGCCCAAGCCAGAAGACATTTGAACTTTCAGTATCCAACAGTCATTATTAGGATCTTCGTTTATTATATCGGTAGTACAGACATGTACTTCTGCTCTTTCAGGATAAATTTGGGCTCTTTGGAGTTGGATCGCTTCTCAACCAACTTTTCATGGTGCACACTTTACCAATGGGAAATGGATGAATGTGAACCCCTTGAAGGCACCCAGACGTGGTTCCATTTTTGTTCTTGCCTCCCCAGAGTTAGTCCCTGGCTCATGCTAAGACCTCATTAATTGCTAATCATTTGGGCGTTACAGCATAATTTGGAGTTCAGAAAATATTTTTTCATGTGTAGAGGTATTGGATAATATATATATATATGTAGATGGATATTGAATTATGTCTTGTTTTTGGAAATACTTCCTTTATGTTTTTTAAATTTTATTTTAAAAGAAATAAAATTTTATTGCTTTCATGTACAAATAGCACCTAGAAAGGGCTAATAAAGTTTTTGCAAATAGATAAGTGACTTGCTTTAGTGAAAAGACATATGTTAATAGGCAGATGAACTAATGATAAATGGGTATTTCGAAAGTGCTTGATCAGATGTGAAAAACATCTTACTCTTAATGGCAGAGCCAGACAACTGCTAGACAGAAAGCTGCATAGATTGTCAGATGTGATCTCCAGAGTGGATATTCTGGCTTAATTATTTTAGTTCTGGGCACACAGTGGGGCTTAATAAATGCTTGTGTTCTTTATTCCTCCATTGTTTATATTGCTGGTTATGCTTATTGTTTTTATTACTTGGAAAGTATTTCTTGCATCACTGATAAGATTCTTGGTTGTACAGAATAATTATATTGGGAAGAAGAGAGAGAAGGGAAGGTAACAGCTAATCCCTTTGCTCTACCGTTCTATTTTAAAATGTTTCCATTAGGGTTAGGGAGCAGCAGCAGTGGAGCTTAGGATGGGCCTTCTGTTGGAATTGCTTAAACTGAGCCATTCAAGGACACTAGAGAGAACATTCACTCCTGAAATGTCACTGAAAACAGTGATCTGAAATTTTTAGCGCTCATCCCAAAGATATAAAAACCCATCAAAAAAACGTTTTTGCCACACTGGAATTTCACCATCATTTGGTTCTTAGGATTTGTATCCTGGTGAATCCATATTCATTGAGCTCTCGGGATTGACTTAGTGAAAATTTATTAAGTGTTTACTGTGTTCTGGGTATTATGCTGAATGTTAGAGTGGGGAAAAAATGGCAAAAAAAAAAAAAAATACTCCCTATGCTCATAAATCTATAGTTAAATGATGGAGAAAAGATATAAATAAGTAGAGACATACAAGATTTCCACAGAGTAGATGATGGTCACCTGAAAGGGGTCAGAGTTTTCTAGCTGGGGAGGACCTGAGTTTCAAGCCTACATATAATGCACAAGCAGCTTCGTTGAATATTGTTCCCTCTGACAACCCTGTGGAGGTGGTAGGAAGGACAGGTGTCATTCCCTTTTTGCAAAGGGGGAAACTGAGGCTCGAAGATGAAGTGACGCTGAGCTAATGGATATATAGCTCCAAAAGCCAAGTGGGAATGGATTTTATGGCAATCAAGATTATTGTTCAAAAAATCATCCAAAAGAACCACTGCTGAGGGCTGCAAAAGTACCTGTGACATCACCGTTCCCTGTTCATGTCAGAATAGGTCGATTAATTTACCTTTCTTATTTACATATATTTTTTACATTTACCTTTACTGACATTTACATATAACTGACAGAGCTGTCTGCTTCATGAAAGGCAGGAAGTAAAAAGTGTCGGCAGCTACTATGAATAGTTTCTTAAATCACCGCTTGTTTTAGTGCTACCGGAGGTGAAACGCGTGACTTGGGGATCTGAGGAGCTGGCTTTCAGGCGTTGCTAAGGGTGGCAGGTAATGAGATAAACAGTGGCGGGCATTCCCTCAGGTGCTTCCCTGGGCGCACCTGCTCCCGCCCTTCCCACATGTAATTACTGAGTCTTGGATGAAACTCCCTGACAGATGGGGGGTGATCCAGCCCCACCCCCGAGAAAAGCAAGGTGGAATGGGGAGCCCGGCTCTGGAGAAGCATCCAAGTGATCCCTCAGAGGGAGAAGCGTCTGTCGGGGAAGAGCTTGGGAGCAGGAGGGCAGATAAAAGGAGAGCAGGGAGAGGGATTAAAAGGCAAGAGAGGTTTGGGGAGAAGGATGATTGGGATTTAGAATCTGGGTTCAAAGGCCAGCTCTGCTTATTTATCCAATCATTCAATTAATTTTAATTTAGGACACTATAATGATGACCATTTAATTTTTAATTAAGGATATATGTGGTTATAATTATAGGATTATAATAAGGATATAGGTGAGGATAGTATGATTTGGAGCCTCACTTTCCTCATGTATAAAATAAGATCCCTCGTATTCTTGGGGTCCCATGAAGTGGGGTTTGGGTGGGGTCGGGAAATCTTGCAGTTGCAGAGAGAAGGGAGAGGAAAAAGTGAAGAGAAGAATTCTACAACGGGGACCACGAGAGATAACTAGATGACCCTTGTCCACACGACCCTACCCAGTGTTCTACTTGT
Organism: Sarcophilus harrisii; assembly: GCF_902635505.1. Lineage (NCBI taxonomy): Eukaryota > Metazoa > Chordata > Mammalia > Dasyuromorphia > Dasyuridae > Sarcophilus > Sarcophilus harrisii. The sequence goes on along the minus strand of NC_045428.1, from coordinate 19,038,437 downwards.
CCGACCCCTCCTTGGGTCCCCCTCTGAGGGCTCTCCATCTAATGGCAGCTGATTGTGGGTGTCCCCAAAGCTTTGGCCCCTTTCCCCTTTCCCATATGCATTCTCATGGACTCAGCCATCATCTCTATCTAGCTTTAGCCTCCATCGGCCACTGGACATTTTGAATGGGAAGTATGGACAAGCCCTCATGGACTCGGCTTGGACCCTTCCCCAGGACTTCTAATGCCATCCCTGCCTGCCTTCCCTCCCCGCGCACATAATAAATGCTCCTTGACTGACAGATGTGCCGGAACCTGCCCCAGTATTTCCATGGCTGTTAACAGCATCTTCATTAGCTCAGCGATCTCCTTCCACTCCAGGGATTCGGGGACTTCCCTGCAGTTGTCCCTCCCCAGTCCTGGATGTGCAAGCCCGCCCTGATCACCCCCACTTTAAATCTGCAAGACTTCCATTTGGGCTTCCCTCTGATTAAAAAAAAACTGAGGACATCTTCTTCCCTGGGGGCTGGAGACCCTCGACAGCACATCCAAGGAAAACCCCTAAAATGTCCTGGTGGACCAAAAAGCCCAGAATGCCTCGTTTCGCTTGCAAATACAGGATCAAATAAAGCATTCGCCATATCCGAGCACCTAAAAATCAATGATCCAGACTGAAGCAATACCACACGAAGCGACACAGCAGGCCTGGGACCTGAATTTGAATTCAGCTCTGCCGCTTGCAGCCTGTGTGATCTCGGTCCAGCCCCAACCTCTCTGGGCCTGTTTCTTCCTTTTTAAAACAAGGAGATTAGAAGAGATGATCTTTAGGATCCATTCCAGCTTCCAGTTAATAATCCTCTTTCCTGGTTTTAAAAAAAATGATTATTTTCTGTACACTGGAACAATGGGTCTCCACTTAAAATTCATTTTAAATATAAAAAATTAACTTTTATGACCTAAGGAGGTGGTTGAAATGGAGCTCTGGCCGTCCTGAGCTCAGCCTTGGTGGGGTGCTTAAATATCCCACGTGGGTTTTGTCTGGAATTGTGTTTGTGTATTAGGATGTGTGTGTGTTTCGTTTGTGTAATGTGTCCCAGGGCTTCCTGGGAGTACACCAGAGTTCCTTGAGGCAGCCTAAATATTTAGGCTTTGGGGCAACTTGCTTGGATCTTATTTTATACATGAGGAAACTGAGGCCCCAAATCATGGTATCCTCAACTATATCCTTATTATAATCCTATAATCCAGAATCCTAGTACCCAGAAAGATACTAGGACAAAGGATGAGTTATTCTGCCCTAAGGAGATTATTTGCTCCAAGCTTCTAAGGGTTACCTTCCATCTATAATGTACGGATCTGGTATGAGCTTTCCATGGATACACAGTTATACGTATGTGTCTTCCCCACTAGGGGAAGCTCCATGAGGGCAGGGCCTCCCCAACACTTAACACAACGTCTGAAACATGATAAGCCCTTCGATTTTTTGTGAGCGCACGTTCTACAGGTGAGGAAATTTGAGGGAGAGAAAGGGAATATGATACATATATGTACACACATATATACACATACACATATATAAGTAACTTCTCTCTATATGTATTAACAAACATTGCTTCTCATTGCAATTTTAAAGGTGCTTTTTGATTTAAATTTATTCTCTGCTCATGTTAATTTTTTTATTATATATATTCACATATGCATAGCATATACAATAACACATATATGTATGTAAATATATATCTTTAGATAGGTTGATTGATTTGAGAATCTTTTTTTTTTTTTTTTTTTTTTTTTTTTGGTTTTGGGTTTTTTTTTGGCTGAGGCAATTGAGATTAAATGAGTTGTCCAAGGTCACACAGCTAGGATGTGTTAAGTGTCTGAGGCCAAATTTGAACTCGGGTCCTCCTGACTTCAGGCCAGTGCTCTGTCCACTGCATCACTTAGCTGCTCCTAGAAACAATTTAATGACAGATTGAGAACTTCAAGAACAAAGCACTTAATCATAACTAGTCAGTTTAATGGAATTACTACATAGACAACAAAATCATTGTGAGCAAGAGCATGATGGTTTTGAATGGCTGTAAAAACAAATTTTAAAAACACCCTATGGTGCTCCAAACATGCACTTGCTTGTTATCATGGGGGGAAATAATGATTTGTTACATAATGGATCATTCTTTGCCACTTAAGCTATCATTACAGTTTTTTTCAATATGAGTCCACTGGACCTTCAACTGAAGAGATTGTAAGCCACCGAATAGGAACCACTGGATTACATCATCTCAAAGGTGCCTTCCAGATGCTAATGCACTTTTCACTGCACTTAGTGCACATTTAAGAAAAGGAGCCACTGGCTCTTGCATTTCACCAAAATCGACTCCATTAGGTGGAGAACTCCCACTGAATTCACTTCGTGTTTGTAATATCAGAGGAGAGGACGTTGGGAGACCTTTTTTTAGTGCTTTTTGTCTTTATATCAGTCATTTCTGGAGGGAAAAAAGCTTCTATTTCCTCCAAACATTCCCTTGTGACAAAGAAAAACAATAAGAGAAAATATCAGCAAGGGATCGGCTCCTCATTTTTCTAAGGTCCATTAGACAATGACTCCTTCATAGTGTCCGGCTTGTCTTGGGAAGTGTGTAACGGTCAGAGCTCTAGAGTTAGAAAAGGCTTCAGAAGCCACCAAGGCTGATTCCTTCTTTCCCCAACTCAGAGAGGAGGGAAATGCCAGAGCCGGGATTCAAAATCAGGTTCTCTAAATACGAATCTAGGATTTTTCCTCCGCAACTTGTCTCTCAGGCAAAAAGGGATGTTTGTTTCTTAGAAGCCTCTAAGTGAAATTTCCATCCTTCCTCTGGGGAGGACCAATGAGATAATATTGATTACTAGAGAAATAAATACATGTGCATATAAATACATGCATGTATATGTATCATACATATATATAATATATACACACATACATGCATGCCTGCAGACACCTAGACATAGTTCTATTCATGACTGAGGTCTCCCCTCCATGACATGATCTTTTATTTCCTTTCCTACACAGAATCTCAGTTGGCATTTTTATGTAGAAATAATGTAACTCAAAACTTGATCCTCACTTGAGAAAGAGATCCAGGATCATCTCTGGGGCGATGGTCAGGAGATGTCAGTGTTCAAAGTCAGTGTGCTCTTTCACAACTTGGGGCCTGGCCATTTTATAAAACACATGCTTTTTATCCCTAATTTTAATGACTTTGGGGGAAGGCCGATTGCTGTTCTGAATTACACTCTCCTCCTATTTTCTCTAACCATCCTACAGTTGTTTGGCCCTATTTTTAGTTATTTCTCTCTCAGTTTTCAATCTCCTTCTAGATCAAATATGTCGAAATGAGAAGGGGGGAAGGGTAGGTGCTGCTCTGACCAAATCAAAATGAAATTAGGAAATGTTTTATAAAATAAATAGGATGCAAGATAGATGCTAATTGTGGTTTTTGCGGGGCATTATGGGACCATAGAAACCTATTTCTGTTTGATATTGTTGTCACTGTAATATAGAGTATAGAGTTCATTAGTTGGGGGCTATATTTTATTTTTTTTTAATGGCTCTCTCTCTCTCTCTCTCTGTCTCTCTCTGTCTCTCTCTGTCTCTCTCTCTCTCTCTCTCTCTTTCTCTCTCTCAAATGCCTAGTGGATGCTCTGGAAGTCTTTGATTGACTGAATATTATCTACCCAGATAGATGACGCCAAAACATGATCTGAGGAAAGTGGAGTCATTTACCTTTGCCACTGTAAATTAGTTTTTTGTCAGCTGAGTGCAGGATTTTAGGCTGTAGATATTCCATTGCTGTCTTTTATTGCGTTTTTAATTATATGGTTTTTAAGAATGGCTCTTATTCCTAGACAATGTACAAAAGCTGTAGATCTTAAAAAGCACACTCCAGCGACCAGGAGAGATATTGCAGGGGCTGTTGGCGTGCTACACTCAATAGTCTCAAGCGTTATTCAAGCCACAATGAAACAAAATCAATCATTCTGAAAAGCAAAGGTAAGTGCAATTAAAAAAAAAATCAATACCAAGAACCATCAAATAGTGCTTTAGAACAGCCTAATTAATCCTCAAAAAACAAGCAGAGACCTTCAGAAGGAGGGGCCAGCTAGAGGGGTTGCTAATGATTTCCCTGAAGCATAGAATAGGAAAAAAAGGGCAAGACAAGTGAAAGACTGGAGTACTAAAAAAATTTTTTTAAGTAATTGTACTGATAAAGATCATTTTAAAATTCAAAAATATACTCAAAATCTTGTCAGAAGAAGTCTATAAGATTCGTTTTTTGTATCATACGGTAAAACATGTATCTCCCACCCAAAAAAAAAATCATTTTAACTTCCACTGATCTTGGAAGACTTCTTTGTTGAGTAAATTTAAATTCTGCTAGATTGTCCTAAAACTGTAGGAAATTCCCAAATGGAGATGGACTATTACAGTGATTATGCAATACCACATGTCATGAGAAGTTAAGCTTTTTAAGTGATAGAAATAAACAGATTGCAAGGCCCAAGAACTTACCTGATTTGAATTTCACTGAAGGCTATATGTATGTGTACTATAACCAATTCTAGAGTTGGAAAAATGGACTTTCTCAAAAATATATTTAACATCTGGATTGTACAGTTTTATGTAGATAATTAAAGAACATGTCTCAGAATCTTGTGGACTCAATGACAAATTGTATAAAACAAGGGATTTTTAAAGCAAATGCTGGTCATCCTATTCAATTTTATTTAAGGTATCAAAAAGTTGTAAGGGTCTTTTGGATGTCCTTAAATCTAATGCATTTTCTTGCTCCCAAATAATTCTCACAACCCTGTAGTTTTATCTCCACAATAACAACAACAACAAATACAGGGGAGTCCATATGTAAAGTCAGGTAATTTTAATGGGTTTATTTTCATTGGAATCATATCACGGAGGCTGAAATTTCAGTAGTCCATTGTTTTGGATACAATAATACAGCATCTGAAATTGCACAAACACAGGGATTAGGAGGGACACTGCTACATCTAACTGGAATACACATGGGGAAGAGAGGGCCAGAGCTCCCTACCGGGGTGGGACCGAGCGCACCATCCACTCTACAAAGGGCTACGGTGAACGTGATGGCGTATTGACATGGCGGTTTTGCTTTTTTGGATTGTCTCTCAGAGACAAATGTAGAATATCATTATAAAATCCTCTGACAAGTAACAAGAGTAATGGGGTTGCCCCAGGGTTTTGTTGTTGTTCTCCCGGCCAACTTGGCTTTCGACACACTGTCCACCACGCCAGAGCCTTCGTGGGAAAGTCTCAGCCAGACTTGTGCCACTTCTACCCCAAACAAAGGCTGGTGGCTCTGAAAAGGCTGAATTGTGACAAAGTCTAGAGTCGAGCGTTTAAAGTTCAAAGGCCAAAATAGGATTAATAATAATAATAACAAGCCATTCTCATTCTTATAAACGGAAAATGCCAAGGACCCTTCTTGATTCTGAAATTTCATCTACTGGGTATTAGAAAATTGGCCCCTTGAAGATATTAGAACTTTTTGAGATTGCTTCTACTGCCTAAGGATGTATGATTTCTGTTCTAATTTCTTCTAAAATTGGGCTCCATCAAACCAGAAAAGATTTTCATTTTCTTTAAATTTACTCTGATTTAGTGATAATGACAAAGAATTCCTGGGCCTGATGAAAATGATTTTCAACTCCAGATGTTGGCACTATGAATAGATTGGGGAAAGGATTGGGTAATATATGTCTGGTAATTCAAAAAGCACTGAAGGGCTGGCTGCGTGCCAGCCTGTAATAGCATGGGGAGACAGAGATAAAAGAACCTGCAAGAGTCCCTGCCCTCAAAGACCCTACTGAACAGAAGGGACCTTGGAAGTTCTGTGTCAAGTTGTTCACTTCACAGATGAAGAAAAGCATTTCAGTGACTGCTGGGATCCAAGCCCCAAACTTCCAGCTCCAAAGCTTTTCTGTTACTTTCCTGAAAATGCTTTGGGGACCCTTGTTGGTGAACTGGCCACGTGACCATGTGTAGACCAGTGAATGTATGAGTCTACTAGGAGGCAGATAAGGAAGCTCAGTGACTGTGGATCTGATACAGGAAGGTCGGGAGGAAGATCTGAATGGTTTCCAAAGGAAAGACAGGTATTATTTAATTGTTCTCCTAGGATGCAAAACTGGAAAGAGGTCACAGATTACAGAGGAAGATCGGAGATGAGCAAAGGATTATCCTGGACTTAAATGCCAACCAATCATAAGGCAGGGAATCCCTCTATGGTCATCATCTTCCTTTATTATCCCTTGTACAGCTTGAAGATGCATTCTTCCACATGATATTCATACTTGACTAATGACAGGCCCTAATCCATGGTGCATAAAGATGAAAAAATTCAGTTCAATTAAAGCATTTATTAAGTGCCAATGGTATGCCAGATCCTATTCTAAAACTCTTTTCTCAGCCATTCGTACATTGAAACTGAAATGTCCTTGTCAAAGAAAGCAATGGTCTCCTTGTCAAGATGCAAAGGGCAGGTTGCCCATCTGGGCATATTTCATATTTTCCTATTACTACCAATTCATTTCTGTTGCCATTTTATTTTAGTCTTTTGGACCAGTCCTATGATTTCAATAGTATAGGGAATTCCCAGGGAGGAGATTTCCTCCACCAATGCAGACCCGTAATTCTCTGCCATTCATAGTCTTAGTTCTTGGAGGGCCCTCAGAGGCCGAGTGATTTGCTCATAGTGTGACCATGCGTGTCAGAGCAAGGCTTCCCCCAGGTCTTCCTGACACTAGCCCGTCTCTGACGCTCGCAGGTTGTAAAATGATGGATACTTGGGGAAGTCCAGAAAATACACAATCACAAACTTGCTGTAAACCTTTAAGATCATCTGATTTAACCCTGACATTTTGCAGATGAGGAAACTAGGCCCAGAAGTGCCTTACTGAAGGTCAGCCAGCCAATGGCAAAGCCAGAATTCTGGATTCAGTCCTACTACACCACACTTGCAATCTTAAAAAATCAAGAAAACCGAAGTCTCTCACAAATGGCAACCCTTGTTTCTGTCTTTAAAATATGTCTTGGGAATGAAGCATAATGAGAGGAAGCAAGGCAAAGCTTTGGAGAACAGCAGAAAGAGCCTTAGATTACAAGGACTTGGGGATGAACCTGGATTCCTGGCCCTGACTAGACTGGCCCATTTCCCCTTCAAATCTATGTTCCTATGATTCGTCATCCAAATAAACTAAAGTAGAGAATTTGGCAAATGTGCCTCACCACACGTCACATTTTCCTTGAAAGCCAGTGGACGATATTTCTTTTGACTCCCTTTATGACCAGCTTAAAACCAACAAATCCAAACCTCTCCTGGTAAGTATATCTGTTCCAAACAAGGGAAAGCTTCCATCTTAATTCCTATAGGTGAAGCAGTTTGTGCAATTCCCCAAAGCCCCTTCCTCTCTGGGGCCCACCCCTTGTAGCAATGGGTTGGGGGTGGTTTGGAACGTTTAGTTTTATTTTGACACAGAAAACAAAACCATTGGTGGCTCCTGTGCTTGGTCAGGATAGACCATGCCCTACTATCTAAGACTGCAACGAGCCAAGTTTTCAGCTTGAATAACAAGGCAAATCCGGTATCATTAGGAGCTGGTCATCAGAAGTGGTGTTCTTACTGTTTGTATACGACTGACCGATGAAAAAGCCAGAAACACATGATGATAAATACCATTTCTGCTCCTCATCTTACTTGTATGTTTTGTAGCCACCTGGGAACCAAGGAAAAATGAATCCTGCAGAGCTGTTTCCATCCCTCATCGTCTGGCCATCTTTTCATTAGAAAACGTCTGCTGAGAAGGGGGGATGGGTCTCCCTAAATATTCCTTTTTATAGCGGGGGAAGCAGTGTACTTGTGTAGACCATGCCACAGTTCTGGAACACTTGGACCCTCCTATGTCACTACCTGGCTGTGTGAACTTGGCTCAAACACAACCTCCCGGAGCCTATTTTTCACATCCGGGGTTGGACCAGCTGGCCCCACAGTCCGTTTCCTGCTCTAAATCTGTGATCCTACGTTGGCTTTCCACAAGGGATTTTTCCCCTGGAGGGAAGGGAGGCCAGGTGAGTGGGTCATGGCAGAGAGGAGCCGAAGAGGCTCTGCCACTGTGCCCACCCACCCTATCTCCTTCTAAGGCTGTGCATGAGCACGGCAGGGACGCTTAGTCTCCAAGATGCTCCTTTATGAGAGTGCTTCCATGTATACTGAGAGACTGTCCCATTTTGTGCCAAGGGCAACAACATCCACAATATTCATGTGGACCAAAAAGGACATTTCCTTTCTGCCTTTTCTGTTAGTAATACTTTGTTAGTCCAGCTTTTGCCTCAAAATCATCAGGAGGTCAAGTCCATGGGAAAACTTCTTTACAAGAACTGCTGTTTAAATCCACTTCAATTCCACATGACCTAGATCCATTCTGTATGCTATGGATATGGATAATGGATAATGGATGCTCAAGAATTGGATTAGAAATCATTCATTAGTATTAAACATATGCCATTGAGTGGGGCCCAAAGTGAAACGAGAAAGACTAAAAATGGCATCTTGGGATTCTTTACAGCTCAAAGAGGCTCGAGAGGTCATCCAGATCGGTAATAATGCAAGCAAATAATATGGTGTTAGTTAGACAAGGATTAGCCAGATCTTTAAGATACAAACGATATGCTTAACTTTGTGTCCCCTACCTTGGGAAACAAGAACAGGGGACCGTGCTTTTCCTCCGCCCATCCATGAGCCCACAATGTCATCTGTCTTGAGTCCAATTCTTTTATTGGATCTGGTGGAGCACCGAGTACCTGGTGTGTGAGACAACAGTATGTTGTACCTTCTTTTTCAAAGTTTAACCACGTTTGAGCTTTCATAAGGAAAGGTGTTGCCAGACAGAAGCATGATTGGAAAGAAGTCATGCAATAAAAGAGAGGGATGACTGACAGACAGCACCCAGGAGACAGCCAGAGATCTGGAAGGAGGCCCATTAGGCAGGTACCGACAAGAATCGGGCGGGGAACATGGCAGGATGACCCTGACCTGGACCCTGGGGATGAGGGCATCCATCAAGGCGCCCTTCCCGTCACACCTGTTTCACCTGGAATCTGTGAGAATGTTTTTTTACTATTTGTCACTAGTTTTCTTTGTAACCCCTTGTTTTATATAAAGTGTGTAAAAACATGATTCTGAGCAGGGTTCCCTAAGTCTCTCCAGATATCTGAGAGGTCCATAACACAAAACACAGTAAGCCTGTTTTTTATCCTATACCTCTAAAGTCCTCCATGACTGCTTCCTTGGCCCACGGACAGGCACATCGCCACTTCAATTCAGCTTTGTAGCCTTGTCTTGGAATAAAACAACAGAGCCGCTCTGTTCCCTTCTTCACACAACACTCTTCTAGGGGCACGAAGCCCTAGAAAAAGGCTGCTTCTAAATCTAGGAGCTGTTCATATTCAAGGCAAGTGTTAGCATCGGATCCTAAAAAAATCTCCAAACCATAAGGAGAATCTGTTTGCGAAGGTGACGAGACTCAGTGATGAGAGAACGGCCACGTGTCCGTGGCAGGAGGGGGGCCGGAGAGAATCTGGCCAAGGAAACCAAGCTTGAAACACCCCGAGCCGGCTGCTCCCTCCTGCAAGGAATTTCTGAACAAGGTTCTAAAAAAGTCATGAAGTCACGAAGTCCCTTAAGGTCAAGTAGGAAGAGACAGATCCACATTCTCCTTTCAGTGCCTGACTTGGATTTAGAAAGCCGACGGTACAGAGGATGCCTTCCTTGCTGAACATATGGGGAGCTGTTAGAGTGTGGGGAGGTAGGGGGATGAGGATTGACTATCTATAGAGATGCGAACCTATAATAAAATCTTACATCTTCAGAAATAGGCACGTTCCATTTAAATACACAGTTCCAGGATTTCCCCATTTCACTTACTTCCAATTATTCATGGATACCTGGCTAATCAAGGGAAGGATTCCCAGAATGGATCAGATCCAAAGCCATCACCATACAATGGAGAGCTCTGGAAATCGACTCAGGTAACCGATGGATACGAGAGCTTGCTAAAAGCACCACCAATAACACTAAAAACCTTGCAATTTCTCTGGAAAAGACATAGCCTTTCCAGGATTGGGGAAAATGTTACTGTTATTCCATGGTTTTATTTGTTTTGATTTTAAGGCGGCAACTTCCTAAAGTAGATATTTGGCAGGGATCAAGTTCAAAGTCCTATCTCTGATACAAACCGGCTCTGTCCTGCTGAGCAAGTCTTCCAACTTCTCAACACTCTACGCGACTCGAAGCCCATAAATAACGGAAAGTGCTGCTGTACAGTGGTGGCGGGAGTTCCTTAAACTGGCGAAATCATAGCTCTGAGCTGAGACAGACCAAAAAACCAAGCATGTGGTCTAGAAACCATCCAAATCCTTTCAAGGATTAAGGATGATGTTACATCCTATATTTATGTAAGTGGTAACTACCCAACATGGAGATCAGCTTCATAAAGGATACTCAATAACTAAACAGGCAAATTTAGAGCTTCCTTTTCTTGGATGAGTCAGGAAAAAAAATGCCATCGTAAAACAGCAAATCCACATAGGAAGAGAGTGCTTTTGCTAAAAAGCAAATTATTTTGTTAGCTATTTATCACTCATTTCCTTAGTAATCCCATGTATTTTATATAAAGTGTGTAAAAACATGATGCTGAGGAAGGGTCCCTAAATTTCTCCAGATGACCAAAACACAGAACAGGTTGAGCCTATCTTTTATCCTATACCCTCTAAAGTTCACTATTTCCTTGGCATGCTGATGGGCACTTTGCGGTCCTATCTTGGAATAAAACAAGAGCTGTTCTATTCTCTCCATACAACGCTGCTCCCCTAGCATGATTCTAGGGGCGCTGGGAAGCCCTAGAAAAAAACTGCTTTAAAAATGTGTGTCACACATATGTACGTGTATGAGCGTGTGTAGTTCCATGTTACACATACATACCGACATGTAACAGGACAAGGAAGGGAAGGCTTTCCTGTGCATGTCAGCCAAGAAGGCAGAGTGGTGAGAGGCTGGACCGACGGCCTGGGCCCGAACCCAAGCCACGCTTGTCGTCGCTGTATTTATCCTGTTTCTCCTGTCAGCTTCCTGAGGGCAGGCCCTGCTTTGTTGTCCCCCCTGCACCAGAAGGTTCCATCATCACTCAGCATCGGTGTCTGGACCTGAGGGGAGTGGACCAGGGGAACAGCAAGATCTCTTTGGGCTCTGGATCTATCCTGCTTTATGGATGACCTTGTTTTGTTCTCTACATGATCAAGTTCTACTAAGTTCTCCAGCTACGGGAGGGACTATTTCCCCTTTGCACAAATACCGGGGGAGGCAAAGAAAAAACCGACATTATTTGTGGGTGTCTTTCATTTATGGCAAGAACCCCAGAATGGTCTGCCCTATCTCTACGTACTCAAGGGGAGTAATGGGGGTCCCTATGTGGGTCCTTCTGGGGCTGAGTGTAGGGAGGTGCACACACACCAGACTGCTGCCACTTACACTCCCAGGGCATTAAACAAGGTCTAGGTAGAATGGGCTGGAGCCGTACCTAAGAGAAAGGGTTCTAGAGAGGTTCCGGGTGACGGGCCCTCGCAGCGCACAAAGCGTGCCTCTGGGTCCCGTCCGTGCCAGCTCCCGCCACTGCGGACTGTCTGCTGGAGAGGCTGGGGCTACGAGGCCTGGAGACTCTGAAACTTACAGCTGAGTGGCCCCGCATGCCCCACCCCAGCCTCAGTCACCCTAACAGTAAGAGGGAGCAGCAGCCTCAAAGGACGCATGCAGCTTTGGTCCGGGATCCCAGGCAGTCACACCAAAGGGCCTCAGTCAGAGAGCTCTCCCTCTGACAGGCAGGCGGGCACAAGACCAGCACCCAAAGCCCCTCTTTGGAGCCTCTGTCCCCGGGATGCGGCAGGAAGGCAGCGCTTGGCATGATTCCTCACCTGGGCTCCAGTCTCAGCCCCCTGGGACAGACTGGAAACCACACCTGAATTTGGCACAATGGGGACCACAGACAGTGGCCCAGCTCTAGAAAAGCTCGAGGACTTCTCACTCTCCCATCCGATGGCAAATGCTTTGGCAATGGGGTTGCTGCCAGGAGCCCAAGGGCCTTGGTCATGCCCCCCCACAGCAGTCACACACATGGGAGCCCAGGTTACTTTCTGGGGGAGCAGCGGAAGGGGTCCACCAGAGCCCCCCACTCTCCCTTCCTCTCTGCCGGTCCCAGCCTCTCTTCCTTCAGCATCCTGTCAGACTTCCTCTTCTGCTCAGGGCCCTTCCTCCCTCCCTCCCAGCATCCTGGGGAGCTCGCTGCGGACAAGAGCTCCAGAAAGGGGGAACCTGCCCGGTGCACCTGGGGACAAAGACCCAAGGTTCAAATCCTGCCCCAACTCCAAGCTGCTGCCTCCGCTTCCTTCTCTGAGACAAGGCCTGACCTCCAGCCTTCTGACCAAGTCTACATTTGCCTCTGGGGGACCCCTCCGGAAGCTGTCATTCTCGCCAGCGTCCCGGGTCTCTCTGGGAGCTGTGCAAACAGCCCTCTGTCATCGCCACTGAAACTCAGGGGGCAACGGGCCTAACGGAGCAGGAAGGAGCCTGAGCCCCCTCCAGAGGAGCAAGGCCTCGGGGCTGGGCGACAGAGAGCTGCGGGCACGCGGATCCAAGTACCTGGGGAGCGGCGGAGGCAAGCTGGCCGGGAGGCCCCGGGAGGCCCTAGGGAAGGACAGGCCGGCCTGCTCTCTGCGCCCGCTGGCTCAGGCAGGGGCCTGGCCGCTCCCCAGCCGCTCCCACAGCCCGGGCAGGAAGGGGCGGCCACAGCGGAGGACAGATGTCCAGGCCACTGCAGGCCTCACTCAGGGAAGTGACCACTGGGAGCCGGCCGGTCATTCCGCGTGATCCAGGGGGCAGAGGAGGAGGGGGAAGGGGCACTCACTCACTTTTGGCTACGTTTCCCCTCGGGCCCCCCAAAGCCACTAAGATTAAAAAAAAGAGTCCATCTCTTAGGAGCCGTTGGCGCTGGGCATCCCGCCGGCCCGAGGCCCCGGCAAGTGGCGGCTTCTGCAGAGGCCCCTCCTTCTCTGCCGGGCAGGACCCCGGGCATCCAGCGCCGGGCCCGGCTCCCCAGGACACTCTGGCCAAGGGGAACTAAGGCAACGCGCCCACGGGGCCGCTGGGGGAGGCTGGACTCCGGCGGGGGGACGGGGCTTCCCGAAGGGGCCTAGGCGTCAGAGGCTGCTCCGGCCGCGGTGAGCTCCCCCTGCCCAGCCCGAGCCCCCCCAGGGCTCCTTCCCTTCCCTGCAGTCCCCGGCAAGCAGGCAAAGGCAGGTGATGGCCCGGGCTCCCGGGCCTCGGTCACTTCCCAAGGCTCAGCTCTCTCCCCAAGCCCCTGGCCGCGTCCAGCCCTTGGAACGCTCCCTCGTGGGCTTTCCCGCCCGCCGTGCAGCGGCCCCAAAGCAGGCCTAGGGAGGCAACAGCCTTTAGACATTTAAAGGGGATGAAAAATAAACCTTAAAGTGGAGAGCGGGCCGCACAGGCGGCCTGTGCGGCCCCTCTCCGGAGGAACGGGGGAAGCTTATAGATACACCTTAGAAACCCGGCGCAGGGAGGCTGGGAGGGAGGCGGGAAGACGCGGGGCCAGCCCCGGGCGCTCCAGCCTGGCTTACGCGCCCTTGGGAGGGGGCTGTCCTGGGTCTTCCGGCCCAGCTTCAGGAGTTTCGCTACTTCTCTACCACGTCCAAGTCCAGCCGCGGGCCGGGAGCCCTTCGGTCCGGCCCGGCCGCCCCTCACTGCTCCTCCGTTTTGCTGCTGTTCCTGAACTTGACCACCATGACGGTGATGTTGTCGGGGCAGCCCCTGTAGAAGGACTGCAAGACGATGCTCTTTGCCCCGAAGTGGGGCTCGTCCAAGCGCTCCTTGATGAAGCGCACGGCCTCCTCGTTGCTGAAGGCGTCCCACAGGCCATCCGAAGCCAAGATCATGAACTCGGGCTGCAGCTTGTCCAGGTCGAAGGTCAGGATGTCCGGGTCCGGGATGACCACGTTGAGGTTCTTCAGCGGGTAGTCCCCCAGGGACCGGGACATGGCCAGGATGCCCTGGACCCTCCAGGAGCCGTTGAAGCTGATGAAGCCACCTGGAAGACAGTGAGAGCGTTAGCGGGGCCAGGCCTTTGGTGGCCTCTCAATGGGGGCCAGGACGGCTCCTGGAACGGCCAGGGTTTCTGTGGCGCACAGGGCCCGGCACAAATCTTAAATCCTTGGCTTCTCCCCACAGCCCTTGGGAGAAGGGGCCATTGTCCCCCTCACCTACAGGTGAGGAACCCAAGGCTGACGCAGCAAGGTGAGGCCTATATACCTGGATCTGAATTCGGCTCCTCCTGGCTCCAGTTGCAGCCCCCTGAGCTCTGTCTGTCCAGCTCAGCTGTTTTTATGGCCTGCTTCCTTGTCCAGAATTATTTCCTCCCCCCAAAAGCCTGGGGTCTGAAATGGTACCATTAGGCTTTCATGGCTTTTAATGTGAAAGACTCTTAGAGCCTCCTTTTAAAACAGGGATGCCCTTGGGGAGGAAGCCGAAGTTAATCAGCCTAAGGATACCCTGAGGGAGCAAGGAGTTAAGGGCTCCAGGAGAGGGAACAGAAGCCTGAGGGCAGCAGCACATGGAGGAGGGGAGGAGGAGAAGGGGGCTCAGCCGAGGTGGGGTCACAGCCTTGGGCTCACCTGGTAACCCCGGAAGGAAAAAGGGGCCACCAAGCTTGGTCTCCACAATGGGAGGGGGGCTGGGGGCTTCTTGGAGGGGGAAGGAGATGGCCCCCGGCCAAGGATTAGTCGCCCTGCCCCACAATATTGGCATTTATTCCTTGTCACAATGGGTGGTTCTCTTAGGGGATATTTGGAAATGGAGCTGGGGAAGCATGGGATAGGGGTGGGCCGGGGATGGGGGCGACCGCTGCGGGCATCGGGAGCCCCAACATGGCACCAGAGGTGGCTCTCTCCCTCACCCACGCTCGGCCACAAGCGCTGGGTCAGGTGGGTGTTGGGCAGGTCGGAAAGAAGGAAAGTGAGATTAATGACCAGGACCGATCCCAGGAAGGCAGGCCCTGCTCTGCTTTATGGTTTCTTAATCTTCATCAGAAGAAATCAGAGTCAGATTCCTACCGAGCTGTTCAAAACACAGAGACTGCCCATTGTGTCACCTTGCCCCCTTAACCTGTCCGTTAACAGGTGCCTTCAGGAGCTGGCAGACCCAGGGAAGAGAGGCCCAAAGAAGGCCCTGTGCATGACATTGACCCAGCTCTGCTCCCAACCCCCCCATAAGGCCCTGGGGAGACAGGACACTGAAAAAGGCTTCCCCTAAGGGTGTCGGAGGAGAAAACAATGAGCTGGATGGGGGGGGGGGAGGTTTCCCATCTCAATAATCACGGTGAGAGGCTTCCCCTGAGCCCACCCCCCAGGGAATCCTCCCTGACCCCAGACCCCAGGCCTCTGACTCCATGGACCACCCATGGGAGCATCTCAATTCACAGGCCTGTAGAATGTGGGGCTGAAGGGGCCTGAGTGGCCCAGCTGGTCCAACCCCCCATTTTACAGATGAGGAAACAGACCCCAGAAAGGAGACCTTAGCCACAGCACAAAGTCAGCAGGGAGGCAGGAAGAGCTGGGGCTTGGAGGTGGAATGAGACTTCTCCTGCCTGAGGAGGATCTGCTCGCTCATGCCTAATGATCCTAGGCATCATTAAATGCCCACAGGGTATTTAAGCCCTTTCGGACTCAGTTTCCTCATCTGCAAAATGAAGATCGTTCTGTGGGCCTCCTGTGGCTGGGGTGGTATCAGTGAACCTTCACACAGGGAGGGAGCATCTGCAGCCAGGTCGCCCTGTCTCCTGCCCTCCACCGCCACGTCTTGAGCTTTCCTGGAGGGCGGCTGCAGGTGAAGGAATCCACCCGAGGAGCCTGGTCAGGCCCCCAGCAGCTGCCACTGGGCCCTAAGGGACAGCAGGGACTTGTCTCAGTGGCCCTAAGGATTCTTTAGGAACCTCCCCCCACAGCAGCATCCCTGACTCAGTTTCTCCAGGCTGGCTGCATTGGGACATATCCGAAATAACGCTTCCTGGAGGTTTGCAGTTGGGACAAACAAACAAAACAGGATTTATGTGGAGCATTAGAGCGTGGGAACAGTGGAACATTAAGTGTGGGCCTTGGGCCGCCTCACCCGACAGGGCAGAGAGATCCCAGTCACTGCCTAGGAGAGGGCTCCCCTTTTATTAGCATTTTATATTATTATTATATCATTAATATTACAATATTAATTACCGGTTTCTTTGGGAAGGGAGGCAGCATCGGGGACGCTGGCTAAGCGAACCTCAGCTGGGGAGAGGCAAACCCTCTCACAGGCTTTCTGGCCAACCATTGGTGAGCAAATGGACGTGGAAAACAGGCCTCCGATAAATTATTAATGCGCTCCTCGCCCTTCCCCGATTTAGGCATTAACTGCCTGGTCTTCAGCCAAGATATTTAGGAGAGACGGAGACATCTCCACAGTAAATCACTTAAACATGGCTCTCCATACACATCTCTCAGCTAAAGAGCAAACTCCTAATGGCTGCAACAAGAAAGAACAGCTAGGAAATTAATTAATTTTGCAGCCTTCCTTCCGTAACAGAAATAGAACAATAAAGATCCCATATTGCTGTGAGCGCCTTTATTTTAGTGTTTCCCCCTCTGGGTGAGCCTCTGAAATACGGGGAGACAGAATTAGTGTCCCCATGTTGGAGATGAGGAAACTCTGCAGTGAGAAATCAAGTCAGTGGTCACGCCGCCAGCAAATGTCAGCTGAGCCCCAAGCTTAAGTTTTACAGCTTGAAGAATCATACTGCTTCCTGGTCACAAAATATATATATATATACATGTCTGCTGATTTCTAAGGTATAAATCCTCACTTCAAAATTTAAAAATCAGCTTGCAAAGCAGTATCAACTCAGGCTGGCCTGGGTATAAGTAAATGGGGGTGTGCCCAAGTAGCTGGCTCCCACATGGGCCGCCCTCTGAAATGTCCGTGAGTAATCATGGTGGCAAGAAGCACCAGCTGGAGTCGGGAGCGCTAAGTGGCGGGCTGGAGAAAGTGCTGGCTGGTCCCAAGAAGTCCTGGGTTCCAATTCAGCCTTAGACACTTGCTGGCCCTGCGAGCCTGGGCAGGTCTTAATGTGCCTCAGTTTCCACATCTGTCAAGTACATGAGGCTCAATGGCCGCCCAGATGCTCCAAGTCTGATCCCCTGATCCGGCTCCGCATCTGTGCCCTGACATCGCCACCTAGATGACTGTGTACAGAGCCTGTCATCCGGCAGGGCCTCAGTTTTCCAATCTGTAAAAGTAAAGGTGGCACCGGCCCTTTAGTCAGGAGGACCTGAGTTCAAATCTGACCTCAGACACTTAACACTTCCTGGCTGTGTGACCCTAGGCAAGTCACTGAACCCCAATTGCCTCAGGGAAAGAAAAAGTAAAGGTGGTTGGGACCTGCAAAATAAGGAGGTGGGACCAGCCAGACCTCAAGAGCCCTTCCAGCCCCAAATCCTGTGAAATGTGTCCCGGATGTCGCTTTTTCTTCAGTGTTTTATGGTTTTTTCTCTTCTCTGCAAGAATGAAAGCCTGGTCCCCAGATCGTGGAGCAGCCCCCGGGGTCTCTCCCTTGGCCAGTCCTGAAATGTCTCGAGCCCCCACACCCTGTGATTTGACCCCAGCTCATGGCAACCAGAGAGGGGGCCTCGGAAAGCCCGGCGGCGATTAAAAAGCAACAGCAAAAACAGGCACCCAGATGGCTCATGGAACACTTCAGAGACAAGCAGGAGGGGTGAGAGCGAGAAGGCTCAAAAGCAAACCAAAGGCAATGCGATAAACATGTTTACAGAACTCCCAGCCTCAAACCTAGTCGTTTTAGCTCACATTTCCCTAAAACTGGCCAAGGCTAACTTTCACAGAGGCTGTTGGGCCCCCCGTGGGTCCCACATTTGGCAGAGCTCACCCCAGGTGTTGACGCGCCCAGAGCCATCTGGTTTTGGAGGAGAATCCAAAATTGGGCCAATCTGATGCTTTCTGCGCTTATTTAATAAAGGTTGGGGCCCTGGCCAGCGGCAGGGAGAAAGGGCTTTGCCCTCTTTATTTTTTAGGGTTTTTTCTGGCATGGACTTACCTGCACACTGATTCAAGTTACTCCAAAGGCAGGATATGATCCCATCCCCTTATTTTACCGGTGATAAAACAAGGGTTCTGGGGGGGGGGGGCGGTACAGAGGTAGTAACATCCTCCAGATTCAGCCAGGCTCGGGACCCAAATGGCTAGCAGTCTCTCTCTCCTGTCCCTTTCTCTGCCTGTCTCTGTCTCTCTCTCCTTTTCCCTCTCTGTCTCTCTGTCTCTCTCTCTCTCTCTCTCTCCTTTTCTCTCTCTCTCCTTTTCCCTCTCTGTCTCTATCTCTCTCTCCTTTTCCCTCTCTATGTCTCTGTCTCTCTCTTTTTTCCCTCTCTTCTGTCTCTCTCCTTTTCTCTCTCTCTCCTTTCCCTCTCTATGTCTCTGTCTCTCTCCTTTTCCCTCTCTATGTCTCTGTCTCTCTCCTTTTCCCTCTCTATGTCTCTGTCTCTCTCCTTTTCCCTCTCTATGTCTCTGCCTCTTTTTTCCCTCTCTTCTGTCTCTCTCCTTTTCTCTCTCTCTCCTTTTCCCTCTCTGTCTCTCTTTCTCTCCTTTTCCCTCTCTATGTCTCTGCCTCTCTTTTTTCCCTCTCTTCTGTCTCTCTCCTTTTCTCTCTCTCCTTTCCCTCTCTATGTCTCTGTCTCTCTCCTTTTCCCTCTCTATGTCTCTGTCTCCTTTTCCCTCTCTATGTCTCTGCCTCTTTTTTCCCTCTCTTCTGTCTCTCTCCTTTTCTCTCTCTCTTTTTTCCTTCTCTATGTCTTTGTCTCTCTTTTTCCCTCTCTGTCTCTCTTTCTGTCTCTCTCTCCTTTTCCCTCTCTCTGTCTCTGTCTCTGTCTCCCACCCTGCCTCCTACCTTCTACACTCAGGCCAGGGCTGAGGTTTCCAGCCCCTCTTTCATTTGCTCCTCCAAAAACTCCGGTGTTTCCTGGGCTCTCACTTAGAGGCCAACCGGGGCCTTCTGAACCTGTCTCTGCTTAACCCACACTGCTCAGCGAGGACCCTGCTCCAGCCTCAGACTAAGTGCCCAGAGGCCCCTGGGCAAACAAAGCGAGTCTTGGAGGGAAGCTGGCCTGGGGAGCCCCAAAGAGGCCCGAACAGAAGGGGACCCACTGTGCAGACCAGTGGGAGGGTCAGAAAATCACCTACTAGAGCATCAACAGCCCCCGTGAAAATGTCATCTAGTGCCATGGCAGGTGCCTGCTTGGAAAGGGCTTCCATGGATGCCCACCTGGGGGCAAAAACATGTCACTGCTTCTGGGGAATTGTGTTGTAACTTTGGGAGGAGGAGGAAGGGTGGGGGGGGAGAGAAACAGAGAGACAGAGAGAGAGAGAGAAACAGAGAGACAGAGAGAGAGAAACAGGCAGAGAGACAGAGAGAGAGGAGGAGACAAAGATAGGGAGAGGAAGGGAGGGGGGGAAATAAGGGGAAAAACAGAAGTAGAAACAGACAGACATAGAGACAGAAAAGGGGGCAGGAGAGAGAGCCTGGAGCCATTTGGGTCCTAAGCCTGACGAATGACTCAGTTATTGTTTAGAACTTAGTTTTCGATCAAGCTCTACATCCAAGATGATTAACTCCCGTTCCCTGCCCATCCACGGACTGTGACCGCTATTCTTCATGTGTTTACTTTTAGCGACTGGTACAAAAGATGCCTTAGCACGGAGCCTTGAGCTACAGACAAGGCCCCTGAGTCAGAACCGGGAAGTCCAGGATTCGCTCGCCTTCGTCTCTGGAGGAAAGGCAGGCAACTGCCTCAGCTGTCCCAGCGAGACCCTGTTTTATTTTCTTTAACTAGATAATAAGAATTTCCCTAATAGTTCACATTTTTCTTCAGATTTGGAGCTAGAAGAGCCTGTGTTCACATTCTGCTTTGGAGACATCTGTGGGATAGATCAGCCATTCTCCTCCTTGAGGAGATGCCAGCGAGGGCTGGCAGAATGGGGACGGCACTGCCCGTGTGCTGATTTTCTGGGGGCTATAATGGCCAAAAAGATGACACTTGCAGAGTGTTCTGTGCAAACCCTACAACACTCCCTAAGTGTGTGTGTTGTTGCTATTATCTCTATTTTCACTTCAACGATCTGTTCCCAGCTGTGGATGTTTGATGTCTGACATCCCTGAAAATGGGCCCTGAGTTTTAAAGGGAAGGGAAGGCCCCTGGGAGAGAGGGATAAATCTGGAAATGAGGGGGACGTAAACACAAGAAGCAATGAGAAAATCCATTTTTAAGAAAGAAGAAGAAAGGACTTTTATAGAAAAAAAGGGAATCCCAAGGGCCCTCCTGCACTCACCAGCTCTCTTAATCCTCTTCCTCTCCTTCAGCTGATAAGGCTTGTGATCATGAGACAGGGGAATGGCGTTGCCATCCTTGTCACAGAGGACGCCCCTCGAGTCACCGACGTTGGCCACGGTGAGGTCCTTGTCTGACAAGAGCGCGATCAAACACGTGGTTCCTGGAAGACAGGAGGAAGGGGAGGTGAGGGGCCATCGCCAGGACTGAGGAGGAGGGTCTCCCGGCCCAGTGAGCGGCAGGAAGACCCCCGAGTCTGCTTGATGGACCTCCTCGGCCCTGACAGCCTTCCCAGCAGGAGCCAGGCCACAGAGCCTGGGTCCCGCCGCTGGCTCCTCCGTTTGCTTCCGTTCTGTCCCCACTCCCCGGCTCCATCCCAATTCAATGCAGAGCTCCCAAAGGAGCCAAAGGATGCTGGAGGGCGAGAGGTCAGGACACTGTGCCCCCCTCTCCCTCCAGAGGCTTCAGTAAAAATCTGCAAACGCCCTCTAAAAGGCCCAGCCTGGAGCTCTTCCCTGTTCACATAATTCATCATTTTGCCTTCCTTAGAACTTGGCTCTCCATCCATAGGGACGGACGTTGGGAAACTCTCGCCTCCTGGCTGCCTCTGCCACTGAGATGAAAAACGCTGTCATCGTGCTCCCCCTGGGGCCTTCCAGAGGGGACATATGTTACTGCTAAAGGAACTGGTGTAGACAAATGCCAAAGCCGAGGAGGGACAAGGAGTGGATTCGAGAATGGGCTTCTGGGGGCAGCTAGTGGCGCAGTGGATGGAGCATTGGCCTTGAAGTCAGGGGGACTTGAGTTCAAATCTGGCCTCAGACCCTTAACACTTCCTGCCTGTGTGACCCTGAGCTGGTCACTCCAATTGCCTCAGCAAAAAATAAAAGAATGGGCTTCTGTTTACACTTCTGTTTTCAGGGCTTAAATGCTCAGCCTCTTGGTCTAAATTGGAAGGATAGACAGATGGTTGGATGGAGGGATGGAGGGATGGAAGGATATACAGATGGTTGGATAGAGGGACATAAGGAAGGACAGATGGATAGGTGGCTACATGGAAGCATGGATGGATAGAGATATGAACAATAGACAGATGGAGAGATGAAAGAACGGATGGATGGATGGAAGGAATGATGGATGGGTAGATAGATGGACATATGAAAGGACAAATGGATAGATGGATAGAGAGATGGAAGGACGAACAGATAGATGGATGGACAGGCTGCAATCGACTTTAATGGAGGAAAGGATCACAGATACACAAGAATACAGAATTTTTTTTGTTACTCTAGAGTTTACAAAGTGCTTTACTATATTATCTCCTTTGATTCTCACAACAAGAATATGATACAGAGGATATAATTTTACAGATGAGGAGCCTGACACTTATAGAAGGTCACACTGACATGTGTCTCTAAAGTGACAGGAGCTGTCAAGGTCCTTTCTTGCTCTAAATTGGTGACTCAATGATTTTTATAGCATTTTAAGATTGACCAAGAATGCCATAAACATTTTTCAAAAAACTGATTTCAAATGTTATTTCTCTGGTCCTAATAATAAACTGGGAGGTAAGTGCTATTATTATTATCTACATTTTACAGATGAGGAAACTCAGGTGGAAACTGGCTAAATGACTTGCTTAAGGTCACATACCTAACATTGTAGGTGAGAGTAGAACCCAGAGCTTTTCTACTCTGACTTCAGGATTTTTCTACAGTGCCACACTGATTTTTAAAATTTGCTGTCACTGTTTTAACTGCTATGTTTAATTATAATATTATAAAAAGTTTAAAGCTGCTGTTTCTTCCCTCATATGACAGGTCACTCCTATGGCTTATTTGACATTGAGCTCATGTCCAAAGTGGGAAAATAGTTGGCTTTAAGAAACAAATTGGCTTTAGTAGAAAGTCTAAGCCAATGAATCTGAATTCAAATTCTGACATTTACCATAAGTGAGTCCTTGGACCACTTTTCTAGAGTTTAAGAAAAAAAATGTATTTTACCATTATTTTTAACAACCAATTATTAGATCTGCATGAAGACCTTCCCTTTATTTCCTTATTCAGAGACCAGCCCCTGTAGACCAGTCAGTGGGTCTTAGAATATTCCTGGCTGATAGCTGATGAACCCCCTAATCCTCGGGGTACAAACACCAACTAGGAGACCTTACTTCTGTGGAGGGGGTAAAGAGAAAATAATTTATGTGAATTATTGTCCTTAGGGGAAATCCCAGGCCCTTGAAACCCTCCATTAGAGTTCAGGGTGACCCAGCTCATAAAGGAGAAAACCAGCCCCAGTGATCAGAATAGAGAGAGATTCCTCTGTCCATAGAGCTGGAGGTGGCGAGTCTCATAATCAAGTCCCATTCTCAGCAGGAGGAGCTGAAGGTTTTCAAGCCACCACCTGGTTTAAATGCTCGCCACCTCATTAACTGTTCCCCTATTAAGGCTGATTTCTCCTTTTGGAGGCCTTCCCTTTAAAAACCAACAAAAGAACAAACAAACTAACTAACTAAGCCATTTAGTGTCTCCATCAGGTATCTTTACCAAGAGAAACCACTGACTATCAATTTATTGATTATTAGCTAATCTAATTGATAACTGATTATTAATTACCCAGAACTCTCTCTTGTAGTTTTTATTCATCCCAGACTCAGCTTCCTCATCCAGAAAATGTTCTTTCTTCCCATAATTAAAGAATTAGGAGTTGGAGAGTCTTAGATGTTCTACTTTCTTCCCTCTTCTATAATTATGTTTTCTCATTCAGCTCAAAATTCCCAGAATGTCCTCTCCCCGAGGGCAGGGCAGGTTCATCTGTATCCTCAGCAGTTATTAGCATCCAGTTTTGCAGCATCACCCCTTAGAGCAAGTTAACAGAGTTGGGTGGGATTGCGGAATGAGAATTTACTAAACACATCTGAATTTAAATTCTTATTACCCAGGTGTCTGCTGTGTCCCTGGTATAAGCAGGGAACCCCACTCAGGCTACCACACAGAGATAATTCCACCTGCTGAATGTGAGGAAAGCGCTCTATAAATGTTCCCGTTTTATACAAACATGAATTGCTGAGGAGGAGGAAGATGTGATCCTTAGGAGCAACACCCTTCAATCCAAGTAGCCCTAGATTAGGCTGAAGACAAGAATTCTGGGACCAGAACTTTTCCCCAGCCTGCTTCTACATCACCGTGTTAGGGACATGTCTTCTCTATCTATCCCTATCTTACTCAAAAAAAAAAAAAAGTTTATTCTTAAAACGTTTTTATTGATCTATTTTGCTCATAACTTTCCTTGCTCCCCAATACAGACCAGGCTTTTGTTTCACAAGAAAAAATCATTTCAGCCAAACCAATTAATGCATCAACTGTATATGACAGTATGTGCAATATTCCACACCCGTGGCTCCCCAACTCTGCAAAGAAGAAAGGGAGGAACACTTTTTCTTCTGAAGTCAAGCTTGGTCATATGATTACATGGTGCTCAGTTTTGTATTTTATTTTATTTTTGCTGAGGCAACTGGAGTTACGTGACTTGCCCAGGTCACACATCCAGGAAGTATTAAGTGTCTGAGGTCAGATTTGAACTCAGTCCTCCTGACTTCAGGCTGGCACTCTACCCACTGCACCACCGAGCTGCCCTCAGTTTTGTATTTTAAATGTTTTCCCCCTTTTTCTCATCTGTGCTCTGTGATCTGGTTCAGTCTTGTGAAAGAGACTTACTTGAAATGATCTTCTCAAAACATTTTGTGGCACAGACCCAAGCAGGACAGGAATGGAAGAGCAATAACTCTTCCATCAGTGCTTTATTTTTAGGGGGTTCCTTGTGCCCTTGGCATGGCATTGTGAGACTGGAGGTCCTAGAGCTATTTAAATCTTAGTTCCCAGTCCTAATTGCCTGGGAAAACTGGCCTGTTGCTGAGGAAATTCTCTGGAGTCTACCGCTTTTCTCCCCAGGGAAGAGGAAGAATCTTGATTTTGAAGAAGGGAAAGGGAAAGTACCCACAGAATGTAGGTCGGGGAGCTTGCTCTTGAGGCCTGGTCCAATTCTAGAACAACCTATGACCCAACAGAGCCTTAGGGAAAGAACCAGAGATTTCCAAGGGCCCGTGCATCAGGAGCACCTCAGGGGACTCACAGGTAGATCAGGGCTCCTGGTGACTGGCCAGAGACCCTTGCCAGGGGCACCAGAAGCTGCCGCCTGAAGGTGCTGGGGCCAGAGTCCCACGGAGCACACGTTGCCCCAGCCTCCCATCTTTGGAGCTTTAGTCCGGGCAACCTGTTTTCTGAGATTCTGTTAATTTGGCCTTGCCCTATCAGAGGAGAATTTTGCTCTTAAAGTCAGAGAACAAATGTGATCTATGTGTTACGTGGAAGGTTCTGTCTGTAAGTAATATATATATATATATATTAAAGAATATATTTTGTATGTAATTGTTTAATGCTTAGGATTCACTGTGATGCTTTTAGCTCTCCACAAACGCTATTCAAGTCGCATTCTCAGAAATGGGTGTTTGGGCTCATCCAGGAACTTTGGGACTTGTTTTTATAATGGGGGCTGCTTATGAAGCCAGAGTTATATTAAGACGGTGACTTCCAAATAAGCTGACAATTAAGACATACTTTGCTTTTACTGTTTTCCAACTTTCACATACATTTTTCACGAGAGAAGGGATCGAAAACCTCTTAGTGTTGGATCTGGATTTCTCAGGGGAATATTGCCCCAAGTAGGGAGTTTTATTGTTGCTCTGTGGATAGGGCTTTTTATTTCCCATCAGTGAACATTTGAATAAAAGGTTCTTAATAGCTAAAATCCCCACTGAGATGATCACCGTAAGCAGATTCCAAATTGAATTTTAATTGCTGCAAATTTGTGGAAATAGGGAGGCACATTTTTTTAAAAAGTTCTCCATCGGTGTAGTTATTGTTTTCAAACCTTATTGACGTGTTCATGATGAGCATCGGTCTTAACCTATTATTATTACAATGCTCACATTGGGACTATGTATAGTTCTCCTAATATATCCATCTGTGCAATATGGGAACTGTGAGTTCATACTCAGCTTTTCAGTCTGACTTATGTTACTATATATATATGTGTATATATCTATATGTAGACCAAAATCCTTAGCTTGCTTACACTGTTGCTAGTATAAAAACTGTTATACCCAATTTTACAGAGCACAAATTATGGAATTACTTCATAAATTAGTAATTTTTTCCATAAATTACTGTGTAAATATAAAATTATCATTTAATTATGAAGTTCATAGACATCGATAGAAGAAACTGTGAAATGCTAATTCCCAAATGACATGGTATTTGTA
The DNA here is from genome assembly GCF_902635505.1 of Sarcophilus harrisii. Classification (NCBI taxonomy): domain Eukaryota; kingdom Metazoa; phylum Chordata; class Mammalia; order Dasyuromorphia; family Dasyuridae; genus Sarcophilus; species Sarcophilus harrisii. Next base: position 19,012,579 of record NC_045428.1, on the reverse strand, counting down.
TTTGGGGTTGTGCAAATATATCCAGATCTCTATGCCATGGTTTAACACACAACTGATGATCATTTTGGGCCCTGTGTTACTGTCAACTCTTTGCCTCCTGCCTTGTTTCCATTCAACAGAGAATATTCAGTCATTCTGTTCCCATTAAACTTTATATAAATTGCTCACTCAGTAGCTGGGGCTACCCTGTGAAGAACTATCCCAAACAACAATCAGAATAGATGCTTTATTTTGACCAAAAAAAAATTATAATAAAGTTTGCACTAACCAATGCATGCAGGACCAAGAGGGATATTCTAAAAAGAAATTGAGTAAATTTTAAAAGTTCACCTTAAGGGACATGGCTATATGAAAATGCAAGAGTGCCGAGGGGGTTTTCTCTCTGAAAGTGTCCACTCCCCCCAAAAGCTTCGCTCCCCACAAAAGCTGATCCCACCTCTTACGGAGTCCAGTTTCCTTCTCTGTAATGTGAGAGCCGGGCCACCCCATGGTCAGATGCTTATTAAATCCCTGTTCCTTCCCACCATGCCAAGGCCCTCTCGTACTAAGGGTCTTGGGCTTTGGGAAAAGGACCCACTGGACGGGCTGTGTAAATGGCAGCTGCACTCCCTCATGCACAGAAGGCTTGGGGGGTGACAAACGCTAATAACAAGCGTTCCCCGGGCTCCCCAGTACCTGTCCTAGCCTCGCCACTTAAAGACTCTCAGTGGCTCTCAGCAGGGCTAGCCCCCTGCCAGTCAGAGTCGAATGGGGTATCCCCCCGTGGGACCCCACCCCTGTGTGAGGTGGATGTGAATTGAGGATCCAGGTCGGAGCCTGGGAGGGAGGGGAAGGGGCGACAGCAGAGCCCGTGGGGCATTGCTGCCGTTAAACTTGAAGGGAGAAGAACAGCTGCTGGGGGACACCTGGCGGGGGCGGGGGGAGAGGGGCCCTGCTCCTGTGAGAACATGGGCTCCTCCAGGGGAGATACTTTGGGGTGTCGGCTGCTTTGTCTCCCCAAGCTCAGCAGGAGGCCTGGCCCAGAATGAGGGCCTCCAGCGGGAGGGGTTTCGGGGAGGAGGATGTCTCAGAAGGCTGTGGGGATGTGAGAGGGAGGGGCCAGAGCAAGGGAAGGGGGCAAGCTGGTGCCCCTCACTGGCTCTCCCTCACTCCCCAGCCCCCCCAGGGGACTCAGCACAGCTACAGCTGGCAGCCGTTCCATTCACACACAGCTTCCCCAAGGGGCGTGGGAAACTAAGCTGGGGCAGGTGGACCAGGAAGGGGTCATGAGGGTGCTCCTGGGGCCGGAGACCAGGCGGACCATGGGACGGAAGACTGGGACCGCAGCCACAAAAAGTCCCCGCTGGACTTGCCCCTCCAAATTCCAGTTCCTGATGCTTCCCCCGCCAATGCCTGAGCTCCCTGAAGACAGCCACCATTTCCTCCTTATCCCTGCATCCCCGGCACCTCACTCAGTACCTGGAATACAGCAAGCACTTAATAAATGCTTGTTGACTGACTGTAGTACAAAGGGCTCACATTATAGACTTTAAGGATCTGAGTTCAAGGAATCATGGATGGGTCAGTCCAGGAAAAAACATGGAAGACTCAACACTCAATCAAAGTACAACATGAAAGATTCTCAGTCCAGATACAACAAACATGGAAGACTTTAAGCTCAGATACAGCCTGAAAGGGTCAGTCCAAGTACAACCTGGAAGGGTCAGTCCAGATACAACCAGGGTCAGTCTAGATACAAATGCACTTTGGGCCTTTGGCCGGCTTTCGCCAGGGGGGTCCTGAGATGCTCACTCTCCAGGGTCCTGAATCCTCCACTTGGAGTCCTGAAGACTTGGATGAGAACCTCACCTTGTCCCATTCCTATTGATGAGCTTCGGTCTCTTCACCTATGGAGGGATCACCTGTACTATGTGCGTGTGTGCACATGCGTGAGCCTGTCTGCATGCGTGTTAATGAGGCACACCTAATAGACATTTAATAAATGTCTTTTCTTCCTCTTCTGCAAAATGAGGCTAAAAAAAGCCTCCAGCGCACAGGGCTTGTGAGGGAATCCAATGAGATCGTCCCAACCTGTGAGAGCGCAGACATTTGGCGGCTATTTTTATTTTCTCACACTTTCCAACGGAGTTCAACTGGAGCTGTCGTGGGACACATTGTCTTCCTCTCCTGCTTTACAGCTAATATTTATCTACCTCACACAGGTAGAGAAACTGCTTTTTGCGACCAAATAAAGCATTAGGCTGTAAGCTCAGAGAAGGCGGCTCTGGGATAATTCTGGTGGCAAACAGAATGATGGGAATATTGTCGCCATGTCATGCTGTCACTGAAGAAATGAGAAATGTCTTTTTCCGGGACAATTATACGTGGGTCATGCAAAGAGCTTCTACAACAAGTAACACGCGCTCTGCTAAGGATGGAAAATAATATTTCCCTCCATAGTTCAAGCCTTCAGAATGTGACTCATTATTCATTTAATTTTCACACTTGGACAGACATAAATTATCGATGTGTCAGCCTGATGCTCCTCGGGACCATTCTGGGTTCTCCGGTTTTGCATTTCAGACAGTGACATAAGCACGGTATTTATTTCCTGCGCCAGTGAGGCCCAGGAACCTTTCAGACGCTCCCCCTCCGATGGCAGCTGACAGGGCAGCGAGGGCAGTGGGGATCACAGAGCCCCGAGGGCTGGCTCACGGCCAGGGCCGGGCTGCACGGGCCTGAGGAGAAGCCCCTGAGCCGGCGGCTGAGGCTGCCCACGGTCCGGCACGGCCATATCCCGCCAGACTGCGGCAAGCCCAGGAACTAATGACGATTTTCCCATCACAACTTCCGGGCCTCCCTCTTAGGCTCACTTGGGATCCCCCCTGACAAGGGCAGGGCCAGTTTGCTTCATTTAATTTCTGCCCCTTTCTGGGGGTCCCCGGCACGCATGTGCCAGGATCCTACAGGAGCCAGGGCCACGGACGGGTCACCCCTTATTGTAGCTGCAGCCGCGAGCAGGGGGTCAGTTCCTCCCTCCCAGAGACATCGTAGCCCGGGGCCGTCCCGGTACAACGGCCGGCCGCCTGATATTCCGGATGAGGAAACTGAGGCTCAGGAGGTTGGCCAGGGCCGCAAGGGGAGCTGCAGCCGGACCTGGGTCAGACTGCATGACCCTGGACAGCTCCCTCAGGCGCATCTACTTTAATTTCCTAATCTGTAAAATGGGGGCAGCACCCGCTGCCCAGGGTTACTATGATGATCAGACAATGTGGCCGAGCACGGCAAGCTTGGAAATACGGGGAAGAACTGCACAAACTCAACCTATAGAGGATTGCCTTCTGTCTAGGGAGGGGAGACTCAGAACACGGGTTGCAAGGTGAAAGGTGAAAACTGCATCTATTTTGAAAATAAAAAGCTATAAAAACAATAGCACGGCGCTTCCAATGAGAGATTTATGTGTGTATTTGTACGATCATTCACACGGCCTTCCCAGAGCATATGTAACAGCTGCTCTGCAGGGGTACCCACCGCTCTGTTTCCCAGAGCATCACACAAACACCATTGTCATCGTGGCTGTTGTTCTATTAGCTCAGGGCGAGCGGGCGCTAAGGCCTCTGTGGCTCCAGAGCATCATCTCCCGGCACGCAGGGAGCACCTCACAATACGTTCTCCTTTGGCCTTTGCAATAACTCTGGGCGGTGAGCACTGTCAGGGTCCCCATTTAGCAGGCCAGGAAACTGAGGCAGAGAGGAGGGAAGCTGGGAAGCATCTGACTCAGCCTCCAGAGCCTGGTCTCCACTGCCCGGCCCAGCTGCCCCCAGGGGGAACCCTAATCCTTGGCCGGGCAGTCACCACTCAGGCGCTGCCTGGTGGGGAGAAGGGGGACCGTGGCTCAGGTGGGGGCAGCCCTTGGGGTCTGTTTTATGGGTAAGGGGACCACAGCGCACCCCCCACAATGCCGGTGCCATGACAAGTGTCCCTAAACAGCATTCGTGTGCAGACACATCTGAAAAGATGGCGGCCACATGGTGCAAGAAAGGGGGGGACAGAAGTGGGGGGCAGCAGGACTAGAGAGAGACCCTTGGAGGGGGAGATGCCGGCTGGGAGACGGATGAAGGGCGGCCAGACTGGCAGAAGTGGGGGCCTTTGGAGGCACCTGGGAAGCAGAGTCACCAGAGCCAAGGCGGCCTCCAGACCTTGGGGAAGGTCTCCCCGGAACGTGGCCCAAGGCTGCCCCAGAGCATAAGGCTGGCGGCTGCCCGGAGCGTCCCTCTCATGGATCTCCAGGGATGACTGAAGGACCTCAAATACCCCACCCTGGTGAGGGCTTGGCAGCAGTCAGCAAACATTTATTTATCGCCTGCTGTGTGCCAGGCTCCGATAGAAGCTGAGGATACAAAAGGAGCTAAAAGAGCGCTCTTCCATAACAGCAAGATTGTAGGATGAACAACCGCTGCACTCGGCCGGGCAGTGACCAAGGGACGGACAGATGATGGGCGATGTTCTCCATCTCCAGAGGCACAATCTGAGTGTGGGGGGGAGGGGGGAGGCGTAATTGTTGGTTAGGTTTGGGGGAGTCCTGAGTTCCGCCCAGACTCAGATTCTTCCCAGCTGTGGGACCCCGGGCAAGTCACTTAGCCCCACCTGCCTCAGTTTCCTCCTCTGTAAAATGGGCTGGAGAAGGAAATCAGTCCAGCTGTATGTCCCCAGCCTGGCCCAGGGGGCACCTTTACATGCTCACTGATTCCCTAAGGGGGCGGAGAACCGGGGACCTAGAGGTGGCCCGAGGGTGGGGCAGTCCATGTCCCCAGTCTGACATCTTCTCCTTGGAGATGGGCTTTCATCACTCGTGCTCTTCCTCGCTCCACGTCTCGGCATTAACTTCCACTAAAAACAGTTTATCCACCACAGCGTAAGGGACAAGCTTCGCTCGTGGGGAGGGGGCTCCAGCAGGTGGAGGACCACCGAGAACTGTAGCAGCTTCTGCGTTTCCCAGGGCTCCGGGCGGCCCGGACATTGGGGAGCTGGCTGGGCCCCGGCCTTGCTCTAAGCACGATCACAGTCATTTGTGCCGCAGCGCAAGGTTCACAGGGCACAGCTTGTCCCGCGGTCCTGAACCACAAACCCCGTGGCTCTCATCTGCCTCCGTCCCGGGGGACAGACCGTGCAGCACGGTTATCCCCCCTTCACAGATGGGACACTGAGGTCCCCACGAGCTCGCGGCCTGCCCGGCTCCAGCCCCAGCACCGTCCCCGGGCACCTCCTCTTGGCACCTGTCACCAGCCTGGGAAAGGGCACCTGGAAACGTGGCTTTGGACCTCGGCCAACAGGGGGGTGTGCTCACGGTTGGAACCTGGACCAGAGGATGTGTGAGTGTGTGTGTGAGTATGAGTGAGTGTGTGTGAGTGTGAGTGTGAGTGAGTGTGACTGAGTGTGTGTGTGAGTGTGTGTGAGTGTGAGTGTGTGAGTGTGACTGAGCGTGTGTGTGTCTGTGTGTGAGTGTGTGAGTCTGTGTGTGAGTGTGTGTGTGTGTGTGAGTGTGTGTGTGAGTGAGTGTGTGTGTGAGTGAGTGTGTGTGTGAGTGTGAGTGTGAGTGAGTGTGTGTGTGAGTGAGTGTGTGTGTGAGTGTGAGTGTGAGTGAGTGTGTGAGTGTGACTGAGTGTGTGTGTGAGTGCAGTGCCAGGCTATTGTGGAACAGAGAAGAGGGAGGGATGAGAGGAGACCGGGCAGGCCCTGGGCTCTGTATTGCCCTCAGGGGCCACGGTATTTAACAGGCTGTGGGGCTGGAGGAGCCAAATGTCAAGTTCCACGTGGGAATGACTGAACGTCATCACGAACACCAGCTCTAACAATAAATCTGAATAAAGGGCCCTAGTTAAGAGAAGGAAGAAAATGGGGAAAAGGAGGAACTCGCCAACCTCCCCTGCGCCAACACCTGTGCAAAATTTCTTTTAAAGAAATTAATTCTTTCCTTGCCTCTGTTCAGGGACTCAGGGGCTCTCTTCCTTCTCAGTCACTTCAAGTTCATGACCTTTCTGGGGCTCAGTTTATTCCTCTAAAAAATGGGAGGGCTGGGCTGGACTAGACGCCCCTTCGTTCTGCTTTGGCTCAGACTCCCTGGAATCATTCTGGCCCTTCCCGCTCCTCCAGTCACCAAGTGCTGTGGACTCCATCCTCACAGCATCTCTGATCCACCCCAAGCATCCTTAAGCCCCAGCTTTGTGCAGACAGGCCTTTGCCCCCCATTGCATGGTCCCCGTCCTATCCAGGTCCTGGGCCACTAGGACTTTGGGTTGGCCAGCCTGCTTCCAGACTCTCCCCTATGCAGCTGGAAAACTGGCCTCCCGCAGGGCTTAAGCCTTCACTTCTTCACTCAACAACCTGCCCTGGCTCCCGGGGGGTTCTGGGAAAAGTACAGATCCCTCGGCTTGGCCCCTAGCCCCTGGACCCCAATGAGTTTTTCCAAAGTGTTTCCAGTTTTTGCCATCCCACCCTCTAAGTTTCAGCTCTGCTGAATGACTGACAGTTCTGAACGTCATATCCCCTCCCCTCCATTCTTTCCCCCATGTGGGGGGGGGGGTCTGTCCCCTCCATTTGGGATGCTACCTTCTCAGGGAGCAATCCCTGCCACCCCCACCCTTCCCTCAGCACCTGTGCTTCCTCCGTGCTCAGTGTGCTCAGCATCTGCACATGTTATGGGGAGGGGTCCTGAATGGGGAGGGACTGGGCCTGAGTTCCAGAGCTCCAAGGACCATGACTCAGGCACACAATGGCCCCCAGCCCCAGTGTTTCCAATGGACTAAGGGGGTCTCCAGGGACAGGGGGCTCCGAGTCTCCGCCCTTCTACCTGGGGGTTGCTGCTGGGCAAACTCACAGAGACAGGGGGGACCTGCAGGACAGTCGATGGATGAGGGGTCTGCTCCGTGCCCTCCCCTCTGCCCCCGCCAGTGACCACATGGCCGCGGGGATTGGGGAAGCTCCCAACAAGCTCTAGGGCACAGACCAGGTGACATTTACCCAGCAGAGTTTGCCCAAATGCAGCTGCCCACGCCAGTTCCTGGGTGCCCAGGGCGAGTCAAACCCCAGATGGGTTAATCAGTGGGCAGACAGAGCCCACCACCTCTAAGGGCCTGGAACCAGCCAAGCCCGGGGCCTTTTCTCCTCCAGAGAAGGGGAGCTCCTCGAGGAGAGGGCCTTCCCCTGTTTGGCCCCTCAGAGCCCTCCCCCAGGCAGGGGCTCAGCACTCTTTGGCTAAATTGAGTCTATTATGATTCTGCTCACAGGCACAGCCTACGGCTAGAGCGTTGCTGAAAGCAAATTATTTTCCTTTTCCTTTATTTATTTTTGGTTTGTTCATTTAACCTTTTGCAGAATCAAAAACAGGCGCTCGTCATTTTCCTGGAAACTGGGCCTGATGGCAGGTCCCAGTCTCGATGACACAGCATGGAGGGCACTGGCATTGTAGTCCCCGAGTGACCTCCGGGGGAGGAGCCGAAACAGCCGCCCAGAGAGGGGGCCTGGAGCCTCCGGGTGCCCCAGAGACTGCCGGGACCTGTGGCCCAAGGAGAACCCTCAGGGACGCAAGGCAAGCCCCTTCCTGATGCCCCCCCTTGTTCTCCCTTTCCCCGCCTAAAATTACTTTGGGTTAATTTGCTTTCATGGCCCGGGTTTTGTCCTGGTCAAAAACGTGCCTGGCGTAAGCAAAGGCCTTTGGGGAGGAAGGGTGAGGAGATCCAGACGGCCGGCCCCGCGGTGGGGAAAGGGAAGGCAAGATGGCCCACGTGGAGGAGAAGGGAAGGCTTCCAGCACACTGGAAGGGCTCACCATGGGGAGTTTATGGGAGGCCCCGGTGGGCAAGCATGAGGGGGCTCCAGGACGTGAGGGATGGACCCCCTGAGTCCTACTGCTCCGCGCCCACCCCCGACGGGCGCTCCTTGTTTCCTCTGTGCTCAGTGAATGCTCAGGGACCTAAACTCTAATGATGGTGACCATGGATCGGGGCTCAGCAGAAGGTGGGGACTGATCCAGGAGACCCCAATGTCCGCCCTATACATTTTCTCCAAATTCACTTTGTCAGACGTGATCCCCGAGGGGCGAGACCCATCCCTCTCCTAGCGGGGCTGCTCACTGACGAGGTTTTATTTTGTGCTGCAGTTATGGCTTATGGGGAAGAGTTATCACTGGCGTTTTTAAATGCCCGGGGTGAGCTTCCTAAAACAACACCCAAGCAATTAGCATGAAGTGCGCGCCCAGTAAGAACGATGTTTATGACTTTTAAAGGCAGACTCATCTGGATGGGGTTGGAGGCAGAAAAAATGTCAAAATAAAGTGAAACCGTGGGGACCCGGGCTCACCATCTGGCAGCATCCTAGTATAACCCGTTATTCTTCTCATGTGCTCAGCTCACTTGTTTCTATGCTGATGAAACAGTCTATGTGCTGCAAGCATCCTCTACATGTCAGCACCTGAGGAAAATCCCCAGTCACCCCACTCTAGTTACATCTCTGATGGATGTCGTCTCGTCCAAAGAGACTGTCCAATCAGGAAGCCCTACAAAAGACACCTTTGTGAACCTCCCAGAGCCAGGGCTCGGCCAGCACAGCCTTGGAGGCCCTTGTATCCCTCACCTCCGAGACTAAATGCTCCGTTAAAGCAGCAGGATTTCCCAGAGAACACTAGCTTTCTGGCTTTTAGACACCGAATTTGTTTTCTGCTCACAGAAGGAATGGAGAGAATGGCAAAGACAGGATGTTCAACTCCCCTCCCTGAAAGGTTAGAGATTTCCTCCTCTTGTCCTTTTAAGGCCCATTTCCTCAGGTTCTCTATCATAATATTCACAACTCCCACCATGTGTTTATATATCAATTTTTGAGGGCCTGTCACAGCAACTTCTGAAACTACCAATTTTCTTTTTGATTCAGAAAATGAATTCAATCTAAAAAGAATATTTTTTGCAGAGCAAGTTTCTAGCTTATACATACCAATAAACATGGTCCTTTGGTACTAAGATCTACCAAGAGACAAACCCAGTCTCAGAAAGTCATTCTAAATGTTCCTGGAGGAAATTAGAACCTGAGCTCTCAGGCCTCCATCAAGGGGCTCCTGGATGCTTTTCCTTCCAGCTAATCAAAGCACAGAGTTAAAAGAGTTAAAATTTATTTGACAAATGTTGTGATTAACCGATTTCGATGTAAACCCTCATTTGGACTGTAACTTTCAGAAGGCAAAGTCTGTTTCTTTTCAGGTTTTCTCAAGGCAGCGCTGACTGGAAAGAATGATGAATATGAAATCTCTAGACTTGGATTTAGGTCTTAATGCTTCCTTTTACTACCAGTGTGACCTCCAACAAGTGCCCTAATTTCACTGGAGCCCAGTCACATCATGGATATAATGAGGGTGTTGGTCTAGATCAGAGATGTCAGCTCAGACACAAATGGATCCTAAGGGACAGATGGTGACTTAGAAAACCTCAAATTAATATTACCTACATCGTGCTGCATTTTTATTTATTTTGTTAAGTGTTTCCCGATGACATTTTAATCTCTCCCAGACCTCACGTGGGAGTTGGATGGGTCATATGGGGACTATGGCCAAAGATGGGCACCTTTGGTCACTATGATCTCTGAAGTCCAAAACCTTTGGTCTTACCATCAGAGGCAAGTGCATCACATTCACAAAAGAAGAATATTTATCGGGATTGAAAAGCAGAATGGCTGGATCCAAAGCCAATATTGGAGTACAATCAATTTATCAATAAACAGTTATTAAGTCCTTACTACAAGCCAGGCAAAGTGGACAAGACTAAAAGCCATCCTTTTAGTAGAAAACAGGGAAGAGATTATGTTGGTCCCCTCTTTAAACAGAGACCCTATCCTCCAGTCCAAGCACCCAATCAGAACATAAGGATGAGTTGTGAGAATGAGATAACAACAACAATAATAATATTAATAGCAGCTAGCAGTTTTAAGGTGTTTTGAGGTCTGCAAAGCAATTTACAAGATTATCTTATTTTATCCTCACAATGTTCCTAAGAGATGGCTGCTATTTATATCTGCCTTTTAGATGAGGAAATTGAGTCAGATCAAAGTTAAGTTCAGATCAAAAGTCCTAATCCAGGGTCACTCGGCTAGTGAACACTGAGGCTGCATTTGGATTCAGGGAAGGTTCTAATCACTGCACACCTGGTGTCTCCGAGACATAACAGACTGGAGGTTCACACGATTATCTAGGAAGATAAATTAAAGAAGTCAGTCTAGACCAGAGCAGGAAGTTTGCACACGGGGAATTTGCAACGTGAATGAAATCATGGATTTTACCCCTTGTAGCATGATTCCCCCCCCAAAAAAAAAAAATAATTAGGATGTGGTGAGCTAGCTAAGAAAAATCCAAATACAATTTTCATTTCAGTAGGGAAGATCTGTCTGTATGTGAGGTTTAAGGGATTAAATTATGTGAAATGAGTTTCTTATGAAATTCCATTACACAAATTTCATTCCATGATAAAGTCTGAGAAAGTAAGCCCAGCCATCTCATGATATTGATGATAGTGTGTGTAATTCAGCAAGGGAAGTTAATGATGAAAGAAGAACACTCCTTCTGAATGGCCTCAGCATCTGTTTCTGTTCACCTTTTTCTCATCAATACTATTCAGCTCTGAATGGAAAATCAAAGCCATCCTCGTGTCTCAGACTGAAGCCAAAAGCCCACATCGCTCTGTCTTTCTCCCTTGCCACCTAAATCTTTTTAAAGCTTTTCTTAGTTTTGTTTTTGTTTTTTTGCTCGATTTTCTTCCAATTCTTACCCAAGGATTGAATTATGCAGAAGAGACCTTATTTGGGGCTTGATAATGTGTTCACAGTTTATTTACTTGTTTCCAAATGATTCTTCCAGTGATGCTTTGTGGCTGTGAATGAACCAAAATGTTGAATGATCCAAGGTCACTCTACAGCCATCAGGAAGAAGGGGCAAAAATGTTATTTATTATCACAAGAAGGCACAGAGCACTGGCAAAAGCTTGGGATTTGGGGACTGGAGGGCCTAGGCTGGAGTCCTAGCTTTGCCATTGCCAAGGAGCAAGCCTCGCACCCTGCTTGTTTTTCGGTCTGTAAAATAAAAGGGCTGTATTCAGGCCTCTGAAGTCCTCTTCATGACCTTATGACATGTGATCTTGGAGATCTCATACAACTCTGTCTTATCAAGAGGGACACAGAGGCCTAGGAGGAGAGGCTGGAGGGCTGTCCTGGCACCTGAGACAAAGGAGAGGGCTCTCTGGCAAGGTGGTGGGGATCCAGGACCATGGACAGAACTCTGTGGGCCGAGGGCTGAGGGGGTCCCATCAAGGGTGAGCTCTTTCCCTAAGAGCTAGCCTGGGGGGTGCTACAAAGCCACTCCCTCTGCTCCTCACAACAGCCCAGGGGGGCCTGTGCTATTGCAGGTCCTGGTTACAGGGAGGAGGAAGCAGTCCCAGAGATGCTCAGCAAGGGGGATTTGGACTGAAGCCTTCCTGAGCCAAGTCCAGAGCACTGTCCAGTGAGCCACCCAAGCTTTCTTTTTCCCTACTTAGCAACCCACCCCTGGACCACGTCTGAGAAGGAAGGGGTCCCGTCCTCCCGCCTGTCCTACTGCCTGCCTCAGTTTCCTCATCTGTAAAACGGGGAATAATAGCAGTCCCTGAGCTCCATCTGGGGCTCAACCTCTCTCTCCTCAGTATTCCCATCTATGGGGTTAAGAACAGCGGCTGTCTCAAGGCTATAGTGAGGAACAAACAAAATCACCTAAGTAAAACACTCTGTAAACCCCTTAGGGCTCCATGTGAGTTCAAGTCATTATTATTTTTTCTGAGGAGGCCTGCCCAAAGGCCTCTGTCCTGCTTTCCCTGAGAGATTACAGACTCTGTGGCCAGGGACCACATGGAAATCCAATGGTTAATGGCAGGCACTGAGAAAGCAGAAAGCTGGCCACCTACAGCGACCGGAGAGGGGGGATTATGGCTTCCTCTAGTACGTTTCAGCAGACAAAAGGACATTTCCACAACTACTGGCATAAAGGGCGATACCTTGCCTTAGTGTTTGCACTGACTGAGCGTTCCCCGCTGACCCCCTGTCTGAGGGCCACTAGCTCTCCATCGAGGGATCTCACCCCATCCCAGAGGGATGCTCTATGTCCCAGCCCCTGCCCCTGTGGTGCCTCTGGGAGCTTGCCCAGGTCTTGGGGCTCAGTCTGTTCATCTGTTCAGAGAGGCACACGTGTCAATGAAACCCTGAGCCCTCCCCCAGCTCTGACTCCTCTCCACAGACGGCCTTCTTCCAAGAACTTACTCTTAGCTAGCTGGATGCAATGGGACTGACATCCACTGGGGCCGCCCCACTAAGGACGCCCGACTACTCGGCTCACGGCCCAAACAACGAACCGAGAGCAGGGTTCATCAGCAGGACCAAGGCCAGAAACATCTGGCTGAGGATGCACACTCTTTCTTTTCCCCTTAGCAAGCTTCTGGAGAGCAAGATCAACTGGCTAAATAATGCCCCACGCTGCCACTGAGTCAGCCCAAGGAAAACTTTGTATTTTATATATTGTGCATATAAAATGATCTCGCACAATATCATACTATTGTATTATAACACACATTTGCATTATATGTTTGTGTTACATGTTGTACATATGTTGTAATTAGCACAGTCCTCGGCACAGAGGAGAAGCACCCGGTGACTAATGATGGAGAATATTTTTATGCAATATTGTGAATGCAAGGATAAAGAACCCTCCCATACAACTCAAATAGAACTCACCTCCCAGGGGTGTCAGAAGGATCAAGAAAGCCCCTAGCACAGGACCCGACACATAGTGAGCTCCGTATAAATGACAGCATCGTTATTATTAGTATTGATACCCTAAAGCACGTAGCAGTGATGTGATCAATATACTAAAATTAATATCATAATAATCCCTATATAAACGCCCAGTAGCACCATATTGACTTAGTTTTAAAATGTACTATTATTTACACTTTATTGTGCTTCTGTTTATTCTGTTAACTATTTCCCAATTATATTTCAATCTGTTTGGGGCTGCACTTGGGACACCACTGATACAGAAGAATTATTTCCAGACAAAATCAGAGAATCACTTCCAGCTGTAAGGTCCAAAATCCTCGGACACTAACTCAAATCTTGCTGTTTCATTCTCCCTCTTTAGGAGTTGAGGAGCCCTTCCAAAGCTCTTGAGTCATCCATAGTCTTCCTCTTCCTTCCTCCCCCAGAATGGCCAGTTACTGATTCTTATTAGTTCTTACTGTGTCTCTCAGATCCGTCCTTTCCGCTTCCACCCAGAGAACAGGTCCTTCCTCACCGACTACTGCGATGGCTTCCCCATCGCTGCCCTCCCCTCCCCTCTGGCCAAAATGTCCTTCCTTCCCCAGATATCCAGCTGGCCCCACTCAAAAATTCCCAATGGTTCCCAGATGTTTCCAGGATAAATAGGAAACCTGCAGCTGGCTTCCTATGCTCCATCCTCAGTCGTATTACTTCACGTTCCCTTTCTTCATGTATTCTCCAAAGTTTTAAGTAAGAATTTCCGAGAGAGGCTGAAATGACTAAATAAATTAATTTTCTTCTCCGATGGTCTGGACAACTACATTGTCCCAATGGGCTAAGTGAGCCCAAATCAATCACTTTGCTGTACCAGATGTCCCTTTACTCCTTTCTTCACTGGCTGGACCTCTGAATTCTCCAGTTCAGGGCAGGGCCGGCGAAACCTCAGGCAGGGGTATCAGATTTGTGTGCAGCCATGGGGCTAACCCTGGCTTTCATAGTTAAATACAATTCCGATCTTAGCTAGTGGGCTAAACAGAAGGGTACTCAGACAGGCAGAGGTGGGGGATTCCTGGCAAAGACTGCATCCTCTGCTCATACAGACTGGGGACTGCTCTTAAATTTAGTAATTAATTTAATTAATATTTATATTAATTATTTTAATATATTAATAAATTATTTGTATTAATCATTGTAATGTATTAATAATAATTAATAATGAAATAATTTAATTTAATTAATTAATCAGTAAATTTAGTAAAATTTATTTTTTATAAAAAAATTTTAGTAAATTTAGCTGCCTGTGAGTTAAGTGACTTGTTCAGAGTCCAAATACTTAACATCCAGCTCATTGAAAAGTACAAGCTTCATTTTCAGGACTAACATTTTCTGAAGTTACCCAACCCACAAAAGAACAAGCCAGGCTCTGGTTTGCAGTCGTGATGATTTCTGTGGTGTATGTGCTCAGAAAATTTAACAATCAGTTCGCTGTGAAAGCCGACTTTAACTTACATGAACTGATGCTGAGTGAAAGAAGTAGAACCAAGAGAACACTTTACACAGCAACAAGAAGATTATGCGGTCATCAATTCTGAGGGACGAGGCTCTCTTCAACTTTGAGGTGATTCAGGCCAGTTCCAAAAGATTTGTAATGGACAGCGTCATCCACACCCCGCGAGGAAAGTAAGGAGATTGAATGTGGATCACAACATAGCATTTTCACCTTTTGTTGTTTGCTTGCTTTTGTTTTCTTTCTCATTTTTTTCCCTTTTTAATCTGATTTTTCTTGGGCAGTAAGACAATTGTGGAAATATGTATAGAAGAACTACATATTTAACATATATTGAATTGCTTGCTGTCTAGGGGAGGGGGGAGAAAAATTTGAAACATAAAGTTTTTGAATGTTAAAAACTATCTTTGTATATATTTTGAAAATAAAAGTTATTATTTAAAAAAAGAGTTGACTCTACTGTCCCTGATCCCCTCACCATGGGTCACACAGCCCCATGAGATATCAGAAATAGGACTTGAACTCAGATATCTCTAACTCTTTCTCCACAGGCTTCCTCTTTGTGATTGCTTGTGTAAATTGTGAAAATAAATTGATAAGAAAAAAATATCCTTGAGTTTGAATCTAAAATCCACGGGGGTCAGGCTATCTAAAATATCTGTACATGAGGAGAAAAGAATCTGCTTTTTTTGTTTGTTTTTTTAAAGGTTGATATATTTTATTTATTTGAAAGGTTGTATTTATGTATATACACTCAAACACATACATGTATTTACATGAGACTTTGTTCTCTGAACCAACTTAATCTCAAGGACAGTTTCAATACCTAGCAAATTTGTTTTTAATACACATTGCTTTATGAATCATGTCGGGAAAGAAAAATCAGAGCAGAAAGTAAAAACCATGGGAGAGATATAAAAAAAAAAAAGTGAACAACGCTTGTGTTGATTTACATTCAATCTCTATTTTCTTTTCCTGGATGCAGAAGGCATTTTCTGTCCAAAGTCTATTGGGATTGCTTTGGATCACCGAACCATGGAGAAGAACCAAGTCTTTCATAGTAGATCATTGTACATTCTTGCTGTTATTTTGTATAATGGATTCCTGGTTCTGCTTGTTTTGCTCAACATCAGTTCATGTAAATCTTTCCGGGCCTTTCTACAATCAACTTGTTCATCATCTTTTTATAGAACAATAATATTCCATTACCTTCATGTACCACAACTTGTTCAGCTATTCCCCAATTGATGGGCATCTATTCATGCTTATTAATTGTTCTTACATAGATAAGGAACTGTAAGAAATCAATGAGATGTATATCTTCAGATATGAAAAACAAAATTCCTATCTCTCTTCCACATTATCATGTGGTTTCAAAGTACAACTTTCATAGAAGCTAATACTACACAGGCCAAATTTATTAACATTAATGCTTATGAACAGATAATTTATAATAGAATCTGCATTTCTTAAAGTTAAAAAAAATTTAAATGACATATGAATTGTTCACTAATGTGAAACTAACCCCAAATTGAGCCCAATTTTCCTTTTAATCAGTGATCTTTTTATATCTTGCATAAAATGTGTGGTACATTCATTTAAATACAAAAAAGGTACATTTTACAATTATAATCACAATTCATAAAATTATCTCGAGGAGATGGACTTTGCCTTCTGTATAGATGAATATTTATTCTATTATCTGTTAAATATTATTCTATTTATTTCCACATAAAAATTATCCAGTAATGAAGTCTCATCAAGTAGAGATGGGACAAGATGCATTTGTACATTTCTCATTTAAGAGAAGAGGCTGATTCATTAATGAATGGAGAGAAGTCCAGGGGGGTGAAGTGGAAACCCAAGGCTGATGCTGGGCCTCTGAGACTCCAAGCCCAGGATCCCCTTCCTGGCCCGTTCCCACCTGGGCCTGCTCAGCTGCCTTTGTCTCCCCCAATGGGCATGGGGGCTCCTGGAGGACAAGGCCGGACGGTCTCCCTAGTCCTTAGTTCATGTTCTGGACTTTCCTTCCTTCCTGGAGGAGGATCCCCTTCTGCCAGCCAAACCCCATCTTCTCTCAGACTCCCCCTCCCTGGGTGGGACACTGAGCTAATGCCTTGGCCCGTCTTTTTTAAATGAATCGGGTCAGCGCTCCGGAACCATCCCTGAGCCACAGGGCGGTTTGGGGGCTGGGAGGGGTCTCGGCACTCACAGGGGCGGAAGCCGAGGACACAGGTAGAAGGGATTTGTGGAAGCCCCCCCGGCCCAGGGAGGTGCTCCTGCTGGGACTGAATGGGACGGCGGCACTGGGCTCACAGCCGCTGTGAGGGGTCACGAGGAGGCTGGGAGGGGGAGGCCGGAAGCCTGCTCCTCCCCGTACCTGCTACTCCTGTCTGTTCTTCCGGCCATGCTCTTAAGGACCTAAATGCATCTGCAGAGCAAAAGGTTCCCTGCAGGAAGTGCGGCCTGCACCATCTGGGCCTGTTGTCTAATCTATCAACAACAGATCTCCCACGGAGGAGGATTCTCCTGCTTCAGATGTTGTGCCCTGGGGAGCCGAGACATCCCAAGCACAGTCACTCCTCCTACCTCCTAGAAACAGGCACAGACGTCCCCGATCTGGACTGAATCGGAAGGGACCTTGGAGACCATCCCCCGTCTGCCCAAGCGCTGATCCACCATCTACCAAATCTACTTCTCTGTCATCTCTTTGCTTTATCTATCAACCACCAGATGTTTCTTCTTCCCTGCCTTCCTCTCTCCTCCTTCCTTCTTCTCTTCCCTCCCTTCTATCCTTCTTTCCTTCCTTTCTCTTTCTCTCCTTCCCTCCTTTTCTCCCTGTCCCTCTCTCCTTCTCTCCCTCCCTCCCTGCCCCTTCTCCACTATCTACCTTCATGTTTTCTTCCTTAATGGAACATTGGTTTCCCGAGGGCAGACAGGACTTCACCCTGGTCTCTTTTATCTCCAGCGCCCGGCACAGGGCTTGGCACAGAGGGGGGCCTTAATAAATATTGTAGATTGACTGACTGGTGTGGGGAGCAAGAAAGCCTTGTGGGTGAGACCTGAGCTGAGCTCTGAGGGCTGAGAAAGACCCCAAGAGTTGGAGGGGAGGAGGGACGCTCCTTGGGGGGCAAAGGGGAGGAGGGACGCTCCTTGGGGGGCAAAGGGGAGGAGGGACGCTCCTTGGGGGACAAAGGGGAGGAGGGACGCACCTTGGGGGACAAAGGGGAGGAGGGACGCTCCTTGGGGGGCAAAGGGGAGGAGGGACACTTCTTGGGGACAGACAGGACTGGGATGCACAGGAGATGCAATTCGGGATGTGGGCGGCAGGAAATGCGCCATTTGGGCTGGAAGCTCCAGGGAATGGAGGGGAGCAGGGAAAACAGGCCTGGAAAAGGCTGGATGCAGCCCGGGGGGAGGGGGCTTCCAGGGCCGAAGGGAGAGGCGGAAGCCGCCGGCCGATGCGTGAGCAGAACTTGCGGACTCCAGACGCCCTGATGCTCTCATGAGCATCCCCGTGAGCGCCCCGGGAGGGCCGGGAGCCCGCGCCCCCCCTCCCTCAGCCAGCGCGGGGCGCGCAAGGCCCCTCCGGGATCCAGAGACTCCTGACAAACTGGTCACGGCTGCACCGCCCCCGGGCCCTGCGAGGCGGCTCTCAGGGAGCCCTGGCCCAGGGTAACGGTCCCTTTCCCGGAGCCTCCCTGCGGGCCCCGAAGTGAGAGACAGACCCGGCGCACCGACTCCTCGGCAACCGAGGGTTTGGCCCACAAGGGTCCGGACCCGGCTGCCGGGCCCCGGGCCGCCGCGCCCCGCCTGGGGAGGCCCCGCCTGGGCCGGGCCCTGGGCCGCCGCGGCTTCGGGGGCCGCTGACGGAGGGGACGGAAAGTGCGCGGGGGCCCGGGGCGGCGGGGCCTGTTACCCGGGAGGGCCGTAACTAAAGGTCCCGGTGTCGGAATCTTTGGCCTGCCAAGGGGCGGGAGGGTCGGACTCCACATCAGGGCCCGGGACGCGCTCGCGCACCTCGTTAAGGAGGGACCCTTCCCACAGGCAGCCGCACCCCGCCCCACCTTCCCGCCAGGCCTCACTTCCCCTTGGGGGTGTCTCGTCGCCTCCTCCCGGAGCCGCCCACCTTGCGCGGCCTCTGGGCAATCTCCATGTTTTTAAGAGACCCTAATATTCCAAGTGGCGACTCCCGGGGAAAAACCCTGTCCTAAGGAAGACGCGTCCATTTGTTTCCATGAAATGTGTCCCAGCACGAGGACATTTAAGATGCCAAAGCGGGGACTCATTCTCAGCCCAAGGCTCCTGCCGCCCCCCATCCCTGTGCATCCACCAGCGGCTTCTTCTGCCCCTGCCCCTGCAGGCTCCCCTCCCTCCAACGTGGCGCCTTTGCCGCACCCCGGGCGGGGGTCCCAGCGCAGGGACGCGGGGGGCAGCGGAACCTCCTTTTGCGCATCCGCCGCTCCCTGAACCGTCGGCCCCACAAACCCCAAGCGGGCTCCGGGGGGAGAGCAGGCGGGGACTGGGCTCAGGAGCCTCGTTGCGCCGAGGCCCGCAGGCGTGGACCAGAGAGGGCCGCAGGCGCTCCCAGGGTAACGCAGGACCTCGCTGTGGCCCCAGAGAAGGGTCTTTCCGGGCACCGAGGGTCCCACCCCAAACACCGCGGCCCAAAGCGAGAGATTTGCCCCAGAGCAGCCGACGCCCCTTGTAGCTCTGGGAGACCCTGGCGGCCGCTGACCCGCTCCGGGCGGCCGCTGACCCGCCCCTGGTCTCCCTCTCCCTGGGCCGCCCCTGGCGGCCGCTGACCCGCTCCGGGCGGCCGCTGACCCGCTCCTGGTCTCCCTCTCCCTGGGCCGCCCCTGGCGAAGGCTTCGCAGAGCCGAGAGACGGGAGGCTGCGAGAGAAGGGCAGCCCCGCACGGGCTTGTTATCTCGCCACCGCCTCGGACCAAGATTCGTTTGGGTGTGAGGGGGAGAGCGGAGATAACGAGAGGGATCCATAGGGACTTACACAAGGCTGGCCCAGGAGCGGGGGCCTCCTTCCTCTCCGGGGCCTGGGAGGCCGCACGGGGAAGAGGATCCCCGGGATCCAGCCTGGACACTAGCCGGGAAAAAGAAATGACTGAACTGAGCGGGGAGGGAGAGATTTCCGTATATAAAGTGGAACAGAAAAAAAGGGGATCATATGTAAGACTGGGAATCGCTCCTGTGTACAGCTGGCTTTTTAAAAGGATATAATAAATTCACCATCTGACTCTCAAAGCTGTTTGGCTTGTCTGCTTCTTTCCGAACTTTTTTTTTTGTTTGTTCTCTTCTGTTCCACTTTCCTTTTTAAAATCTGAACTTACACATCAATAATATAGACTTTTCCATCCATATACGTTATAGAACTAGAAGAGATTATACAGGAAACTGTAAGCCCCTATTATGCAGAGTCTGCCTGTCTTTTAAAGGACATAAATCTAATATGTAATCTTTAAAGTCGTCCTGATTGCTTTTTGCTGTTTGTGATGCCTTGCTGCCTTCTTCCATATCCTACGTGCCCTTTCCATGTTCTTTCCGTTTTTTGGGTTATGGGGTGTTTTGGAGGGGGAGGACCCTATTCTTATTTCTTCTTCCCTCCTTCTCCCCTCCTTCACATATATATATATATAATTGTTATTTCTTCCTCCCTTCTTCTCCCCTCTTTCATCATTATTTATTTATATAGAGAGACAGCTAGATAGATATAGATATGTTTATATCTCCATAATCAACCTTTGAAATTGAGTCTGTCACTATGTGAATCTTAAAGATTTCAATCTTATTACATTAAATCTTTGGATTCTTACATCTTTCCAACTTGTCTGTCTTCACAATATTGTCACTACTGTGCCCATTACTCTCTCCGTTCTGGCTCCCTTCACTCTGCCCATAAGATCTGAAGTGGACCCTTTGTGCTTCCTTACAGGCCCATTTAATCTTCCATCACACTCACAGACGAAGCTGACCGGCGGTTTCCCAGGTGATGGGCACCCCTTTTGATTTCCAGTTCTTTGCTACAACCTAGAATTGCAGTGAACAATTTTGTACCTAATTTCTTCTTTGATCTCTCAGGGACATCAGCCTAGGAACGGTCCTTCTTGGTCAGAGAGTATGTAGTGTTCCTTCCAATTTCCTTCCAGGATGACTGGACCAAATTATAACTCCATCAACAGCAGCCCGCTGAGCCTGTCTGCTACAAACAACTTTGTTTTTGCCATCTTGGCCAATCTGATAGGTGGGAGGTGTCTTCATTTGTGTTTTTCCAATTATTAGTGATTTGGAGCATTTTAAATTTAGTTCCTGACAGCTTGGATTTCTTCCTCTGACAACTTCTCATTCAGATCCTTTTACCCATAGTCGGATTTCCAGCTTTTTCCGAGAATTTTTTCAGCAGTTGTGCTGGATTCTTTTTTTTTTTTTTTTTTTTTTTTTTTTTTTTTTTTTTTTTTTTTTTTTTGAGCTAAAGCTTTGCAGTCAACTGCCATGGCTTTATATGCTTCCTTTCTGCTCTTCCAAGAGGGACGTCCGTTAAATCTTACCATGTTCCTTGTCAGCCATGAAAAAATGGGAATCATAAATAGCTAATAGCTAACATTTATACAGCACTTACTGTGTGCTTGCCACAATCATTATCTCATTTGAACTTCAGAACGAACTAGGCAGCCACCTGGTATTATTATCCCTATTTTATAGATAAGGAAACTGAGGCAAATAATTAAGTGACTCACCCAGGTTACCCAGCTAGTGTCTGAGACTAAATTTGAACTCAGGTCTTCCCAGCACTCTGCACTGAGTCACCATGCCGAGTCAGTCAATGGCCTGAGTCTTGTGGGCCCATGACCCAGAGCAGCTGAGTCTTCCACAAAATCTGTAGGCTGAGGGTCAGCAGAGCCAAGGATCTTCCAGGGGGGGATTGGGGCAGGTGCCCCGGGGGCCGGCCCCCTGCCCTTCAAGGACCAGCCTGGCTAAGTTAGGGCCCCTCATCACCAGGTGAGACTTTTTTTTGGCCAAAATACCTCCCACACAGAGACCATCTCCACAGAGAGTCTCTGAGCTCCATCAATGGTGGGAGCAGCCATTGGAGGAGAAGGAAGAGGAGGAGGAAGAAAAAGAGGAAGAGGAGGAAGAGAGGAGGAGGAGGAGGAGGAGGAGGAGGAGGAGGAAGAAGAAGAAGAAAGAGAGATCTTTGAACCATTCTTGTATTTTACCAGCTGTGGATTAGAGTGGATAGAGGGCTAGACTCAGAACTAGGAATACCTGGGTAGGAAATCTATTCCAGACACTGACTACCTAACAAATCATATAACCCATCTTCTGTCTCAGTGTCCTCATCTGTAAAATGGGGATAGTAAGGGCACCTGCCTTTGTTGGGTTGCTGAGAGAATAAAACATTTGTAAAGTGATCTGCAAAGCTTAAAGCTCTATGTAAATGCTGCTGTTATTATTAATAGTCTCTGCTTCTGTTGAAGCCCTTTCCCCATCACAATGCTTTTAGTTCCTCGATTGATTGACAATTTGTCTCAAAGGGGAGAAGGGAGCCGGGGGACAGGAAAGAACAGTTGTTCCAAATGATTCTGCTCTGTGCACGTCGATGCACGGGCAGTAACGGTTCACACACTTGTACTTGCTCATTTCGTTTTATTAATCAATCAATGAGCAGCTGTTTGTCATCGCCTCCCACGTGCCAGACCCTGCGCTGAGGGTGGGGAGAGGAAGGCAGAAATGAAACATTCCCACCCTCGAGGAGCATCTATTCCTTCGATGTCTGCAAGGCGGCCCATGTCTGCAAGTGCCCAGACAGGGAGACCAAAAAGGAGCAGGAGGTAATGTGGGCAGTCAAGGGAGCAGAAAGAAGAACCCAGCGGTTCAGCTGAGCTGGGAAGAAAACTGGCCACTCGGTGGGCTAAGGCTGGATGACCCCACACTGGGAGGGCTGCAGTGTGGAAGGACTTGGGGGGTCCAGACAGAGATGAGATGAGTCCCAAGTCCTCACACTGAGCCATATATCCCAAGATGCAATGTTGTCAAACAATCCCACAGAGCTCCCTTCTCTCTCAATAACGGAAGCTCCCTTCTTCTCCCCGGAGGCTAAAGAGTTCCATAAGTTTTACTAACCCCTAGGAAGCATTGCATTTGCTTTTGAAAAAAATCCTCCTTGACATCTTGTTTGCAGACTGTTCTAGGAACTGGTTAAGTAATTGTCTGGGCTTCTCAGAGGTGATATGGGAGAGGAACAAGCAATTATTGTCATTTGACTTAATAAGAAGGTCTGAATTACTGACGGAAAGCCTCAAGCCTGAGGAGGGGAAAGAGACTTCAGATCATGTCCCTGAAATTAAATATCCAGAAACCCTTTTAAAAGCACCTAGGTTTGAGGGAGTGGAATTGATTCTGCAAATGACCTATCGATCAACATGCTTTTCATCTTTACTGAAGGGAAAGCGTTCGGTATCTCTGTTAACACGATTATAGATAGATTAATGAGATTTCAATAAGATCTGCCGCGGTACAATGTGACGCGTTTACAAAAAGTATGGCCAAACAACCTGCCATCTAGAAATTGCTATTGAGGGAACAGATGTAAATGGCTCAATTGAACTCTGGATCAATTCAAATTATTTCTAGTAAGTGCCAGATTTCTCACGGGTGTTTTATTTCAAGAAAAAAAAAATCAAATGCCTTGAAGTTTGGAAAATACGTTTCTCAGGTCCTTTCGAAACTCGGCACAACACCGTGGTATAGTAGAAAAAGCCTCTTGGAGTTGGTCAGTCATCAGTGAATCAATCAACAAGCATTAATTAAATCAGAGAATTTTGTCTCTGTCACTACCTGGGTGAGCTCGGGAAAATCGCGTCCCCTGAGACTCTGTTTTCTCATTTGTAAAATGAACAAGTGGGACCAACGGACTCAGTTCTCTTCTAAGTTCAGTTTTCTATGAGTCTGTGAAATGAATCAACTAGAGAATGGTAAATATACATCAATGATAGATCCATGCATCTATATGCCATGTCTCCCTCCACAGTCTTGATTCTGGCTTGGGATCCTGCCCAGCCCCTAGGAGGAGAGGGGACCTCAGACTCTGCCTGGTTCACTTGCTCGTTCTGAGCCCCAGAAGCCAAGGGTCTTGTCCAAGCCCACTCGAGCGAGGGCCGGGGCTGACATACAAAGCCGGGCTCTTGACTCCAAGTCCAGAGCTCAGACCCAAGTGCCCTGGGGCACCCAGAAGCAGAGATATCACCATCACCTTGCTCACCGTCTCCCATCAGACCTTGGTGGAGGGAGCCCCCTACCCTAAACCCCAAAGCCTTGAAACAGAAGTTCTCCCGACCATCACCGAACCAACGTCAACCACAGCCATCATGGCCATCTCCGAGGGGCTGATCGTTGTTCACAAAGGGCTACCAGCAACAGCTGCAAGAACAGCCACAGATAAGCACAAGTGGCAACCCCCACCCTGACCCCCAATACCATTAGCCCTGCTTCCAACCAGACCTTAAAGCCATCACCCGGGGAAGCAATCCTCATGGTGGAGCCAGCCCTACCCAACCAACAGCCAACCCAATGCCATCCCCAGGACAGCCAGGAGGCAGCATGTGGCCGGAGAGCTACCCCTCTGCCCCAGTCACCACCCCCAAGAGTTCCATCTCTCCTCCGGCTCTGATGGGGACTGTCTGAGCCCGGGAACCATCACGCTTCCAGTCAAGACCCTCCAGCCCCCCTCTTGGCAGGGGCTGACAGCCACAGCTACTGAAGACCCAGAAAAGAGGGCGTTTGCCCCAAAGTCCTTGACCCTGTCGAATAACTTGGTGCCAGAAATGAATGTAATTTTGTTAGTGGTGATGACATTGAGACAGTATTAGCATCTGCTTTGCAGCTGTGCCCTCAGGACCCAGGGAACTTCCCCCTAACAGGCAGCTGGAATCTTCCCTGTGGATGATATTCCCCATTGGACCAAGAGCTCCTCAAGATATTCCCATAGGGCTTTGCATACAGTAAGTGCTTAATAAAGGCTTTTCCTTTGTATTCCTATTCATTCATTCATCCATTTATTCAGATATCCATGGATCCTCATGTCACCTCATCCTGACCAAAAACCCCAAGGTCCATTCATCCTCCTGAAAATGTGAAGCAAAGTTTTAAGACACTTTAACCACAAAATGGAACTAGGTTTTAAAGAAACACCAAAGGAAGCAAATGGGAAATGTTATTAATCTGGCCCAGGAAAATGCTGCTACTTTTACCAGCATCTAATATATGAGGTTTCTCTCAGGAAATAAATGACTGGAGAAGTTCTTTGAGGTCTGCTGTTTTCAATATCACTGATCAATAGTCTTGTGAGTTGGAGTTCTAGGGCACGGAGCTTACTTTATGTTTCTTTTTTCCTAAATATATTTCCACATTTATCATTCTGCACAAGAAAAATCTGATCAAAAAGGGGAAAAAATGAGAAAGAACAAAAAGCAAGCAAACAACAACCAAAAAGGTGAAAAATCCTATGTTGCGATCCACACTCAGTCCCTGTAATCCTATCTCGGGGTGCAGACAGCTCTCTCCATCCCGTCTAATGGAACTGGCCTGAATCACCTCAGTGTTGAGAAGAGCCACGTCCATCACAGCTGATCATCACACAATCTTCTTGTTGCTGTGAACAATGTTCTCCTGCTTCTGCTCACTTCACTCAGCATCAGTTCATGTAACCAGAGCTTATTTTATAAAGAAAGGAGGATATTAGAAGAAGGAGAGAGGGCTGCAGCACAAGGGAGAAAGGTTAGAAAAAGAAAGGGTGGAAGTCTTTTTGTCCAACTTCCTTATCTGAGCCCAAGTGACCAGCCCAAGGTCCCCCAGGCAAATGTCAGGTGAGGAATTTAAACCAAGGTTCTCTTGGGTCCAGAGATGGTGGGATTTTTTTGTTTTGTTTTGTTTTGTTTTTGCACAGAGCCAGAATAAGACAAAGAAAGCAAGTGAGAAAGGGGGGAAAAGGAAAGGGATGAGAGGGGTGAGGAGAGAAGCAAAGGAAAGGAAGAACAAGATGGGAAAGATGAAGGGAGAGTAGAAGGAGAATGTCAGATGGGAGAGGGAGCAAGGGAAAGAGGTAAAGTGGAGGCAAGAGTAAAATGGAGAGTGTGAGATAAGGGAACAAGAGAAGAGAAGAATGAGAAGAGGGAGAGAAGGGAGGAGGAGATGGGGAAGAGGAGGAAAACTGAGAGGGGAGAGAGAGAAGACAATGGGGAGAAGAGAAAGGAGGAAATAAAAGAAGAGAAGAAGGAAAGATGGGGAGGAGGAGAGAAAGATAGGGTGCACAAACAGGGAGAGTTTCCCATTGAAATAAGCCAGTCACCCTTCTCCTTCAGAGGCTATTCAGCTTCAGCCATTCTTTTTCTGGGAATGTGAGGGAATAAAAATGATGGTGATGATGAAGAAGAGGTGGAGGTGATATGATGGGATTGAAAGTGATGATGATGGTGGTGGTGATGAAGAAGAGGATGGTGATGATGATAATGGTGGTGATGAGGAACCCAACAATGATGATGATGATGATGATGATGATGACGACGACGACGACGACAGCCTCCAGGGTCTGCTGCACAAGGGGGCTCCCATGATCACAGCTGGTGTTCATCCTCCATTTTAAGAGGTCCCCGTCACTGGGAGTGATGGCTTGACTTGTGAGTGAGTTGGATTTAAGTGAGGTGGAGCCACACCACCATATATTAGCTTCCGGTGGCAGGACAGAGACAAGGTGACCGGCGATGGCCTGGGTTGCAGCGGATGATCTTGGACACGTCCATGACTGACGAGCTCTCAGCGCTCCTTGCCGCCCGCTTCAGCCCCCTTGTGGCCATTGGAACAAACTGTCCCCGTCCTCCCCTTTCCTGAGGGAAGGCCTTCACAAGCTTGGGTGGACAGGTCACCTTGCAGGTCACCCTGAGCCTGGCTAGGCTGCTCAGCCAGGATGCTCTTCCTGGGTGTGGCTGCGGTCCCTAAAGCGGCTTCTTGGAACCACAGCAAAGGTTCTCCTTCAGCCCCAAACCTCAGCCTGGGGGGAGCAGGGCCCGCCTGCCCAAGGGGAGGGAAAGATAAGGGTGGTGGGATCCGGGCTGAAGCCCCTCGGAGGGGGGGCCTAAGCCAGTTAGCTTGGTTTCTGCCGTGTGTTTCTGGAGCCCTGAAACCCCTGGAAGCCTTTCCATTGCCCACAAGGAGAGCCAGCGGGCTCCCCTCAAGGTCACTTTGTGACTTTGGGGGTTCAGATTTTACCCCTAGGAAGTAGGGGTGCAGCATATAAACAGAAGCTTCCAAGGGCTGGGGAAATAATGTTTTGTTTTTGTACCCCGACACCGAGCACCTTCCCTGAACACGTTCAGGTTAATTAGGCGGGGGACAGAGGATCCTCTGCCCCAGGTGCCAGCCCATGGAAGGTCCCTCTGCCCCGGAGCCCATTCCTCTGATTGATCCCATTGGCTGGGCCCCATTTACTCCTTCATTCCAGGCTCTATTCTGCCCCTGACTCCTGGGCTTCCTGTGTGACTGGGAACCCCTCTCCTCCTCCACCCACCTCTCCAAAGGGGCTTCAGGAGTTAGATCTATGCTCCCTTATTCTATGCAGGTTTCTTCTGGAGCAGTCTTCCCTTAATGTTCCTAAATATGGTTTTATTACACTCTGTGAGAGGTACAGATAGGCTGAGAGATGGCACCCTCAAAAGAAACCAGGCAGTTATTCTGCACATGTGTTTATTAACTTTAACATTTATTTAATGGTTAATATTATAGCCAAAGTTCTTTGAGGGCCTAGGGGGAAAGAGCGGAGATCTAGATGGGAAATCCTCAGAGGGGACTGTTTTGTTTATAGGAATACACCGCACTGGAGGAGGCGAGCAGAGATGTAGGACACCAGATTTAGAGCCAAGATGAACTTTCCCTCCCTAGTTTTCTTTTCTTTTTTGTTACTCAATTTTATTCTACATTCAGTTCTTCACCTCACCCTGTAATTTACAGATGAAGAAACAGAGGCCTTGTTGGAGATCACAACACCAAGCTTGGGAACCTGAAGAAGAGGAAAGGAAACATCCTTTGTCCTTCACCATAGTCCCATCCCCTTCTGATGTGTCAGAACGCACAGAGCCACAGTGACGGAGCTAGCAGCTGAGATGATTAATGTGCAAAGTATAACACGGCTTTGGGGCACACGTCAGTAGGCACAGGCTAAGTATGGCAAGTCTCCGAGTGGAATCTCTAAACTTTGGGCCTATAAGCAGCTTCTTCCAATCCCAGCCCAGGTGCCTCTTCTTGTGCATTGAGGGATGGAAGTGACTGCTAGGTCTTTTAGTTCTACCCACTGGCACTAAGAAAGTTAAAGCAACTTACTTAGAAGTTAAAGCAAGAAAATGGATAATTTTGATTACATTAAATTAAAAAGGTTTTGCACAAACCAAACTAATGCAGTCAAGATTAGAAGAAATTAGAATTTATGGCCAGTGACTCTGATAAAAGCCTCATTTCTAAAATGTATAGAGAATCGACTCTATAAAAATACAAGCTATTCCCCAATTGATAAATAGTCATGAAGAGACAATTTTCAGATGAAGAAATTAAAACCATTTCTAGTAATATGAAAAATGCTCTAAATCACTAATGATTGGAGAAATGCAAATTAAGACAACTCTGAGATACCAATCTGAGGTACACCTCTCAGACTGGTTAAAATGATATTTTCTGATAATGACAATCTGTTGAAGAGGATGTGGGAAAAGTGGGACACTAATACATGATTGGTGGAATTGTAAACAGACCCAACCATTCTAGAGAGCAATCTGGAACGATACCCAAAGGGTTATCAACCTGTGCATACCCTTTGATTCAGCAGTGTCTCTGGGTGTGTATCCCAAAGAGATCATAAAAAAGGGAAAAGGACCCACATGTGAAAAATATTTGCAGACACATACTGTATCTAGGATATACTGTAACATATTTAACATGTATAGGACTGCTTGCCATCTAGGGGAGGGGGTGGAGGGAGGGAAGGGAAAAATCGGAACAGAAGTGAGTGCAAGGGATAATGTAAAAAATTACCCAGGTATATGTACTGTCAATAAAAAGTTATAATAAAAAATAAAAGAAAAAAAAGAAAAATGTTTGCAGAATCTCTTTCTCGAGTGGGTGGGACTGTTGAAGAATGGCTGAATAAGATATAGTATATAGTATATAATATATGGAATGTAATGGAATATTATTGTTCTATAAGAAACAATCAGCAGAATGATTTTGGAAAAGCCTGGAAAGATTATCATGAATTGATGCTAAATGAAGTGAACAAAACCAAGAGAATACTGTAAACAACAACAACAAAGTTATGTATCAACTCTAATGGACTTGGCTCTTTTCAACAGTTAATTGGTTCAAGGCAATTCTAATAGACTTGTGATGGAGAGAACCATCTGAATCCAGAGAGAGAGACTGAATATGGATCACAGTCCCTTTTTGTGGTTACTTGTTTCTTCCCTTGTGTTTTTTTTTCCCTTTTGATCTTTTTTTTTTTTTTGACACAACATGACAAATATGGAAATATGTTTGGAAGAATTTCATATGTTTAATCTATATTGAATTGCTTGCTGTCTTAGGGAGGAAGAAAGGGAGAGGAGAGGGAGAAAAAAATTGGAATACAATGTTTTGCAAAGGTAAATGCTGAAAACTATCTTTGAATGTATTTGGAAAAATAAAACACTATTTAAAAAGAGAGAGAGAGAGAGAGAGGGAGGAAGGGAGAGAGAGAGGGAAGGAAGGGAAGGAGAGAGGGAGAGAGGGAGGAAGGAAGGAAGGAAGGAAGGAAGGAAGGAAGGAAGGAAGGAAGGAAGGAAGGAAGGAAGGAAGAAGGGAGGAAGGAAGGGAGGGAGGGAGGGAGGAAAGAAGGGGAAGGGAGGGAGGAAAGAAGGGGGAAGGGAGGAGGGAAGGAAGGGAGGGAGGGAGGGAGAGAGGGAGGGAGGGAAGGAACTAAAGCATGGAGTATTCCAGCAAAATGTCATTGTTTTCAGCTACAGAAAAACAACAACAACAAAAAAGCAATCTTTGTAAATGAAAGCCAGAGAAGCACATTGTGACTTGAGATTTCAGGTCCCAATGCCAGAAAACAGGGGATGGGATTCAGACCTGCAGAGCATCCCTACAAACCTCTGGATATGGAACATGGAGAGGATGAGATTGGATTGAACAAAACTTCAAAACACACTTTAAAAAATTAACCCCGCAGCAGCAGGGAAGGATTTCGGGATTTAAAGGGGATTTGACTACATTTGTCCCGTTCGACCTCATTCGTTTCTCTAAAGCTTCTGCAGGGTGATTTAAACGTGGCTCACATCTCCACAAGGAGCTATTTTTAGAGCAGCGCGTTTTCTCTGGTAGCTCCGGAATGCTGATTTCCCAGGGGCCCGGCTGGCAAGGAGGCAAGCTCGGAGGGCCAGGGCACCCAGGCTCCCAGGGCCGGGCCAGGAAAGGCAGGATTGTCCACACACCCAGGCCAACGTGCTCGGGAGCACCGGAGACTTAGGGGGAGCCGAGTCTCCCGACTGCATGAAGGAGCCAGGTCTGCTTCTAGCCCGTTATGGAGAGTGATGGGCTCTGAATCCCACCTCAGTCACCTACTAGCCGGAGGATCTGGGAGAGCCATTTCACCGCTGCCTGCCTCAGTTTCCTCATCTTTAAAATGGGAATGATAAGAGCACCCACCTTCAGGGTTCAGATGTAGTAACACAAGTAAAGCTATAATTCTTTGCCCTAAAAGATGGAATAAGGAGTTCTGGACTTTCTCCTGAGGCCTCAGGTTACCCAGCCAGAGAGGCAGGATTCGGCAGGAACCGAAGTTTATCACCGGAGGGGAGCTCTGAGGTAACCAAGCAGGAATCAGAACCCAGACCCTCCTCCCCAGACAATTAAAGAAGAAGTGGGCAAGCTTCTCCTACCAAAGGGCAGCCATTGGCCAACTGGGAGCACAGAGAGGGCAGGCACCTGTGACCCCTGCTGACTCTTTTACACTTAGAGAAACATAAAACATTCTACTTGGGGAATTGAAAATGAATATTTAAAACTCTACTTGATCAAAAAAAAATCTAGGGAAAGGGGAGAGAAATAAGGAGAAGAAAAGGGGAAAGGGGAGACAAGCTTGTTAAGCATTTTATGGACATTTTCTCATCTGGTCTAATAATTGCTCTTATCGTTATCATGATGGACTCACTCCGTTAAGTGGGTGTTGTTATTATTATTCCCACCGTACAGATGAGCTAGATAATAAGTGAATGAAACACGGTCTTCTCCCGCCGGGTTTACCCAGGGGGCCCGGCTCCATCCGGTCACTGAGGCAGCCCCTGGTGCCCGAGGTCTCCCAGTCATAAGGCAGAGCTTCCTCCTCCCCGCAGCTCCTGAGCAGGAGATGGGCAGGGGCGGGGAGGCCCCCACGGGTCGTTGGGTGATCTGGACCCAGGAATCCCTAGGCCCCAGCCTTCCTTAGACACTGGAGGCCTGCGGGCCCTTGAGCCTGGAAGTGTGTCCAGCTGTGCATCCACCCGAGACTGGGCAAGCTGGCCCGGGTCATCAGGGGAGGGGGGACGGCTGATAAGGCTGAGAGACTTGTGTGCTCTCTTGGCTGCCCAACCCCGGCCCATCTGCTTGTCTTTCCCACGGGGACTTGGAAAGCTTGTTTAATATTTCCATTTTCAACCAAACAAGAGATAGGCACCATTACAGGATGTCAAATGAATAATTTTGATTCCATGAATTTTTTTTTTAAGTTTTTGCACAAACAAGCTCAATGCAGCCAAGTTTAGAAGGAAAACAGAAAATCAGAGAAACCAGTTTTTTATAGGAAGCTTCTTCAATAAAAGGTCTCTTTTTTCCCCAAATATAGAGAAATGAGTTAAATTCCTAATAATACAAATCATTCCCTAATTGGTACATGATCAAAAGATAAGAGCGGGCAGTTTTTAGACAAAATAATCAAAGCTATCTCTAGTCATGTTTAAAAAAATTCTCTAAATCACTAATGATTAGTGAAATGCAAATGAAAACAACTCTGAAATACCACCTCATACCTATTAGATTGGCTGATGTGACAAAAAAAAAAGAAAAAGATAAATGTCAGAAGGACTGTGGGAAAATTGGGACACTCGTGCACTTTTGGAGGAATTGTGAACTGCTCCAGCCCTTCTGGAGAATAAGTTGGAACTACGTCCAAAGGGCTACAAAGCTGGCCATACCCTTTGACCCGGTGATACCAAAACTAGGTCTGTATTCCAAAGAGAATTTTTTTTAAGGGAAGGGGGAGGAAGAGCTTATATGTAATAATAATTTTTTAAAAAAGCATCTACAGCAGTTCTTTTTGTGGTGTCAAAGAACTGGAAATTGAGAGGCTATCTATCCATGGACTGAAAAATAGCCAAACAAGCTGTGGTACATGATTGCTATTGTGCTATAAGAAGGGACAGGAAGGAGACTTTTGGAAAAACCTTGAAAGACTAAACTGAACCGATAGAAAGTGAAATGAGAAGAACCAGGAGAATGTTGTACACCAAAGCATCAACATTGTCAGATGAAAAACTGAACGACTTGGCTATTTTCAGCAGCACGATGATCCGAGACAATCCCAAAGGATTCATAATGGAAAATGCTTTCTACTTCCTGGGAAAGAGCTGATGGAGCTCGAAGCATACTTTATTTTGCTTTCTTTTTCTTGGTGTTTTTATTGGGGGCAGTCATCTGGGGATAGTTTACTTTCCTAACATTATTAATATGGAAATACGTTTTACAGGACTGCCCATGTATAACCTATTATCAGATTGTTTGCCTTTTCAATGAGAGGGGAAGGAGGGAAGCAGATTTTGGAACCGTTTTTTTTTTTTTTAAATCAATGTTAAAAAATTGTTTTTACATGAATTGTATTTTTTAACTTTCCATTTTCACTAAAGAATAAAGGCCTACAGTGTGGTGATTTATCCCAGGATTTGAAGAAGAAGGCAATAAATAACCTGGAGACTTTTCTCTAATTTTGGGAAGGACGTGTTATTTCAAACATAATTCTCAAGGGAGTCAGAGGGGTCCAGATGGAGAAGAACCAGATACTTTATGCCTAAGGGACATCTGCCCGTGGCACTAGCCGGGCACAAATAGGACAGGGCAGGGTTATAAGAGGAGCCCAGGGCCACAAACCCCAAATGGGGTTGAGAAGGGCCGGACGTGACTGGAAAAGGACTGCACCGTCCCTGAATCTCAAGGGCAAGAAGGATGTTATCAAGACAAGAGAGGAATGCTTTCCATCCCCCTGCAGCAGAGCCTGGATTAGGCTGGCCCACGGGCTAGCTCCTTACCAGTGACATTTTCTACTCAGGGGCAGAATAACCGGGACTGATGCTTGAGGGACCAGGGGCAGAGCACGGTGCCCCAAGCGCCCCGGCAGTGTCAGGGGAAGGGAGTTTGATGAATGACCAGGGTGTCCGATCCCCAGAGGGTGACGCTGGAGCTGGGTTTCCACAGCCCAAGTTCTGCCCGTCCTGGCTTCTGAACCCTGAAATGCCTGAGCAACATCAAAATCTCCAACCCAGAGACTGGCAAGAAAAGGTAAAAGGAGATAAAGCTTCATCCTATAGAAGAAAAGCCCTGCCCTCTGGAGCTTGCAGACCTGCCTGAGCCTCTCCCTGCAGGGGCCCAGGCCCTGTCCAGCTGACCCAAGAACAAATGCTTCTGATTGCCCATGAGGCCGAGGACCCCTGATACAGCCCAGGGGGGTCTCTGTGGTCCCCAGAGGTCCCCACTCACCTCTAGCCCAAATCAAACTCAGAAAATTGCTTCCCTCCAAAAAGAGATGAATGTTCTAGGATGGTCAGTGGGGATGACAGACCAAGGGGCAAACCTTATCCTGCGGTCTCATGCTTTAAAAAATAAGAAAGGCCATGGATAGCCCCTGCTACATCTTAATTAAACGCAGAGGATGCTTTAATGGCCTCCGGGGGGTTAGCTGAAGGGGCTAGGCAGGAGCTGGAGGCCTCAAAGCTCAAGGGGCCCAGCTGTTACATGAGCACAGAAAAGCAGCACATGTTTCCAAAACTGCATTTTTTCATGGCACTCTTCACAAAAGGTTCTGAACGGGTTCCCTAAAACTGTGGCAGTGTCCCGCTTTCAAAGGCTTGTTCAGCGCATCCTCTGGCCTTCCCATAGTCCTCTGCTTCCGTATTTGCTCCTAGGCTCACTGCTCTACAAGGGCAGCTTCATTTACTTTGTTGTAGCTCGCTGTTGGTGCAGCAGGAGTCCCAGCCTGGAATCCGTGCTCTGGTCTCAGCTTCCCCTTCTGCAAGACCTCTGGAGCCCCTTCCCAGTTCTAAACCCTAGGATCCAAGGCGATGTTGTCTCAGGACTTCATGTCAAGATTAAGAAAAAGATGAGGTGAAAACAGAGGGTTCCTCCTTCCCGAACAACTGGGGTTCTCCATCTGGTCGTTGGGATTCCTTAAAAATGCGTTTGGATTCTGCACCACAAGGCATATCAAGCACACTAAAAGGCCTTACAGACTTCCCAAGCAGATACGGCCTTATTCAGGCCCTGGGCTAGAGGGAAAGGGTGAATGAACAAGGCCCTTGGGCCCCTGGCCTGGAACGGGCTCCTCCTGCTGCTCCCCAGAATCTGGGTCCAGGTTCAGCCCCAGGACTGCTCCTGGGGGAAGCCTTGGAGATCTCAGAAGGGCCCGTGGCCACCCTGGCCGCTAACTTGCACCTTGTAGGTGTCCCAATGTGCACCCCTGCCCCCCAGTCTATTCTCTCTCAGGGAGTCCTTCCATCCCCAGTGCCCAGGACAGTGTCCAGCACATAACTGCTTGCTGACCTGACAGGCTGATGGCGAGCCAGGGAGACGGTGCCCCAAGGCACGGAGGGGGCTTTCAGGAGCTGAGGCAGGAGGGAGAAGAGCTCCGGGTTCCAGCGATGTCCTGCATTCCTCTGCTACACCTTGGGCTCCGGCTGACAAAAGGCCTTAGTGGCTTATGGCCTGTTTTCAAGTCCCTCAGATTGATGGCAAAGCCCCAGGAGCGTCTGTGTATGGGAACGATGCACTCAGAGAAAACTCTCCATCTGTCCTGCCGGAGCATGATACAATCACACCAATGATCCAGGGGGCTGAAGGAGCCCGACGATCTCCCGGGCCAAAGGCACAAATGCCGGGCAGTCAATGCGATGGAGTTTCCGAGGGCTGCTCCCCTCCAAGCTTATGCCAAAGGCTCTCTCAAGAGGACCCAAAGCCAGGACCACAGTCAGGAGGACCCGAAGCTGGGGGCCGCAGTCACAAGGACCCAAAGTCACAGGCCGCAGTCAGGAGGACCTGAAGCTGGGGGCCACAGTCTAGAAGACCCAAAGCCGGGGCCGCAGTCGGAAGGGCCCAAAGGCTGAGTTTCTGTCACAATTTGACACAGATCAGCACCCATCCATCCAAACAGTCCCAAGAGCAAAGACTTGGGTTCCACTGAGCACTGGGATACAAGAATGTGGGAATCTCCCCAAACTAAAAATGGATCCACAAAAGACAGACAGATTTAAAAAGCTCTTTTCTCTCCAGAAAAAAAAAAAAAAGGAAAAAAAAGAAAAGAAAAGAAAAGAAAGAAGAATGACTCACAGTCTTTCAGAACCAGCCCACACTACCAAGAAATGCAAGCCTGAATATATCTGCATAGGAACACAAGCCAGACTGAGAAGATAATAAAATGCAGATACCTGGGGAGGACTTGTAGATGTCTGTGTATGTATAAAAAGGGACCCACATGAGATACATACCCATTTCTACTTTTATATTTCAAGGTTAATCTTTTTGAATATTTTATTAATAGTCTTTTAAAACATCACTATCATTTCCCAATGATTCCACCCTCACCTCACCTCCTACACCCAGAGAACACTTTTTAACGATGGAATATGGGATAGCAAAGTAAATCAGCCCATTGGCCACGTCTGACAATATATGCCTCCTCCCACCTTGATGGGCCCCCGCTTTGAGAGGTGGGAAGCGTGCATTAAGGAGTAATATTCAAAAAGGTTCACTGTATTTTCACTGAAAAATGCAAATATTTAAGAATAAGACCGCCAACATAATCTAACAAATGCTGAAAAGTCCATTTCTGAGCCTTCTCGTTCTTTGAAATGTACATACTCCCCCAAGAAGGGCTAGGCCATGGATACTGTGAAAAGTGTGTATGTGTGTATATACATTTACCCATGCACTATATATTAGAATTATGCACACACACGTGGCACATGCACTCACGCACACATCCCCTTGCTGTCTAGAACCAGAGAACCAGAGAGGTGTTAGGTACTGGACTTTGTCATTAAGAGTCAGCTTCTTCTCCCGCCTCGGATACTTATTAGCGAGTCCCTTAATCACTCAAGACTCAGTTTCCCCATTTGTAAAATGAGGCTAAAAATGGCACCTACCTCCCTGGGTGTCTGTGAAGAACAGATGACATGATGTATGGAAGCACTTTGTAAACTCAAGAGTTAGTAACCATTAGCTAGGATTATTATCATTCCGGCTTTAGCGCCCTAAGATTCTGCCCAGGGGAGGGTACACGTACATGGGCAAGAAAAGTTGGGGGAGAGAAGAGGGGGGAAGAAAGAGTAAGTGAGAGAGGAAGGCAAACCGAGCACTGGCCATCTAGTAGGTGCCAACATTTTAAACACTTGCTCAGGAAGTCTTCCTCCCTCGCTGGTTTCTGTTGGTTGGCTTAGGGGAGCCACAGATGGCAGAGATATCCATTAAGTCCCCCAGGAGGACTTATCAGAAGCCAAGCATTAATGATGGATCAGCCTCCCCAGACCTGGATATTTTCCAGTGAGCCACTTCCTAAAATTCAGAGGGTTGTTTCAAGAGGATGAAAGCAAAATGGAAAATGTGCACAGAACTAAGGCCGCATCGAGCGCCTGAGCGACACCCGTATCACGGTGTCCAAAGTCCAACAGCATTCCCGCCGCTTAATGGAAATATTTGCTCTAGAGGGCCCTTCTCTCACCACCTGACCCAGGCGCGCTGTGAGGGAAAAACTATCCCAAAGTGGTCGCCAATCTCTAACTTCTCTTTTTCATTTCTGTTTTTAAATTATTTCCTTCAACGAGCACAGAGTAGGGTTTGTCAACACTGGTGAATGCCCTTGGCAAGCTCCCCCCAAATGGCCTCCGGCCCTGGATGGTTGTTACCGGGCCCAAATGATGTGACCCGAGCAAAGCACCTTGCAAACAAACACCAACAATTACTGTTAACCATAGAGGGAACAGGTTTTAAGCCCCAGAGTGAGAGAGATGTGCAGGTGGAACTGTGGGGAGAAGGGCCAAGAGAGTGTTCCAGGTGAGAGCTATCTCAAGCAACATTTATTAAGCACCGACTATGTGCCAGGGACTGTGCTAAGCACCTAGGACACAAAAAGAGGCAGAAGTTAGTCCCTGACCTCAAAGAGCTGATGGGGGAAAGGGGAATGGAGGGAAGATAATTAGATAGAAAGATACAGACAGACATAAAGGTTCAAACACACATCTATGTTATAACATATATTGTATGTAACATAGTACAGTAAATGTTAAATTACTTAAACTTGACAATTATTATAAAATATTATATTTATATAATATATATATATTATATATTCACAAATATTATCCAGCCCCTGACCTCAAAGACCTGATGGGGAGAGGGGAAGGGAAGAAAAGATAATTAGATAGAAAAATGGAGAAAATAATTAGATAGGAAAACTATGTCAGGCAGACAGACATAAACATACATACATACATCTATATTATAACATATATTGTAAGTAATTTAGTAAATATTAAGCTTCACAATTATTATAGGATTACCTCATGGATTAATGTAGATTATATATAGAGAAAGAGATTTTAGATTTAGAAACCAAGAGCTACAGAGGCTCGGTGTCAGTAATGTGGCTGACCCCTACAAATCAAAGCCCCCATCTTCTTCTGGTCCAGCTCTCAGAGCACTACAGCTAAGTCCAGGCCCAAGCATCTTCCTGACTTTCTAAAGAGTTCTCCAAAAGGAGGAAGGCCTGGACCCCAAATAATCCTTCAGGAAGAAAGGGCAAAAACAATATGGCTTACTAAGGAAGATTTGTAAAATTCTTATATACCTTCATTAAATATTCTATCCCTCAAGAGAACACGGACACCTCCAGGGCAGGGTCTGTTCTGATTTCTGTCCGTCACCTCAGAAGCTACCACTGTGCTTTTGCACACAGTAGATGCTTTATGAATGCTGCTGAACGAATGAGTAAATGGTTTCTCAGCTAGACTAATTTAAAGTTTCCAAGGAAGGAGAGCAAACTAGAGAAGTGACATTTAAGATTAGATCAATAGGAACACATAATAGATAAGAGACCAGAAAATCCCATTAGCGAAACAGCTTTTTTTTTTTTTTAAAGGGATTTGGTATTTAACCACCTGTTCCAGGAATCGACAGACACGTCTTACACTTCACGTTGTGTAAGGAAATTTTCTCGTGTGCGCTTGATAGCTCTGAACCCCGAGTTTGCCGCTCGTTTCCTCTCTTTTTAAAACGCACGGCTATTGGCAGCGGCCCAGACACACTGCTGGAGCCCTGGCGGAGAAGGCGGCCGCCAGACGTACCTGCTTCATCGTAGGAGACGGTCAGTTTTTCCAGCATCTCTCGGTCGATGGACAGGATCTGCTGCTCCAAGATGGCCTGATAGGAGAGCACGCTGTTCTCTTTGTCCTTTTCGTAGTCCTGAAGATGCTGTTTCAGGACCTCAGGCAGGCGGGACTTTACATATTCAGCAGCTGACTGTCATAAAACAAGCAAAAAATAAATAAATAAATTGGATTAGTCCTTAGTATATTCAACCTGAACCTTTATGTGTCAGGTAGAGTTCTGAGCTGCAGCTGAAAATCGGGAAGCAGAAGGGGAATACACAGGGCAAGAGATTGCCAAAGCTAATCAATGAGTGACCGAAGCACTGGGCAACAGAAAGTAAAAAGCACGGTTTGGGAAACACCCTCGGCAGGTCAGCTAGACCATCACTCTTACACCAGGCTCTGGCCCCCAGCCCTTATCTCCAGGGACCATAGACACCCGATATCCAAGAGGTCTGGTCTCCCCCAGACCTCTTGGAAGGTCTCTGTGCCAAGCTCTGCCTCTGGTAGCTGGCAGTGCCAGCAGAAAGAGAAAAGCCCCTCTGGCATGTCGACTGGACCCCTCATTGTGAGCTTACAGAGAACCTGGACAAAGCCTGGAGGCATCTGGAGACTGATATGGGTCACGCTGGTTCTATGGCTGCAGATTCTCTCCTCCCCACTGCGGGCCTCCTTTCCTTTTCCCTTCTCTTTCCTCATTCTCTTCCTGCTCCCTACATTCAGGGCACTTGGATCTCTGCCCACCTTACTCTCTGATTTCTGATGGGAAAAGGGTATCAACAATCGTCACCGGTTCACAGATGACTCATGTCCCCATGCTCCCAAACACACTGGACATCCCTTTGTGACTGAAATTCAGTGTATTTAAAACTAAATTTATCTCAGCTTCCCTCCCCACTGTGAAACCCAGTGCTAAAGATCTGAGACAAAAAGCAGTTTCTGCCTGGAAGGTTTCCACATTCAATTGGATTCTTCTCCGATGAGGGAGCGGGGGGAGTTCACAGAGCCTTGCACAACTTGGGTGTTTAACAAATGGTGGTTGAATTCTGGAGAGCAATCTGGACCTGTGCCCAAAGGGCTGTAAAACTGTGTATACCCTTTGACCCAGCAGTGCCATTCCTGGGTCTGTATCCCAAGGAAATCATCAAGGAGGGAAAAGGACCCATATGTAGCAGCTCTCTTTGTAGTAGCAAAAAAATTGGAAAATGAGTAGATGCCCATCAACTGGGAAATGATGGACAAGTTGTGGTATATGAAGGTGATGGAATATTATTGTATTATAAAAAATGATGAATAAAGTTGATTTTAGAAAGGCCTGGAAAGTTTTACATGAGCTGATGCTGAGTGAAAAAGCAGAACCAGGAATACATTGTACATAATAACAGCAAGATTATGCAATGATCAACTATGAGAGGTTTGGTTCTTCTCAGGGGTTCAGTGACCCAAAGCAAGCCCAATAGACTTTGGACAGAAAACACCATCTGCATCTAGAAAAGGAACTTAAAGACACTGAATGTAAATCACAGGCTAGGTTCACTTCTTTTTTTCTGTCTTTTTGTCTCTCTCATGGTTTTTCCCTTTTGCTCTGATTTTTCTCTCTCAACAAAATTCATAAAACAATGCATATTAAAAATAAATAAGATAAATTTTGGCTGAACTGAATTACTTTTTCCACTGGGCATCAACTGTAAATGGCGTTGAAAGGGCAATTATTAGCAAAGTGAGTCTATAGTCTTAAAATGTGCTTCTCTTCTCATGACGCTCATGTCTATCAGTGGTAAAAGTCATTCATCCTATGGCTGAATAAATTGTGGTATATGAATGTTGTGGAATATTATTGTTCTGTAAGAAATGACCAGCAGGAGGATTTCAGGAAGGCCTGGAGAGACTTACACGAACTGATGCTGAGTGAGATGAGCAGGACCAGGAGATTGTTTTATACTTCAACAACAATACTGTACGATGATAAATTCTGATGGAAGTGGATTTCTTCGGCAATCAGTTCCAATTGTTCAGTAAAGAAGAGAATCAGCTACACCCAGAGAGAGAACCGTGGGAAATGAGTGTGAACCATTACATGGAATCCCCAATTCCTCTGCTTTTGTCTGCCTGCATTTTTGATTTCCTTCTCAGGTTAATTTTACCTTATTTCAAAGTCTGATTCTTTTTGTGCAGCAAAATAACTGTATGGATATGTATACATATATTGTATTTTACATGTATTAGTCTACCTGCCATCTGGGGGAGGGGGCGGGGGAAGGAGGGGAAAAGTTGGAACAGAAGGTTTTGCAAGGGTCAATGCTGAAAAATTACCCACGCATATATCTTGTAAATAAAAAGCTATAATAATATTTTTTATAAGTCATTCACCCAAAGCACAAGGCTCAACATTTTGGAGTCTTTCTTTCCCAAGCCTTCCACATCCAATGAGTCATCAATCCCGTTAGGCGCCTCCTTTTGGGACCCATCTGTCCCCTCCCCAAAAATAGATCCAGAAATCTCTACAGCTCTGCCTCCTTCCACCTGGGTGACTGTAATGGTTCCCTACCCATCCTCCCAGTCTCCCTTGGATCCCACTGCCAAATTAGTCTTCTCCTCAGCCATGTCTCTGAAGAATGGCTTTAATGAGAATGGCTTAAAGCTAGCCAAAGAGATCTGGAAACAGGTCCTTACGACTTTGACGCTCAGCTCCTTGTTGTTTTAATTAGTGTTCCCAGCTGTTGATACAGAGTTGGACACACAGTAAGCGCTTAATAATTGCCTGGAAAGGAAGACTCTTAATGTATGTATACGGTCTTGCCCATCTGAGGAGCAGCAGCAGGTCCAGCGGTATCCTGAGTGAAGTAGCTTGCCGATTTAGGTCTGGTACCTCCTGCTAGAGGACCGTAATACAGTGGGATGCTACATACTTAATCTATGCCCTTTGGGCAACATCCCTCACACTGTGAGACAGCTTCCCTGTTCTTCCTCATGTATCTCATTATTGGGAGGGGGGCCGTGGCTGGAGATGGGAAATGAGAGGTCCAATTCTCATGGTCTCCAGGCTGTTTCCTTGTTATTTTCCTGGTTGCCTCTTTGCAACTCAGAACGGAGAAAGAAAATCAGGTCGGTGGAAGCTCTGTCCGTGGAGAAAAGCTCCCCCCAAATAAAGCAGAATATTTCAGCCTGAGGAGCAGCCAGATGCTAGCATCTAACAATGTCTTCCTAGATTTATATTTAGATTCTGTAAGTCAATTGCTGATTAAATTACAACCTGAAAATCTCACTGAAACTGTGTTCAATTTGCATGCAAGCCAGTCAGTACAGAACGAATGAAATTATTCCATAAAATGTAAATGAGCTCACCACATAAGCACAACACATTTAATTCTAGCATTTAATAATGATTTCCTTCTGACACCGGGAGGCTGAAAGGCACATCAGAGAAGGATTATTTTTAACTCACAATATCTAGCTGTTGAACACAACATTCTGTTTTAGTTTTTCCTTGGAATTGATTTAAGATGTCCAAGAAATCCATCCCCAATATATTTTAAAAGAATCAATGGACTGGATACCAGTGAATCCAAACCGAGTCCTATTTCCTTCCCATTTAGATTAAATTTTTTTCCCATTAGAAGCATGATGCAAAGGTGGATAAAACCGGGGTCCCTCCTTTCCATTACTTTTTGCAAACTATGTCATTTCTGGGAATAGATTATTTTCATTGGGAGAGATTTCTGTAACCTATGGGAGGAAAATGGCCTCGAGCCTCCCCCTTCCCAAGCTGTGTCAGGAAACCACCGTTAGACTCGGCCGATGCGCTAAATGTATTCGTGTGGTAGGTTAACCTCGTGTTCGTGAGGAGCCTACACAGGTTCTCTGCCAGAGCATTAATTACCTGTGAAATAACAATAGGATATGGGCAAGCGACGGACGACAAAACGGGGGGATTAAAAGCGTAGCGTCTCAGTGGAAGTCCAAAAATGGAATGTAATCATAACGCCACATTATGAAAACAACCCTCCTGTGCCTTTCTCTC
Source organism: Sarcophilus harrisii (assembly GCF_902635505.1). Lineage (NCBI taxonomy): Eukaryota > Metazoa > Chordata > Mammalia > Dasyuromorphia > Dasyuridae > Sarcophilus > Sarcophilus harrisii. Next base: position 18,970,562 of record NC_045428.1, on the reverse strand, counting down.
GGAGGACGAATACTGGGTCTCTTTTGTTGTTGCTTCTGTACGTGCCAGAAGACTTTGCCGGGGCACTGCAGATATCGGGACAAACAGGAGGCTTTCTGCAATATGAAGCGGCTTCTCTGTGGGACGGTTATAGGAGCGCGTGGAAGAGCATCCACAGAATGGGGAAAAGGGGCTGGGTTGCAATCTGCGCCGCTGGGAGGAAGAACCAGATTGACGAGATCACGGATGCACTGGAAGATAGAGGGGGTCCTTGAGCACAAATATTTCCAGGTATTTGGAGATATTGCCAATATTTCCTAGGACAGGTGCTTAATACAAATTGAACTGAATTGGATTAGGAGGTACAGTGAATCAAATAATTGAGCAGACTTGGGAAGACTTGAATTCAAATCCAACCTCAGATATTTAATAGCTGTGTAAACCTATACAAGCCTCTTAACTTGTTTGTCTCAGTTTCCTCATCTGTAAGATGGGAATAATAACAGCATCTCTCTTGCAGGACCTTGATATGAAAAATTAAATATCTGCAAAACATGACTGAAAGTGATGCATAAACATATATATGCTATTATTCTCACCACTATTATTATCTCACATCGGGGATTAATCCCGCTAGAGAGAAAATTTCATTAAAGTCTATCCTTTATATACATTTTTTTTTAAAGTAATAAATGTATATAAATTATACTTTTGAAAAAGGCTATCCTTTTGCCTGGAACGAGTTTAAATTCTGGGCCAGCCAGGCCAACTGTCCATTCCAGAAATAGCAGCGACAATATTTCTGGGCTATCTCTTCCATCTCTGGAAAGTTTCATACTTTTCAAGGCATTTTCAAATCTGGTAGCTGAGGCAAGGGACGCATTCTTTTTGGTAAGGACTAATCGGAGCTCCCCCCACCCCCGGCCCGCCAAAAGCTTCCCAAAGGCTCTAACTGAAGCCTAGTCTGGAGTGGCCCAGTGACCGGGCCCAAACATGAAGATTCATTAAGGGCCGTTCCAAAGCATTAGGACCACGGGCAGTGAGCTAATAATACACCACTGCACACAACTCTTCTGTAAAGGAAATTTATTCACTCAGACATCCACTTCTGGTACCATGGAGGTTCTGGGCAAATGGAGAGCGTGTCACTGGCCACACAGCGTCCTTGGCGTCTGAGGAGCTACATTCGGAACGACAGTCTAGTCTTCTATGAAATGTGGGCGTCCGCACACAGTAGGGGCTTGCTCGCTGGATTCATATTTCTGTAGGAGCTGAAAGTTCTCAGAATACTTTCCTTGTGACAATCCCGTCAACAGGGAGCATTTCTAGTTTCATTCCCGCTTTACAAAGGAGCAAAACGGGGGCTCAGAGAAACTGCTTATCGTCTCTTGAATGGGACGCTCGCCTTCTCCGCGCCTTTTTCCTCGCCTGTGAGGTAAGGCGCCGGGAGGCAATGGGGCTTGGCCCCAGACCCGAGTGCAAAGCCTGGCTGTCACCCCAACCCCCGTGACGTTGAGGAACTTCTCCATTCTCGAGGCACCGGTTCCTCCTCTGCAGAACAGAGACCACTGGGAGGGATGCACTAGTGACCCCCAAAGCCCTAAAGCTCTTGGCCTGCCCAGGGCCCGTGGCCCCGATGGTTGGGGGGGGGGCTCACCGGCCCAAAGGGAAGCAGCGCGCAGAACGCCCCCGGCAGGTGAAGTGGGACTCTCTGGGCTCCCCAGCGGGGCGAGATTATGCGGAGACGGACCTGGGCGTCTTTCCTGGAACGCGACGCCGGCCGTACAGCGGGAACCACCCGAACACGCTCGCGCCTCGGCCGTCGGAAGCAGCTGCTCAAGGTGAGAGATTTGTCCGGAAGAGAAAGCGGCTTCCAGGGGAGGCGGGAATGGGGAGCGAGGCTGCGGGACGCGACTCCTCCGCGGCGCTCCCGTCGGGGAGGGGGGTGCGGGGAGGCTTCTGAGGAAGGGAGGGGAGGGAAGTGGGAGGGGCGTCGGGGAACGGGCGTCAGGCCGTGCCTGGGAGGGGGAGGGAGGCAGGGGGATGCTGGGGATCCATCACGGGCTGGGGCAGCTTCTGAGAGCTCGGAAGCACAGAGGCAAAGGCAAAGACCACCGAGCGAGGCGCCAGCAGCTGGTCTGGGCCGGGCCAGATGCAGACAGGGAAAGAGTTAGGGACGGCAGCAGGAAGGAGCTGGGGACGGGGGAGAGCGCCCCAGCCAGCCATCAGGCTTACGATCTGAGGGGGCCACTGAGAAGGGGCATGTGGAGGGCCAAACCGAGCCTAAGGATGAGCAGAGGGCCCAGAGTTCCTTTGCTCCCGTTAGGGGCAGAGGGAGTAAGTCAGGGTTGCTGGATCTGAGACAGTGCCTCGGGAACGAACGCTGATGTCGGGACTCGGTGATTCCGGAAGCCCTGAAAGGCAGCCCCCCAGCCAGCCCCGGGGCTCTTTGCCATACCTGCTGAGTCAGCCAGCATTTATGAGGCACCTCTGGTGTACCGGGCACTGAGCCGGCCGGGGACCCCGCGTGATCCGGGCAAACCCCGAGTGTGGGACCGCTGACTGCCTAAGGGACGGGACGGGGGCGGCCCGCGATCTGGCCACCAGCACGGGCGCAGCTCACTGGCTCCGAGGGGAGGGACTGAGGCGCGGCGGCAGGGCAGCTTCTCGCGGCCCGGGGCTGGCTCCCCCTCCAGCCCGCCGGACCAGGGCTGGTTCGGGCTCGGCTCGGGCGGCCCCTCCTCGGGAGCCCTTCCGGACCCGTGTGCGCGCCGGGCCCGCCCGGCAGAAGGAAGCTTCCCGGGGCAGGACAGAGCCCGGTCCGCCTTCCTACCCCGGCGCTGGCTGGGCGCTCCCCAGGGCCCGTGCTGCCTTCGGGGCCTCTGGCTTCCTTTTGGCTTCCTTAAGCCCGGACGGGTCCCCGGGAAGTTTTATTGCCCTGTGCTCCCCCACGCTGAGCGGGCCCCCCCCTCCTGGACGGGCCGAGAAGGAGCCGGCTCTGCCCCACCCCCCTCAGCAGGAGAGCGAGCGCCCGCTCTCGGAGCCCCCGATAACTGCGCAGGGTCGGCGGGACCCACTCCCCGCCCCCAACATTCGGGGTCCGCCTCTGTGAGCGCCCGGCGCTCCCGCAGAGAAGCCGTCAGCCCCAGGAGGGGCGAACCCGAGGCAGGAGGGGGCCCGACCTGAGGTGGCCCGGCCGGGCTAAGGAAGGACCCCTGCTGGGAAGGGCCCGGCAGGCCCCAGGGCGGGAGGAGGGGGAGGAGGGAGCGCAGCCCCGGGCGGGCGGCAGACAAGGTTTGGCCGCCCTTGCCGGTGCGGGCCGAGGCTCGGGGACGCGGCTCCTGCTTTAATTCCCTCGGCTCTGGCGGAATTCATCTTCCTTATGGTAACATGTCATTAACTCCCGACAGCCGCTCTTTGGCTCCGGGCTCTTTAGAAAACAATGTCAGAATGCGTCCGCCCTGCTCCGAGAGGAGCGCGACATTAAATTAGGAAACATCAAGGGCGAGATGAAGTTATCCTCCCCCCTCCCCCCTCCCGAGGGCTGCCGGGACTCTGGTGCCGGCGGCCCCCTCCCCCACACTGTCGTTTCCTCACTGGGAACACTACGTCAGGGGGGGAGCGTCTTCCCCAGCGGCCCCCTTCTGCCCTCCGGGGGAGCAGGGCGCCCCCCAGCGGGGGCACGCGGCAACAGCCGGTGTTGGAGAGGCCGCGGTGAAAGGGGCATCTCAAAGTACCCGCCAACTGCTCCGCCATCAAAATGCAAAATCGGGCAAAAACAAACGGAAAATGGCCCGGCCTGATCAAGCAACCCACGGCGGCCGCAAACTGTGGGCGGGTCAAAAACGGAATCAGCCCGGAACAGGAAACCTCTATCAACGTTTTTTTTTTTTTTTTTTTTTTTGCTGAGGCACCTGGGGCAAGTGACCTGCCCAGGGTCCCACAGCCGGCACGTGTTAAGTGTCTGAGGCCAGATTTGAACCCAGGTCCTCCTGCACCACCGAGCTGCCCCCAGCGCCTCTTTTTGTCACCGGGAAAAGCACTGGGAGCAGCGGGAGGGAAGGAGGGCGCACAGGGCACTAAGAACGGACCGAGCGGAAGACTTCCGAGAAGCCGCTGTGAAAGACGCGGGGCGAGAAGCGAGCAGAATTACCCGGCTGTGGGCACACACCGGGAAGGTTCTGGAAAAGAAGTCCCATTTTTAAGGGCACAAAAAGCTAGTCCTGTCCCAGAGGAAACGTTCGGAGACCCGGCGGTCCCGCGAGGCCCCTGCACCCAAACCCACCGCCCTCCAGGGGGCGAGCTTCTCGGGGGCAGGGGCTCTCTCTCACACACGTGGGTCCCTCCTGTGTAGGAAGCACGTCACAAGCACTCAATGACGTCATGGCAAAGTCACCGGTCCAGGAGGCAAATGGGCAGATACGGGAGCCTGGACACGTGGCATCTCCTCGCCAGCCTCTGGAGCTCGTTTACTAAGTGAGCGTTGGACCAGATGGGGGCGCTTGGCTTGGGATCCATCAAGAGGGAAGGTCAAAGGGCGGGCCTTGGGGAGGTCTGGGAACCGGAACGGGAAATGCACGTTTATCTAAACTGACTTCTCACCGAAATCGGCGTTTCCGTCATAACCACCGGGCCGTGTCTCTGTCGCCCCCAGAAAGCCCAGATGGCTCCGTGTCGCGCGGCTCGAATCACCAGCCCCGCCACTAGGGAGGCGACGACATGACAAGCTTGGCTTTTAATTAGCAATGACCTCAACAACATCCCTTCCCTCTGTCATCCTCCGTGCTTGATTTTGTGCATTTAAAACCACGACTCTGAGAAGGGTCCGGAGGTTCCAAGAAGATTGTCAAAGGGCCATGACCCCAACGAGGTCCAGGAGGCCTGGGTCAAAGGTCTCTGAAGGTCCCCCCTCCCCCAACCCACAAGGACCACAAGTGACCGAGGGACGCGGGAGTTGACGCTGACGTTCTGTCAGCGCCAAGCGGGGGACGCGGCCGTGGGGACGGCCCCAGAAGCAGGGAGCCCGAGCCTAGTCTCCCTCTGGCCCCGCTTGTAACTAACTACCGGGAGCCACGTGGCGGCCCGACCCTCCAGGAGACTCCGCGGGACTCGCTGTGAGCAGGAAGGCGGCGGCCTTCACGGAGCTGACAGTAATAACGAGGAGGAAGAGAGGAGGAGGAGGCCGGGGCGGGGGGAGAAGGACATGGGCGGGTCTGCCGGACCGGCCGCCCTCGGCGATGAGAGGAACCCAATCCGCTCCCAGGGAGCAGGAATGAAGCGAGCCGGCGAGCGCCGCCCGGGAAAGAGCTCCGGGAGTGCCTGAGAAGCGTCCCACAGAACTCCCGTCCCTCTGGCTTCGGCCGCCGCATTTGGGATTCCCTTCGCGGGCTCACTGTGCACTGTTTCAGAGCCCGACTCTTTGTGTACAGCAAAGTAACTGCATGGGCACGGAGACTTAGATCGTATGTGACTTATAGATCCGGGGGGAGGGGGAAGGGAAGGAGGGGAAAAGTTGGAACAAAAGGCTGGCAGGTGTCGAGGCTGAAAAGCTACCCATGCATAGAACTTGTAAATACAAAGCTATAAAAAAGATGGAGTGCCCCAAACGCCTTCAGTGTGGAATCTCATCCAACTGGTCCTGGGCTCCCCAGACCCACGCCCCCTAGCCTTTGGAAAGTTCCTCAGCTTTCGCACTTATCCCCGTTAGGGAGGGCCCCTCCATCCATCCCCAGGGAGGAGCACCGCCTCCCGTTTATTGAGCACGGGGGGCTCCTAAAATTGGGATGACCCAGCCTTGCACTTCCGCTCCCTAACTGTTCTCTTCCTGATTCCGCAGTCGGTTCTATCTCCCCAGGAAGATCGTGAGCTTTCCAGGGACAGGGCCGAACCTCAGCCTTCTTTCCTATTCCACCTCAGCCTGTCCAATGATGGGCCCACGGTGGGGACTCAAGAGGAATCATGTCCTCTCCCTCTATCGCTCGTGTGTGCATCCACAGACCAGCCAATTACCTCTCCGACCCTCCATCTTTAATATAGGAAAACAATGCCTCGCAAGGTCAAGGTGGGGAGGACACTGAGCGATATCCCTAAAGGCTTTAGCCGAGATACTCAGGCATTAATATCTGTTATTATAAGAGCCCCGGGTTAGGACGCAGAGGGCCCGCCCTCCATGTACCTTCACTTCTCTCTGAGCCTCAGTATCCCCTTTGGGTAAAACGAGGGATGAGACCGGCAGAAGTCCTTCTGGCTCTAAGTCTTGTGAGCCAGCAGATTGCTGTGGTTGTTATGGCAGTGATGCGATGGTGGCGGGGGTGTCTGGGGCTTTTGAGAAGTAGTTTGGAGTCGACATGGCACCGGACCTAAGTTAGGAAGCTCCGGCTCACATCCTGCCACAGATACTCCTTGGGTGACCCCTGTCTCAGTTTCCCCGCCCGTAGAACCAAGGGATTGGGTCTGGTGGCCCCTGAGGTGATTTCCGGCTCTCCATCCTGATCCTAGCAGCTTCTCACTAACCAGTACCTTTGGAAAGGATCAGGATGTGAATTATCACAAGGGTTTGTGCCAGGCCCGGCCGTCTCTCACCGATATGAAAAGACCCCACCCAGCCACTATGTTCTTTGCTTAATGTGCATGTCACTCACCCATCACACCTCAAACCAGGCTTTGCTGCAGAACAAACCACCTTACCAAAGGCAATCCCTTCTGACGACCGCTAGAGGGTAGGAAGCAATTCAGCTACAGTATTTAACATCAGGAAGTAAACGTGCTCTCATCTTCTAGGAGAATCAGACCTTCAACAATCGTCCAAAGAAATCTGCAGCAACCGAGCATTCTGGGGTGTGTATACGAAGGAGACGACGATAGTGAAATAAAGTAAAATAAAATAAAATAAAAACAAGTCGCCTTCTCTGTGAAGAAGACTAAACATCATAAAATGGAGAAGCTGACCATTCTCACGAGCTCAGGCAACTCCAAGTCTATCTGGGAGGGCATTAGCCAAGAAGCCAAAAATCCCATAAAGGTCTATGGCTGTAATTATTCAATATAGTTCAGGTGAAAATTGAAGTACAAAGAATCTCTATCACTCCTGGTCTTTGGGAACACTGAATTTTCCAAACATTTCACAAAGCACAGTAGTATTTTCTGGCCAGTCATTTTTCCCCCCTTTTCTCCCTAATTATCCTCCCCTTTCCCCTTAATTAGCCATTAGCATTTAAGTTCTTCTTGTTTCTTTGCTCTTTAGAAAGTAGAACTATTCCAGGTTAGAGGTAGAGCTGTGCTACCCACAGACATCCTCCTGAGGCAATCGATGCCACTGAGGATAAAAGTAGGGAAAGAAGCTTTTTTCTTAAGTTCATTCAGAGAGAGCTTGTTCTTTTTTCTGTTTCTCACCACCCCAGGATCTCGTTATTCAATTCCCTCTCTTGAAATAATTTCAAAATGAGTATATTAATGACAAAGCCTGAAAGAAGGTTCAAATTAGCCAGTCTGCAAATTATCATAATTTTCAGAATTGCAAAAAATAGAAATATTAGAACTGCTTATGATCTGAAAAAAATGAGAGGCGATTGTAATTTTAATCTTAAAAATCTCTGATTTGGGCCTTTCTTTTATACTAAAGGAACACGACTCACTATCGGTCTCAATTACATTTTAAAAGAGAGAGAGCAAGAGAGCTTTCACGCACTTTGTACCATGGTTCCTGCAAAATCAGCATCCTTTTGAGCTCACCAATTTCACAAATAGGCTAACTACTGGGACGTTATCTATAGCTCCTATCAGCGTCGGGATTTTCCGCTCCAGACTATGATGAAGGTGGCCTACTTCCAGCCACAGACAGCCCGGCCTGTCTCAGGGCAGGCTAACAGCAATGCTGACTGCTGCCTTTCTTCTCCGAGGATCTTCCTTAATTTTTTTTTCAAATATCAGGTATTCATTTTATCGTATTTAATCTGAAATCCATATGGCCTGATACTGAGTCACCTAAACTCTCCAAGCCTTTCTTTCTTCAGCTGTAAATCAGAGACAAACCTAGAGTAGCTAAGATACAGGTTGTACACATGTGTGGTGAATAACAGCCACCAAAGGCTCTTAAACATGACTGAGATTGGCAGGGGCCTCTCTGGGAAGAGACTCACTGACTATAATTCAGCAGCTCCTCATTTCTCAGGAGAGCTGCTCCCAGAGATCCACATGCCACAAGTCCAAATCCTCACCGACCCTTTCCACGTCCACCACCTGCCCATTCTCCCTCCATGTAAAAGACCTCCTTCATCTCCCTCCAGCCTACTGTCCCTGACCAGCAGCCCAACCATCCTCCTTTCTCCATCCTCCTCCAGCCTTGTGCACCTGACCAGCAGCCCCACCATCCTCCCTTCTCTATCTTTCTCCAACCTCCTTCATCCTCCTTTCTCCATCTTCCTCCATCCTCCTGCACCTGACCAGCAGCCCCACCATCCTCCCTTCTCCATCCTCCTCCAGCCTTATGCACCTGGCCAGCAGCCCCACCATCCTCCCTTCTCCATCCTCCTCCATCCTCCTGCACCTGACCAGCAGCCCCACCATCCTCCCTTCTCCATCCTCCTCCAGCCTTGTGCACCTGGCCAGCAGCCCCACCATCCCCCCTTCTCTATCTTCCTCTGACCTCCTTCATCCTCCCTTCTCCATCTTCCTCCATCCTCCTTCACCTGACCAGCAGCCCCACCATCCTCCCTTCTCCATCCTCCTCCATCCTCCTTCACCTGACCAGCAGCCCCACCATCCTCCCTTCTCCATCCTCCTCCATCCTTCTTCACCTCACCAGCAGCCCCACCATCCTCCCTTCTCCATCCTCCTCCGGCCTCCTGCGCCTGGCCAGCAGCCCCACCATCCTCCCTTCTCCATCCTCCTCCGGCCTCCTGCGCCTGGCCAGCAGCCCCACCATCCTCCCTTCTCCATCCTCCTCCAGCCTTGTGCACCTGGCCAGCAGCCCCACCATCCCCCCTTCTCTATCTTCCTCTGACCTCCTTCATCCTCCCTTCTCCATCTTCCTCCATCCTCCTTCACCTGACCAGCATCCCCACCATCCTCCCTTCTCCATCCTCCTCCATCCTCCTGCACCTGACCAGCAGCCCCACCATCCTCCCTTCTCTATCTTCCTCCAACCTCCTTCATCCTCCCTTCTCCATCCTCCTCCATCCTCCTTCACCTGACCAGCAGCCCCACCATCCTCCCTTCTCTATCTTTCTCCAACCTCCTTCATCCTCCTTTCTCCATCTTCCTCCATCCTCCTGCACCTGACCAGCAGCCCCACCATCCTCCCTTCTCCATCCTCCTCCAGCCTTATGCACCTGGCCAGCAGCCCCACCATCCTCCCTTCTCCATCCTCCTCCATCCTCCTGCACCTGACCAGCAGCCCCACCATCCTCCCTTCTCCATCCTCCTCCAGCCTTGTGCACCTGGCCAGCAGCCCCACCATCCCCCCTTCTCTATCTTCCTCTGACCTCCTTCATCCTCCCTTCTCCATCTTCCTCCATCCTCCTTCACCTGACCAGCAGCCCCACCATCCTCCCTTCTCCATCCTCCTCCATCCTCCTTCACCTGACCAGCAGCCCCACCATCCTCCCTTCTCCATCCTCCTCCATCCTTCTTCACCTCACCAGCAGCCCCACCATCCTCCCTTCTCCATCCTCCTCCGGCCTCCTGCGCCTGGCCAGCAGCCCCACCATCCTCCCTTCTCCATCCTCCTCCGGCCTCCTGCGCCTGGCCAGCAGCCTCACCCTTCACCTCAGGCAGCAGGCATGGGAAGCCAAGCTAGCTATTTCCTAATGCACTCACATTATTTCCTGAGGTCTCTGACCCTGCAGCCTCTATGGCTCTCAGAAAAATTTTCTACAAACAGGCTGAAAGGTATCATTAGGGAAGGTATCGCTGGCAAGTGCTCTCATAAAAGCAGCCTCCAAAAGCCTCGGAGTCTTGGCCGTCACTTTAAAAACGAAGCACTTTCTTCTTGCTCTCTGATCCAAAGAGACAGCAGCTTGTTAGTGAAGGGGGTAGGACTTAAGAAAAGGCACGGCAGACACCTAGCTGTGTGACCCTGGGCATGTCGCTTAATTCCTCAGTTTCCTAATCTCTAAAAAAGGATAATCACAGAACCTACTTCCCAGGGTTATGGTGAGAGAAGATCTGTAAAGCACTTGGCACAGTGCCTGGCACACCACAGGCACTATTAATGCTATTTCTCTCCAGTGTATTAAATAGGGCCCTATATTTGGCAGTGCAGGTCTCAGGTTCAAATCTTAGCTCTGCCACTTACAACCAAGACTCTGGGCATGTCCCCTAACCCGGACTTTCATTTTCCAAGGGGCTGGACTGGATGAATTCCTTCCAACTTCAAATTGATGGCAAATGTTATGATTTATTCAAGTCTTGTCTAATTCTCACAAGACTTTCTTTTTTCCCCCTCAACTGTATCTTACATGTAGAGATAGCTTTCTATCTTTTCAGTGAGATTTTGTATTGCAGAATTTTCCTCCCTCCCTCATTTCTCCTCTTCCCAAGGCAATCTGATATAGATTACACACATATGATACTTTTAAACGTATTTCCATACCTATCATGTTGTGCAAGAAAAATCAGACCAAAAGGGGGGAAATCACAAAAAAGAAAAAGCCATCAAACAATAAAAAAGGTGGAAATCGTCTACTTCGATCCACATTCAGTGCCCACAGCTCTCTCCCTGGATGCAGATGGCATTTTCCATCCCGAGTCTGCTGGAATTGTCTTCTCACAACACTTGCTAAAGAAAAACTCATCTACTCACTCCACTTAACTGTGCTTCCTCCACGGCCACTTTCTTTAGGGAAAAAAATCACCAAACTCCTCTGTGAGATGTCATCCTAAAAATAGCTTCCTCCCAGAGCCCTTCATAAATCTCCTGCCAGGCCGGTGGCTCCCGGCCAAAGCAGTCACCTCGGATCGCTCGGCTAGGTGATCCGCTCTCCTTTTTCGGCAGCCCTGGAAGCAGCTCGGGCCAGACTGCCGAGCCCTCTCGACTTACATAGTGTGAAAAGTCGTCCCCATCTGAAGGACAGTTAATCCCTGCCCAGCTTCCATCTGAGCCCGCTGGCCACCAGAGCGCCATAAAAGGCCAAGATTAGCTCAGTGGATTCTGGGCAATGTCAGTTTTCCAAGGCAGCCCTGGAATGCTAAGTAAGAAGGGCCTTGGGGACCCAGAAAGGGACAGGACCCGTATAAATAAATGAGGAAGCACCATGGAGTTGTTCAGTTTGTGCAAGTCCAGCCATGACAAGAAAGTCGAGCAGAACAGCTCAGCTGAACCCCAAACTGCCCGAATCTGTGGGCTGAAGGAGCCTTCCGGGGTGGGCAGTCAGCCTTTGGAGAGAGGGAGCCCAGGTCAGGCGTCTGTGGGGGCCGCTGCTCCGTCCCCGGGCCTTTGGCCATCCCTGATCAGGGCTCCATTTCAGGTCTCCGGAGATGGCCGGCCTGGGGCTCGTGGCCTGGTCTAACGGGACCTGGGGGCTGAACAGTCAAGGGCCTGTGCGGGCCAGGAGAACCTCAGACAGGCAGCCAGCCCTGGATGTCCCCACCCACCCCCCTTCCACTTAACTTCCACAATTAGGACACCATGTTTCTGTCTAAGGAGAACCCTTGTAAGACTATCAGCACCTGAGTCCAGATTAGCCCATGTGATCTTGGGCAAAGATTACAGCTAGCCAGAGAGGCTCTGGCTATGGAGAAAAAGGAAGGGGGAGAGGGAAGGGAAGGGAAGAAGCCTTTATTAAGGGTCTACTATGTTCTAGGAGTTCCCATAAATCCATGAGGAGGGTTGCCTCCTTTGGGAAGGGGACAGCCTCCAGGCAACGTCCATGGAGGCAGGGCCTGGCTGAAAATCCCCAGAGACCCTGAGATGGCTGGAAAGTCCTGAAGGCCGGAGGGAGGGGATCAAGGACACCCTGACCGTCCACTCTCAAGGGAGGGGCTCTCTCTGCTCCTCCCACAGGGCTTCAGGATGATTCTGATCAGTAGAGGAGAATGATGGAAAGACACTGGCTCTGAGAACAGGGACCCGAGTTCACAACCATCGGGGCCACCTTTGGCCTGTGGTCTTAAGGAAGTAACTTGCCCCTCCTGGTCCCCATTCCCATCTCTACCCAAGCAGCAACTGGAGGAGACTTTGGGACTCTACACCCTGTAAGATGGTGATGATGATGAATTGAAAGAAGGCTTTAGGGGAAGCTAGGTAGTGCAGTGGTTAGAGCACCAGCCCTGAAGTCAGGGGGACCCGAGTTCAAATCTGGTCTCAGACATTTAACACTTCCTGGCTGTGTGACCTGGGCAAGTCACTTAACTCCAATTGCCTCCTCAGCAAAAAAGAAAAGAAAGAAAGAAAGAAGGCTTTCAATATGGCCTGAGAGGTGGTTTTTGATTATGCTTCCTTCAGGCCTGTGATTTCTTTGGTATGTGGACAATAAGCATTTTACCAGGGCAGGGCAATTACTAGAGCTAGGGGAAGAGGGCAGTGAGAAGAGAAGGCATTTACTCACTGGTGATCCCATCCTGTACCTATTATACTCGTGTGTATGTGTATGAGTATATACTTATATATACATTTGTACATGAACATTATCCATCTATCCACCCATCCATCCATTTTTCTATCATCTATCTATCCATCCATTGATCCACTTAATTTATCCATCTATCTATCATCTATCTTTCCATACATCCATCTACCTATCTATTGATTGAGTCATCTATCCATCTATCTATCCATCTATCATCTCTCTGTTCATCCATCCATCTACCTATCTATTGATCCAACCATCCATCCATCCATCCATCCGTTCGTCTATCTATCTATCTATCATCCATCTGTACCTCAGAGCCAGGGTTCCCGAGCCCAGGGCTGGATCTCTGTCTGTTGGAGAAGCCGAATGGCCTCTCTTTTAGCAACTGTTCAGCATCCTCACAACTCACAGAAATTTTCCCAAACTTCTGTTGAGCCTGAAGGATTCACCCCAACCCATTTGGGGGGCATCTCACCTTCCAGACACGCTCTGAAATCAAAGTATGTTTGAGAACTTAGCACAAAAATATTAATTGGCTCATTCTCATTCAGGGGTAAATGGTAAATGAATTTAACCAAGTCCACCGAGAACCATCTTTCTCTACTGCAGGTAAGGGCCATATTCTGCTGCAAATGAGCCTTCTAGGGAACACGGTGGAGCAACCTTCACTCGGGATCTTCAAAGCCAGACTTGGAGGAAGAGAGAAGAATGCGAACCTGGCACGTGCAGTTGCCGCTCCGTGGGGCCTTTGGCCGTTCACATGCTGCCCCAGCCACACTAAGTTTCTGGGAACCGGTTTCCTTGGATAATGTTGGAAAATCCCATGAACAACATAGACTCAGTGAATGTCTGGGCTGTAAAGGACCTCGACATGTCATTTAGCAAGCCCTCACTTTGAGACCCAGAGAGTATAAGGAAGGAGTTGCCGGTCACTTTTCAACAACCGGCTCTCAGGGAAAGAAACAAGATGCACCTGCTCGGCTCTAAGGCTTAATCTGCATTACTGACGTGAAGACCAGACAATCAATGGATCAATAGGCCAAGCCTCGGGATGAGCCTCCCAGCTGTCTCCAGCACCCCCAGAAATTCCCCGAGATAAAAGCCAGAGCTGAGCATTGTCGGGTCAGCCCAAAGTCTTTCCCATGACACCACGTTGTCTTCTTAAGGAAGGACTAGGGGCTCCGCTCAGGCCAGACTGGACAGCGAGAAGCCCCTCGGGAAGAGGGCTCTGGGAACACTCCCTGGGCCCCTCGGTGCAAGGGAAAGGTGCGGAATTGCGCCAGAGATGGGGTCTCAGGGAGCCCAGCCCGGGCTGCCCCAGAGCAGGCGCTTACTTGGGGTAGGCTGGATGCAGGGGCCTGGGACAGGATGAAGAAGTCACTAGGATGGACTGAGAGAAAGAAGATGAGAAGGGACTGAGCAGGGGTCTCGGCCAGTTTCAGCCATCGAAAAACCGAGGCCCTGAGCCCTTGGCAATGTCCTATCGGCTACGGTGGCAGGATTCAAACCCAGGGTCTCTCCTGACAGACTCAGGGAGAGGGAGAGGAGAGGAACACTGGGGAGGGAGCAGAGAAGGGTGAAGGCCCTAAAGGCCGAAGGCGGCTGCACAGGCGGGTCCTGGAGGCTGAGGGCGGCCCCAGAGGATGGGGGAGGTCACGTGGGCAGGGGAAGCCGGGGCAGCATGGGGGTACGGGGGGGGGGGGGGGACAGCCCACACCACGGGCACTTGGTCGAGGTGAAGGTGGCAGCCACAGTCCCTGGGGAACAGGGAGGCAGGGGAGCCTGGGAACCCCCGCTGGGCCAGCCTGGGACCCTGAGAGGTAAGGAAGTGACTCGCCCAGGTTGGCGCTGCTAGAACGATTCTGGACCACATCTCAAGCCACTGCGTACACATGCTCCATGAGGGGGAAGAGCATGAAATAAAACTGGGGAAAGACGCATCCCAAACAGGAACCAAAAACGTTGCCCACGAGATGAAAATCAGCGGCCTTTTGGCAAGAAACCCATTGGCCAGAAACACTTCCTGCTTACAGTAAGCCTGAGACCCGGCTCCGTCCCCTTCCAGGGCCTGAGGAGCAGGTGAGTGCTGTGAACCTCCCCGAGTTTGCTGTAATTCAAACAATCAAGAGTTACCCAATTAATATCCATTAATTACATTCATGAGTCCCTTTCTTGGGGTTTCTAATTAAGAGCCACCAAAAATGGTTAATGGAGTAGACAACGACATAAGGGCTGTAAGAATATAAAATATACATCGTTTTTGGCTAATGTGACGGCCCGCAGAACGGGGAGGGGCCCATGATTTCCCAGGGATGACCAACAGTCAGTCCGGCCTCTGCCATGGATAACTTGGAGAGCTGCCGGGGCCCTGGGTCAGCTGTCAAGGTCACTCGGGAGACCCCGGGTCAGATGTGGGGATTGAACCCGGGCCTTCCTGGCTCTCTCTGCACCAGCCGGGCTGCCCTGACTGGTCACGTGCCCTGTGGCAGAGAGAGCGCCCACGAAAGCCCTCAATGACTGGCGGGACCCTGACTCAATGTAAGCTATGGTTACCCCCTGCACCGTTAGGGTCCCACAGGACGGGCGCGGGGAACCTTGAGGACAGAGATCAATCCCCTTGGGGAAAGAGAGGAAGAATAACTTGGGATGCCGCCCTTCTCCACGAAATCATCAGGCCACGGGATGGTCAGTGGGGAGGCCGCCATCTTGGCGCCGACCCCTGGTGGAGGCAGGAGTAAGAACAAGACCAGCTCTCGTGGTCTTGGCTCCCCCGGGGCCAGGACCAGATGAGCGCTTGCTGAGCATCCCAAGGGTGTCCTCATTCCACCCCCAATGTCCTTTCCAAGGTGGAGACATTCTCACGCTTTAAACAACGGGGGGCACCCACCAGGCACCTTCCCCAAAACTGCCCCTCTCCCCGTGCCAGGAAGGAGCCAGCAGAGCCGTGGGTGGTCAGCGGTGAGCTCCCAAGCACTAACTTTCAGAAATCAGGCCACAGCTGCAGAAGGGAACGGGGAGCTTCACATGTTTATATAAAGCACAAGCACTGCCCAGAGCCAAGGGAAATCAGTCCCTTACTGCCGTGGGCTAGCAAAGCACTCAGACAGACACACTCGGAGGAACGGTCACGGTTTCCGGTCATACAAACTCATGAGCCTCCCAGATCAGAGATGGGCGCCCCAAAGGCCCAGAAAGCACAAGCTCGTCCATCCCCAAAGGGGCCCTGGCTTCCAGCCTAACAGTCAACTTTTTTTTTCTGAGACAATTGGGTGGCTTGCCCAAGGTCACACAGCCATGTGCGTCTTTAGGAGGTTAAGCAAAATCTAGGAAGGACCAGTCGTGGGCCTGGGGATCTTCCTTCAGACTGTTCCCATCTCCCCCACCCCAAAAGATGCTTGCAGTCCCAGCCCCCTGGAAGGTCAGAGCTCCCCCTGCTCCCCAAGACCCCATCAGGTCCTTCCCCCCGAGTGCTCCACCCTCTAAATCACCCTCTTCCTCCACCCAACCTGCCTTTCTTTTTCCCAATTAAGGCTTTCTCTCTGTATAAGGCAGCTGGTCTCAGCGAGGAAGAATACAAACTAATTATGTGATTAGAGGAATTCACTTTGCAGTGAGAACGAAGCTTAACACTCCTGGGGTTTCCAGAGAGGAACGTGGGATCCAACGGCTCTCTAATTGCGGGGAGTATTAGGGAGATAATCTGGGGGGGGCGGGACAGGAGGGAGTGTAGGGTAGAGGGAGCCTGGAAATTCAACTCCACAGATAGTTTTTAATTCAATAAATATTCATCAAGGAGGCTTGGTCTATTTTCAAATAGATATTCCCATTAGAGTTACACCCTGCCCCTCCACAAAGCTGCCCACCTGTACTGGGAGCTGTCCGATACATGTGAGCTGGCGCCCGTCATGGCACCATGGAGCGGCTGGAGGGGCCAGAGTCTCAGGCCCCGAGGTCAAAAGAGGGCGAATGCGTGACCTTTCCAGCTGTGTGACCTCTGGCCGAGCCCCTGACCCCGTGGGGTTAGGTTTGTCAATTATATAGTGAGGGTAAGGGCTTAGGTGGCCCTAAGGGGCCAGTTCCAAACCTATGACCCCTGCGATCTGTCACCTAGGATGCACGTTTTCCTTGGTTTAAAAGAATAATCTTACAAAAATAGAGATGTCTCCAAGGCCCGTTGGGAGGGCGAGGGGCAGAGGCTGCTAGAAGGCCCAGGAAGCTCCAAAGAGGCCATTTAATGAGGAGTTTTCCCATTTTCCCACGCTGACCAAGCTCCGGCTGGTTCTTGCCTGTGGGACGGGATGTCGCTATTTTGTGTGAATTATGAGATGTATTTCTCATCTCTGAAAAAGCAGATAGCTGTTATCTTCACTCCTGGATCTGCTTAGCCTCCTGTCTAAGGAGGGGGCCAAAGGACATCGGCATTTCAGACAGAGGGGACCAGAGAGTTTCTCTGGATTTCTCCCTTACGCTTTCTTTCAAACTTGGTGAGACTCCATACACTCAGGAAGTCTTCCACACTCGGAGGTTATGGCAGCAATTGGTCGGACAGGGCCCTAACCCACACAGTTAAGGCAAGGGAGCAACCGAGAAAAAGACCCTCCAGAAACAATCTAAATAAATGAAAGTGCTTTTCTTACTATAGGTCAAGACCTGGAAAGTCTGATGATCATTATTCCCAGTTTACAGAGGAGGAAACTGAAGTTCCAGCCCATGAGGAGTCTTGCCCGTAACCCATAAATATCAGAGTTGTGATTCTCATCAACCCTGATGTCCTAGAATACCTTGGCACCTGTTGCTCCCCATTGAACTGGATGGTCTCCTCGGGCCCATCCGTCCCCTTCAATCCCACCAGTTCCCCTAAGCAGACCAGCTCTACAACCAACGTCCACTGCATTACTGCTACATGTTAAGTGGGCAGCACTGGGGAGAAAACAGAAGCCATATATTCCTCACTGACTGAACTCCTCCCAACACTCCAACCAATTTAACTCCCAAGAAATTAACTGTCCTCAGACCTACCTACCCACCAAGTGAACCCATTTATGTGGAGTCCCCCTGCTCAGAGTGTGCAAAGGGCACCAGAACCGGCCACAGGCTCGGCTTTAGAACCGAGAGGGAGCTCGGAGGTCATCTGGGTCAAGCAGAAAAAGGTTAGTCACTTAAAAATCACCCAGGCAGCGGGTGAGACTTCTTGGCGTGAGTGACGGAAAGCTTGGAGATTCAGTAGGATGTCTTGAATCAAGGGGCAGTGCAGATTTATTAAACAGTCCACTAACCAGCATTTATTAAGTGCTCATTATGTGCAACGCACTGGGAGAAAGGCGATACTGTCCCCTGTGCTCAAGGAGTTTCCTTTCTGAGAACTGCATCATTCTACAAAAAAGAACAATATTAACAAAAGCTCCAGAAACAAAGAGAAATCTGGAAATATCCAGCCCTTTGGAGTTAAAAGAAGTGAGTGGAGTTTTGCTTTTTCCTTAATGATCATTCAGAACTTGGAAACACGTACTGCTTTTCCTGTACTTCCGGAGCCCGAAGCTGCAACTGGACCTCGGAAAACACTGGACCTGAAATACAGATCGAGTGACCAGAGCCTTGGGACTCTGCGTTTGTCCAGCATCCCTTAATCATGAAGAAGGCTCTAAAGAGACATGTAAAGTTTGAATTAGGATTCACAGCAGATTGACGGGGAAGTATTAAGTCCGTAATTACAGTAATCCACAGCTGCTTCAACTGTAGGAAATAATGAATGGTCTTGTGAGAGCTGTTGTCCACAAAATGGAAAGAAAGGGCCATCTGGCTCCGGCTGAAATCCTGGTTTCAGGCTCTGAACCCCTAGTCTGGAGCAAGGAAGAACACAGCCAGATGATGATTAACTTAAGCCTTGAGAGCCCCCAATTAGAGTTTCTTTCATTTTCCAAGATATGACCACTTTTTCCCTAAAGAAAAGAGGGTTCTTTAAGTACCTAAGGATAAAGGAGTCATTCAGAAAGTCAACATCATTTATAAGGTAAATGGTACAGGCTGGGGTTCTTTCTCTTACATTAGTCGTACATCTGTATTCAGGTCAATAGGATTTTGGTAGTTGATCAGAGAAGATCGGTTATCAGCAATTTTTCCTCCAAGAAAGATGGCACAGCAGTTGGTAAAAGGCAGACTTTGGAGTTCTAAGGCACGGGTCCAAATCCCTCCCTGTGGCACATATTAGCTCTGGGACCACGGGCAAGCCGCTTAAACCCTCAATTCCAAGAGCAGAGATAACAAAAAAAATGTCGTCCATCTGTGGAGTTTCCACCGTGGAAGCCGATTTCACGGTAATGAAATCATGGAACACACACACACACACACACACACACACGTACAGCTCTTTACTCCTAAGAGCTTTTCCCTTTTCCTTCCAAGCTCATGACCATTCTCTACAAGGCTACCTTTGCTAGAAACTGATTTTTCAGAGTCATGGGGTTTTATAACACATGCAAAAAGGTGTATTTTCTCTTTGCCCAGGAGCACACGGAGAGTTTTCCCGTCTGCATTTGTGTAAGAAACCTCACCAAAAATGCCTCCAGAAAAATTGGCCGTGAAGATCTTCAATAAATACCTAGAGTACACACAGGGGAGGAGATAATGGAACCAACCCTCAAATAGAAATCTTCAGGTGAATCCAAAAATATTAATCTAGTTACATAATTTTATTCCATTTTATACGCCCGTAGAGTCAACAATTTTGGCCATGAAACCAAGAGGATCATTTCTGCTCCTAAAAAAAGAGATGATGAATTATGGCAAGAAAAGCTTTTTGTTCAGAAAGCATCTGAGGATTGCTGACGGGGCTACAGAAATCCCTAGATCAGGCGCCATCTAGTCCGACCAGCCTCCTCATTTTTCAGTTGAAGGAATGGAAGCCTGGAGGACAAGTTACTTTGACTTTGTCAAAGGCATACAGTTATTGATGTTCTGAGCTACAACATGAGCCTTGTCCCTTGAGGCTGGAGCTGGTCTTCAGCATCTATGAAGTTCCAGTCCCCAGACACGCTACTGCCTAACTGGGTGATCTTGGGGTCACTCACACTTTTGGGCCTGTTTCTTCATCTCTAAAATGAATGGGTTGGACCAACTGACCTTAGAATTTCCTTCTGATTCTAAATTTGTGATTCCAGCCCTAGGATTTTTATAATAGCCTATGTTTAAAAGAAGCCCTGGGTATGGCAGTAATTTGAGTGCACCCAAGTGTTCGCTTTGAAGTATTTAAAAACTTTTTTAATCCTTTGGAAAGAAAAGTAACACAAATTATAAAGGGATTCCATTTTCCAGCACGACAGAAAGAGGACATTCTCACAGGAGTGGAATGGCACCTCTGGAACCAGCCAGACACCAATGCTTAATTTGGAAAATATGATCCCATAGCGAGCAATTCTGAGGGCTCTATTGTTTTCCTCTATCAGGAATTTGGCCATCATTTTTAATTTGCCTTCTGGAGGCAGCATTTGGAGAGCTGGCGCCCCGGTTCCAAATCCTGGCAATGATGGAGACAAATGAGCAGTTTCAACACTTGGTACCATTCTTTTTTTAAGAGTATTCATTAAGCGTTTCTTACAACCCACCATCTGCAAAGAGACTTATTCTCAGGCAGAAAAGCACATTTTCGAGATCCGTCTGTCCTCACTCATCCGTTCTCTCGTTTTCAACCTTGCTGTCAGTTTCTCTTCTCTAACCTTATGCTTCTTTTGGGGATATATCAACAACAACAGTAATATGACCACAATGGTAATGATGATAATAATGTCAGAAAGCAGGAAGAAGAAGGGAAAAAAAGAAGAGGAAAAAGAGAAAGAAGTAAAAGGAGAAGGAGAAGGGGAAGGGGAAGGGGAAGGAAGGAAGGAAGGAAGGAAGGAAAGAAGGAAGGAAGGAAGGAAGGAAGGAAGGAAGGAAGGAAGGAAGGAAGGAAGGGAGGGAGGGAGGGAGGGAGGGAGATACTTTATGGTTTGCAGAGCCTTTAACATCCCTTCTGTCCCTAGCAGCTCATTCCAAGGCATATACTATAGGTATCTTTTACCTCATTTTACAGCTGAGGAAATTGAGGCTTAGAGATGTTAAGGGACTCATCCAGTGAGAAAATGTTGTAGGTGGGATTCAGATTTAGGTTCTCCTGACTCCAAGGGCACCAATCCATCACAGATTCTAGAAGGTCCATTGAGCCCAATCCAATCAATGCAAAGTGTAAGCTGACAGAGGTTAATCATTAAGTGATTTACCCAATGTCACAGAGCCAGTAAATACATGAAATGGGATTTGAACTCTGGGCTTTCAAGCTCTGAGTCCGGCACTCTAGCCAAGCCACAGTGAGCTTAACATAATTAAAAAACACTTCCACGTGGCACTAGAGCCTGCTTAAAAATTATTCTCTGGATTGATTTTATAGGAAAATGTCCTCTTCGGCTATTTTCCTCTCTGACCCAGTTATCTTCCTGGGACAAGAGGCTCTGATTTGGACGGCATTAAGTGGTACAGAGAATTTCCCCCACATCTCCCATGCCTGTAACGTCCTACTATCTCCACATCTCAGGGTCCACATCCAGCACCCATGTCCACTCTTCTTTTTTAAGAACTCCTCTGTGGGACAAAGAGAGATTCACCCCCTGTCCCCGATGGTGCTTGTTTCCAAGCACTGGGTCCCAGGGGAGCGTAGACATCTAACCATGGGATTGTGGCTGCTAATTATTTTGGTAACATTGCGAAGCAGCAAGATGGGGAGCCGACGCTTCCAGAAGGGCCGCCCTGATGGGGAGCCTTAAGGCAAGCAGGGCTGGGATAGGATGGGCCTGAGCACTGGCTCTGGGACTGAGAAGGGCTTGTGAATGGCCCCAGTTTCTCACCAGGATTCAGCCCTTAGGAACATGGCCACAGGAAAGGCCTCAGACTTATCTTCGCACCTGAAGGCCGCCCCACATGAAGGTGGGAAGGGGGGATGATCTGCAGAAGGTAACTGGCTAAGTTCTAATCCATCAAAGCAATTCTACCAAATGAAGAGAGGAGGACATTTTAAAGAGGCTCCAAAGCCAGTGAGAATTTTAAACAAAACCCACATGCAGACCAGCCTCCTCAGGGATGACGACCTTCCTGGCTCAGGCCCAGAGCCCTCCTCTCCCCACTCTGCCTCTGTACTCAGATGCTCTCTACCCACCCTGCAGGCCTCTTCTGCCTTTGCATCCATGTCTAACTCTGCTCCCGGCCCCCACAGGTACACCTGCTGACTGACTGACCCATCCCCGTGCCCACTGCAGAGCTGCCCCCTCAGTGCTGGCAGCTCCCCTCCCCCCCCCAGCCGCCCCCACCACACCGACCCCCTGACCTCTGACATTACCTTCTCCCGGCCTTTGGTCTCCAAGTGGACCCTGGAGGGGACCAAGATCCCTAGATCAGTTTCCTGTCCTAGTGTCCCTGAGCCCCCTTCCCCAGGGGCTTGTTTACAAAGGGTTAAACACACAAAGAGTTTCCTGCTCAGTATAATCAGTTCAGCTGCCTGTGGTATCATGTGGAAATGAATCTGCCATGAATCCCAAACCTCCCGTTGGAAATCCACTGGGGCCCGGCCAGACGCATCTGCCGGGGCTCAGGTGCAGGAACGGGACGGTCTCCTCGGAGAGCTACGGCCCTAACCCTGCCCTGCCCCGGCGTGGTCGGAGGGGATCCAGATCACCCCAACATTCTCTCCATGGTAAAAACCGTTACGGGGATTTCCAGCGCGACACCAGGACCTCCCTGACTCCTGCCGCCCCGGGGAGTGGTGGAAGGAAAACCAGCTAGGACGGAGCCGAGGGAAACCGGCCCCTGGCCCGGCGTTCAGCAAGGGATGGAGAGGGCCAAGGGGGAGGGCAGCGACTGCTCGGGGTCTTTGTTCCCTTGCCTGTAAGGTCAAGGGAATGGGCCAAAGGGACCTCTAAGGTAACTTCTAGTTCTGAATCTGTGTCCTCCTGACCACCAAAGGCCTTTAAGCCCTTATGGACTCACTTCTGTTTGAAAATAGAAACTCTTAGTTTAGGACTTAAAGCACTTCACAAACCCGATTCTTACCCCCACGGTGTGACGGCTTCTCTGGCAGCTGGTGAAGCTCCTTCCCAGCCAGGGGTCTGAATGCATCAGGTAAAATACGGCCAATTACCAAGGGAAGTGCAGTTTCCCAAGCACTGACCTTATCCTTTCTTCACTTTCTCCACGACGTTCTTTGAAAAAGCTCTCCCTCCTCCCTGCCGCTGCCCTTCTCCTTCAGGCCTCCAACTTCTGAGCCCTCCCAGGGCCATCCCCAGCCGTCCTGACTAGACCCAGAGGGAGAAAACATGATCTTGCACAGCCCTCCCTCCCTCCATCTCAGCTGCCTGTCATGGCGTCACCTCCCTGATGTCCCGGTCCTCCTCGAGAACGAAGGACACGTAACAAGGAGAAGAATGCAGCGTCCTTCGGAGGACCCTGTCTGGGCTCTGTCTGGGAGCCCCTTCCCCTGCAAAGTCTGCCCAGGTGTTCCTGGTTCTCAGCGTCCGTCCCCAAGTCGTTCTGTGCACATTTCAGTGGCTCCCTACAGGTTACCCGCCCGCTCCCGGGATGGAAGCGCCGAAGGCAGGACTTTGTCTGTGGGGCTGTACCACCAGTGGCCACCACAGAGCCTCACACATGGTCCCCACCCAAGGCGTCACAAGCGAGGGGCACTCTCCCCGTCCCCGCAGACGGGGGCAACCCCAGGGAACTGTCACACCCGTGTCCAACACGCTTTCGAGCGAATTCTCTCCTGTTGCAAAGGGCAGGGGAGGTCCCAAGCGGGAGGGCTTCTGGGGGGGTACAGTCCCCCACCCCCGTTCTGAAGCACGGATGACCTGACACCGGGCAGCTCTCCTCAGGGAGACTCTTCCTTCTCCCTCCCTGGCCCAGCCTCCAGGAGGCGATTAATGAGTCACGTAATGAGCAAACCCAGGCAGCAAGGGCTTGGAATGGCCCCAAAGTCCCATCATCAGACTAGGAATAATGGAGAATTGGCCTTAATATCGACAGGATTCACGGAGCAGGGGGAAAATACAAGTACATGGGACCATTCTAATGAGACTTTCAATCTGCTTATTTGTAATACTCTTTCAGAGTTAAATTGGTTGGGCCTGAGAGACAGGAGGCATAGGGATTATCCTGAAGGTTAAAAACAATGCAGATAATTTCATGTTTCATTAGGCCCCAAGCTTCCCCTAAACCTGTAAGGGAGTGCCCGGGACTTGGCTCTCACCAATGGCCAGGGCAAGGTCATTAATTACCAAATAAGATACAGAGTAGGGATGGCCCCAACTTCCCCCCGTCATGTTCACACTTTAGTGACAGGGAACAAATCCATCCATTCAACGGCAGCGACTTGCCCAAAAACCTTACAGAAGGCAGCAAAAGTAATGTGAAGGGATGGATGCTCACAGAGCTACGAAGAAGGCCCAGGAAAGCCCAGGCGTGATGCACAATGGGATGGGCAGAAAGATCTCTCTCTCACACACACACACACACACACACGGAAGAGCACCAGTAAAGCATCTAAGAATGAAACTGGAACAAAAACATTCGTTTAGAATCCTTTTGTGCAGGGTGTCCCAAAAGTCTTAGTGCCTCTTTGCAGGCTGGAGACCCCTGAAGCTACAGAAATCTGAAAGGGCATTAAATCTTTGGGGACCCCCTGCATAAAGAAAGAGGTCCCGAACAGCTACACGACTGTGCTTCTGGCCAACGGAAGTTGTTTTTGTCCCCTGTAGTTTCTCTCCTTAACGATGGTTAGATTTAGGTTAGATTAAGGATGGTTACAATTACCTTGAGAAAACAGAAATACCTGCCGGGGCGGCTTTTGGGGCCCATGTGAGGAGAAGCTGAAGGGAAACGTTGGGTTTTGCATGGGGAGAAGCTGCTGAGTCCGCTGCCTGACCTTGGTCACGGATCGTTCCTCCGTCAGGTCTCGGTTCCCCACTAGGTAAGACAAGGGGACCGGACTTTGTGACCCCCCAGGTCGCCGCTTGCTCCAGAACCCGGGGCTTGCCCTCCCGCTTCTCCTTCTCCAGTGGCGCGTTCTCCTGTTCTCCGCATGATGATGCGCTGGTAATTACATTATATCTAATACTCTCGGATACCCTTCTGTCCGGGGAAATCTCCCTGGAAACAAAGGATCCCGGGACCCTGATGGGACACTACGGATCTGACTAACCCACCACTCACGGGAGCGCAATGAGGGAGTCCTTCGAGTATCATTGGATGTCTAATCCAGACTGGGATGCACTTAAGCCACTAAAAATAACTAAAGAAACTGCCACCTGCCCCTTTCACAGTTATTGTTAGAAACGAAGGGAGGGGGCATAGGGGGAGACATCTAACTTAAGGACCATTTATTTCTGAATGAAAGGGAGGGCCGCGTGTTGGCTGTGGGCAAGGGTAAGGGTTAATGGCGACTGGGCCAGCATGGGCTTGGGGGGATGATGTCTGCCCGTGTCAGACAGATGCAGGAGGGAGACTGAGGAGCAGTGGGTCAGCCAGCGGCTCCCCCCCAGCCGGACTTCCGGGGCCTCCCAGTACTGCATCCAGCAGGCACAGGGGAAGGGGGAGGGGGGCACAACCTCCCCTTTGGAGGGCGTACTGAGCCCACGAGCCTGGGGACGGTCTCCCCCTCACGAGCAGCTCCTGATGAAATCCTGTGTGTGAATGACCTCAGTGAGCTCTCAGTCAGCTCAATCCCAGCCCTTTGGGGGGGGGGGGCTCCTCTCGGGCTCGCAGAGGGCACACGATAAAGGGCCTTGGCAAAGCCGCTGCTCTCTCTACTTAGGCAAGGCCGGCTTACTGCTGTCCAATCTAGAATGTATTCGCATTTTCCATACTTAAGTGGAAATATGGGCCAGTGCTGCTGGCCCAGGAAATTACATCTAGAGTCTCATTTTCTCTCACAGCTGAAATCAAACAACATGGAGATGTTTACACTGTCCCTTTCTCTTTGTCTCTCTTTCCCTCTCCTTTCCCCATTATGTCTTCCTCCCATGGACTCTGATACCTCTAATTTCTTCTTTTAATTCCCAGACAAATGTGGGAAACATTGCCCGTGGAAAACAAAATCACTTTGTGCCCAAGTCCAGAGCTCCACTAAGATGCTTCCCCAAAGAAAATGAAGCTCCCCCAACAAAGGAGGAACAGAGAGAAATCCTGATGAATTAATCAAAAACTAGGAAAACGATGCTAATGCTCAGAGACCCTGTTTCCGTGAGGTGGGCGCCACAGCTTTCCACCGTCCTTAACGTTTTCTTGGATGTTTTTTGTTGCTGTTGTTGTTCCTATTTGTCAACTGACGCTTGAAATGAATAATATGCCGAAGTTCAAAATATTCTTTCTGGTTACTCTCTTAACGGTTTTTAACACGATGCGATTTCTCCATATGGGCAGGATTCATGGCAGACAGTAATTACACTATGAAACTAGAACACCTATAATGGCAACGAAAAAAAATCCCATTCCGTAAATTCCTCGTGAGTGTTTTTGTTAGGAAAATGTAATCACTTGGAAGTCATGCCCGGAAAGCCTTTTAACAAAGCATTCTGTGACCCTGAAAACATTATCAAAGGATGAGTTATTATTGTTATTATCGCTCTCTCCCTCTACACACACACACACACACACACATACACACACTGTCCTTGCTCAAAAAACACAATATTCCCAAGGCAAAGCAAGCTAGAATATGGCCGAGTGAGCCTGGAAGAGCGAGTTTTCAATCCTAACTCTTGATACTCACAAGTTTAACTACCCCAGCCTTCCCCTGACCCCCAAAGACTTCCCTTGAATCTCTTTTGGGGAAGGGAATTCCCCCATCAGGAAAGCACCAGACAGCGCGGCCCCACAGAGCGGGGACGGGGGCTCCCCGGTAGGGGTCACGTTTTAGAGAAGGCGTTGGGAGCTGGAGCATCTCCGGCGGGGACAGGGAGCTGCCCTGGAGCTCGGGCCAAGCGACGGTCTGTGCAAGGAGCTCGGGGAGGGAGACAGAGGGAAGGCTTCAGCACCGACTGCAACATCCGACAGGCTCTGAGGCAGAAGAGGGAACCAGTGTGATGCATTTCAGAGACCAGGACTTGGAGCAAACATGAGGGCCTCAAAGACAAATTGAAGTTCGAAGTTAGAGACAACTTTATAATACGAAGAGCCGTCTGGAAGCAGAACGGGCTGTGGTGGGAGGTAGCAAGTCCCCCTCACAACACTGTAAAGCCGAGAGTTACACCTGCTGGGTGCAGGACAGAGTCTCGCGGGGGTATTGGGAGCTGGACGAGAAGGTCACCAGGATCCCTTTCACCTCTGAACTCTGGGCTTTCTGGGATAACCAGGAAATGTGGCTTAAGAAATGAAGGCCAAAGGGAAAAAATAATCTATGTCTATACTTCTTTCAGTCCCCGGTGTGAAAACCCCAATCGCTGGGCACCCAGTAAGCACTTACCAGAGGTGGTTGCCTGACTGATTCCTAGATCTCTCTCCAACTCAATATTCTTCCCCTTAAAATTACTTTGCCCTTATTACATATGTTCATGGTCCTTCCTAAGCTGATGTTTGTGGCTCCCCCGGTAGAACTTAAGCTCCTGGAAGGCAGAGCCCATTGGGCTTTCAGCCTTGTACCCCCCATGCACCGCTTGGAGGATGCCCTGTAGGAGGGGTTCAATAAATGACTAGTTTATTGAATTACTGAGATGGCTGAAGCTGGACTGCCGGCAGCTCAGTTCTTGAATCCGAGATTTCTAGCAAAGAAGAAGTCTGAGCTCCTCCTTCCTGAATTTCGGGGATCCCTGAGACCGGGCAGATAAGGGGTCTGTGCAAGCTGCCGGGCTCTCCCAGACACACACACAGAGTGCAGCGTTCCTGACCGGTAACAGGCCAGGCCCAAAGTCCAGTCCTCTGCAGGGAAGTCCGTGGGGCACGGGATGCACGGAGCTGAGCCAACAAATGAGGGCCCGTACCCTATCTCGGCAGCGGGACTCCCCAAGCCACAGCAGGGGGCTCGGGCTTTATCTCCGCCTCCCAAGGGTCCCCCTTGTTCCTTCTCCTTTCCTGACTTCTCCCCCCTCGCCCTTCTCTCGCAGCTGCTCATGAAGTCACGGTTCATTAGGGTGAGAGCCAAGTAACCAGGAATATTTGCAGACTCAGGACGGAGCAGCTGCGGTCCCACAGAACAGAGAGCGACGGAGGATGGAAGCTCGGGGTGAATCCCTGGGACGTGCCCTTGCTCAAGGTCACAGAGCAAGAGCAGCAGAGCTGAAGGGAAGGCCCAGGCATGGGCTCCGGCCCTCTCTCTCCCAGGCCAGGCCGCCTGCAGCCCAGGGAAGAAGGGGAAGGGGCTGGGCCAGCCTCGCCTGGGGAAGGGGCAGGAACCAGAGCCCGCCGGTGGGACACAGCTGGGCTTTCCCTCGGCCCCCGCTGGCTCTGCCCAGCCACTGGGCTACAACCCCTGAAGTGGTCAGGGCCGTCACCCGGAGGGCAGTCCATTAGGGCCACAGAGGGCAAGGGACTGTACAAAGACTCGCCTCATAGAGCCCCAGACGGATCTTGGGGAGAGGGGTCAAGTGTCCATCCTCGTGGCAGCTTGGAACAGGAACGGGGCCCAGCAAGAGCCTCAGAGCCAGTCTGGGGGCCGGAAACGCTTCAAAAGTATATGGTACATAATGGAAATGTAAAAGCCTGGTCAGAGAATGGGCCCGTGGGCTCTGGCAGCCTGCCCGAGGAGGGGATGTGGCGGGAGGGTCAGGAACCGAGGACCTCGTCCAGTCCCCCTCACTGTGCAGAGGAAGCACCCGGGCCTGGCCTGAGCTCACACCTGCAAGCGAACACTTTCCCTTCTGTCCTGTTATCATTATGCCCTTCTCACATTCTCCTGCATACTCACATAAAGGGTTTTGCTGTAATGAGCATTTTACATTAAACCACAGCTACAGAGAGAACTCTCTGGCTCCAGGTAAATCCTTTTTTGGTGTTGGGAACTCCCAGGGTGAGATGTTCCTCCACCAAGGCCCAGAGAGTCCCTGGGCCTCCCTCTAGGGTCACTAAGCTCTAATATTTAAAAATTAGAATCCCAAAGTGCTAGAGGTCAGTTAAAGACAAAGCCAACGCATGCTGGGATGAGGAGCCATTTCAGTCCTCTGACAGATGGCTCACTCACTCCCTGTCAAGTAGTTCCCATTCTGCACCTGCCCAAATGTGGCCCAGGCCTGGAGAGGGCAGGCTGGACCAGCCCCCGTGGAGGAAAGGGACGGGCCAGACCGGCCCCAGAGCAGCAGAGAAGGAAGAGGAGGCACAACGTCACCCCTTCCTCCGCCACGACTTCAGGCACTTCTGGAGTACGGGTTAAACGCCAATGATGTCACATACACCCCGAAAATCCCAAAGACACGAGTGGAAATGAGTGTTCTTCCGAGGAACCCCCCCCCAAGAGCTCCCGGGTGGAAGAGAGAAGGTGGCTCCGCTGTGAGCTGGGTGCTGGCAAGCCAAGGGGCAAAGCTGGGCTCCCCACCACCTGGGGCCCAGCTCCCTGAACCATTGCCTTAAACTCAGGGCACTTTAAAGGAGTCTGAGGAGGAGACCGTGCAGGTTCTGAGACCATGGAGGCCACTAAGGTGTCCTGTGGCAA
This sequence comes from Sarcophilus harrisii, assembly GCF_902635505.1. NCBI lineage: Eukaryota > Metazoa > Chordata > Mammalia > Dasyuromorphia > Dasyuridae > Sarcophilus > Sarcophilus harrisii. The sequence continues at coordinate 18,941,360 of NC_045428.1, read as the reverse complement.
CAAGGGGGTGCAGGGGACGGAGCATCAGCCCTGGGGTCAGGGGGCTCTGGGCTCACAGGGGACCTCTTCAACTCCCATGCCCTGGAGAAGGGTGGGGAGGAGAGGGAGAGAGAGAGAGACACAGAGACAGTGAGTGCATGTGCATAAGGAGGTGTAAAAGTCCTAAGTCCAAGTTAGGCAAAAGGCCAAGGTTTCGTCTCACTGTCCCTCAGGAAGAGTTTATTCTGAGAGAGAATTAGGAGGTGTTTTCTCTTTGTTCTGCTCTAGTGAAACTTAATTTTAATTTTTAAAAATTAAAAACCATTTTTAATTTAAGGCTTACATTGATTTTGTTATTTTAAACATAGGAGTGCTTTGCTATCACCGCCTTATCAGGATGTGCTGTGGAGTCAAGAAGATGAGCATCCAAATCCAGCTCAGACACTCCCCAGTTGGGCGATCCTGGACAAATCATAGCCCTCCTCTGCCTCAGTTTCCTCATCTATAAAATAGGAATCAAAGCAGCACCGATCTGCCAGAGCCCTTGGGAACATCAAGTGAGATACTGTTTATAAGGCACATGTTAATGTCCATGTAAATGCCCTATATAGACAGATAGTGATGAGACCTGGTTTAAATTCTAGGTCCTTAATTAGGTCACTTAAGCTCTTTAAACCTCAGTATTCTCGTCTGTGAAATGGGAGGCTGACAGCTAAGTTGTCTTCCAGCTTACCATCCCTGATTCCGTACTCCTTATCCCAAACTTGTTTAAGGAAGAATAAAGACAAGAGTGAGCCATGGTATAGAATGAAAACAAACACAGCAAGATCCAACTAAGGAAGCTGTAAATGCTAAAAATTGGGAACCGTGTAAAAGAACAGCTATCGACAAAGAGCCTCACTATTTCCAAAGGAAGTTTAATTGATATAAATCAATCGTGAAAGGCAGAAGAAATTCCCTCAGCCAGTAAACAATCGGTCTCTTTAACAAATGAGAACACAGAGCTGAAGAAGCCAACCAGGGTTTGGAGATGGTCTCGCTGGAGACCCGTCAGAAAGAAAGATGGCAGAGGAGCAGCCCCGGATCCAGGAGTGGTGTCGGGTCAAAAAACAGCAAGAAGCTGGTGGAAGACAAATGCGTTTATCAAAGCTGTGGCAAGAGATCCGGGGAAGAAATCACCCCCAAAGCATCTAAGAATGAGACCAGAGGGGGAAAGGAAACGCTTTTTTAAAGAGCAGGTTTGGGAGGGGGGCGGTTAAATAACATTTTTTTGTCTTAGACTCATTAGACTTCCAGTATATGGTACATAATGGAGAGCCTATAGACCCTTCTCAGAATCATGTTTTTAAAGGCATAAAATAAAATGCACAGGATTTCAAAAGAAACCCATTATATGAAATGATTGAATTTTCCCTGATTTCTCCTTAGGGGGGTTTTGTGGACCCAGATTAAGAGCCCCTGGCTCAGACACTGGAGGAAAGGACGCGTGGAAGTGGACAAGAAGCCCAGTCTACAAAAGGGTCAGTAGCCGAATACCGGGCACGAAGCTGCTTCTGAGCCCGCCGGCCAGTATAAGCAGGGCCTCCTGAAATCGCCAGCCTTAGAAGCCATAGGAATTAATCCTAATAACAAGAATAATGCGCATTGGGCCAAGCTTCCCAGCACCTACAGGCGCTCAGCCCCCTCCCAGAGGCACCCGAGTCTCCTCTCCCCATCAGCTTGTTGGAGGGAGCCAAGGACCAGCGCCCAGCTCCCCTTAACCCCCGGCCTTTACAAAGGGATACCGGCTAAGGAGACTCCCTGGGCTTTCTGAAGGCTACGTCTCCCAGGCAGCCAAGTGTCCAGGGCTTGATGGTCGGAACCAGTGACCCAACATCCCCTCAGGTTCCCCCCACAGTGATGCTTCCCAGGGCCTCCGCAGGGGAAGGAGTCCAGCAAGTTGGTGGTTCTGACTGGGTGCCAGACGCCTGTTACCACAATCCCCCCAAAAAATTGGGGGAATCGTGGAGAAGTGGGAGCACTAACGTCCTGTCGGGGAAGCTCAGAACCGGGCCAAAGCAATGTGGAACCCACGTGCCCTCAATCCTAGTGATGCCGTAACTAGGTCTGCACACAAACGGCCCCAGAAAAGGAAGGGAAGACTCCATATGGACCAAGAAAAATATAATCTGGAAACCAAAGAGATTCCCACCTATTGGGGTAAGTGAATGATTGCGAGAAATGATCAAATAAACAAGGCAGAAACTGGGAAGGCTTTTAAGGAGTCATGTAGAGTTAAATGAGCAGAAGAAGGAGAATAACTTGTACAGTGACAAGATTATAAGGAAAAACAATTCTGAAAGAGTTTAGACGTCTGATTAATTCAGTGGCTTTCAAAGAATCGACTTCCTGCCAGAGATAAATATAGAATAAGGACATACACTTGTGAATAGAGGCCATATTAAAATGTGTATTACTTGACTATGGGTATTTGTATTTAAAAATAGTTACATATTCAATTTGATAATACTGAAAAAAAAAAGAAAAAAAAGCAAGCTGTATATACCAGAAGCTCAGTTTCACCTATAATCCTTTCTTTCTTCTCTAGTATATATATGGAAATGCTGATTTTATTTAGTGCATGCTAAGTTCAGAATTAAAAAAAAAATCTAAAAGAAAAAAAAATGGATTTCTGCCTCCATGATATAGTTCACAAAAGCACCGAGTTTGCTCGCAACAACTCAGCTCTTTGAATTTAAGATAAGAAGCAATCTGGCAAGGAAAATGAAGAGGATTTACACTTATCGGGATGAGCAAGGCAGTTTTTCCACAGAGCAGAAGAATTCTGAGTAAGTTCAAATAAAACAAACTAACCAGAAAGGGGTCATGCTCCCAAATCTACACAAGGTACCTCGCAAGGAGGCCTCCATTCTCTCTCTCTCTCAGATCTCAGGTGAGTCCCTTATGTAATACAAGTTCCTGCTTTTATCTGAACATCCAGAACTCCCAAAGACTTCTCCACATGAACTCGCCTCCTGTAGGAGGGGCCAATAACAAAACCTTTGGAAACCACTGTTCTTTGGAGAGAAAAACGGTCAAGTTCCAAACCCACAAAGATGAAATGCATACAACGGGCTTAAAAGACTTCAGGATAAATGTGCTGAATCCAGCACTACTAAGAATCACATTTTCCCGTTCACCCAAGACACAGAATACGGCTGCCTCTGGAGGAGACGTTGCCCGGGAGACAATGCAAAGGCCCAATGTATAGGCTACGACCTATAACCAACGAGGATAATGGGAACCAAGCATCAGTTATACATCTAGGTAGCAGCAGCCACTGGATTGGATGCTGGAGTAATAATATATAATATAATATAATATAATATAATATAATATAATATAATATAATAATGTAATATAATATATAATACAATATAACAAATATAATATGATATGATATAATGTAATATAATATATAATACAATATAATATGATATGATATGATATAATGTAATATAATATAATAAATAATATGATATGATATAATGTAATATAATATAATAATAAAGAGCACTTATTCACATATCCTAATGGGAGAGAATCAAGAATGCCATCAAGAAATTGCAGGAGGGGAAGTGAAGATGGGCCAGTCATGGGGTAGAAGAAGGAGTGACAGGTGTACAGCACAGATCCTTCCCTGCCACACTGGAAACACTGGAAAAAAGAAAAGGAACAGCAGGTGGACTCTTGTGGTGAGCTCTTTGGAGGACATGGACAACAGCTGCACACAATGTGTGCAATACTAGAGGAAACTCCTAAATACATGTGATCATAAATTCATTGGAATATTTGGGTCAAATATAAAATCCTCCAGGTAAGGAAAAAAGTAAATAGGTTGGTCTTTGGTCACTTGCTGTTTTTCTACCCAAATTGAAATGCCAAAGGAAAATGCGATTAATAATCTAACAGTGACAATAATGTTATCTTTCATAACCCCACTGGGTCAATCAAGGTTCGGTATCTCTGAGCTTAATTTCTTATAATATTTTTGTGACTGTATCTAAAAATAACTGGTTTCCTTTGCAATCCTATATATTATGTTTTATATATTTAAAGTATTATTCTGAGAAGGGGTCCATAGAGGCACAAAAAAGATGGAGAACCTCTGTTGTACATTAAGACGTGAATCACCTACATTCTCCACTGGTATTCACATACTAGGAAGAGAATGTGAGGAAGAACTTTTGGGGCACATTTAAGGGAGACACGGATGAGAGGTTCACAAGATGGACAGACATGGGGGCGACCACCAGCATTCCTGGAGAGGGCCTCCCACCAGTGAGATCACATTTCCATTGGCTCAATGGAGAACGTTCCCAATTTGATATTTCCTTCATCTGAACTATGACATTTACCTGAAAAAACCAGATTGATACAAAAAGGCAAGTTCTCCAAAGACCATTTCTTCCTAATTTGCATGTAAGATTCAGCAGCTAAAAGAGGCATCAACATATCAGAGACCCAAGTTTTCCGTGATTTCTACTCTCCATACTCTAGTCTAAGAGACGCTTTGGTTAGTGGTCGGTGGAGGAGAAACAGAAATCTTAATGAAGACTTATGGATGGTGTGTGCAAAGCGGGGTTTCAGTCTGTCTGCCTCCACACACTCTGCTTTTGTTTAACATCCCCTTTTACTTCTGCTCCATCCATCATCTTAGGGGCCTCCTTCTGTCTTTGGTTCCACATCATAGTCTTCAATATTGGAAATGTTGCCTGCGTTCCTGCATCTTAGGGATCTTGGGCATCAAATGTTTGTTGTTGCAAAAGGGAAGGGCAAGGAACTGGAAATTGAGTGGATGCCCACAATTGGGGGATGGCTAATAAGTTATGGTATATAAATGTAATGGAATACGATTGTGCTAGGAGAAATGATAAACAAGCCAATTTCAGAAAAATCTGAAAAGACTCACATCAGGTGATACTTTGGGAAATGAAAAGAACCAGGAGAACTATAATAGATGGATCTTCTGCAGTGATTGAAGACAATTCCAATAGTCTTGGATAGAAAATATCATCTGCATCCACAGAGAGAACTATGGAGACTGAATGCAAATCAAAGCATAGTATTTTCACTTTTTTTTTAACTTTTCTTGTTTTTTTTTCCTTTTGTTTTGATCTTTCTTTCACAACATGACAAATATGGAAATGTCTAAAATGATTGTACATGTACAGCCTACATCAGATTGCTTGGTGTCTTGTGGAGGGGGAGGTAAGGAAGGAAGAAAAATTTGGAACTCAAATCTTAATGAATGTTGAAGACTATCTTTATATGTAATTGGAAAAATAAAATACTATTTAGGAAAGGTTAAAAAAAAGGAAAAAAGAAAGGACTGGGCAAAATAATCTCAGTGATCAATTTAATGATTTCTTAGAGACAGATTAATTAAATGATTTTTTAAAATTTTGATGTCAGATAGAAACATACTATTTTAATTTTTTCATGTTTTTTTCCCTTTTGTCTATTTCTTCTTTTACAACAGGAGTGATGTGGAAATATGTTTTCCATGATTGTACATGTACAGTCTATATCAAATTGCTTACCATGTTATGGAGGGGGAGGAAGAAAAATTTGGAACTCAAAATCTTATAAAATATGAATGTTGAAAACTGTCTTATTATATAATTCGAAAAATAAAACACTTTTTTTTGAAACTGCTATCAGATGCTATGTTTATCTTTTCTTCCCTAAGGAAAAGTAATTCTTAGAAGGAAACACATGGAAAGCTAAGAGAGAGAACAGCAGACTTGAATCAAGAAATCTGAACCATTTTACTTAATTCAAATTACTTAGTGTAGATCTAGCACCCAAAAGGGACTTAGCCAGTCACTAAACTTTCATTAAGTGCCTACTATGTGCTAGAAATTGTGCTGATCACTTGGGATATAAAAGAAGCAAAAAGGAGACAAGCTAGCAAAGGTGTACAAGTGAGCTATATACCTGAGGAAGTTGGGGCTCACAAGAAGTCAGGGAAGGTGGAAGGCAGAGTTGAGAAAAGGAGGCATTCCAGACACTGGGAACAGGCAGTGATGTCCAGCAGGGAGAGGGAGGGTCCTGCTCACGGACTGGCCAGTGTGTCAGGGTGCAGGGAAGGCAGAAGCGGCCTCCATCACGCAGGGCCCTGAATGCCAACCGGAGGACAGGCTTGGAAGCCACACAGTGCAACTCCCTGAACCCGAAGACGCCAAGGGATTCACCCTCCCAAGTTCATCCACGAACCCATTCTCCATCCTGCTCTGCAGAACGACCGCGCTGGGGGAACTTCACTGCATTTGCCAAAAACACTCAAAGCTTGGAGACTGATGTGTTCCTCCATCATGAAAATGCTTTTTGACAGTTTTATGTTCTTTCTACTTGGATTTCATGATTATTCATAGCCTAGCATTTCCAGTCCCTTAGACTGACTGCTGCTGGTTATTGAGAATATTATATTTTTAGAGGAAAAAAGTCATTGTGTTGTGTTTCTGTTCTATATATTTATCTTTAGGAAATTCCCATTTTGTTTTCACTCCGTGTGTGTTTCAGACAAAATTTAAGAAGAAATTCTCCCCCCCAGAACTGCTGCTCTCTGATGTTGGAAGTTCTTGCTGCTCACGTAACCAGAGGCTCCTGTCCTTAGGCTCCGTTCTCGTCCCTCCAAAGACTGTTTCCTCGTCCTAGGGAACAGCAGCAAAGCTGGAGGGGAGCAATTCTGCCTTCTCTCCCTGGGCCCTTATCTTCCCACCTTCCCTGGGCTGCTCTTCCCACACTTTTGCAACCCCAGTGCACTCAGAGACTCGCAGCCCCTGACACCTTTTACAAGAACCACGTGGTGCTTTTCTAATCATCAATTATTGGATCTTAGCTTCCACGGGGACTTAAAAAAAAAATCAACGTTGTTTGATTACGGGGGGGGGGGGGGGGAGTGACCTAAAGCTACTGGGTGTGATGAGGTCCCTGGGTACCACATCCGGGTGTTTGGATGGCCCAATGAATCTTGGGCCAAGGGCTTCTGCCCACTCATTCATGGGGAAATGGGGGAGGACGTTCCTGTGGTTTGATTGACTAACCAAGGGTTAATTCCTTGTTCTTCAAACAGCTTCTCGCTAGGTCACATTTACAAGCTTCCTCAAGATGAAAGGAAACCTTGTTTGGCCTTTTCCTAATGGAGTTAAGCCATTAAATGGGCTCGGTGAGCCTACCACCGATTCTGTTTACCTCACCCCCCTTTGCCCCAGGGTATTTCCAGTGCCTGATTACTGCTTGGTCCGGAGAGAGGAGAAGGAATTTTGCCCACGGTCACACAGCTGGCAAGGGCAAGTGCCCAACTCAAACTCAAACCCTCCCACGCTGGTTCCTAATTAGCTGGTCTTCAAGCTAAGGAAAACACTTGGTGTTAAGCTCAGGGATCGATCATTTTCTTTCTTGTTCTTTTCTTTTTTGACAATTAACATACATTTATTAAAATGCATTTTACTATTATTTTCAACACATATGCCTGGGATAATTTTCAACATTCACCCTTGTAAAACTTTGTGTTTGTTCCATTTTTTTCCCTCCCTTCCTCCCACCCCCTCCCCTAGATGGCAAGTAATCCAATATATGTTAAACAGGTGCAATTCTTATATATATACATATATATATATATATCCACAATTATCATATTGCACAAGAAAAATCAGATCAAAAAGGGGGAAAATGGGAGAGAAAACAAAAGGCAAGCAAATCACAACCAAAAGAGAAAATGCTATGTCGGGGTCCACTCTCACTTCCCACAGTCCTCTCCGGTTGCACCTGGCTTTCTTCAGCACAAGACCATTGGAACTGGCCTGAATCATCCCTCAGAGGTCATTTCCAAGCCCTTTCTGGGGAGGTCCTGGCAGTCCCCAGGGGAAAGGACTCTCTGTTCACAGTGTTTATTTCTGCCTGCGCCACAAACCGCCATGATGGGGCACAGGGGCGTGACCATAATCAGGAGGAATCTCTAACATGGTACCTCTGGCTGCTGCCAGGAGAAAGAGGCGGGGCTTTGCTCTCCTAAGCCCCTGCCAGCTCCCGCTTGCCCAAGAGACTGAGTAGCTAGGATTCCGGTTCCCAAACCCTCCAGAGAGCAGATGCCCACAGGATATCTGGAATTCCTTCTTTTTTAAAATTTTGTTGACACTTTTAAAAAACAGCATTTTCCCATATTCCTGTTGTGCCTTCCCTTTAACACACACTCACACAATCAATGACATAAAACTAATGGTCATGTCCAATTCCAGCCGCACCTCTGCCCCACCCCGGGGCTCCTGTATAACCCCCACTGCAGGGAAGGGGCCTGAGCAGATGTTCCCTCTGCCAGGGAATCCATGGATCCGGGCCCAATTACTGGGGAGAGGGTTCCCTATTTCTGCCTCCCTGCGTCAGTCCCTCCCAGTTTTCTCAGCTTCTCTGAATTCCCTCTATTTTCTTTGGGATTAATTTAGAGCAATCTGCTCAGCATCTATTCCGTTCTCAGTCTTCCTAGGAATGCTTTGGTAAGGAGATTTTTCTCTCTTTCTGGGACCACCTTGTAGCCTAGGGCCGGTGGGATTGCCGGATCACCGTGCATGAACAATTCAGGGACTTCTCTGCTCACAAGCTGCAGACCAGAGGAACCACTTCACGGATCCACAGCATCCCTGCCTTCCAGGAACTTCCAAAAGGGAAGGTTTTACCAAAGGGCCGTCCTGGGGGGCAGGGATCAGACCTGTCCTTCTGTCCCTGAGGAAGCCCTGAGCCATGGGTGGAAGTTTCAGAGCTACAAACTGAAGCCTAATGTCTGACAAAATTTCCCAACCAGGAGACCTGTCCAGGAGGAGGTGCCTTTACAGGTGAAGTTCAAGGAGAACTCAGATGGCCACCGATTGGGCCTGTTCTAGCAGAGATTCTTATCATCTTTGGGTTCCTCAATGCTTACGTTCTTAGCCGGTTTCCTCAAGGAACCAGCTATAGAGTGTTAGAACCATGGAAATAATGCAATAAAGGAGATTTTCATCTTTTTTGTGGACTAGAACCCTCTGGCTGTCAGTCTGAGAAAGCCTGTTGCCCCTTCCCAGAACCATAATTTAAAATAAACAGAATAAATTTCAGAGGCTCATAAAGTAAACCTTTATATTAAAATAAAGATGTGGAGGAACCAGCCAGAGAACCATTGAATGTTAGAGTCATAAGACAGCCTGGAAATCATTCAATAAAAGAGTTTTAAATCTTTTTTGCAGTCAGTCTGAGAAAGCCTGTTGCCCCTTCTCAGAACCATGTTTTTAAATATATAAAATAAATTTCGTAAGCTCATAAAGGAAACCATTTACTTTGAAATAAAGATGTCCTTTTACCCTCCAAAGTTCAAGAACCTCCTGGAGGTCATCCCAGAGAGTCTGCAGCCTCCAACTTAAAAACTCCTCCTGGTGTCTAATAAGGGTCTCTCACACTCTCATTTCTCAGAGGAAAATGCTCAAGCTCAGAGAAGTTCTGTTATTTCCTGGAGGATGCACAGATGGCAAAGCTGAGCTGAGCTGAGTTTTTCACCACCCCCCACTCTATTTTTTTTTACTAGATTGTGCCTGCCTGGTGAGTTCAGCCTTGGTTCCTGATGAAGATGGGGTCTTTCTCATTCTCATCATCAATGTTGCCATTTGTGAAGGCTCATGGCAGGGGGCTGGGCCTGGGGAAGACCCCCTCCCCTAGTCATTAAGAGATAGGGCTCCAGAGCCAGCTATTTCTTTAAGGAAGCAGGGAACAAAAAGCAGGAGAAAGGAAAGAAAAGAAGAAAGAGAAAGGAGAAAGCCCACTGGATCAGGCCAGCCCTTGTCCAGGTGAGGGACGAGAGGCACTGAAGCCTAGGGCTGTCAGAACACTCATGGCCCGGGGGTGGGAGAGAGCGATGGATGGGGATGGCCCCGGAACAAAAGCCAGCTCAGTGCTCCCAGCCACCTGCACCTCCCTGAGGGCACATACTCCCAGGAAAGGGGCCCTGCAGAACCGGCTGGCCCACTCTGAGCCTCCCAGAATGGGTCGGTGCTCAGCCAGCTGAAGGCTTCTGTCAGCCTGTGTGGCTTGAATCTAGACCTCTCAAAAAATAAGGCTCCCCTCCAATCCCTTAAAAAAAATGTGGAAAAATAACTGAACAAACAAAAACCCAAATAAAGAGGGAAAAACAAAAAAGAAATAGAGAAAAAAAACTGAAAGATGAATCCAAAAGCATTCAGTGAGCACTTGCTACACGCCAGACATTAAACTGAGTGGGAGGGGAAACAAGGGCAAGAAAACAAGTTGGTCTCAACCCTCAAAGAGCCAACATAGTAATGGCGGAAGACCACGTGTGGGAGGAGGGGGAGAGGAATGGTTTACACATGGGAGCAAAGTGAGACGGAGACTTAGGCAGTGAAAATTCACCTGTCACAGCCCAAAGTGGTTCCAGAGCCGGGTCTGAGGTTCTGATGGGAGGGAAACGAGATGGAGAATGATGGCGAGATACCGGGTTTGGAAATATAGCTCTCCTACAGCCCCCCAGATGAGGTTGGAGTACCTCACCTCCCTCGTGCCATCACTAATGCAAGTCCCCCCTTTTTTAATTGTGCCGTGACCATCAAAGGCCACAAAAGCTCCATCCTCCCGCAGATTTCTGCTCCAATGCCCAAGTGGCCGCTCTTAGTCCATCCCAGACCTCCCTGCAAGTGCTGCCCCTTCCATAGATGAGTAAGTGACCTTCAGCAACTTCCACAGGCTCCATTTCTGCACTCCAGACAGGGCGGTCCAAACTTCAGCGGGTTCTGTATCCAGCGGGCATTGCAACATCACAGAGAGAGGTCGGTGCGAAGGAACTCGCGGCCCACAGAGACCCGAGCACCCCCGGAGACCGGACCCCCCCTAGAACCCCCCACAGAGCGGGGCCAGCGTTCCAAGGTCGGGTTTCAGGCTTTGGGACTGAGCTCCCGTTTTCCTGAAGAATCACAAAAGAGAACGGGAGACGAAGCCCTAGGTAGGATCCACAGCACATGCTTAGGAGTGGAGTTTGGAGAAAGGGACAAAGGCCGCAAGTCTCCCCACGGCACGGGAGCTGGTCAGAGCCCTGTCTGGATGCACGACTCATTCCCATCAAGCACCTGAGTGTGTCCTCTATGGGTGCACAGCGGAGGCTCCAGAATCGGGGTGCAGAGTTCGAATCTCCACCCCACTAAGTTCCTTGCCTTCCCTAGCTCCCATTTCCTTGACTGCAAAATGAGGGATTAGATGGTCTCAAATGTCTCTCAAGCCTAGTTTTTTGTCCCCATGACAGAGACGAGGAGATTAAAAAAGGAAGAAAGGACTTTCCCAGGATGTCAAGGGCACCGATGGACCACTAGGCAGGACCTACTATGTGCCGGGCCAGCATTTCGGGGAAGGTGCCTGGCACCCAGTAGGCGCTTTCTCCCGGCTTTCTGACAGACGGATGTAAGGTCTGCCATTTACTGAGGTCCTTTTCATTATTCTGGTGAGTAATGACTGAAGCGTTTGGCATTTTCTCCTGGCAAATTACTGCTCTATTTATTATTCCAGAAGCTGTTCCTGAGACATAAATGCAATTTGTAAAACGTGTCTCCTCTCATCATTTCGGCTTCCCGTTTCTAACAACACAAACCACTCGGAGGAGACTCATTCAGAGCCCCAAAACTGCTTAAGTAAGAGATCTATATTTTCTAACTAAGTAATTGTGACTGATGGAATCATTTTAAAGCCCTTTTTTTGAGAACCAGGTAATAAAAGAAACGGCTTCTATAAAGTTCTGTCGGAATGATAAAATATTCCTTCAGGAAATATCTTCAAGTGGAAATCAGACCTTTTCCTAACCAATCACTCAGAGCACCAAGCGCTTTCAGCATCAGACTTGAATGAAAAGGATGAGTCAGAACCAAAACAGCTTCGTGAGGGAGAATGACCAGGGCCAAAATCTCCAACGGCAACAGAAGAGTCGGCCAGTGTAGGACCCCGCTATGTCCATCCTTTGGCAGGTCAGGGGTCAAAGGCCACAAACAAGGGGGAAAAAAAGGCCCCAAGAGAAGTACGAAGCTGAATCTGGTGCTCGGCCATTTCTCCCACTAAGGATAAAGTGCAGCTGTCCCTCTGGGACAGCTCAGTCCTGAGTCTGGCTATCACACCTGCCTCCAGGTACTCTCAGTGCTAGTCTCACCTGCCAGTCTGGGGTTTTCCACCAAGGACATGACATTTTGCCCATGCTGTGTGCCATGCTGGGGGACTTCTCCAAGCTCCTGCAGGAGACACCCCCTCATCCTCCCCAGGTCCCCCTCCTCCTCCCTAGTGCCTGAGAAGCTGAAGGAAGGTCCCTTCTACCTGGCACTTTGGCCTTGCAGGGGGAGGAGAGGGGCTGGTAACAGTTCATCTGGACTAATCTTAACTGGGCTGAACATATAATAGAGATCAGACCAAAGGCTTGCAACGACTGGCCTGGGTTCTAATGGATAATGAGGTGTGAGAAGGCCCCTTACAAGTGGTAACGGTCACCCACAAATCATTCACGTGATGGTGAATAACGAGTCAGCCTGAGAATCAGGAGACGCGGCTCCAGGTCCCCTCCTGGGCACACGGACGAGCCCCCCAGCCCAGGAGATGCGGGACAGGGCTCCCCAACAGGAATGACGAAACGACAGCCCTCAGTGCCTTCTGCCCAATTATAAAAAGGCGTCATTTGATCCCACTGAGTGAGTCCAGATTAAGCAGCAGAGAATCACCACAGAACAGTGCCCTGGTCCGGCCCGAATCCATCTCAACTCTACTGAGCCAGGACGGGCAGAGCGAGCGGCCATAATCACCTTTTCTATCTAGCCAGCGTTGGGCTTTGGAAAGACCTTCACACAGACTGGGAATCTTCACCGCCTCCCTGATTAACCCATCTCAGGGCTCAATCACTGACCCACCAAAGCTACACTGGGAATGTCAAAGCTCAGGCTCCAGCTGGAGAATTCCACCCTTTTCCCTTTAGCTCCTTTCTCCAGGGTCATTTGGAGCACTGATGCCGTGCCCTTAGTATTAACAGGTCCCCATGAAACACATCTGGGAAGGCCCTTAGATATCAGATCACCCAATCCCCTCACTTCACAGATGAGGAAGGGATGGAACCTGCCCAAAATCACACAATCAACAACAGCAGACTCACCAAACAGAAGGAAAAAATTGTTAGATTGGAAGAGTCCCGGACTCAGGAAAAGTGCCAGACCTATGGAAAATCTGTCACTGTTCTTCCAATAGAATCCCAATATTGGGAGAAAAAACTGGAACACAAGGTTTTGCCAGGGTAAATGTTAAAAATTATCTATGCACATATTTTGAAAATAATAAGCTAAAATGATTACTCTTTTGCTCCCCCTTCTCTCCTACCCCATCTCTCTGGTCCCATCATGACATTTAAGGGAAGAATGACTCATCAGGTGCCATTTTCTTTGCCCAGTCTTCTCACAGTCCTTCCCAGTGCCCTCTGGCCTCTTTCCCCAAGGGGGCTTTTGTTATTCCGCTATGACGAGATCTTCATGGTTACATCATAAATCTACAGGATACCTCGGCAATCATGCTTCTGAAGCGTAATAAAACATCGGGGATCTAGAGCCCTCAAGAGAAGGAAGCAGACAAGTTTATCATGCAGTTGATATTTCTGAAGCACCAGAAGTTTGTTTCATTTTCACCATTTGGGATGAAAATCTTTCTAAAATAAATCTCCCTTTCCTAACTTCCTAGTGGGCAGGGCTTAAATGCTAAGGTAGCTTTCTTGGTCGACATCATCACATCCCTTCACTATTACTCCCAAGGAGACACGCCTGGAATATTTCACTTTGGAGACTTGGGGGAAATACAAAAGCTATGTTCAAGGCTCTAAGAGGACTCATGTGGAAGAGTATAAGCCTTGCTCCACTTGAATCCAGAGGCCAGACTGAAGAGGAATTGGTGGGAGTTGGAAGAAGCCAGTTTACACTTGGTGCTGAGATCGGAGCTCTCCAGAAACAGGGTGAGCTGACTGAGGAAGTAGGGAGTTCCCCTTACTCGCGGTCTCCCCAAAAATGGCAACTGTTTTCTCTCTTAAACACTTCAGCTGATGAAGGGGGAAATTAAGGATTCCTGCCCTTGGTCTCAAATCAACATCTGCTTGCAGAGATCTGAACTCCATGTCTTGTGGAGATCCTAAAACCTATGTGACTCAAACAGAACTCTTTCTCTCTCCAGTCCCATCCCTTTCCCAACATTCCTGGCCTTTTAATTCAAAGGTTGTGCTCTCTTTCCCCAGGCTTGTCACCTCAGGTCCTCCCTGACTGTCTCCCCAGACCCACCAACCAGTGCTCTCACTCCTGCTTCCTCAACAGCTCTAGTGTCACCCACACACGGTGACCACTGCCACTGCCCACACGGTGACCGCTGCCGCCGCCCCACACACAGTGACCACTGCCACTGCCCACACAGTGACCGCTGCCGCCGCCCCACACACAGTGACCACTGCCACTGCCCACACAGTGACCGCTGCCGCCGCCCCACACACAGTGACCACTGCCACTGCCCACACAGTGACCGCTGCCGCCGGCCCACACACAGTGACCACTGCCACTGCCCACACAGTGACCGCTGCCGCCACCATGGTGCTTTTCCTTCAGCATCGATCCGGCCAGGACTCTACTCAATAAACGCATCTTTCCATGTTTATTGAACACAAACTCCTCTTTGGGCATTTAGACTCCTCTGAGCTCCCGCCACATGCACAGTACTCCTGTTCTACTGGCCTGGTTGCCATTGCTCACCCACGAGGCCCCGGCTCTGGTCTCCAGGCCTTCCAGAAGCAAAGGCCGTTCCATCCCTACATGAAATGGCTCCGGACAACTGGCATTTCTGACGGTGTCTGTTGTGTCTCTCCTGGCCCCCGCCAGCTGCCCCCTCTCACATTCGATATTCCACCATTGTGTTGGCTGGAGGTTTTGGATTCAGAGGGAGCTGGAGGCTGAAGCTGGCAGAGGCAAAGGACTAGCAACAAGAGCTCTCGGAACCAAGGAAAGTTAATCAGGCTATTTTGGAAGAGACACTAAAGGACTGCTCAGCAGGCCTGTCTGTAGCCACTGCTTGAAATTGGTTGGTGCTCTAGGAAAAAGGTGGTCAGATTTGGTGTAAAACAGCCGCAGGTTCTCTTTGGGGAGGGCCCCAGCCATTCGGGGCAGAGTTTGGAGCACAAACCTTAAACACCCCTTTTGTGCCTCCACATTTCTTGCCTGGGTCTCCACAGCATTCTAGATCTGGGGGGGGGGGTCGTGCTCAGTCCCATGGAAACGACACTGGCCTCCAAGCAGGCTTGTTTTTTCCTTTTTGAGAGCGCATCTCCCCAACTTGTGGAAGCTGTAATTAATCACTCACACAGGCAGGAAAGCTCTGAGCCACGAGCTGGTCCTCCCCTCCCCGGGCAGCTCAGCGCCTCCCCACCCGTTCTGGGCTCTCCTGCTGGTGTCAGACACCCCATAATCAGTGGGGAGGGGCAGGCCTCCCAGCAGCGGCACCGGGACCCCCAAGGAGGTCGGTTACACAGAGCTGCCTCTCATCACACAGCTCTCACGCGGCAAAGTGGGTCTGATGAACCTGGGGCTTGTGATAGAGGGAGACATGTGTGTGAGTGTGAGTGTGTTGGGGGATGATGGATCCAGGAGACAAAACTGGACAAGGGAGCTGCGGGAAAGTGGAAGGAAAGGACACTGGCCTGTGCTGATTCTCCCAATTCCTTGTGGGAGGGAATCCAGCAGCCCCTCAGCCTGAGACCTCGGCTCCGGCCGCCGTGGACCAAGGTCTGAGAGACTTCGGGTCGGTTTCGGCCGGCCTTCCCTTGCCAACGCCACCATCGTGGCCGTTCCACATCAGCCGGTTCTGAAGGCTTTGCCACGTGTGGCCTCCAGAGCGAGAACTCCTACATCCCGGGCCCCGAGGCTGGGACGGGGGCCTCCTCTCCTTTGTAGCCATCTCCACTCCAAATGTAGGTTTGCGCAGTAACGTTTCTGCACTGTGGCTCTTGGGTCTTACTTTAAGATGGACGTTAGGGGGTGGGGATATCATTGTTTTAGTAAATGTCTACTTACACACCAGAGTTTGCATCTCAGATAAACACTTTTAACGGATTTGTTATTAATTTAAAATCCAGTCTCCTCAGAGGTGCCTTTGTGACCCTGGCACAGCCTGGCACAGAGTGGGTATGAATTCAACTCTTGTCTCATGACAACTAAATGAGTAGAACCTTCCATCCCCCGTCTAGGACGGCAGATCTCCGATGGATCTCCCTTGGCCAACATAGAGTCCCCTGCAGCTGACCCGAGAGCCATTCACTGGGATCCGCGCCCTTGCCACGCCTGCTCCGCTGCCAGATGCTCCTCAGAGTCCTCCTCTGGGTGCTGCGTCCTGGACCTGGAACCAGGAGAGCTGGGATCCGTTTCCGGCCCTGCCGCTGACCGCCATGCGAGCCTGGGGAGCCCCTCCTCGGGGTGCGGGGGCCCTGCCTCCCGGCTGCCCCCCAGACACCAGGCCCCACGCTGCTCAGAAAGCCCCACGCTCACACTGCCCACGGGCTCCATGTAGCCTTTGTTCCCCATGACGTGTTACATGTTTACTTTGTTAGACAGTGCCCAAGCAGGTTTTAATCTGGCCTGGGGGCCCCTCTCTGCTTAAACTACCAGGGAAGGCGCGGGTGGCAGGGCCGTGCCCAGGGCAAAGGGAGGCCCAGCTAACCACCGGAAGCCCCCCGCAGACCCTGGGCCGGCGGTCCAGCTGCCCCACTGTGGGATCCTGGAGAACAGGTTCAACGCCCAGGGGGAAGCTCCACAGCTCCAGGCTCCTCCTGCTTCAACCCGAGCTCTCCTCCTGCGTCACACTCGCTGCTTTCTATTTTGGGATCAAAATGTGCCGTGTGCCGTAGGAAAACGAGAGCCAGGAAGTGTCAGGCTGTGGCTCCCCTTGGCAGGGAGAGTGCCTGGGAGCACGTGCCCGGGGTGCGTGCTCGGAGTGTGTGCCTAGGAGTATGTGGCTGCGTGCCTCCAAGAGAGGGCTTGGGGCGTGTGCCCGGGTGGGTGCCTGGGGCGTGTATGTGCCCAGGGTGCGTGCCCAGGTGTGTGCCTGGGACATGTGGCTCTGACAGGGCCCAGGGTGTGTGCCCAGGTGTGTGCCTGGGGCGTGTATGTGCCCAGGGTGGGTGCCTGAAGTATGTGCCTTGGATGTGTGGCTCTGACTGAGGGCCCAGAGTGTGTGCCCGGGGCCTAAACCTCTCAGCGAGAATCCGTCCATGGAGACCAGCTGCAAGCAAAGTGCCTCCTGGGCGCTCTCTCTCCCCAAGCACCGGGTGCCCCATTTCGCCTGCTGGGCCATTTTAAGGTCCCACGGAGACCCCAAAGGCCCAGTTTCTCCTGCTGGCTCCTGGAGAGCAGAGCTCAGGCCCCCAACAACCGCAGGCCGCCCCCCAGGGCGGGGCATTCCCAGGGTGCCTTGTAAAGATGGGCAGGGGCCGCCTGTGTGTCTGGGCTCCCTGGAAACCTCTCCCTTCCACCTGCTTTCCCTGGGGCTCCCTGGGATGTCGCTCAGCAACCCAAGGAGGGGTCTCCGCAGCCGGCTAGGCCCCTTCCCGATGCATCAGGAGGCCCCGCTTAGAACCCCTCGGAGACCCAGGCCCCGGAGCCCCTGAGACGTGGCTGCAAACCCGAAGGAGCGCCCCCAGGCTCAGGGCCCCCCCCTCCCCCGGTCACCAGGAGCACTGAGGGAGGGGGCACTGGGCATGGCCGGGGCGGGACCCCCGCAGCCCCTGGGCCGGCTGGCTCAGCATAGCCGTTTTCCCTCCCTTACCAGCGGGTCCGTCTGACTCGGCAGGTGTGTGTTTGGAAAGAACGCAGGTCTAAAAACCAAAGGTTTAACTTAAACTTTAAAAAAGAAAAAGGCTCCGGCGGCGGCCACGACAGCGGTGGGTGCTGGGGCTCCCGACGCTCTCCAGGCTCTTCTCCCTTCCTTGAATTGGGAGCCGGGAGGTGGTGAGTGACAGGGTCACGTCCCCGGCCTGCCCGGCTGATTGAGCTGTCCGTCAGCATCAGGGAGGCGGCAGCGCCTAACGGCCAATTACATCCGCTGCTGGCCGGCTGGACTTTGAAGGGCAGCTGGGGCCCCGCCAGGGCCGCTGGGACAGGAGTGCTCCCCTCCCCTTCCTCTGGAGCGCCCCCCCCCACGGCCAGACCCCCAGGAGTCGCTTCCTGCAGGCCTCCATTTTTGTCGGCCCTCTTGCCATCTAAGGGAACGGCAGAAACAACAGCCACAAAGGAAGGCGCGCAAGTCCTCGTGGAAACAAAGTCAAGGGCGTGAGGAAAGAAGGAGCAGGGAAGAAGAGCCTTCGGTCCGCTGCCCCACAAACCCTCGCGTGGGACGCTGCTGACGGGGGCACAGAGACAGGATTTGGGGACGGATCCCAGGCCACGCCCAGCGCGGCCCCCAGAAGGGACCCCGTGGTCTCCCAGCCCGGCTCAAAGGCCCTTCCCAGGCCAGCCCTCCCTCCCATTTCTGCATGACAGGAGCCTCGCGCGCAGACGCCTCTGTCATCCAGCCTAGAACCATCTCCCAGCATCCCCCGGGCCGAGGCTCCCCCCTGGGGGCCGAGCAGAAAAGCCCAGGCCCCTCCGGGATGCACGGTCACAGGAGCCCCCAATCTCCCCCGGCCCCAGCCCGCCCAGCCTCTCCCACAAACCTCCTCAGAGCCCAAGCTGAGCCCTTCGCCAGGCAGACGCCTTCCTTGGGGCACCAGCTCCTAACGTCCCTGAGCCAGGTGCCCGGGACATGCCCGACAAGGGCAGCGCCCGCCGGGACCATCCCCTCCTTAACAGGCAGCAGGGCATCAAGGGCGTGTGCACACACTCACACTCATTCCCACTCACTCTCACATACACTCACACACTTACACACTCACTCCCACCCATACACTCACACACACACGCTCATACACACACTCACACTGACACACACACACACTCTCACCCGGCTGTGAGTCCTTACACAGGGAAACCTGGGTGTGTTTTTTACAAGTAGGTAAAGTGCGGACGGAGGTGTCTTCCGCTCTGGGCAAGGGGGAAGGATAACAGAGGAGTCCCCTCTCAGGCCTGGGGTGAGCTCCCCCCCTCGGGCCTGGGGCGTACTCCCCCTGGGCCCCTCTCAGGCCTGGGGCACGCTCCCTCCTGGTTCCCTCTCAGACCTCCCCTCCATCCTGGTCTGACAGGGAAGGCCTTCCTTGATTCCCCCCATGCTCACTGGGAGCACCGCCTCCCTTCTCAGATGCCCTTGGGTTTACCCCCTCACCTGAGAGCCCACAGCCTGGGCACCCAGCACATCACCAACTCCTCTGGTCTCTCTGCCTCCCCGAGCCCAGCCCATCAGCTCCCACCAAATGGGCCCTTGGAAAGTATTACTTGAATTAAACTGATGCCCGAACGGGCAGAAAGAGGCGGCGGGAGAATTACGGCCCAATCCTTCACGCTACTCGACAAGCCAAACCCCCCCACTGCTGTTAATCTTGGGAAGGAAGACGGGCCTGCGGACTCGCCGTCACCCGCAGAGTTCTCTCATCGCGTGTTGTTTCTTTCTCTTTTTTCCCCAAGTCACCCCAACCCTTATAACGAAGCACTGGGGAAAGGCTGGGCAGTGGAGGCTGTGAGAGGGCAGCTCCGTGCCCCCTGGCCTGCCCAGCCCCAAAGCCATCCGCTCACAGTCGCTGCCTCATAGGACCTCACAAGTGATCATTAATTGTCCCCCAAGCCTTCGCACGACCCTCCCAGGGCAGGAAAATCGGGCCCTGCCCTCCCCAAGCTTCTACCCCAACAGAACCGACAGATCGTCCGCCCCAGCGAGTGCTCGGAGCTACTGTGGGTCAGCGGAGCAGCTCCCAGCCTAAGAGGGAAATGGATGATATCAACGGGGCTTAGTGCTGAACCATGTGACAAGATGAAGGGGAAGAAAAATATTCCCCAAGAGAGAGAGAAAGTCAAGGGGGCCTATTCGGGATTTTGTGTCTGTAGCATTAAGAGGAGAAGAAAAGAAGAAAAAAGGGAAAGTGAACAGGGAAGGAGAAAAAGGAGGATGACAAAGGGAGGAGGGGAGGGAGGAAGAGGAGAAAGAAGGATAAAGAAGAGAAAGGAGAAAAAAAGCAGGAATAGGGAAAGAGAAGATGAAATACAAACCACAATAAATAATAATGTAGCAAATCAAGGCAAAAATTAAAATTAAATAGTCCTCAAGCAAAGATGCTGCCTTTCAATGCCCCAGCAACAAAACATAAGCCGCAAGAAAGCATGTTTTAAAACAATTAATAAACCAAATCTGATGTGAAAATGACAATTAGTTTGGTTGTTTCAGTTAGCTTTTTCAAGTACCTATTCTCCCAAGACCAATTTGAGCCAACATACAGGAACCATTTCAAATACAGAAAACCTATTAAATGTCTAACTTGGGCATGAGGTTATTCTCCTAATGGGTATTAGGCTAAGAAAGCTCAGCTCTTCAACAGCACATGCTTCCATATTTCCATTTTCCACCCAGAAAATAGATTCATTTAGCTGATAAATTGCTTTTCCAGATGAGTTTTCCGTCTCATTTCACGTTTAGAAACATTGCGCCTTTTCATTGTTCATCTCACCTGTTTGCTGGAAGGGGCACCCCATCATCCCAAGTCCTGAGCTGGGAAACCGCCCTCACAGCCGCCCATCGTCCCCTGAGCTGTAAAAGCTGATTTGGGGGACTTGCTGGGCTCCTCACTTCACACGGGGGAAAGGACCTCACCTGCCAGAACCCCGAAGGTGAGGCAAGATCAGAAAAGTAGACCTGCAGATGTGACAATGTCAAAGAGCTAGCTGAGAAATGACCACGGGGGCCTCCGGCCCTTGAACTCGAGTTTGAGGTCCAGAGAGGGTGGCTGAGGGTTCACAGCAATGGAGATTCCACCTGATGATCCACAGCAGTGATGCCAGAATCAAATAATGGGGCTCACTCACCTGAAGCTCCCTGACTGAGAAAACCATCAAGTGCCATGATCTGGGTTCCGCCGTATTTTTATTTATTTTGTTAAATGTTTCCCAGTGACATTCTGGTCTGATGAGGCTGCTGGAGAGGGCTGTGGGCCAGTCCTATGAGCCTGGCATTTGACACTTCCAGTCTCCAGCGCTGGGTAAAAGCCCCCGAAGATGGAGGCAGACAAAAGGGAGCTCGGGGAGGGAGAGACAAGAGCTAAAAAATGAGAAATCTACTCGTGTCAGTCTCTGTGTAATGAAAATAATAAGATTGGATCTGCAAAGAATAACCCGGTGAGCCCATTGATTTATTTCTCTGGCCTTTATGCACCTGATTAACACAAAATAGAGCATGATTTGGAAGAAAGGGAAGTGAACATCTGGAGGCAAATCCCGGCTCTATTATTTATTGTATGGCTTGTGACAGATCCTGAGGGGGGTGGCCCAGATGTTTCCCCACCAAAGAGCCTCCCATCTCGGGTCCAGGAGCCAGCAAAAGTCTGAGGGCGTTGTCGATTCCTTGGAAGAGAGCATGGAACCAAATAGAAGGAGAACCAGATTCTATTTTCAATGGGGCCGGCAAACACAGCCTTCCAACTACTGAAGCTCTGTCTTAATTCCCTGACTGGCAGTGAATTGGGTAAACGCGTCATGTGGATGCTGCAAATAAACAGAAAACCCAACTAAAAAATGTTCCTTAATAAAAATTCAGTGCCAGTTTTAAAAAATAATCAAGGAAAAACTGTTAGAAAATTTGCAATTAGCAAGACAAGAAAAGCTCCCTAATAAAATTTCTGGTAAAAGACGGCTGCCTCCAGTTTCCGCACCTGTTTCCATCCCCAGGAGGACGGAACTAGAATGGCAGTAATTAAGTAAACCCATGCACATTCACACAATACCTAATTTCCTCTTTTTCCCTCTTTCTCTGTCTTCCTTTCTCCCATTCACAGCAATTTTAGGGTTCCTTCGGGGACCGGCTCGTTCTAAAGCCCGTAGCCATCCTTACTCCCCGGCCGGAGCATCAGCTTCTCTGCAGGGTGGAGGAGCCTGGGGTGGGAAACCTTTGCTTTCTGATGTCACCCGAGAGTTCAGAGGCCGGCCTCTCTTTATGAGATCCTCATCCCGGGCTGACTCTCCGGTGCTCCAATAAGCCCTGGGGACGTTGGCCAGGGCCTCGGGCACAGGGGTCCATGCCCACTGATGTCCTTGCAGCTCCCAGAGTCTGCTGGACCGAGCACAGACACTTCCTGCTCTAACCCCCAGCACCGCTTTCTCTAAGATTACTGCCAGGAGCCACTCCCTAAGTGGCTGGCGATCACATTCAGACAGAAGGAAGGGGTCCCTTGCTTCTGCCCCGTACTTTCTAGCCCCAGAGCACCATGGTACAGTGGACAGAGGGCCAGTCTCAGAGGCAGGAAAAGCATCCCGGCTCAAGTCACTTAATCTCTCATTGCTCTAGGAGAGTCTCTTAAAGACCATGAGTTTCCGAGATGGGGATGGACCTGCTTCCCCAATGAAATCACAGATCGAGGCCCTTCATTCAATAGGCGCTTCATAAATGCACACTGATGGCCATCATCTACCAGTTGGACTTGAGCACATCTACTGTAGCAGAAGGGCTTTTTTAGTGAATTCTTAGGCTATGGGGCCAATTGTCAGAACCTAAGTAATGCCATTTATAAAGGCCAGAAGGCTTTGGGAAGATGCTCCCTATGATTATCATCACCTGAAGAAAGATACCAGAGGACCCGGATTCAAATCCTACTGCTGGTGATTGTTATCCATGACACTGAGCTAGTCCCCCACAACTTCCCCAGGTCTCAGTTTTCTCAACAATAAAATGGCATCAGACTACAAGGCCTCTGACCATTATGATCCATGATCCCTTCATGAGAATGAAACAATAGCTGCAGAATAAAAGGAGAAATTAATGTTCCAACACAGTTTTTTTAGTAGGGAACAGAACTCCCCCCCCCCAACAAATCTACAGTGGTCAGATGTCAGAAGATATCAAGTCCAAGCCAATATTATTATAGTAAATTTTCACTATGTGCATATTTTTGCAAATCTCAATGAAAGAGAGACAGACAGAGACAGAGAGACAGAGAGAGAGGCCAGTTCATCTCTGACTTTGATCCTTCCAATCATAACATTCTAGGTTCTCAGGTCCGAGCATTCCGTGTTGTAATATTCTATTTTCTAAGGGCTGAATACTCCATTCAGCTCCACCATTCTAGGTTCTAAGGGCTGAATACTCCATTCTAGGTTTTCAGGGCTGAATACTTCATGTGTTCTAGGTTCTCAGGTTTCCTCCAGAGCTGATATTCCATGGTGGGCAGCAAAGGGGACTGATGTAGTTGGCAACTCTATAGTATCCTCATCCTCATCATTTCCTGTGATAATCAGACAACTGGCATGGACCAGTCAGCACTGAGGGTCTCTTTGGGACGTCACAAATCCTCAAAGTGGCCAGTAGAGGGCTTTAGTTCCTTGGGCTCAATGTTGAGGTATGTGCATGTACCAAAGGTGCCTTTCTCCCTTTGGCCATCAATGGATTAACACCAGCTGAGATCATGCTAAGTGACCAATAGGGCTGTGCAGACACCAGGAGTCAGAGGGCATGTGGTGAAGAGAGATAAGGAATCAAGCCCATTTCTGAGCCAGGAAAGGAACAAAATAAAAATAGAAAACAAAGCCAGAGGAGCCTCAAGTCCTAACCTTGGGTTTAGATAAAAAAAAAAAAAAAAAAAAAAACTATTGCCCAAGGTCAGGATGGAGAGACTGGGCGATAATGCCCAGCTAAGGTAAAGTGATTTTACTGGACTGCCAAGTCAAGATGAGAACCAAAAAGCCCGATGCACAGATCCTGCACAATGAGAATAACAGCGGTTTCCCCCTCGGGGCCTTCAGGCCCAGCAGAGAGGGGATTCCTATTTGGGAACAAGCTGGCCATGGAGACTTCTCAGGTCCCTGGGTACTGCAGAGACTGTGAGTCTCTGTAATTTTGCTATTCTGTGATGTTATTTTTTTTTTAAAGAATAGAGTGCCCTGTTTTAAGCTTTTGTATCCTTAGCTAATGCACAAGTTTTTGAGAGGCCCAATTTGCTCTCCCAGATCCATCTGTGCTAAGTTTGACGAAGGTTCCCTTTGGACCACTTGAAGTCCAAAAGCTATTTTTCCTTGGCTGTTCCAGAAACCAATGCCAAGGGGACTAATGAAACAGGTGCTGCTTTCTCTAACACATACAGATGTGAGAAGGTCCTTGCTCAGAGATGGCTGGATCTAAAAATATTGGCAGGAAAATTAATACATAGATAAGTAAACAAACAAACAGGGATGTCTTTGAAAGGACAGCTGCCTTCCTGGGCACTAAGATTATCCCACAATCAGGAAGCACCAGAAAACTGGGGGGAAAACATCATCAGAAACCCAGCGTCATCGTGCAATTTGGTTATAAGCTGCCTCCAAAATTAGAGCCAACGAAGGAGGAATGTTTTTATCTTTATAATAGTAATAAAAATGGAAAGAGTGAAATACACATCCTGCATAATGTTCCCTGCATAATGAGAAGCCAGCTCATTCTGACTGTTGTGAAGGAAGGAGAGGGGGGAATAAGAGAGCAGCTTTGGAGTCAGGGGACCAGCGTTCAAATGGCACCTCGTAGGATCACGTGCCCTTGGACCACTGCGGAGGCCCCCCAGCTCCTCTCTGTCCCAGAAGGCCGCCGGCTCTATGACCTCCATGATCCCTTACCATCCGCGGCACTGCATTTCCTGGTCTGACTGCAGCACTTTTTGCTGAGAATCTTCTCCCTGTCTTGGGTTTTTCCATTTCAGCACTGCCTAGAAAGAATAAATCTGGGACTAGAACAACATCACTGGCTGAGATCCTTAAACCGGCCCTAGTCAGGTGAATATGGAGGGAGCTCAGGCTCTTTCCCTGACTGGTAACCAAAGTTCTCCCAAACTTCAGGCTTTGGTTCCACCAGTTCTTTCCCCTACACTCAGCACTAGACTTGAGAGTCAGAAGACCCAGATTCTATCCCAAGTCCACCCATGATTTATGCGAGTATTCTCTGGCTTCTACCTCCTTGCATGTAAAATGCAATGGCTCCCTCAGTTTTCTCAAGGTTGCTTCCAGATCCAACATCCGGAGATTCTGAAAAACTGCAATCCAGCTTTGGCTACAAATTAAATGGAAAACGCTAATGCATTCTGGTGCTAATGGTGCTAATGCAGCCATGGAACCTACCTGGATCATCCATTCTTGGATCCTACAGAAAAAGTTTGTTTAATGGAGGAAAAAAGAGTTTGGATGAAGAAATAGTCTCAGCATTGATGCTCACTGCACACTTGCTCTTAAGTAGAAAATGAAGGAAAGGAAAGGAAATAATTCTGGACAACAGCTGACCCCAACACCCAGTTTGAACTTCTAGTAAAAGTACTAACTTCTTCATAGGTCGCAGCAGGCCTTTCTCAAGGGAGGCCGGAGAGTGACCCCCGAAAATGGAACCGGGTCCGTCAGTATTCGAATCCATGCAACACTTCCCCCAAATACAGCAGACACCCAGATCTACCAAGGAATTTAATTTATATTAATGAGAAGAGAAACAGCCGAGGGCTCTTCCAGACATTGCCAGTTTTAATGATCTTAAGTGCGTGAAAGGGATGCTTCAGTATTTGCCGGCAAGACAAGCTTATACGCAATCTCTTCTTAATTGTGAATAGTCAACTAAGCTGGCCCACAGTGGACCGGCATCACGACCCTCAGCTCCCACCAGATAACTGCCACGGGGTTGCGCTGTCTCTGCCCGATGGGTGGGAAAAATTCTCCCCCAGAAGGACTCTAGAGGGGAAGGGAGGAGCGCTGGGGAGGAGGGCAGGGAGGACTTCTGACAACACTGGCCTCTGGGGACTTTCTCCTAATTAAACATTAAAAAGGTCCTTAAGGACACGGCAGAAGCATCTGGCAATAAGGAATCTCAACTCCCGCATAATAACCTCGGCATAGAAGGGGGACCAAAGGGGCTGCCGCCCCCGGAGCTCACAGGGAGCCGCTGTCACACTTGCTGGCCGATGGCTTGGAGCAGGTCAGGTCACGGGAAGGGGTCAAGAGAGGGGAAAGGGACTGTTCCCCTCAGTGGGAAATAACCCCGTGACCCATTGTGCCTCATCAAGCCTGGCCACTGGAGGCGTGGGATCAGGAAGGAGGCCCAGAGCCACTTGGGCACAGTGAGGGAGAAAACGCTTTCATTCTCTAGGGGAGACCCCGTCGATGTGCAGAACCTCAGGACCTCAGGACCGCAGAGCCGCAGAACCACAGAGCTGCAGGACCGCAGAACCGCAGAGCCTCAGGACCCTGGGAGGGATTCATCCATCTCAGAGCTGAAATGTACACCCGGGGCAGATTTGTAACGGGCCACCAGGGGGCGCCGCAGGACACAGAGCACTTGGCCTGGAGTCATCCGTCTGGGAGCCCAGGCGGTAGAAAGAATATGTAGCCAGCAACTGCATCCATGCATCCGTCCATCCATCATCATCCATCTGTGTCCTCTATCCGTGTCTATCATCTGTCAATCTATGTCTACCATCCATTATCTACCAACCATCCATGGCTGTCATCTGTCTTTTTCTGTTATCTATTGATCTATTATTTATCTATGGATCATTTACCAATCTATGACTATTATCTATCTGTCTATAATTGACCAATCTATGACTATTATCAATCTATGTCTATCATCTATGAACTATGTCTACCATCTATTATCTATCAACCATCCATGGCTGTCATCTGTCTTTTTCTGTTATCTATTGATCTATTATTTATCTATGGATCACTTACCAATCTATGACTATTATCTATCTATATCTATCATTTACCAATCTATGTCTCTTATCTGTCTATAATTGACCAATCTATGACTATTATCAATCTATGTCTATCATCTATGAACTATGTTTACCATCTATTATCTATCAACCATCCATGGCTGTCATCTGTCTTTTTCTGTTATCTATTGATCTATTATTTATCTATGGATCATTTACCAATCTATGTCTCTTATCTATCTGTCTATAATTGACCAATCTATGACTATTATCTATCTATGTCTATCATCTATGAACTATGTCTACCATCCATTATCTACCAACCATCTATGGCTGTCATCTGTCTTTTTCTGTTATCTATTGATCTATGTCTATCACTGACTAATCTATGTCTACCATCGATCGTCACCAGGTAGATCAGACCCCGGGAGTCTCCGTCCTGCTCTTTGTACCATGGCCAGCACCAGCTCCCACCCCTCCATGGGAAGGATGGCAGGAGTGGAGAAGACACCGAATCCATCCAGAGAACTCGGCTGGAATCTTGGCTCTGACCCCCACCCTCTTGGGGTGGAGATGGTTTGAGTTGGGGGAGGGGGCAGAATCTGGCCCAGAATCAAAGTCAGGGCCTGAGGGGGAGTCAAATCAAGAACCTTGAGCATTACTGGCCATAAGGTGCACCCACCACCCAGGTCACAGTCAGCGCTGGATGGAATCCTACCTCCTCCCGCGGTCTATGGTCTGGGGTCCCTGTTTCTGTACATTCATTCCACAGACAAGCATCACAGACAGAGAGATGGACCTGGATCCGAATCCCACCTCAGACACTGACCACCTGGGTGACGCTGGGAATGTCACTTAATTTCTATCTGCCTCACTTATTTCACCTGTAAAATGGGAGTAATAATAATAGATGTTTCCTCCCAGGATCATTGGAAAGATCAAATTGGAAACTATTTATAAAGTGCTATACCAACCTTACGATATTTTTATTACTCTTAGTAGTAGTGGGATGTACTTATGTGCAGAGTACTGTGCTCGGCAACATTTATATCATAATAATGGCAAGCATTTGAAGGTCTCCAAAGTCCTTTATATTCACTGTGGAGCTTCACAAGCTCCACAGCACACCTGGGACAGGTGCCATCCTTTGCCCACAGGCATCTGGCACACTAAGTCTGAGTCTAAAAGGGAAGGGGAACGTGCCCCCAAAGGCAGAATGAAAACATGAGAGCTCCATGGAGAGGGGCAAGCAGCAAGGGCCCAAGAACTGTGGAGAACCAACTTTACTGGCATCTGAGGGGCAGCTCTCAGAGCCTCAGTAACCATCAGTGCCCACAGGACCGAGCCCCTCCGGAACAGGAATCTCCGGCTTTCCAACATCCCTCTAACGAGGCAAGACAAGGCTATCATGAAACGCACCCACGGGCATCAACATGAGTTACGAAGCTGTCAGAATTTCCATCATAAACTCGACTTTGCAAAGTTTATAAGGCCATGGAAAAACTCACTCTGGCAGAACTACCAGGCACACAGGCTGCCAGCCAAGAACAATATTTTTCCAATAGTGGCTTGATAGTTCTGAAATTCTCTAATAAGGATAGAGGCAATTGGTTGTTTACACACCTCGAGTCTGGTTGCCATTGTTTTTGTGGAGTCGAGCCTTGTTACTGCTCAGTTGAAGCTGAAGCTCTGAGTCTGAACTTGTCTGATAATGAATATTTATCCAGAAAACTGATGGCTGGGCAGAGCCAGAATACTTTGTAAAAGTCAACAAACCTACATAACGCATGGCTTTGAGGAACTGGCTTATTTATCAAAAAATAGTTGGTGATTTTTTCGAGATATCTAAAAACTAGATATGAAGTTTATCAGGAAAGGGACTTGACCTGTGAAGTTCCAGGTGAGGAAACTCCCTCTATCAGTATAGATCATCTGCCTCTCTACAAGCCAGAGTCTGTGTCAAAAATGCATTTGTTGGTTGATTTTAACTTAATTATTTTACCTTGCAATGGGGGGAAGGGTCAGTTCCTAAGTCTGTAGGGAGGGGATATTGGGAAATGTTTGTGGTGTAAAAAACAAGTCATCAGTGCCATCTAGTCAAACAATATTATGTTAAAGTAAGTAATGTGCTTTATACAAAGGTTCACTTTGATTTTCATATCAATCTGGTGCTATGGACATAGATGGGGACAAAGGCAGGAAAATCTGAGTTCAAATCTTGTCTCAGACACTGACTGCATGACCCTGATCAAGTTACTTTAATAACTGTCTGCCTCAGTTTCCTCATCCATCAAATGGGAATAATAATAGCACCTATCTCCCAGAGTCCTTGTGAAGAGCAAAAGAGACGAGCTGTGAAATGATCCAACCATTCTGGAGAACAATCTGGACCTGTGCCCCAAGGGCTATAAAACTGTGCATACCCTTTGACCCCTCAGGACCATTACTGGGTCTGTATCCCAAGGAAAAGGACCCACATGTGCCAAAATGTTCGTGGTGGCTCTTTTTGTGGCAGCAAAGAATTGGAAACTGAATAGATGCCCATCATTTGGGACATGCTGAACAAGTTGTGATACATGAATGGAATGTTATTGTTCTATAAAAAATGATGCAAAAGTCTGGAAAGATTCACATGAACTGATGCTGAGTGAAACAAGCAGAACCAGGACTACGCTGTATGCAGTAACAGCAAAAATGTGCAATAATCAACCATGCAAGTTTCTTCTCAGTGATCCATGTTCCAAAGCAACTCCAATAGACTTTGGACAGAAAACGCCATCTGCAGCCAGAGAAGGAACTAAGGAGACTGAAGATAAATCAACATATGCGAGGTTCACTTCTTTTTTCTGTTTTTTATCTCTCCCATGCTTTTTTCCCTTTTGCTCTGATTTTTCTCTCCCAATATTACTCATAAAGTGACATGTATTAAAAATAAATATACTAGAAAAAAATATCGAATGAAATGATGTATATAACGTCCTCTGCAGACTTCAAAGTGGTATATAAATGACAGCTATTATGTTTGCCCCCCGCCCCAGCCCCAATCTACAGAAAAAGAAAAGAAACTTTCAGAAGTGAAGGATTTACTGGCATCCTCTAGCTAGGTAATGAGCTGCATGTTCTCCACCAGCCCCCTCTCCAGTCAGGCAGGAGAGCACCTGCCTAGGCTCATCACACGGGGGGTTGCACAGCAGAACCCGGATCTGACTCCAGCAGTGGGACACAGTGGGAGGGGCAATGGGTACCCAGCCAGGGGCCAGCCCACGCCTCTCACTGGTCTGGGGCAAGGCTTTCTTCACCTGATGGGACTCGACCCTCGAGGTCGCTGACCACCCTAAGTCTAGGGTCCCAGGTCTGCACCCAGAGATAGAGGCTCAGGAGCCAACGTTCAGCACTAGGATAGTGAGCACACGGACTGGTCTGCTTGTCTCAGCATCTGTACCCGGATTCAAGAACCACAGCCAGTCAGGAGAGGGATGCCCACTTTGTGCATCTTCTAGCCTCTGCCTGAAGGCCTTCAAGCACGGGGTACCCCACGCTCCCTGGCCGTGCCTTCCCCTTTGGGGCAATTCTGACTGTTAGGACACTTCTTCCTGACTTTGGGCCCTTTTGGCAACTTCTCCCCGAGACTTCTGGTTCCTTCCCCTCCGCTCCCCAAGTCTAGGAGGCCCTTCTGTACGTGACAGCCCCTCTCATAGCTGCCCTGAGCCTTCTCTTCCCAGATTACTCCTCAGAGAGCCCCTCGCCGGGGCAGCAAACTCCCGGGAAGGGAGCTCCAGCCCCCACTCCGCGCCCGCATCTCCCGGCCGCCTCTTTGTGGAGCTGCCTGAGGCCCAGGACCCTGGAGAGATGACAGGGTGACGGGCTCATAGGAGGCACTTAATAAATGCTTGTTTGAGCTGAATCGAATGTGCCCATCTCCGGTGCTTTGCTACAGCCTCGTGGGGGCATCTTTTTTTTAGAAAAGAACATTTGTTTTATACTTTATTTGATTTAGGGAGCTCTGTGCAAAACAAAAACAATTTCCTTCAGTCTCACCTTCACTTCGTGACACATGGGAAACATGACAGATGAGGAGCACACAGAAAATGCTATTTGGTTCGTGTCCCAGGCATCCCATTTCCCGAGAATGCTGAGTGTGCGATTCCAATAGCCCCGCCATCGCCGGGGAGGGGCACGCCACACTATTTATGATGCTTTTAACAAGATTTCAGGGGGCATAAATTTTAGCAACATACAGAGCTACCTTTAAGGCATTTCTTTCCATTAGTCCCTTGCCTTCTTTGGGGGGACAATTTTTATCTATCATAAAAATGAGGAAGGAAGTTGCTATTTCTCGCAGGCATCATGGGCATTTCATTACCGAAGGAAAGGCAAGGTGAGTCTGCCGAGACCCTCCACACGATGGAAGGGAAAGCGGGCTGCTTTTGGGGACATCCTTCTTTAAGGCATGACATGACACTGAATTTAGCATGCAATGACTCTGAATAAATTTTTACTGCAAGCAAATGATATAAGTCATTTATCCGATAGAAAGCATTTAGAAAACACATTCATTACACCCTCAGGCTCTGACATAACAATGAAATATTTTTCTTTCAAACCAAACACAGACATTGGGCACAGAATTATACATCTCAGGAAATTCTGTTCTGATCCAGTAATAGAAAGAGACTCTGTCCTCAGTTGTCTCTTCTCAGCTAACCTCATTTCTTTTTTTGGCGGCCCCACTTTGGCCCCACACCTACCTCGACCTTTCACCTCCTCTTTCTATGATCCTCTAAGTAAAGTGCTGAAAGTGGGGAGGAAGAACAGAAAATGAACAGAGAAAAATGGAAATTCTGGGGTCAGAGTTTAAGAACTAAAGAATACCTCAAGAGGCAATCTAATCACGTTCCCTCATTTGATAGAAAGGAAAATGGAGAATGGTTAAGTGACTTGTACTCAGGTTTTCCAGCTCCAAAGACAATGAATGCTCCTTCCATGGTCTGGCACTGCTTCCCATGGGAGCCCAGATGGCACAAGCCCTGGGTAAGTATCTGCTCGATTATGGGCCGAGCACCATGCTGGGCTCTGGGGTCAGAGGTACAATAAATGCAATGATGCTTATTGGAATGGCGCTCCCACTCCCCTAAAAGAACACTCTAAAATAGATAGATAGATAGATAGATAGATAGCTGGATGGATAAATGGATGGATGGATGGATGGATGGACGGAAGGACGGACAGACAGACAGACAGATGGATGGATGGATAAATTAAATTTTAAAAAAATAATGTTCTCCAGAAATCGCCTCGTCCTTGATCCCAGCTCAGCACTGACTTCCAGCCTATTCCCAGTCCCCAGGGGCATCCCCTGCTGCAGGATCTACCAGCCCATCACATCTGCACATTGGCAACATTTGAGCCTTCTGGGGAAAATTCACTCCCCCATTCCATGTGACAGGCCTTTCTAAAGCGAGGGACTGTGTCCTATTTATCCCATACCCGGTCATATGTCATTGCCAATAATAAAAGCTTATTTTTGTCAGTAATCAACATTGACAGAGACCAACAGGTGCTGCGGCCGTCACGCCAAGCTCATGGCATTCTCCCCAGCTGCCTGGCACAGGAGCCGTCCACCGTGGCCCCATGGAGCGGCCCTGGGGCTTTCAGCCCCAACACCGAAACACTGAGTGGGTCGTAGCCCAGTGGAAAATGTGGAGAACCTTAGTCCAAACGCCACCCCTGCCGCGTGTTACTAAATGGCCTCCAGTAAGTGACCTGTCTCCCAAATCTCTCCCTCATCTCCTATGTAAGATTAAGGGCCAGACTCTGTTACAGATGAAGTGTTCGCCTTAGATATTCCGCCATCCCTGCTGGATACGGTGTGGGAAGGTGGTACCCATAGAAGGTGGTTCTCTTCTGTCGGGTGTTCTCGGTGTCCCCTAATCTGGACCCTAATCCCTCCCACATCCTCCTCTCATCTGGCCCTTGCACTGTTACCAACATTTCCCATTGATGTTTCCTTGTCTCTAACCTTAATAAGAATGGAAAGAGAAACTTGTCTCTGGGTCAGCAGACTTCAGTCAGTATTCTGACTGCCCCCCAGTACCTACCTTCAGTGATAACTAAGCCCCAGCCTCCTCATCCACCAAAGAAGAGGGCTGTACCCACTTCTCAGGAGGAGGAGGAGGAAATCTGGAGATTCAGCGAATGAGCTCCAAAGGCCCCTCCACATC
The DNA here is from genome assembly GCF_902635505.1 of Sarcophilus harrisii. NCBI lineage: Eukaryota > Metazoa > Chordata > Mammalia > Dasyuromorphia > Dasyuridae > Sarcophilus > Sarcophilus harrisii. The sequence continues at coordinate 18,908,258 of NC_045428.1, read as the reverse complement.
TGAGGAGGCTCGAGACCCTCCATGCCTGTGGCCCACATGGAACCACCAGGAAGGCCGGAGTGTGCCCAGCCTCCCCAGCCCTCTCCAGTTGCCCTTGGAGTCACTGGGCACTCACTTCTCAGGAAGCCCACAGGCGCTCCACAAGCAACCCTGTGCTCCAGGCAGCTTGGCAAAGCACATGGAGCCTCAAGTATCTAAGGTGGGAAGTATCCTCTTCCTCCTCCGGATCTCCAACTCTGAGGAACTGGGCAAAAACTGGTCCTGGCCCACTGTGCTGGGCCCACAGATCCTGAAAAGTGGAGACTCTCCCCTCAAGGAGACCCTGATCTACCAAACTCCGGGCACTTCACGGCATTCTGTCTTATGTTGTAATTAGTGCCATGAACTCCATCTCTCCGATCGGACCCCAGCTCCTTGACAGCAGGGAACTGGTCACGGACTTCCAGAGCACCTTAAGTGTAAGCCCTGATCGTGCTTCCATGTCTCCTAAAGCTCTCTGAAGTAAACAGCTATTTTTAACCCCGGCATTCAGAAGGAACTCTACAGTCCTTTACACAAGAGTCGAAATCTCATCTCCATTTTTAAGACCAACAGACACACACACGCCAACCTTAATAACCACAGAGAGCAACACAGACTCTCATCCTGAATGGTTTTTTCCCCTTTAAATTCATAATTTTATTTAACCTACCATTAGACTTGACATTTATATAAAACAGCATTTTGAAATGGTAAAAGGGATGAAATCCTCCTTACCATCGCATCACACACTTTTGGAGATTATTTTCCCCAAGAAAAACACTTCCCTGGATCCTCAGGTTCACAGGTCTAGCCCCTTGTCCAGTGCTGTGCTCAGTGGAGAAGGAACAGGACATTCTGTCCCACTGTCCAAGGGTCACGGAGCAGCCTCCCTCCAGAGCTCCATCTAATCAACCCCTCAGTGTTGCCTAATGAATTGGGTCTTAATTGAGCGTGGACATTATTCTCATCAGGACAACACATAGTCACAGCAACTCATTTGTTCCCAAAATGCTGAACACCATGAGTTTAATTAACCGCTCAAACCCAGGGACACGAGAGACATAGCCAGGATTGAAGCCGGGCAGGGAAGGAGGGCAAGGCAGGCCAGAGCTGAAGGGCCCAACTCCAGATCTGGCTCCCCAGGACAGCGGCCATATTTCAGGCAAAGATAACACACTCTGGCTATATTTAGTCCCTAATTGTGCAATTCCCCTTCTAGAGAAGGGATTTCTTCTCTCCCGTTCCCAGGCAAGATTACAGAAATGGGATGAAGAAGCACTGGGAGCCTTGGGGACTGATGGGGACAAGAAAGTCCCCTCTTCTCCAAATCATCCAGAGTGGGACTGGACAGTCAGGACTGGCCAATCTCAGCCCTAGACAGGAGGTCCCGGCAGGACCCCGCAGGACTGGGCTCCAGAGGCATTCGGTCACTCCCACCCCACACAGGTTCCGACCATCAGGCCAGAGGCTCCTGGGCAGGAGGGCTCGGTAAGAGGGGCTCATCCCTGCAGAGAAGGAGCAGAGTATTTTGGCTCTTGCTGACTCTGTCTTTGGGGCAATCTCCCTTCTCCTCTCCCGTCAGGGTCCTCAGGGGTCTGAAGGAAGCCAGGAAAGGGCGGAGGAGAGCATCCCAGACATGGGCAAAGGCCTAGAGCTATGGGATGGGGGATCGTGTTCAGGAGCCCTACCTGAGAGCATCTGAGGCCCACCGGCTTCTGAGCTCTTCCTAGTTTCTGTCTGGGGAAGAAACAGAGGGGAGCGGGAGGAATTCCCCAGAGGCCTGAAACCCACCTTCGGCCATCCCCGGCGCCCATTGCCAACCTGACTGATATGGCCAGGTCCGCTCAAGCACTTTCAAACAATTAATAATTACAACAACGTGGAAATATCTAATTGTCCACCTGCAGAAGGCTCCCTTCATCTGCAGGTTCAAGGGGCTTTGTAATTAGCTGGTTGTCAACACCCCGAGAGGATCAAAAACTACCCCAGCCATTTCCCAAAGGAAACAAAATGACTTTTCTTTAAGGCATCGATGAATCAGGAAAGAAGGGACCCCAAGGTGTTTACAGAGACATTAGCACCTGCCCCAAATGAGCCCAGCTGAGGAAGATGGATGGATCCATCCTCCCCGCAGCCTGCCAAAGCCCACCCTTCTCCACACCAGCCAGGACCCCTCTCCCTCTGGGCACAAGTGTCAGCTGCTCCCTGGGACAAGCACGGGCACCTGGTGACTCCCCCTCCCCCTCGGGCTACCCTCCCGAAGCCCTTCACGGCTGGTGCGGACTTTCCCCGTGTGGGTATCGGGGGTCCTGCTCCCCAGGCGGAGGCCAGGCTAGGGGCTCCCCGGGGCCTAGCACAAGCACCGGCTCTTGCTTGGGGCCCGATCCACTCGGCCTCAGACTGTGCCTTTAAGTGGTCCCTGCAACTGTAGGGGAGCTGAAGGTCTCAATCCTTTCTCAAGGTCAAGTTCTTATAAAGGAGGGAAGACCTGCAGACTCACGCCCAGCGTGAGGTAAGGAGAGGCTATTAAAATAAAACTCGGACACAAAGCGGCAGTGAAGTCCCAGAGTCCTTGTGGCAGTCTGGTGGGAGCTGGAGAGCCCCTCTCTGGGGGAATCTCTCTCTGGGGGGGGGCCTCTCTGGGGGAGCCCCTCTCTGGAGGAATCTCTCTCTGGGGGGGGCCTCTCTAAGAGGACTTCTCTCTAGGGGAGCCCCTCTCTGGGGGGAGCCCCTCTCTGGAGGAGCCCTTCTCAGATCGGTTTCTTCATTAGCTGCAGGAAGCACTCAATTCTGCTCAGCACCATGGAGCCAAAAGTGGACCCTACACGGGGTCCTTAGGGAAGAGACATGAAACGTTGTTAATCACGTACTAAATGCTGGAAGTCCGCTGGGCGGCAGGATACAAACACAGCTCCCGGCCCCAGGGAGGCTCTCCGGGAGGTCGGGGGAAGGGGACTGAATTTCCTGGGACTTTCACAAGGGACTTCTTAGTGCCGCTTTGGAAAGGGGGGAGTGCCCCTCCCGGGTGTCTTCCCAACAGTCCTCCCCTTGTTCACCGGTGCCCACCTTGGCTACCCCAAGCGGCCAGTGTGGGCTCTCCCCTGGAGAGACCTGGAGAGCAGGGGCTGCCTTTCCCTTTCTTTGTATCCGCCAGCCCAGCCCAGTGCCCCGCACGGAGTAGGTGCTTCCTGTTCACTGACTGACTTTTGCAGAAGAACGTTCTTCTAACCTGGGACTCTTGGGAACTAAGGCTTTAAAAACATTTTATTTGCTGTATTCCATATACTCGGCTTCCTTTGTCAACATGTACATTATGTGCGTTGAGATATCTTATTCTGAGGAGAGGTCCCTGGATTTTGCCAGGCTACCATGATATAGGAAAGAAGGGAGAGAGGGAGGGAGGGAGGAAGAGAGGGAGGAAGAAAGAAGGAAATGAGGGAGGGAGGGAGGGAGGAGGCAAAGGGGGAGGGATGAATAGACACCTCTTGCTTTAAGGTAAAAGGTTCTCCTCAGCCTCCCTAGTGTGAGCTTGGTAGAGGAGTCCTGCAGGTCTGAGGCAGTTTTTCCTTTATGGCCTCTGGGATTAGCCATGATGACACTTCCAGCCTAACTCTAAAGATTAAAAATGATAACTACCAGGAGGATTAGGTTTATCTACTTTCCTTAATAATAAATGACATTTATGCTTTTATGTGCAGAGCCTTATCTTCCTTCACCAGGGCGCAGGTACCCCAGTGCCTTTGACTCAAACCCAGCAGGGGGGGGTCCAGGACCCTTTGATGCCCATAATCTTGCAGCCATATCCAAGCCGCTCCCCTTCAGGATCCCAGGGCTCTCTCCAGGATGGCAGGGCTCTCCCCTGGGCTTCTTCTTCCTCACCCTCATTACCAGCCCATTTTCAGTCTCTGCTCCCACATTTCCAAGGACCCTCTTGCTCCAGTTCTCACACACCCCCTCCCTGCAGGTAGCAGACTTTTCACTCACACCTGACAGTTCCCAGATTCAGGCCTGGGACGCTCCCCACTCTTCATCTTTCACTCTTTCTTCTACACTACGCTCAGGAGCATCTCCTGCAAAGCAGGGACTGAAACACAGGCCCTTTTCACAGCTAATTCTTAATCTATCACTGAAGACTCGGGGCCGGAAGATGCCCCTGATAATCACAAAGACTAGAACTCCAGCTTAACCACACACGGGATTCTCACCAAGCTCAAGTCCGGGACATCTGACCCCGGGGGGTTGGGGAGAGCGAGCAGGGAGAAGCCACAGAACCATGTCCGGGCTGACCGGCAAGCAGAGCCCACGGAGGGCCCTCTGAGTTACTGCAGAATCCTGGAGCTGGTTTGAGGCTGGCGAGAGGGAGGGACGGCCAAAGCCAGTTGAGTGGCGGCCCTCAGACACCCAAGTGGCTGCATTTTGCTTCCTAAAAGAATCTGAGCTGGGGCCAGAACAGATGGACACGTGGATTTGCATTTCCAACCAAAAGTTGAATGGCAGGCAAGCATCCTGGCAGGGGCTGTGGTGGATTCTGAGGGGCAGCCACCTGAAAAAGCCCTTTTCTTACGGACTCTACAAACCACAGGACGGCCAGGTGGCGCGGTGGGCAGGACTCCAGGCCTTGAACCGGGAGGCTCCTCTTCCCGAGTTCGGCTCTGGCCGAATTGCCTCCGTTTCTTAATCAGTAATGAGCTGGAGAAGGAAAGGGCCAAGCACCCCAGTGTCTCTGCAGGTGGGGTCCCGGAGGCAGACGACCCCACACAAATCCTGCCTCGGTGTGCGCAGAAGGAGAAGCCAGCACCTCCTACACTTTGGGGTACTCCTGCAAAGCCGACTCTCCTCCTGAATGTCTTATTTCAGCAAAAGCGACTCTGTTCACTAGATGTAATGAACTTCAATCAGCCAGGATTTCCAGAGCCTCCTATGGACTGACGTGTGACTCCTGGGGTCTTCGGAGCTCTGCATCCATCTACGGAGGCTGCGCAACAAAGGAAGAATGGGATCTCTTGGTGGGGCTGGAAGTCTTTGAGCCAAAGTAGGATGACCACCCATTAGTTATGCGGTAGATTGCATTCTCATTCAGGCATATCTTGAGATTCTGACGTCCCTTGCAGCTCCTCAGATTTATTTTTTAATGGGCACCAAGGAATCCTCACAAAGAACTAAATCTATATGAAGGCCCTATTATGGGGAACCTTTCTGGTCTCCTCACTGCTGTGCTATAACTGTATTGATTTATTCCTATAGGAAATGGTGAGTCTGTATCAATGTCTGTTCTTTAGTCTGATTCCAGTTTTCAGCATCAATAACTTGTTTAAATGGGATAGTTTGAATTGTTCCAAGTTGACATCCTATTTTCTGCTCTGAGATGTGCCTTTGATCTTCCTCTAGATTGCACTTCTAAAACTCCATTCCTTCATTTCCACAAACATTTAGGAAGCACCAACTGCAGTGGTCACATGTGGGAGGACCCCTGCCCTGCCCTCAGGGAGCTACAGTCTAGGGGAAAGGGAAGGTGGCACATAAACACTCACCATGAAGGCAAAAAAATAAAAAACACATTCTGGGACATCTCTGGAGGAAAAGGTAGCAAGGAACTGGGGGCAGGAATTCTGGAGGGCTTGCTTTCCTATGACTCCTGGAAAGAGGAGGGAAGGGGTGGCTTTTATGGGCTCCAGAGGAGGCCTCCAACTCACAGCCAGGCCTGATCTGGTTCCAGTTACCAGCCCCACTCCCATGACCAAGGGGTGACTTTGTGTAGCTTTTCTGTTTCTTCCTAGGAAGCTCCCTGGGGCAGGAGGCATCCCCTGTGTTTGGGGAGCCACGGGTGGGGCTCGAGCGAGGCTGGTCGGGCTGGAGTGACTTTTCCAAATCCTTCCCAAGGCGGCTGGCTACCCAGAACCTGACAGGCTCTTCTAATAATTATGTGACTGCTGCCAATTATGAGCAAACCATCTTAGTGAAGGGACACAGCAGGGCTCTTGACATTTAGAGAAGTGAAGGGGGAGGCAGAATGTTTCTGGAGCATTAGCAGAAAAGTCCTTCTACTTAGGGCCGTTCCTAGCAAGTTAAGCACTTTGGTTTCAGCTTTGAAGTCACGCAAAGGGTTGTGTGATTGCCATCCTCCCTCATCCTGGGGCCCTCCCTGGCCCCTAAGATAGTGACCTATCAGCCTGGGACCCCCACAGAGCCTGGGCCACAGCAGGCCATTAACTGGCTGACTGATGGTGCTGGGCTCAGTTCTCTGGGAGGGCGGGCGGCACTGTCCCAGCTTCCGTGGCCCAAAGGCCTCCAGCAGCTTTTAGGGAGACAGCGTGACACCCTTCTCTTATCAGTCTGCTCCCACAAGGGACACGGGGCACTGGGGACAGAGATGGGGTGACTCCCTGTTTGCTTCTTTATGGATACAGCTCCTCACTTGATCATTACGGACGTTTCCTACAACATCTCTTCTTTAGTGGGTTTTGGGGACTTGTTCAAAGGATCTTTCCCTTTGGTAGGGAAAGAAGCTTTCTTTAGTTACTGGCAAGTGACAGTGAGAGAGGGAGGGAGGGAGAAAGGAAGGAAGGAAGGGAGGGAGGAAGGGAGGGAAAGAAGGAAGGGAAAGAAGGAGGGACCACAGATTTGAAATACTTGGCTTCAAATGCTGAGCTCCTGATATTAGCAATGAAAATGCCTTAACTTAATTAAGCCTCAGCTTCCCCATCTTTATAATGGGTTTAACCGTACTTGTACCAGTGATTTCACAGCACTGCTGTGAGGTTCTGTAAAGCTTAAAATGATATATAAAAGCAAGCTATTAAAAAGATTTGGGGCTGCTCTTTGGCCCAGCTATTTAGTCTTTAAAACTGCAGCACAATATTATTGTTTCTGTGACCAGCCAACTGTATTCTGCTGGCTAATCACAAAATCGTTATTACTCTGTTGCACCATAATGAATAAAAAATAACTTTATAACAACTTTGAAACCTCCAATTTTCTGCTGGCAAATGTTTCTGGAAAAAAAGAATTCAGGACAAAATTCTCTTAAAAGTTTAAGACTAGGAAAAAATGAGTGAAGGAATGATCTGGCCTCTCTCTCTGGAAATGCTTGGATTCCTTGGTTATTTTGCATTTATTCTTTATTTAATGACTTGTGCGCTCCCTATGTTCCCACCCCCACCCCCAGCAGATTTCCCTTTTGCCCCCGCACTCAGCACAGCCAGGGATATGACAACATTAATGCTTGACTTTCACCGCAGGGGTGTCCTGTTTTTCCTGCTTTGTATAAACTGATCACACAAAAAAAACCAGCTTAAATCCCAGAGTCTGCACTGGGTGATTCCCATCAGAAATCCCACTCTGGAATGCTGGGAGGCGCAGGGGTGGGCACCCAGGGTGGGGCCGGGGCAGCTCCGTGAGGTCTAAAGCCAAGCCCCAGAAGCGGCGGGTGGCGGGACCCCGGCTGCCGGGGAGAGGCAAGGTTTCAGACTGAGGAGCCAGGAGGGAAGCGGCGCGTTTGGCCCTTCCTGGGGAACCACCGGGGCTCCAGCTGCTCCAGGGTTATCAGGAGCTCAGAAGTAGCCAAAAAGTGCTGCTTGGGTTTGCCGGGGGTCTCTCCTCTGACACTCGGGGGGTGCCCGGGGAGCTTTGGGCTTGTCCATCCTGGAGGCTGCCCTGTCGAGGCCCCGGCCAGTGATCCTGGACTCAGGGCGGTCCATCCAATGCTGTGGACCCGGCAGCATGATGGAGTCTTCAGCTCGATGAGCCCAAATTCAATAAGGGGTACAGGGCACAGAGCCAACACCTCCCCTCCAACCCTTTGGGGGAGAGAGGGCAGAGACGCCCATGGGAGACCGGGAGATCTCTGCCTGGGGAAGCTGAGGAAGCACGAGCGAGGACCAGAGGAGAGGGGCGCTCACGAGATAAGGAAGAAGCGCACCCAGCTTCCTCTCTCCAGCGGTCATTCTGGCTCCCTCCTGAAGTTCTGTGCCCTGGGGAAGAAACCCTTGTGGTCCTGCCCTAGGTACAGCTCTGAGGAATCCTGGGATAAAGGAAGCCCCTCCCCATCCCCAGCCTCGGCCCACCTGATTCTGGCTCTGAGTCCCCTCCGGGACCGCAGCCTCCCCCGGGAAGCCCCCTCCACTTCTCTCCCGTGGCCCTTCAGCCCGCTCTCCGCCGGAGTGGGTGCCAGTAAATACTCCAGAACTGGAGAGCCGTAAAGCTGATTAGTCTGACTGCCGCCGACTCATTAACCTCTGCTTGGCTTCCCGGCTAGCCACACTCCCAGGCAGAGACTCGGAAAGCGCGGAGACGGCGGCCCCTACGCACTGGGCACCCCTCGCCCCCGGGGGCTTCTTTTTGGGCCCAAGCCCGGGGGCCTGGGGCCCAGGGAGCAGGCGATGCCCCCTCCCTCCTCCTTCCCTCAGCAACAAGTCCCGGAGCGGCCCTGGGCTCCAGAGAGGGAGCGGGCGGGGACCGGGCCCTCCCCAGCAAGCCCCCCGGCGCCCACCAGCAGCAGCGGGCGCCCCAGTTTGGCAGCTGACCCACTCCCTCCAAGGAGCCCAGTGGGGTACACACCATGGTGCGCAGGATAATTGCCAGTAGTGAAACACAGAAGGGCTTTGGGGCAAGAGGGGGCCCCAAAAGCTGAGAGGGAACCCGAAAACCTTCCTGCAACCGGCTCCGAGCCCTCAGAGGGCCCGGCCGGCCCCAGGGACCCGTCAGGAGGCAGGCGGCCCAGCCTGGGGGCAGGCGAACCGCTTCAGTGCCCGGGCTACTACGGGGGACGGATGAACAAACGGGGGAACAGATAAACAAGCGGGGGACGGCTCTGCCATAGAACATGGTGGTGCTGAGAGAAATATCAAGGATCGGAGAAACCCGAAGGGCCTGCGTGAAGGGGTGCCAAGTGAAACGAGCAGAACCAAGAAAAGCACCGGACGCAGTACCGCCGGCGCCGCCCCAAGACCACTGTGAACGGCGTGGCCATTCTCATCAGGGCAATTCCAAAGGACCTAAGATAAACACGCAGGCATAGACATATAACGGATACACAGACACAACTGTTTTCTGCAGCTTGGCTCACGTGAAACTGTTTTGTATGGTTTCAGATGTAAAGGTGGTGCCACACTGCTAGCCTTCTCGGTGGTGGGGAAGGGGATGGAGGAAAGGAGAGGCGTGAGAGCTCAATGTTTACAGTATGAATGCTAGAAGCAGATCAATGAGCGGAAGAAGGGGCGCCTCTGAACACAGCCCCAATCGGGCTGACGTGTCTCTCCCCGTACGTGGTACTCTGCATCCCGACCAAACTAGCCCGCCAGCAGCTGCCCACCCAACACGGCGGCTCCCCGCTCCGGGCCAGCCGCGCCCCCTGCCCGACACGCACCCCCCTCAGCACCCCTCCACTCTCCCTTAGCACCGGTGCTGCCTGCGCGGGAGCTACGGCACAGGGGCGGGCGGGGGCGCGCTGCAGGGGTTCCTTTGCTCAGGGGAGATCTCGGGCCCGCCCGCCTCTTTTCCAAGTGCGCCCCGACTGCCCCCGAAGCAGCGGGGAGTGGGGCTCTCCAGGACTTCTCCCAAAGACACCCAGGGGCGGCTGCCCGGCCCCCGCGCCCCAGGGCGGATCCCTCCGCTCGGGAGAAAGAAACTGTCCGACCCATAACACAGCCGTGACCGGAGCCGGACTTCGGGGAGCTTCACAGCAGGCAACAAGATTTCTCTCCGCGGCATAAAGCACCCTCAGAGCCGCCCGCTCCTCCATTTTCCACCACACCTGGGCCCGCCTCCAGGAAGCTCTGCGAAGGGTCTTGCCTGAAGGCAGAAACGAAACCCGCTGTCGGAATTCTGGCAACAGGTTCCCTTTCCCTCGCACAGATACCTCGCATTAAAAAATCTCTCCAAAGGCCTTTTAGGGGGAGCTCGGTTCCGTTCCACGCAAGAGGCCAGAATCTAGGTGTCCTCATCACAAGACCAGCCTTGCCCGGCAATTAATCTAGAACTCGTTTGGCCAAGGAATCTCCTTCCCCTCAAACGGGCTCCACGGACCCGGCGGGGGGAGGCGCCGCCGAGCGCCGCGGTTAATGCTGCCTTCCTTTCTGACCAGCACTCCCCGCACGCGGCCAGCTTTACACAACAACACATTTCGTCGTGATGGGGGGTGAGTGTAAGTGACTGAGCGCGTAGACACGCATGCGCGTGCGCGCGATTCTGAGCGCGGGCGGATGAGGGTGCGGGTGGGAGTGGGCGTAGGAGCACAGGAGGGGAGCCGGAGCCGGGGCCGGGGCCCAAGCCACTGCTGCTCACCGTCTGGGTAAGCTGCAGCAGGTCCCGCACCTCTCCGGGTGACAGAGTCCCTCTCCATGTTCCCTTCCGGTCTCAAATCTACGAGCCCCTTCATACGCACACCTAGAACCAAGGCTCCGCGTTCAGCGACAGACGCCCTAAATCCATGGATCTCCAAGCACACATCTAGAACCGCCACTTTAGAATCAGTTCTCCAGCTCTGAACCTTTATATCCACTCGGCGGGGCGGAAGTCCCGCCCTTGGGCCACAGCGGACACCCCGAGCGCCCCCCCCCCCCGGGCCGGGCAGTCAGCGGGACTCCGGTCAGGGATCACTCCGCGCGAGGAGCCCGCGCTGATTCGCGGAACGCGTTCTCCGGAAGCTTCCGCCACCTTCCCCCAGGACAGCTAGTAAGGAAAGCGGATTTCCCCGCTGGGGAGCGGTGTCGCCACCTTTGGGACCGTAACCCACCGGGAGAGCCGAGAGCGCGGCCGCCGCGTGCCTCGTGGTGCCCGCGCAGCGCGGGAAGCACCGCCGGAAGCACCATCGTGGAGGCCCCGCCCCTTCCGGTCCCGCATCTCTCCGCAGTTGGCGCCTAACCTGGGGCTCACGCTTTCCGCAAACCCGCGGGGCTTCTGAGCACGCACAGGGGCACGGCCTCGCCCACCCGGCGCTCCCGCTGCTTCCCGGGTGCGGGGATCAAGGGCGCCGTCGTCTTCCATGTCTAACAAATCACCTCAGCCAAGGCTCCTTCCGGGCTAGCGGGGCAGAGCCCCGGGGGTGAGGGGAGAGGGGGCCGCCCTCAGGGAGCCGCCCGTGGGTCAGAACGGAGCTTGGAAACCCGCGTCAGTCAGGGCGGGAAACCAGAGGGGGGGGGAGGTGTGAAGGAGCACTTCCGGGGAGGGGCCCTGGGGAGGAAGGAGGGGAATCAGCGCGGGGAGAGGAGGCCCCCAAGCTCCGGGGGGGGGGGGGGGCTCAGGAAGCCCCACAGGGGCGCGGGCGGGCCGGCTCTGAGCCCGCAGGGCCCCGAGAGGAGCACCCGGGCGGGGGAGGGAACCTGCCCTTATGGGGCCCCTGCGGGGTGCCGGGCACTCGCTAACCAGACTGGCTCCTCTGACCCTCCTACAGCCCTAGGAGGCGACAGCGACAACACCAGTGCTTAGGGAGCCCCTGCCCGGTGCCGGCCCGCGCTAAGTGCTCGATAACGTTTTTTGGCTGTGGAGCAGAGGCCCGGCTCCTAACGGAGCCCCGGGAAGAGGGAACCCGAAGCAACGTTTCCCGTGAGGGGCTGGGGCGGTTTCCTTAGGTGGCCCATGGTGGGGGCGGGGGCGCAGTCCCGGCTTACATTACCCGCCACATCCGGGCAGCTCTAGGAGGCCTCTGACGGCGGCTCGGGCCCCCCGGCTGCCAGGCCGCCTCCCCTGAGACCCCGCCCCCCGGGGGCCCTCGAGCCGGGTCCCCACCAGCGGAGGGGGCGTGCCCCCGAGCAAAGGCTCCCGGGAAGGATGGCCGGCTCCGCGGCACTGCCAGGGCTAGAAAACGCTGCGGGCGGGGAAGGCTAAACCCAGAGCTACCGGCGTCCGCGCCCGAACTGTCGCGGCGTGAAAGGGCCTAATCAGAGAGAAGAAACCTTGGCCTTTTGCCGGCTGAGTTTCCATATTTGCCTAAAAACAAAGGTTAAAAAAAAAAAAAGAGCCCAGTTTCTGGCTCTGTAAATAGTGTGCGTGTGTCTGTGTGTCTGTCAGTGTCTGTCAGCGGGTGCCCTTCCCTGCGTGAGCGCATCTGTCTCTTTTCTGCGTCTCTGTGGCTGTTTCTCTGCGAGTATCTGTCTTTGTCTTTCTGTGTGTCTGTGCCTCTGTGTGTGTGTCAGTCTGTCTCGTGTGTGTCTCTGTCACACACACACACACACACACACACACACACTTCCAGGTCTGGCAGCCAGGGGAATAAGCGCAGAAACGTGCAGCTGCTCCTGGGAAGGGCGGCTCAGAAATTTATTTTTTGAATAGCAGGAAGGAGTAACGTCCCCTCCCAGCTGCCTCAGTGCTTTCTCTCTCCCTTCTCTGCGCGGCCCAGAGGCAGAACTAGCCGGGGCCCGAGAAGGGGTTAAAGAAATAGAATGTTCCTTGGCAGCCGGAGCCCCCGGAGCCCACCCAAGTGCCTCCAGCCGGCCTGCGAGGCCTTCCCGGCCCAGCTAATGTCCGCCCATGCCCAGCCAGGCTCTTCACCTTCCCGGGGCGGGACCCCGTGCCTGGCACACAGTAAGCACTCAGTAAGTGCTGGCAGACTGACCCTGGGCCAACAGGCCCCGGCGGGCACCCAGGCCCACAGCCCGGCCCGGATGGCCTGGGAACCGCGTACCTGGAAAAGCAGACTTCAAAGGATCCAGAGCAGATAGTGCTGGGTAAGTAAGCATCACAGAGGTAGGGCCTGCGGGGGAAGTCCGGCCACGACGGGCCCAAGGATTCCATGCTGTGATCGTTGTGGAGGTACGTCTGGAAGAGCTGCCTGTGTTTAACCTATAGTGGATTACCTGACATCTAGGGGAAGGGGGGGAGGGAGGGAGAAAAGGTGGAACAAGGTTTGGCGAGGGTGGGTGTCAAAAATTATCTATGCAAATGTTTTAAAAGAAAAAGCTTTAATGATTCAGAAAAGTTCTGTAGCAGAACTAGGGATACACCGTGCGCAGAAACAGCAAAATTGCACAACAATCAGCTACCAAAGTCTTGGTTCTTCTCAGCGGTTCAGTGATCGAAGGCAATCCCAATGAAGTCTGGATAGAAAATGCCATCTGCATCCAGAGAGAACTATGGAGACTGAATGTAAATCAACATATGCTGGGCTCACTTCTTTTTTCTGTTTTTTTTCCCCCCTCTCCTGTGGCTTTTTCCCTTTTGTTCTGATTTTCCCCTCTCAGCATGATTCATAAAGAAATGTATATTTCAAAAAGTTCATATACATGTGTAGCCAGAAAAAATGAAACAAAAAAGAATCCTATGTTGAAGACAATGAAGGGAAACAATTTCAGTGAGGAGGAAAAATGGAATTTTTCTGAAGAAAATGATGTGGACGTAGAGATTACCCTTCGAATCACTTTGATTCTCCTCCTCCACGTGCTGAAGATGGAGGCAAGGCTGGGTAACAGGTAATAAGCACGCAGGTGACGCCAGGAAGGCAGCAGCTCCAACGCCCAGCCCTGTCCTCTGGCCCCTTCAGAGCCCCTCTGGCTTGAGGGGACTAGGATGGTAACTACAGGGACCCTCACTGAGCGAAGCAAAGGAGAATGGTCTTAACGACAGAACCCAAAGGACCCCCCACAGGGGCTGGTGGCCTAGAGGAGGAGAGCCCCAAGCCGCTGCCCTTGAGGAAATCCAGAAGGACCCGTCCTCCCGAGCCGCAATCAGCGCTATTACAAGGCGCCAGCCCCCTGCAGAAGGGCCAGCGTCCCCTTCTCACCCAGGGAAGGGAGGGGACCTGCACACTCTGGGCCAACGAGCCTGACCCCAGCACTGGGGAGCTTCCAGAGCCCCAGAGCCTGCCCTGCTTCCTCAAGCTCAGGCCACACCACCCTGACCTCCTCGGACGGATGACTCCACAGGGACGAGGGGAATACTATGGACCAAGCTGCCCTCGATTTCAGCCAGACCTTCAATGCCGCTCCCCATGAGATGATGGCCACTTAAAGGGTGGCAGAACCGATGGACGGCCAAAGAGCAATGGTCAACGATTCGGTGCACGTGAGGAGGGTCTTCATGGAGGCCCAGGGATCTGTGTGGGGCCTCAGCTGCTTAACGCACCGGTGAGAGTCTGAGACATGCTCATGGACTTTTTCCAGCTCTCCTTCATTAGCATGGAGAACTCCATGTTTACAAATGATCAGATACCACACATAAAAATGTTCATTTCCAGGTCTCTCCAGAACCTAAAACCTCTCCAGCCTAAAACCAATGGCTCTTTCTGCAGGTCATTTGCTTTTTTCCATTTGTAATCAGCCACCCAGCCCCGACCAAGAGCCTACTGTGTGCCAGGCACTGTGCTAAGTGCGTCAGACACAGAGAAAGGAACAGGCAGTTTTTGCCCTGGAGAAGCCCACAGTCTAATGGAGGAAACAACATGCAAATGATTACAATAAAAGAAGATGTATTTGGGTGAGTGTGTGTGTGAGAGTGTGCCTGTGATAAGCTAGTGATCATCACTAGTGATACAAACATCAACAGATCAATCCATGGAATTTTCTCAAAAGGGGGAGAACCCTGCAAAAATCCCAACTCATGATCTCTCCCCCATGAAAGGAAGAGAAGAAAAAAAAATATTCCCAGAGAAACTGGTTCGAATTGATTCAAATGTTTACTCCATACTCTGATAAATAATAGGAACACTGCGTGTCTCCACGTAGTTTATGGACCAGAAGGGGAGTTGCCCATCTAATAAGACATTCTACAGACAGAAGGAAGATTATTTAGGCATTTGATTCTGAAATATTTACACGCACACCCAAAGTTCTGTATCTTTGCATTTGGACTGGTGTTTCATAGATTAGAAATAATAATAATGAATAAATAATGACCTTCACATAACACTCTGAAGTCTGCAAAGTGCTAAGATAAATTTTACTAATCCATTGTTGCCTGAGTCAATATTCATATAATCACAGCTTTGCAGGTGGAGTTTGGAAGCCATCTGGTTCAACTCCTTCATTTTACAGATGGGGAAATTGAGGCTCAGAGAGGTAAGGTCAGTTTGGTGACCACTGAGGATTTTCCTCCAGTTCTCAAACTCTTGCTCTGAAATGCTTAGCAAGGTCATACAGATGAATGGCAGAACCAAGGGAGCTCTGAATTCAGCCTTCTTTCTACTGTGCAAACTAAGGGTTTTCTTTTGGTAAAAAAATAAATAAATAACAAAAGGATAAACAGTTCCACTTCTGTTATTTTTAAAAATATCCTCCTTACACAGGGTTTTCAAAAAACCATTTTTTTTTCAAAAAAAAAACCTTTTATTTTAAACCTGTGCATGTTTTGAAAATAAAAATCTTTTAAAAAATAAAAATTAAAAAATTAAAAAGAGTAATGATCAAAAATAAAATTAAAATATGTTCCTTCTGCTACAGATCCAACAGACACTGTGAATAGACTATCAGGCCTGGAGTCAGAAAGATCCAAATTCAAGTCCAACCTCAGATATTAGCCACGTGGTTCTGGACAAGTCACTTCACTTGGATTTGCCTCAGCTCCCTCATCTGTAAAACTGACCTCCCAGAGTTGCCGTGAGGATCAAATGAGATGACATTTTCAGAGCACTTTGCAAGGTGTCCAGCACACAGTAAATGTCACTATCATTCTTAATGTTCTTATTACTATGTGGCAACATATTTGTTTTTAAAGAGTAATCCCTATTAAAACGTTTTACGGTCCTCTCCCCCAAGGAGTTGGGGCACTGGGGGACACAGCTGACTCGATCACAGCACCCTGGGATCTTGGCTAAGGCTCCCCTATCCTGACCTCAATTCTCTTATCTGTCAGTCGAGGGGCTTGGACTTATCCAATTTCAGCTCAGACACTTTGATTCCCCGGATTAAAAAATAGCTATTTTGTGGGAGAAAGACTGCTGAAGGAAAAGCCACTTCTTCCCCTCCCCCTCCCTGGACACTAACAAAAGGTCCCAGTCTCGGCCCTCCTGGATCCGCGGCTGCCCTGGCGCGGGATGCTGTTATAAATCTTCCTCCTCAGCATGGTTTACAGCCAGGAACTTCTGGGAGAGCAGCTGGCAACTTCTGCTGCAAAACACTTGTCCTCCTCCTGAGCCCCCGGCAGCTCCTGCTCATCTGTGTTCAGGCTCGAGCCGAAGGCTGGCCCAGAGGGAAGGAGCGTCCATGAAGGGCTTCCTCTCTGTCCAAACAGTCCAGTCACTCCCTCAGCCCCACAGAAAAACACTCAGCCCAATGGGAGCACTGTCCAAGGCAAAGTCCTCCCCAAAAAGCAGCATCTGGACTTGCTCAAAACGCCCAGAACCCAAGTCAGGGAGCACAGCAAGGGCAGGGCTGGCCTCGGGGAACAAAGGGGAGCATCACTGTCTGTTTTATGGCACGGGGTTCCATGAATGTGAGGCAGTCGCCAGGCCAGAAAGAAGCTGCCCAGGAGATCTAAGCCCCCATTTGGGATTCCTGGCCCTGTCCTGGGAGGTTCTGGCCAAAAGATTAAGCCCCCATTCCAGTTTTCTTCGCCGTCTTAAATGGACCCTGCCCAGGAGATCTAAGCCCCCATTCGGGATTCCTGGCCCTGTCCTGGGAGGTTCTGGCTGAGCCCCCCAAATCCTTGGAATCCGGTCTCCTGAAGGAGGGTCCCCACTGGGGAGTGTGTCCCACTGAGGTCCAGCTGCTTTCCCGCCAGCCTGATGAGACTTCCGATAAGGGGACACGTGCCCCAGCTCTTGGCAGGGAGGTCACGGATTGCAGGAGTAAATGCCATTTCTAACACAGTCATGGGGTAGTTTTGCTGTCTTATGTTGTAAGGGAGGGCTTTTTTCTGGGGAGAAGCATGAGGGGCAGTGGATGGGGTAGTGATAACACCCAAAAAGGGGAGGTGGGAGGGGACAGTCGGAACTTCAGGGTGCCTCAGTTTCTCCATCCACAGATAAACAACTGGAAGGCAGAGTTAGACCCCAAAGATAAGCCCAGAACCCGCCCCCATATTAATTTATATGTTGCCCAATGGAGCGGGCCGATCCTCCCCCAAATAACTGACGCCGTCCGGGAGTTGCAGACTGACCGGCTGGGCTGGCGATGCCCCGCTTGCAAACCTGCCGCTTCTTCCAAGTTTCTCGGCGCGGTCCCCTCCCTGTCACCCCCAGGACGGAGCACTCTGATCATTTTAGGTCTGAGTGACCTCCAGCATCCCTGAGAGAGAGCAAGAGCTATCTCAGGAAGGCAGAGGCTGAGGTTTAGATTCCCATTAAAATGCAAATAGTCCATCAGGCGTGACAGATCAGGGAAGTGGTTGGGGCACACAGGGAACCAACCAGGAGAGCACTGCCAAGAACTGGTGAAGGGCAGAAGGGCTGGTCAACCCGGGCCCCTCCTCAGGACTTGCAGCCCCACCTGCTCGTCCTCTGCTTGTCCAAGGGGGGAGGAAGGATTTTCTCTCCTTAAAAGTCATCAATCCTCCTTGGAATGAAAGGCACCGTAACAAGCAAGAGAGGGACAGGGACAGGGAAACTAGCTCAGATGTGTTTTCTGTCCTTGCTTTGCTCTAATTCCTGTCCAAGTGATCCTTACATTTGTGAAGTAGAAAGATGGCGGGCTGGGGCTTGGGTCGTGGGCCACCTTTGCCCCTCTGGGGGGGCAACGCCTCGCACAAGCCCAGCACCCAGGAGGCCCCCAGGGACTCACAATGGAACAGGGAACAAGTGAGCACCATCCGGCTGCCCCAGGGCCTCCCGGCCTCCACCACCCCACCCCCCTCCCACACACAGCTGCCCAAACACTCTTCTCCAAACATCATCCCATGCACCGACGTGATGGAGACACAATGAATTTCAGCAGCTCGAGTCAGTCTGCCTGGGCCCCCTTTCCAAGCAGCCCCATCCCCCCCCCCCCCGTTCTATTCAGTTTGCTTGCCCTCTCCCCCCACCCCCCTGCCTGCTCACCCCTTGCTTTGTGTAGCTCAGCTTTCTGTCCCCAGCCTCACAAATGAGCTAACATTCTCCCTTTCCCATGTCACTCTTGTTTCTCTAAAGCACACCATCATTTCCCAAGAGTTCCCCCATTTTCAGGGCTCCATCTCTTGGGCCTGGAATGCCCTTCCCCCTCCCCGCCATTCATAGAAGTAATTTTTTCTTTTTCCTTCTTCCTCCTCCTCCTGAGTCTTCCTTATCTTCAGTCATCTCTGACAAACTCCCACTTCTCTTCTTCACTTTATGCCGGCCATCACTGAAGTAATTCCGTCAGTCATACAGCTGCTTGAGCTTGGAGTGGGCTGGACTGAAGAAGGTTAAATCACCCAAGTTAAATTTGATTTTGCCAGAGAAATAATGTTTCCATAAAGGACACTAATTCCTGGCTTCCATGGAATAGCCCCACTATTCTAGGACAGAGCAGTTTTCTAAAGTCCAAACTGGTCAAATAGATCTCCCCTTTGCCCTGCCTCACACGGAGCCCACCACACAGTCAGGCCTCCGAGGATACCAGCCCTGACCACAGCTCATTTCTACCGTCCCAAAGCTGAAGGAACAGGGAGATCACCTGACATAAGGGACATTTGGATGGACAACTTTCAGGGGACATTCGGACAGACATTTTTTTCAGGGGACATTTGGATGGATAACTTTCAGGAGACATTTGGACAGACATCTTTCAGGGGACATTTGGATGGATAACTTTCAGGAGACATTCGGACAGACATCTTTCAGGGGACATTTGGATGGATAACTTTCAGGAGACATTTGGACAGACATCTTTCAGGGGACATTCAGATGGAACTCTTTCAGGGGACTTGGTGAGATCTGAAATTTGCTGCCCTGTGAGGGCCTGAGGCAGGGAGCTCTCCTGCCTGGTAACAAACCCAGGTGTCAGACTTCAGGCCACTGTTGGCCATCCTGATGACTCTGGAAAAAGTCTTTCTGCTTAATTAAACGCCCCTCTCATTAGCACCAGCAGCATCACCTCACCCACTGAGATTATGCAAGTCAGCCCTGCCTTGAAAATTCATGGACACAAGGAGGTCAAAAACAAAGGTCCCAAAAAAGATTCAGAGCAGCGCTTTTTCTGACAGTGAAAAAAAGTGGGTGCCCATCGATCAAGGGGTGCAGGAAGAAAGGATGGCCTTCAGGGGAAACCCAGAAGTCTGATATGAAGGGATGCACAAGGACAACGCTGAGGGAAATGAGGAGGAACAAGCGAGAACATCCGAGTCTCTGCAATAACGCCTCTGGCCGGGACAACGGACAAAGCAATGAAGTGATGGGTGGTTATTAAGCATCTACCACATTCCCAGGAGAGAAGAGAGGGTAGGGAGAAGACCCCATGTGGCGGTGGTTCCTTTGGTCACTGAGGAGGGCACACAAAGAAACAACCAGCAAAGAGAGAGGGAGAGAGGAAGGAAGAAAGGAAGGAAGGGAGGGAGGGAGGGAGGGAGGGAAGGAGGGAAGGAGGGCTGCATGGACGCATGGATGCATGGATGCATGGATAAGGCATTTATTTTGCAGGAAGCAATCCTTATTTGTCCTGAATTTTTCACCATTAGGTCTGTCCCCACAATGTCACCAGACAAGCCCTGCAGAAGCCCCCATTTAACCCAGCCCCTCAGAGTTTGAACCCACAAAACCCAAACAAGACTCCCCCTGAGCCCCAAGCAGGGCACGCCACCCCTCGCCCTGCTGAGAGGTCCGCAGCGCGGCTCCTCGGCTCTCCCTTTAAGGACTGAACGTTTCCTAAGTGGAACAGACCCCATGGGCAGAAGCACTGCCCTCCTTCCAAGCAGGCATCTCGGGCCACGGACCAGTACACAGCAGCACCTGTCTGAGGCTGTCACTAACTGCACCATCTCTGCAGCTCCGCAGTGGGAGGGCTTTCCAGGCCAATCCCAGCGCCCAGGCTTCCCTTCTTGTCCCTGAGCACAAAGTCCCCTTCCTCTAGTCTTTCCTCACCTCCCACCCTCCCGCAGCTGCCGCCAGGAAGCCTGAGCCCATCCCTCTAGGATCCCAGGACCAAGAGCAGGGATGGGGAGGGTGAAAGGAGAGCTCCCAGGCAGAGATGGGTCTGGAAGGAGCTCCTCAACAAGGTGCTGACCAGCCTGGCTGGGATCCTGTGTCCGAACAAAGTGGGGAGGACCCGCTCAGGAGGCAGGGGACCTGGATTCAAATCCTGCCTTTGCTGCAGGAGGAAGCCCCCCATTCTCTGGGCCTCAGTTTCCACCTCTGTAATGTGAATCACAGCAGTCCTCAGATCTTAGGATCTACAGGAAGCACAGCAGGCTTATAGATGCAAACCACCAAAGCCGAATCCCCCAGAGACAAGGGCTGCCATACTGACAATGGCCCTTGGACTGGACCATGCCGTGTACACAGGATGCCATCTTTCCTCTTACATCACATTCATGGCAAGGACCTTATTTCTCTTTCCTCTCAGCATCCAAGAAACACCACCGGCCGTTCCCCAATGACACTTCCTCCTTGAAGAAGGGCCCACCTGTCTTTGAGACAAAGCATTTCTCCAAGCAAAAATCACTCTTCCAAGAAGACTGAGCTTCCCAGAAAAGCCAATCCCCCTATCTGGCGAGCCTCATTCCCAAAGGGCCTTCCGGCACCTGCCCAGCAGCTGTCTGAGAGCAGGCGAGGAATTCACTTCTGAGGGGCCCCTTTCACTCACCCAGATTCAGATCTCGATTTGCAAATGGTTTCAACTATTCCAAGAGATGCATAAATGAAATCCTTGCTTTAATTTCTTTCTTTACCCTGCACTACACTCAAGGAAGGAGGAAGTACCTAAGTGAAGACAAACTTATTTGGAAACTGGATTTTCTGTCTGTTGCGCCATTCACTCAACTACCACAGTCTCACTTTTTTAATCCAACAAGGGGAGAGGGCATTTGCCCAGTGTCCTCAATCACTTAAAAACAACACCTATGTTTGTAAAGCATTTTCTATTGACAAGAATCTGAGAAGTAGATAAATAATCAACCAACATATATTTTATTAGGCACCTATTATATGCTAAATATTGGGAAAGACAAAGGCAAAGAACTTGGAAAGAAAAAAAATCTGCTCTCAAGCAAGGAAATGATGGATAAGGAAAATCAGAAAATTACACAAATAATATATGTTTTAGTGACTTTTAAACTAAAAAGAATTCAACTTTACTTATCCAGAAGTGAAAAATCTACAGAGTTCAAAGTCATGAATTGTTTGGCAACTGTACCATGATGGTACTGCATGTAAGGTTAGATTAGTCTCAGTATGACGATACAGAGATAAGTAGATAGAAATACAAAAGAAAGAGAGAGAGAGAGAGAAAGAGAGAGAGAGAGATGATGATGATGATGATGATGATGATGATGATGATGATGATGATGATGATGATAATAGATGGATAAATAGATAAAGGAATAGATAAGTAGGTAGATGATAAATGATGGATGGCTGGATAGATGAATAAGTAGATAAAGGAATGGATAGATAGATAAATGATAGATGGATGGATGGATAGATAGATGAAGAGATAGGTAGGTAAATAGATAGATAGATAGATAGATAAAGGAATAGAGACAGGTAGATGATAAATGATAGATAGATGGATGAATAGATAGATGAATAAGTAGATAAAGGGATAGATAGATAGATAGATAGATAGATTCATCTGTGTGTGCACTTGCATTTATGTACATATAGAGATAGAGATAGATAGATGGGTATATATAAAATCCCACAACTGTCCTGATACCTCACTGAGGCAGGAAAGCCACTTTGTATTCTCAGTGGTTCACCTTGGTAGTACATAAGGATCTGCCAAACTGGTCAAGTTCTGAAGTCTGGGCCCCATCTTTATGTGAAGACCAGCCCAATGAAGTGAGGAAACCAAACTTGGCCAAGAACAGTTGGCCACCAAGTGATGGATTGTTTTTCCATTTAAAAAAAAAAGTATCTAGTGTAGGCTGAGAGCAGGATTCTTCATCAATGCTCTTAAGCTGCTCTTACTCGGATGGGCTGGTCTATAATTCCAGAAAGGCCCCGCAGCCAGAAGGACCCAAACGACTGGCCCATAACTATCCTAAATGGATTGACCAGGGCAGCTGACCCAGAAGTGTTTATTGAGCACTTCCATTTAGGATACTTATGGGCCAGCCATTTAGAGAGAGCAAGAGATAACTCATGGAATTATGTGCTTTGCTGGTGTCCATGCAATGTTAAGAGACCTGGATTGAGGTAACCAATGTGCAGGGAGGACTCATGGGAAAGCCAGATAACAAAAAAGAAACAGTCCCATGGGACCAAAAGGCAAGGAGGGGTTACGGTTTATCTGTTATTACAGTCACAGGGAGGGAGAAAGTGTCCATATTGCAGTGACCAACAAGAAATGTAACCTGATCAAATGATCTTAATTCTCCCCTAACCAGAATGCTAAATTTATGTACTTCCTTTCCTTAGCAGGTCAGGGAGGTTGTTATATTTTAAAGCAGAATTCAGCTTATGTTAAATGTCATTGTAGCACCATAGGTTTCCAGCTAGACATCTCAGAGGCTAACTAAGCCAACCCCCTCATTTTACAAATGAGAAAACGGATTTCCAGAGAATTCGAGGGTCATGCTCAAGGTCACCCAAGTAATGAGTGGCAGAGTCAGGATTCATACTGAATATAGAATTCACTTTTAGTAAATGTGCTTTATTTATAAATGAACAAAAATCATCATTTCTTTCTTTAAAAGAATACAATTCAAGATATGCAATATCTTTGCATGCTGGGAAAAATCAAAGAACATCTGAAGTCATTTTCACATCTTCATAGCTCTGCTTCTATAATGCATATCTATACATATCATACAGGTAAGGAAGAGAGGAAACCTTGAGAGAAAATGAAACTTTTTAATAAACTAATAGTTCTCTAGATATAAAATCACTGCAAAGAAGGAGACGCCATAACAACAAGAAAAATTTATATTCAATTAATGAGGTGTGACTTCACCACATGTCCGCCAACTGCTCACAAACAACCTAATAAAAGCCACGGATGAGCAAAATATCAAGGAAAAAACTGAAAAATGAAAAAAGGCATTTTTATTACAGCTTATTATTTTAGCTCAAAATTGGTAGAGCTTTTCAAATAATTCACGTAGTTCTCCCCTTTGGGGGAAAATTTCATTAAAATTTTTCTTTGTTGGGGGTGAGTTTAATAAGAACTATTCTAATCATAGTACTTTCAAATGAAATTATAAAGTAGCTTCCATTCCAGGAACTCAGAATTTCTGGCTTTAATCCTCAAGGTCCTGCTGAGGAGAATTATCTTCAGTTTATAGGTGGGAAAATTGGACCTACAGAGATGAAAGGTCACACCGTGACTGGGTGACAAGCGGCCCGATCCTGGGGCTCCTGATGGTTTCATTTTCTAAGTATATTTTCTCATTTAAAGGTCAAGTGAAAGATTTCTTTCTCCAAGTATTTCATTCTTAGGAAGATCAAATTGAAACCTGACTGAATAGGAATGAGCCAAATTCTATTTTACCTAAAAAGCAACAATCTGATTATCACAAAATACCCTTCCCTCAACTCCCACAATCCTGGTCTATCCATTCAATCTGAAACATGCCACCACAAGGGGTCTGGTCCAAGGCAGGAGGATGCCCCAGATGGGAAAGGAGCCGGTTCAAATCCTAGCGGTGGCAATAACAACAAGGACTAAATGTAAGCACACAGTGTTGAAAGACTTGTAAATAACTAAATTTATCTAAATGTATATCTATATATTAAAAAGTCTTATTTGCCCTTTGTGACAACCTCATGAAACACTCAACAGCCTCATTTTGCAGATGGGGAAACTGAGTCGAAGAGAAGTCAGCTGACTTCCAGGGTCACACAGGGCCCAAGAACTGGATCTCACCCCAAAAAGTCCCTCCACAGGATCCGCTTTCTGCTATTTAGCATTGGAAAGCCTGAAAAGTGCTGAACCTCTGACCGGCGAGCCGCTCTCCCAGCCGATTGAGTCCCGTAAAGGAACCAGAGGCAAAGTAACGTCCCCCACAGTTTAGCGGCTTGATTGCCAGTTGGCTCAGGAGGAGAACGAAACCCTCAGCCCACAGGAAGCCAGGGGTTGGTGAAACCCAGGAGGGCTGCCCCGGGCCGAGTCCAGCCTTCCTGTCCCACAGGGAAGGGCGAGCTCGGAGCCTGCCTTCCAGTTGGAGCTGCCCGGGGCCCAGCCGGGCGCCCGCCGCGGAAATCAGGGGAGGCGAGAACCGTGGCACAGCGCCTGGCCCAGGGCCCGCTGCCCGCACAGAAGCCGCGGTCATTGTCGGGATCATCGCTCCTGCCATTGACCCCCGCGGGCAGATGTCCCCCTCACGGAACTACGGCGGCTCCTTCCCTGTGGGCTGCGAGACAAAGCGGCGGGGTCTCCCTCCTTCCGAGGCTCTGATCAATATTTAGCAGGAGGCTGTTTTCCTGATATTTTAAAAATACAAATCGATATTTCTGCCAAGGCTTCATTGTGCACAAAGCATCATGCATATTCAGCTTCCCCGGCAAGCTCTGCTTTCGCCTCCAGAAGCCCAGTTCTGCATTAATTTTTCAGATCAAAGCAAATCGCATCTGAATGCAAAGGAGGGAAATGGTTCCATATGCTCTGCCATGGGCGGCCCTGCCCTCCTGGCCTGCTGCTGCCCAGGACCCCCAGCTCTGGGCCTTCCCCTGCCCGCCCATCTCTCCCTCCTAACTTCTCTGGCTTCCTTGGGGACTGTTTGATGCCCTCATCCCACCTACAGGAATCCCCTTCCCTTCCCCAGACTCCCCTTGCCTTCTCCCTAAGATTCCCCTCCATTGACCTCATTCCTCTCCCTCCTGGGAGCTCCTCAAAGGGGCTTCACCCAGTGCCTGGCACACCGAAAGCACCTGGGCGCTGGCTATCTGACTGAGAAGGACCAGATCCTACCAGTGAGGGCCAAGCCGGCCATCTCCCGCCCTCTGGCTCTTCCCAGAGACCTTCCGGCCAGGGGCTTCCCGGCTCTGGCCTGGAGCAACACCCAGCCTCCAAAGTGCCCGTCCAGCCCACACCCCCACAGCAAATGCCTGAGGGAGAACCCTCGCACCCCTCAGAGAGGGGGCCCACCGCCTCTCCCAGTCAGAGAGGACTCTGCTCTTTCTCCTTAAAGCAGTGGATTGGTGGAAAACCCAAGGGCGGTGGATCTTCAGCCCCCTGTCCCGTCAGTCCCTCATTGTTACAGGAAAGAGGGCCCTTGGACCTGTGTGTTTCATGGCTGCCCAGGCCACCGGGAGCCATCACTCAGGACACCTACAAGTCCTGTCTTCAGGGAGCAGGAACAGCCTCTACACCCTGACCCTTTTTAGCTGTATGACCACAGGCAAGTCATCATCGGAAAAATGGGGATAATCCCCGCCTGTGGTGAGGATCACCGAGGGCACCCAGGTACAGGTACAGGGTCCTACAAGCCTCAGCAGACAAATGCCAGCCTTGCGATTACTGTTATATCAGCCTTCCTCCTGAGGTACAGGTTGCATCCCCATCCCTAGCCTTGTTCTTGAAACCCTTCCATTAGTTGATCTTTTTAGAGCTTGGACCCCACTGAGGAAGCTAGGAAAAGGACCCCGGGAGCTCTGCAATGGAGGTTTCTGGGGTTTTCGCATTTTGTTTGACCAGATCTGAGACTTCACAAATAAAAGCTAGCTACTCCCCAGGGAAGGGTGACTGCCCCCCACTGATACAGAGCAGCTCCCCACCTGCAATCCATATCGGGAAGAAAGGGCCAGTGTGGGTCAGAGGTAGGACCTGAATCCCCTCCCACACATGGCCATTTTTCCCTAATGCTTTTCCTGAAATTTCCTTATCCATTATCTTTACTTATATTCATACCCTTTATTCTTTTTTCTGTATCCCATCTTACATTAATTCATCATAAGTGACTGCTTTTATGAATCAATCTACTGATCAATCAATAAACATTTCCTCAAGTGTCAACAAAGTTCCATTGAGGAAAATACAAACAAGGGGAAGAATGAGGATGAGGGGTATCCCCTGACATGCCTTCATCACCAGCCAATTCATCTGCCCCCATCTCTCCATCTGTTAAATGGTCATTCTCATAGCTGGGACACCACCAAGCCATTGCCAGCCTGAGATTCCCCAAGCCCCCTGGCAAATTAGGAGAGATTCAGACTAAGAGAGTCCTGGACAGTCGTCCATCTCTCCTTCTCCCCCTCCAGGGTGGGCATGGGAATGGTTCCAC
Source organism: Sarcophilus harrisii (assembly GCF_902635505.1). NCBI lineage: Eukaryota > Metazoa > Chordata > Mammalia > Dasyuromorphia > Dasyuridae > Sarcophilus > Sarcophilus harrisii. The sequence goes on along the minus strand of NC_045428.1, from coordinate 18,882,035 downwards.
CACACTTTCCATCTCCCCACACACACAGAGTCCTCCTGCCTTTCCTGGTTCTTTCCTATGGCTTCCATTCAGTCCGTACCCTTCTTTCTCATCCCTTTTGTCCAACTCAAGCCCCTCTTTGGACAACTGGGGCCATGGAGGGGGTTTCCTTAGTGGGGGCTTCTTCATTGGAGCAACCAGTTGGCCAGTCCCTGGCAGGATGTCTTCCTTCTCAAGTACAAGTCAGACTACATGGTTGGCTCTTGGTAATTCTATCACCCAGTTCACCCTCCATCCACTTTCCACAACTGCTCCAAACTGCACAGTCCCTGAATGACTGGGGAGACGGGGGTGGGAGGAGGCGCTTTTGTTTGCGTCTTGGGAAGCTGGGTTTAAAAAATCCAAATTCTTGTGAATGGCAGTTTGTGGTGAAGGCCCCGTGAAAGGCATTTTGCTGCATGTATTTATTCCTTGTTATGCTCCCTAAAGAATAAGAGGGGAAAGATTCGAGCATCCTGGAGGAGAGGTCCTGAAAGGCTCTTCTGATTGGAGAGAGATAATCCAGCATTGCACAGATCCATTAGAGGCCACTTCTCTCCGAGGCTGATGAAAGATGCAATTACTCATCGTGCCATTTGGGAGCGGCCAGTGGGCAATTGTACCACCTCCTTCCCACTGAGCTGGAAGGACTCAGGCCGTGCTGAGTGGACAGGAAACCAGAGGCTGGAGGGAAACAGCTGGACAGGAGGACAGCGGCCTTCAAACTTTCCCGGAAGTGCTGGACAGACCCCAGGCTGTGGGGGCCAATGCACGGGCCTGCATGGAAGGCTTATCCCATCTGGCTGCTGCCCCAAGGAGACCTGGGGGCACTGGCAATGCTCACCTGCCCAGAAAACTAGCCAAGGCGAAGCTGACAGCAATTAGGGGCCAGTGAGAAAGGTAAAGCCTGCAGGTGGGAGGCGAAATGAGACGGGGATGCTCGGGCAATGCGTCAGCCTGCTCTGCTGGAACATAGAGATACACACGTGTGTCCACACATGTATTTGTTACAAGAAAGGGTTTCTGGGAGAAGGGGACAAAGGGCGGGAAGACCAGTACAGTGTGAGGTAAGTGTGGGTAACAACTATTTAAAAAAAAGCACCAATAAAACACACATTTTAAAACCCACATGAGAAAACCAGAAAAGTCCAAAAAGGGGCCCCAACCAGCCGCGCAGCTCTGTGGCTGCCCTGTTAAATCTGCACACAGATGGACACACGGTCATTTCACAGATGAAACCTTGGGAGAGCCTCATTATATAGAATGGTGACACCGTATGGATTTCAAGGTGACCTCGGAGCAGGAGGACCGGCCTCTAACACATCCCGAGCGACTCGTTTAACCTGTGAGTGCTCCAGGCCAAAGAACCGATCCTCGGAGCCAAAAATCGCAGGGAAGGTGTGGACTTGCATGGGGGGAGGGAATCTCCTCATCTGGGGTTCTCTGTAGTAATGATATGACAGACTCCCTATACCCCCACACACATACCTATATATATATGGGGACACATATGTGTATATATACATATTGGTGTATGTCATATATACATGTATGTGACATATGTATGAGTGCACAGATATGATGTGTACATATCCATGTGTATCGTATATGTACCTATATACATATTTGCCTGTTTTTATATACTCAGAGAATGATTATGTACATAACCTTTTCTTTAATTCTTTTTGCAAAGCAACTGGATTTAAATGACTTGCCCAGGATTCCAGCTAGTAAGTGCATATCTTTTTTTAGAAAATAAACTACATAACATAAATTTTGTTTTTTTCCATAACTCTCTATTGAGCTTTTTGGAGATAATAAAATCCTTGTTGACAATTTTTAACTTAACAATAAAAAAGAAAAAAATTTAAAAGGTGATATATCTAAGGGTCTTTCTTTTAAACTATTCTAACTAATTTTCATATACCACAATTTATTCAGCCATTCTCCAACTGATGGGCATCCACTCAGTTTCCAGTTTCTGGCCACTACAAACAGGGCTGCCCCAAACATTTTGGCACATACAGGTCCCTTTTCCTTCCTTAAGCTCTCTTTGGGATATAAGCCCAGTAGTAGCACTGCTGGATCAAAGGGTATGCACAGTTTGATAACTTTTTGAGCATAGTTCCAAATAGCTCTCCAGAATGGCTGGATGTGTTTACAATTCCACCAACAATGTATCAGTGTTCCAATTTTCCCACATCCCTTCCAACATTCTGCATTATCTTTCCCTGTCATTCTAGCCAGTCTGACAGGTGTGTAGTGGTATCTCAGAGTTGTCTTAATTTGCATTTCTCTGATTAATAATGATTTGGAGCATCTTTTCATATGGCTAGAAATAGTTTCAATTTCTTCATCTGAGAATTGTCTGTTCATATCCTTTGACCATTTATCAATTAGAGAATGGCTTTCTAACTAATTTTCAAAAGCAATCTTTAGTTAAAGAGATTGTGTTTTGTGTTCAACTGTCTAAATAATCATATTTTATAAAGGGTAATAATTTAAAAGAAAAACATGCTACTCTATCTTTTTTAAATAACTGAGCAATGGACAGCCCAACTTAGGACCATAAGGCTCCAATTAAAACATTTTTGTTTTTTGAATCATAAGCCATAAGCAAAATAGGAATGAACTTGTCTCCTTGTTGCCATGATCCTTGCCAATCCAAACTAATAGTGATAATTACAAGAACTCACATTTAAATAATGATTTAGGATTTTCAAAACACTTTTAAAACAATGATAAAATGTGTCTTTGTTTAAGTTCCAATATATGGAGCTTAAGAGCACAAGATAAATGTGGTTACAAGGGCACACGAGAGGTGATCATTGTGGACACCAGTCACTGCCACTGCCAAGGACAAAATAGGCCGGTACCACCATCTGTCAGGTCACCAGCTGTAACCTGCAAAGTTAGTGATGCGGAGATAAGTTAAGAGAACTGAGAGAAAAACCTACACCACGAGCAAAACAATGCAAAGGAACAAATTAATAAAACAAAGTCAAACTGTGACTCCATAACTGGAAAACAAACGATCAAACAAAGGGGACTAGCAGGACAGAACATTATATAAGTGATCACTCTTCAGATGCTTTTGTTAAACTGTGTATATGTATAAGAGAGCGGGAGCCAGGGCCAGAGATCCATCTGGAAAGGGAGCAAGACATGTTTGTGACAGAGAAGCAAAGGGCATCATGAAAACCTATTTTTATTTTTAAAGTTGCCAGGTACTCTTGTTCCAGACAGAGTTAAAGGAAAATGCTATTAAACTTTTAAAGAGCAATTAATAAATACAATATGATACGAATTACTCTCAACAATTGAAAAAGAAAGGATTTAACCAATTCTTTTTATGAGAATAATAGGAGAGCAACATAGCCCTAACACTTAAACTAGAAAGGAATATGGCGAAGAAAGAAAACTGAAGATAATAACACATTAATGTATTTTGATTCAAGAGTTTTTTTTTTTTATTCCTGGCAAAATGATGATAGCAATTTATTGAAAGGCTCATTTGCTATTATTCACTAAGATCAAACTGAATTTCTGCCAGTAATGCTAGAATATTTTAGCATGAGGAAAACATTTAACATAATCATAATAAAAACAAAAATGTACAAAACCATATGTTATATCTCAATAGATACAGAAAAAATGCCGCTGACAAAGTATAACACCCATTTATGTTCAAAACCCTACCAAATACAAGCACAGAATATTTTTAAATTGATTTTTTTAAGTAGCTAAAATCAAAAACTAGTATTATATGCTGTGGGGAAGCACTAAAAACTCTCCCCACAAATCTAAAAGTAAAAAAAAGTATGCTGCTTTTCCCTGTAGTTATTTTACATACTTCTAAAAATGCTGGTACTAGTAAGATGACAAAATTAAAAGTATAAAACTGCAAATAAAGCAATTGAGACGATTAATAACTTTAGCAAAGTAGCAAGCTACACTATAATCTACAAAAATCCATAACCCAGATATATAGCAATAGTAAAATTTAGTTGTCAATACATAATAGAAAAAGGTGTCATTAAAAATAACTATTAAATATTCACATATATGTATATATGCATACGTATATTATATATGTATATATAATGTTAGTTGAGCTACACTGAATTGAACACGAGTAAGAATACGTGCATAAAAACAATTATAAAAATTCCTCAGTGAAATGAATCATTTAAATAACTGGGAGGTTTGTCAGTGCTCATGGCTGGGCCAGGTCAACATAATAAAAATGACAGTAATATTTACTTTGATTTATAAACCTGATGCTATAGTTATCAAACTACCAGAGGAATACACTGTATAGCTAAGCAACATAATAAGAAAATTTATTTGGAGAAACAGAGATTTAGAATATCAAGAGAAATAAAGATGGAAGCGATGGAAGGAAATGGGGATATGTTTTTCCATACCTCAAAATTATATTATAATCATCATCAAAACTAGTGTTACTGATCAAAACCAGAAAAAACAGTGAACCCTCTTGCTGGAACTCCATCCTCCCTACAAGGAACCAGCCCATCTTGCCACCTCAATGCTCTCAAGTGGGCAAATAGGCCTCGTTCCTGGGCATAGAGGGTAACTGGGGGAGGGCACTGCATCCAGTGTCAGATTTTTTTTTTTACTAACCAGTAAGTTGGTAAGTTTTGCTGAAATTTTTTGTCGCCTTTTCTTTATCTTGGTTGCCAAGAGTAACCATGTAACAGTTTCTCCAGCAAAGAGGAGCTGTCGGAGGGAAGTGGACCACGCTGACTAGGAGAACTCTAAAGTTGTTTCACCTTTAATTGCGGCTGCGAATGTTACAAACTTGCCTGCGAGGGGAAGGGCAGCCCCCGCAGACAGTCTCCTCTGCAAGTCCGCGACAAAGGCTGGCAACCGGCCACGAGAACAGGGCCGGGATTGTGTCGGCTGGGAGGACGGCTTAGTGAGGTCTTGGATCGCCCACAGACCCAGAAAAGGCTCGGAGCGGGGATGGGGGCGACCCAGTAAATGATGCTGGGACTCGGGGGCCTGAGGAACGGCTAAGAGCTGGATCCTGGGTAAACAGTGACCGGAGAAGCTTAGCTGGGAATGAGATGCCAAATCCCTTTTTAAATGATGGGGAAACTTTCTGAAGATTAAGCACTGGCTCCAGAGTAGGGGGAGCTCTGAGAGAAGGGTGCGGGGAGTCGGCCTTCCCGACTCCAGAACTCGTCTCGTCCGCCACGTCGGGCTTTCTCCAGAAGCAGTCAGAGAACCAGGAGGCGGTTAATTGCCTGCATCCCTAATCCCAACAGGATCGGTACCAGTTGCTTCTTAATTAATCTTCCAGTGTGTTTTCTTAATTGAAGAGAGTAACTAACAAAGAAATCCCTACTAAAAGGGGCGTTTTAGCCGTTTGAACAAATTATCTGAGGAGCGAGCATTCAGAAGGAAGGGCACCACGTGCACAGCGCCCTCCCCCCTAACCCGGCTTCTCCCCCCCCCACCCCCCACTGGAAGCCCCTCCAAATCTCCCATCTCCCCTGGGCCGTCCGTCTCTCCCCCCGGTGGTGAGCTCCCGGGGGCTGGGGCTGCTTCCCACCCCCCACCCCCCCCGCACACAGTCGGCACTCAATAAGTGCTCTTCACTTGGCGCTGCTTGACAGAGAGAGAGAGAAAGGCCGGGAAGCTCCCGGGAGACAAGTCGTTATCCCCAATTAGGGAAAGCCTCCCAATCCGCGGGACTATTAACCCTTCCTGCGCCGGCGCCGCCTCCGCCTGGAGGTCCCTTTAACTCTGGGGGAGGATCTGGAAAACACGGAGCGAGCGCAGCAATAACGGCAGCTTTGGCTCCGACGTTTATACTTCGTGTAGGGCTGGAAGGCACTTCGGACGTCATCCGGGCCGCTCGCCATTTTACGCACGAGGAAACTGGGGCCCGAAGGGGGAGCAGCCCCCAGCATTGCCTGCCCGCGGGCCAGACCCTCCGCAGCCCAGGCCGCGCTCTCCCTGCGCCCCCAGGCCGGGAAGCCTTGGCCCCGTGTGCCTCCTTGACCGTGGGTGTCTCCTGCCGGACTTGCCAGCCCCGTCCCAGGCAGGAGGCTTCCCGGGGAGAGGCCAGAGTGAGTCCTTCTAGGCAATAAGCTGAAAGAAGGGCCGGCGCAGGGGGGCTCTTCCTTAAGCCCCGTCTCGGTTGGGTCCCGGCTGTGATCCTTTTTCTGGTCTCAAGTTTTCCTTCTTTCCTTGGTCCCCGCTTTGGGATCCCCCCGGACACTAGTACTTCCCCCGCAAGAACACTCTGTGTGGGAGAAGGGAAGCTCCTCGAGGGCCGGGGCTGGTTCGGAGTCTCACCCACCCGCGAGGGCGGGAGCTCGGTTTGGCGGGCTCAGGGACCCGGGCACTGGCTCTCCAGCTCCTCGCCAAGGGGCGGCTCTGCGGCCTGTGACCGGAGGCAGGGGAGGGGGAGGACCGACGGGAATAAGAGGCTCCCACGACCTTCGGGTTCCCGCGGGAAGCGGTCACATTCTGCATGGAAATCCCCGACGCGTTCTACATGGAAATGCCCTCACCCCTCAACGGCCCAGCTAAAGGGCCCTGCCCCCGAGGGGGCCCCCAGGGAGCCGGGGAGGAAGAATCGGGAAAGAACAATGGCCTCTATTGAGCGGGAGCGCTAAGTGGGATGACTCTGGAATCAGGTCGGGGACCACACAGACCCACCATTGTGTCAGTTTTCCCCGTTTTCCTTTCTCTCCCCCTCCTCCTCGGCCCCTGGTCGGCTCCCCTCGGTTCCCCCACCCCCACCCCTGTCATCTCTGGAGTTGTTCTGATGTATTTGTCCAATTATCTGCAAACCTGCAGCCTCTTCATCAAATTAGCTGATCTCTATTTATAGCTGACAATTGGGGGGGGCCCCTAATGAGAAACCCGCCAAGTGAGAAAAGTCAGAGCTGCCGCTTTCCGGGGGCGCGGGAGCCACGGGGGACTCAGACTGGGAGACGTCTCCGTGTCCGGCCATCTACACGTACAGATACACATAGAGCGGGAGGACTGAGGGGAGCCGGGCAGGACTGAGGAGCCCAGCAGCGGGACTGAGGGGAGCTGGGCCTGGACTGAGGGGAGCCGGGCCGGACTGAGGAGCCCGGCAGCGGGACTGAGGGGAGCCGGGCCTGGACTGAGGGGAGCCAGGCCGGACTGAGGAGCCCGGCAGCGGGACTGAGGGGAGCCGGCCGTACTGAGGAGCCCGGCAGCGGGACTGAGGGGAGCCGGGCCTGGACTGAGGGGAGCCAGGCCGGACTCAGGAGCCGGGCAGCGGGACTGAGGGGAGCCGGGCGGCCGGAATGAGGGGAGCCCCCGGAGAACCTCCAGGAGGCACAATTTCTAGGCCATCCTGCCCCTATTTGCTTTCCTCCCCACCCCAGATGATGTTTTCAACATTTGTACTTCTAAGAGATGAAGAGACAGAAGAAATCTAATTAGACTTTGAATAATGATTCTATCAGGGAGGGAATTCATCTGTACCTGATCATTCTAGTCATATAAAATGTGTTGGTATATTTCGAGGCAATTAATATGCAAAACTGACAAAGAAACTCATCCATAATACTCCAGCGTGGCTCCTTTGTTGCTATTAATACATCCCTATCTTCATTATCTTTACAAAACATTTCATTTCATTTATTATCCTCAATTTACCCACCGGTCTAATAGCCTCCGCGCACATTCAAAAGCATAATAAGGAATAGATACGAATGGATTTGCTCATTCTATGCAACCAGGAGGTGAGACCAAAAGGCCACATTTTCAATCTGGGACAAGCCCCCGATGGCTTCCGGGACCCCCTTTGCTGAGGGGCAGGACCCCCCCCCGAGCCGCTCCAGCCCAGCTAAGCAGGCCTCTGCTAGTTCTGGGGGATAGCCCCCGTTGAGGGCCTGCTCTACCCCCACAGGGGCAGCAGATGGGCCAGAAGGGCAGAACCAGCTAAAAGAGCTGTTAGTCCCTGCCCCCCCCCCAGAAAGGCCTCTGCAGCTCCTGGCCTGGGGTTCCCCAGCTTCCACTTGTGGGGCTCTGCTCGGATCTCACCCAACTCCACCTCTGATGCTGACATCGGGGAGGCCGGAGCTCAAATCCAGCCTCAGACACTCACTAGCTGTGGGCTCCTGCAGGCAAGTCATTTATCCTGCCTCAGTTTCCTCATCTACAAAATGAGAGCCCAATCACCTGCCCCCCAGGGGAGTTGTGTAGATCATATGAGGTTGTTATGGGGACAGCACTTAGCACAAATTTAAAAATCAAGATCCAGACCTTAATTAGGAACCTCTGGACTAGAAAGATAGGCCGGAGCCGACAGCGCATCTCTGGTACAAAATCTACATTTCCATCCATTTATCCACACATAAGTAATTACTGAAACACCCGGTGTGGGCCAGGAACCTCGAGGTGCTGGGCAACGGGGAGGCAGAGAATAAAGCCAGCCAGCTCCCGGCCTGTGACCTCTCCCAATGGGAGCTGCCCGACCCTCCATCCTTACAGGAGCAGCCACAAGTTCTCCAGGAGACCCCGGGAGATGCCCCCCGCCCAGGCTGGGGTGGCAGACAGGATCAGGACTCAGAGAGATCGGCCAGAGACAGAAGAGCAACCCCAGGGAGAGGAGGGAGCAAGAGCCGACACCCCACTGGGCCTGGCCACTCCTGCCTCCCCTTCATAGCCAAGAGGATCAGGGGCTCCGCGGGATCCTCTTTTAGACAGAGGCAGAGGTGAGAGGGTCCCTCACAGCCCCCCAACAGGGGCTCGGGTCAACAAGCAGCCTCTTCTCCTCTCTGGGGATCCAAATGCTTTAGGTTCATCTGTGAAATGCACATCAGAAAACACTCAGTTCTTTTAACAATACATCCTATAACCATTCCTCTACTGGAGAGTGGAGAGAAGGAGAGGAGTGAGGGAATGAGGAAGAGGAGAGAGACAGATAGAAATGGAGAGACACAGCCAAGAGACAGTGATGGAGAGTGACAGAAAAACAGACAGAGACAGAACAGAGAGACATAGAAAAACAGAGGCAAACAGAACAGACACAGAGACACAGACAGAGACAGACATAGAAACACAGAACAGAAACAGAGACAGACACAGAGACAGACACACAAAACGGAGAGAGACAGAAAGACAGACAGAGACAGAGACAGACATAGAAAGACAGAGGCAGACAGAACAGACAGAACCACAGAGACAGACATAGAAACACAGAACAGAAACAGAGACAGAGACAGACAGACAGAGACAGACAGACAAAACGGAGAGACAGAAAGACAGACACAGATACAGACAAACACACAAAACAGAAACAAATAGAGGGAGGGACAGATTCCTAGATACCAAACTCTTGTTACAGAAATCTGATATATTTGTTTTTCCTATTCAACCATTTCCCTATTTATCCTTGATGCATTAATGTTGTCTGTACTGAAGCTTTTCAGTTCCAGTATTCAAAGTTTATCTTTTGTAATTGTCTCTATCTCTTGTTTAGCTAAAATATATATCTCTTACCCATGGCTAGGAGAAAACCAGATCATTTTCTTCTTTTTTTTTTTTAAACAATATGGCCTTTAGTATTAAATCACATCTCCATTTAGAATATATGATAGGAATATAGTGTGAGGTATAAGTCTAAAACTAATTTCTACCAGGCTGCTTTTCAATTTTCCAGTAGTTTTCCATTTTTTAAAGGCGTTTTTTTTTTAGGTAATTTGTTTTTTGCTTTATTAAATATTGGGTTACCAAGTTCTACTGTTCTGATTCTCCCCTATTGGTTTGTCTCTATTCTTTAACAATACCCAGATGGCCGTGATGGCTGCTGCTTTACAACATAGTTTGAGGTCTGGAAGACTAATCTCCCTTCATCGTTCCTTCTTTTCATCATTTCCCTTGATAGTCTAGATCTTTTGTTTTTCTAAATGAATTTTTTTATTGTTATAATAAGTTCAGTTAAGTTTCACCTCAGTAATATGAATGGCATATTATCAAGAATGTAAATTAATTTTGTAGTACGCTTTGATTATATTGGCCCGGCCTAGCCATGAGCACTGATTATTCCTCCGCGTATTTCCATTCTTTGTTTCTTTAAGGAGTACTAGATAACGGAATCTATGCACACTACACTATTTTTTAAACAGTACCAAGTTGTTTTGATGCCCACTGCTTTGTAGCAGAGTCTGAGTCTGGTGCTTCTAAGCCCTGTCCTGACTATCCTCTTCAACATTTTCCTCGAGATTCTTGGTCTAGCCATTCTAGAAAGCAATTTGGGACTAGGCCCAAAAAGTTATCCTTTTACCCAGCAAAACCTCCCTGCTCCTAGAAGAGAAGAGAACAAGCAGGCCAAAAAAAAAAGGAAAAAGCATTTTAATGAGACCAACTAGGTGCTGAGCATTTGGGGGACAAATTAAAAATGAAATCGGTGACAAAGGAGCTTAAGAAAACTGAATTTAAACTATTTGTAAAAGAAAAAACAAAACAGAGCTTGTGCTAGTAAAATAGAAAGATCTTCATTTTCTTGTTTAAAAAATAAAAAGATCAGATTTACATAAATTTATATGCAAACCACGTAAAGCCCTAGGACTCCTGGATGGCTGCCAAGGTGGCTTGTGCATCCCCCGCGTGTCCAGTGAAACCCTGGTTCCCATCAGACCCACTGAGACGGCTTGAAATTCAGTTTTCCTCTGCTTTGACTCCTTTGGTTTTCCTGATCAGAGGTGATGGGGAGGGAGGAGCTCTCAAGCTTGCTGA